>NC_081421.1:1877594-2477594 GCF_949786415.1 Peromyscus eremicus
AAGATTTGAGTAAGTGTGTTGTTCCTAGAAATGGGGTATTATAAGCTGTAGTTAACATTGCTGTCCTCAGCTCCTCACCGGTAGAAGGCAGCCAGGCAACTGGGGACTGTATTCAGAGGTAGGGCACCAATGGGAGATGACTCAGCCCGACTTCCTAGCTAGTTTTGTTCCTAAGAAGGGGAAAATTGAGATACTTATCTTTCCTTTGCAATTTTGCCCATACCCCCTCCTGCTTCCGCTCACCTCTGCCTGTCTGGGTGCAGACTTAGGAGCTGTTTTTAAGTGAGTATGAGAGCATGAGATTCAGACATGGAAGCTCCCACTCAAATCTAGCCCCTGATATAGTAGCCCCTGATATAGGAGGCACTCAGGAAGGGGCTGAGTAGCCCTACAGAGCCTTGTGCGACAGACTGTGTGGAACTGGGGAGTTTCTTTTTTTTTCTTTTTTTTTTTTCCAAGACAGGGTTTCTCCGTGTAGCTTTGCGCCTTTCCTGGAACTCACTTGGTAGCCCAGGCTGGCCTCGAACTCACAGAGATCCGCCTGGCTCTGCCTCCCGAGTGCTGGGATTAAAGGCATGTGCCACCACAGCCCGGCGGAGTTTCTTAAACCTTCTCCACTCATGACCCCTTTGCACCCATGACATTTTTATACAACCATAATTATACAGGTGTAGAAAGAGGTGTACAAATCAAACACCCATAATAAATCATAGACATTTGTATTAAAACAATTCTTTGGTATACTTTTAGTTTCATCATTTATTAAAGGAGAAAGCAAAGTTTCATTGAGATGATGTCTTCATTTTAACACGAAGAATTAACTCTTGATTGAACACTGGACACTGGAAAGATGTAGAACATTGTGTACATTTTTCATAGTCCATGGACTTCTGACTTTATAGTTGAGAATGCTGAGAATACCACTTTATATAAATCCATATTACTAGATGGCAGGAGCATGTGTAGTCCCTTTCAAAATGGTTGGAAATTCTGTCTTACTCCCAACTCGGAGTTTACTTAGTGTATTCTAATAGAAGTCGTGACAACAACTTTCAAGATCACATTGTCTGATGCAGTCCAGTCTAGATGTGTATTAAGTTGACACATGTGGAAGATGACAGTAGGAACAGGGACTGGACGGAACCATCATGTGTCTAGAATAGCTGAAAAACGTATGTGTGCCCAAAGAACTATAGTCCCTAACCTGTGGTTGTCTGGAACCTGAGTCAGGTGCTGCAGGAAGTTAGTGTTGTGTGGCACAGACTACAGGAACACGTGTTCAGAACCATACCCACAGTGAGGTGAGCTGCCAGCTTCCAGAAACGCCACATGCACATTGTCATTGGATTTTGAGTTACTTTTTGGTCACTGTGCCTTCAGGAACCATTTATTGTTGCCCAGTGCTCTGTGTCTCCCATGTTCAGATTTAAGCTGGAACTAGAGACAGTGAGATGACTTGACCTCACACGATGTTGCCATGACTACATGATCCCACATATGTTTGAGAGGATAACCACTGACACCTCTGAGCATGCACATGGATTAATTTCCCTGCTGTCCCAACCGCCCTGTAGCAGGGACAGTAGTTATGCCATATCACACGTGAGGGACAGGCAGAAGGTAAAGTGAGTGGCTCTGGCCATCACTTTAGTAAATGTCCTTCCTCATCGTTGGTGACTCTTTTTTAAGTGCCTCATCGTGTCTGCACTGGTCTCCAGTGATGCCCTGTTGCTGTTTCTTTGTAGGTGACTATCCTGCGCCCAGAGCTGTCCTCACAGGCCATGACCATGAAGTTGTCTGTGTCTCCGTCTGTGCGGAACTCGGACTCGTTATCAGTGGTGCTAAAGGTCAGAAGCCATTTCTTTCATGTTCTGTCTCTAAGCAGTGAGCATTTTCTAGCTAACTGTGACTCTTGTTGATTTCTTCCAGAGATTCAACACAGATGTAGCATCTGGGTTCTCTGCAGTTGCTTAGTTTTATCAAAGTTTAGTATTTATTTACCAACATTGACATAAAATGTGGTTAAAAGTTTACAATGTGGTCACTGGCGTTCTTACCCAGACACTGGTAAATTAAATTTGCAATGAGTCCACATAATGCATCTGTGAAAAGGGGGCATTTAAAAGGCAAAGGATGCATACCACTAATGCACTAGGAACTGGGATCAAGTTACTCACTAGTCTGGCCTTAGGACCTCCACTTCCTCTATAGGTCCTTTCTCTGCAAAGCTGACTGTGCAGGGAGAGAGGGAAAGGAGACAGACTGCTTCATTTCCTTTGTAGAAGAATTGTCACCTGAAGAGGCTGTTCTGACAGGGTGGCTCTTCTGGGCTCTTCTGACAGGGATTACAGGCCTCAATGGGAACTGTCAAGGCAGAAAGACCATAAGGGCCCGAGTGTAGGAGGCTGGCCAGAGCTGAGCAGAGGCCTAGAGCACAAGAGATGGAAGGGCTTAGCATTATTATTTTTAGTGGGATTCCTGGAAAGTTTTTTGTGGGGAGGTAGGGGGTAGGTTGCTGTTTTATTTTTCATTTTTGTCAAGGTCTAAGACTCCAGATGACCAGACATTGTTGTCAGAGATTGTTGGGCAGCATTATGGAGTATGAGCAGTCTGAGAAAAAGAGACCATTTGCTTTGTATTTCAGAACAAGTGAGCCTAGCTCTGCAGGTGCGAGCAAAAAGCTTCTTTCCTGCAAGTGGTGACAGCAGAGAGATCGGTTCTTTCCCACAAGTCTCCATAGCCCTCCCCCTTTTAGTCAGGGGAGAGATTAAGTATAGTTTGATATTGACACCTTTTTTTGTGTGCAAAAATGTGGCTATTCAAATCAGTTGACCAATAAAAATGTAACCACAGTTTTTGCAGGCTTTGGTTTCTGAGTGAGCAAAGAGGCAGGCATATAGTATGAAGTTACAGCATTTGTTTCCATGATTAGGTCAGTAGAAACTGAATATATTTTCTTAATATATTTTCCAAGGCCATAAAATTGCCCTGAAATAAGATAAGCCTTTCTCTGAACCCTTTACACTTTTGCCCCACTGTTAATATTAAAAGGCAAAAAAAAAAAAAAAATTTCTGTAGTCTGAATTAATTGATTAACTTCTTAATTACACATTTACGTCTTACATATAAACTACAAAGGCAAAGCTTGCTTGGCAGTGACATGTCTATACTGTGATGCTGAAATCTGATGCAACTGGAGAAATTTAGCAACAGTTCTGATCATTTTTTTAATGAGAACCTTCTAAAAACACAGTAGCTCAAACTTCTTGGGCATACTCTTTGCTCACTTGACTTGGGAACTAAAGCTGGTTGTGATGACTGTTACTGGAGGTAGGGGAAGAGATTTAAACTTTAGAGCACTGTGGGTGCCGCATCACTGTGTGTGTTTGTGTGTGTGAGTGTAGGTGGGTGTGTATGCATGCATGTGTATGTGCATAGTGTTACAGCCACAGCACACCTCTGTTGTCTTCATCTCCTTTAACAAACCCCAGTGCCCACTCCGGTGTGGTTTTGGGTTGGTGGCCCTGGTAGTCTCTCTAATTAGCCTGGAATCTGTGTTCCTCACTGCAGAGGGCCCTTGCCTTGTTCATACCATCACTGGAGACCTACTGAGAGCCCTAGAAGGACCAGAAAACTGCTTGTTCCCACGCCTAATTTCTGTATCCAGTGAAGGCCACTGCATCATTTACTATGAGCGAGGGCGGTTTAGCAACTTCAGCATCAATGGAAAACTTTTGGCTCAAATGGAAATCAATGATTCCACTCGGGTAAGTACACATCAGTGTTGAGCAGCAAGAAGCCATGGGAGTCAAACTTACTTGACATAAAAATGGCTTGGTGCAGAGCTTCCCCAGCATCCACTTAAACACATGCTGGGTTTGAAAGCATGCAAACTCATGTTGATGAATGCTTTGAACAAACCCAAGATTCCTCATTACTGAATAAGCAGCTCAATAAGTAGACTCTAGAGACCACAGTTATTTGCCCCTTCACCAACAATGGTCTTGGCTCTATGTTCCCATGGTGTCCTAGTTAGAGTTTCTATTGCTGTGATAAAACACCATGCTCAAAAGAAACTTGGAGAGGAAAGGGTTTACTTCAGCTTGATCACAGTTCATCATGAAGGGAAATCAGGAACTCAAGGCAGGAACCTAGAAGCAGGAACTAAAGCCGAGACCAAGGAGGAACACTGCTTACTGGCTTGTTCCTCATGGCTTGCTCAGCCTCCTTTCTTCTACAAGTTAGGACACCCCTGGGCAGGGCCCTCCCACCTCAATCACTAATTTAAAAAAATACCCTACAAGCTTGCCTACAGCCCAATCTTATGGAGGCACTTTTTTCAATTAAGATTTGTCCCTCCCAGATATGTCTAGGGTTCTGCCAAGTTGACAGAGAATGATCAGGACATGTGGACAAAGAAGCCTGTCCTGAGAACCCTGACTGTTGCCCTCATTTACAAATGAAGGACAGTGGCTGGTGCCTCGGTGCTAAAAACTATTGTGAAATATGTCTGTTCTTTATGCTGTCTCCATTATTTACACTCAGATTTTACAAAATGGAGTGTTCTCACAGATTGAGAACTTCGCACAAAGTTCTCTCTAATCTTCCTAGATTAGTTTGGCAATATTCTCATTATGACTTTCATAATTCTATAACCAAATTAGCTTTAAAGATTTTTATTTTATTTATGCTATATTTGGGGAGCAGGGAGTGTGCACACTTGAATTCAGAGGAATGAAGAAGGCATCAGATCCCCTGGATCTTGAGTTCCAGGTGATTGTGAGCCATGGGTGCTGGGAACAAAACTTGTGTCCTCTAGAACAGCCGGAAATACTCTTAACCACTAAGTCATCTCTCTAGCCCCTTAAATTTATTGTTTCAATTGGCTTTAATAAGTCTTTTAAAAAAACAAAACTTTGATAGATTCCATATTGAAAGTTCTGTGGATTGGATCTAGGAAACTTGGACAGCTGGTTAAATAAGGAGATAATGTTAAGGAGATTGACAGTGCTTTCCAGGTAGTTGGTTAGTGGTCTGTTGGTTTCTTGGTAGGTGGGTGGTTGATTATTGAGTGGCTGGTTGTTGGTTCATTTGTGATTGGTGGATGATATGGTTAGTTGGTTGGCTGGTGGTTGGTGGATGATTGTTTGATGATTGGTTAGTGGTTGGTAGGTGATTGATTGGTAGTTGGGTGATTAGTAGTTGGATGTTGATTGGTAAGTTGATGCCTGGTTATTTGGTGGCTAGTTGGTGGTTGGTTGGTTGTTTCATAGTTGGTTACCTGGTGCTTGTTTGGTTGGTGGGTGGATGGTGGTTGGCTAGTAGTTGGTTGGGTATTGGTGGCTGTTTGGTTGGTTGGTTAAGCTTGCATACACTAGGGCAAATGCTTGACTGTTCAGCTAATTGCTGCTTAGTCATGATCGTTGACACAAAACAAATGAAGAGATCGTTGTTATCGGCCTTTTGTTCTGAAGGCTATTCTCCTGAGCAGCGATGGACAGAACTTGGTGACTGGAGGGGACAATGGTGTGGTGGAGGTCTGGCAGGCCTGTGACTTCAAGCAGCTGTACATTTACCCTGGATGTGATGCTGGCATTAGAGCAATGGACTTATCCCATGACCAAAGGTAAGCCATGTCAAGGGCAGTGTGATCATGGGAACAGGCCGTTAGCTTGGCATTCTCCTCCTACTACCCAGATTAAGGAAAGAGAAACAGAGAAAGGGCAAACTGGAGATGAGTAAGAACCCAAGGAAGGCCCAGCTTTTCTACTATAGGAAAGGTTTCTTGGAAGAATATTGGCTTTGAAATATTTTAAGTATTAACACATAAAATAAATGTAACAAAACATTTTTACAGTATAGTAGAATGGTACAAAGGACTCAAGAAGAACAGTATGCAAGTCCAGTCAGTAAACTGGTTGCTATGTAAGTATGAGCACTCAATTCAAACCTCAGAGCCCACATAAAGAAGCTAGGCATGGTGTGCACACTCATAATCTCAGCCCTGAAGAGATGGGACATGATGATCCCTGGGGCTTCTGAACCAGCCTAGCCTAGTCCATGGGCTCCAGGACAGAGACCTCATCTCAAGAATAATAGAGTGTCTGAGGCATGAAGCCAAAGTAGTTTTCTAGCCTACACACACACACACACACACACACACACACACACACACACACACACACACGAAAGAAAAAGACGTGAGTTGATGCAGCCTGAGGAATAAAAGTTTTTAAGGAAAGCTTATGGTTACCATTGGAGTAAACCAGTAAATAGATGTGGCTTACTTCCTAATTATTTGTGTGTGCACAAGTTTTTTTTTTTTTAATGTGTTTTAAATGTCTTCTCAGGTAGATTAAATATTTGTCTTTCAATTCATTCAAATGCTTTCTGCAAATATCTGTTACCAGTATTTTAGCTGAAATATCCTGCCAAGTGCTAAGGGGACATAACAAGGTGACCCATTGCATGATCCTAATCTAATTGCATGGCAGGGGAGCAGGACCAGATCCTGGGAGGAGATGAGATGATTGGCCATGTGAGCAGCTGAGGAGGAGCCATTTGTCAGGCTGGGTCAGAGTGGGCGTCATTGAACACCTGCAGAGCCATAGTAGTGTAGGAAAGGTGCCAACTACTTCCCTATTTCCATTTTAATCTCATTCTTAAATTTGCTTATGTGTTCTGTGCAAAGCAGTGCTGCATTGGGACAGTTCTCGCACAGAAAGTATAATTGATATACACATATTGGGGAAGTAGGTACAAGACACATCGGTCTGATGATGGTCTGGATTAACAGCTGAGCACACTGCTCCATCAAGACAGAATGTCATGAGACTTGAACTCAGTCAATGGTAGTGAGCTATCCCAGAGAAAGGAGCCTCTGATTGGTTAGAAGGCACAAGCAAGAGGGGCAGAGATGATCTCACCTACATGGTGACTGCAATGACTCAGGATGGATGCGCTAAGTCTGGAGGTTTTATGATACTACTTGCTGTGTACTAAGCTATACAGTGGCTAAGCTGTCCAGGAGACAAAACAAAATTGGTACCTGAGGTTTCAGGAAGACTTGTGGTTCGTATACCCACCACCCATATCCAGGGTATATAGCGAGTAGGTAAGAGATGGAATAGTTAAAAGGACACTAAAAAATAAAGGCCAGAATTCCACAGAAAAGCCCAGGCTCGTCCCAGAGGAGGATGTGGGTAGACCATAAATACAACAGCTGAGAGGCAGTGGAGCCCAGGTCACCAGAATGTGTGGTTTTGTGGGCTTGACTAATGCTCTCCCGCAGGACTCTCCACTAGCTGAGCAGCCCTTGGCAGAATCAACAAGAAATGCTAGACCTGTCTCAGTGTGCACAGTTAAGACTTGGGGACTTGTGAGATAAGGCCTGTGTCCAGCATAAAGTGGAAAGTGGATACTGTTTTCCTGTCTCTCTTCACATCCATCTCTGCTTTTACAGGACTCTGATCACCGGCATGGCTTCCGGCAGCATTGTAGCTTTTAATATAGATTTTAATCGGTGGCATTATGAGCATCAGAACAGGTACTGAAGAGAAGCTGCAGAAGCCACGTTCAAGTGAGAGCACAGTGCTCTGTGGAAAGGCAGTCTCTCTGGTGGGAACATCGTCCCATCGGCTGTTTGTACATCCATCCCACCTAGCAGTCGCCGAACATCATAGTCAGGAGCCATTTCACCCTGTTTTTCCAGGACTGAACACCAGCTGCTGTCAAGCAAGCTCATATCATGTAAATTATCTGAATTAGGAGACGTTTTGGTAATTATTTCATATATTGTCGTTTATTGAGAAAGGTTGTAGGAAGCCTCACAAGAGACTTTTGACAATTCTGAGGAACCTTGTGTCCAGTTGTTACAAGGTCTAAGCTTTGAACCTAACCTGCATCCCATTTCCAGCCTCTTTTCAAGCTGAGAAAAACAAAACCCACGTTTGATACTTTGTACATCATATGCATCTTATTTAAAGGGATACTTTTGTAAAAGTGAAACCTTGTATAAAGAAAGAGCAGCCTTTGTTAATTTACTGTGGAGTTAACAACCTGCATGCTCCCTACTCCCCACCTTTTGATGGAACTGGTGCATTCAAGATAGGAAATGGAAAGGACACAGCTTGTTCAAAAGGGTTGAATTTGGGCTCAATCAGCAATTTTAACATTTTCACAAAAATATGATTTGCACTTTTTATTCTAAATTCATCCCTTCTAAGTGAAGTTTGCTCATATAGCATTTGGATACTAAGCCATTATTTTCCATTGTTGGTAGTTTATACAAAGAAAATTCAGCCCTGCCCTTTAGGACCTGAAGGTGCAGCAGAAAGGGAGCCTGGGGATGAGGGCCTGGTTTCTACTGTGTGGAGTGGGAGTCATGATCATTAGTCCCATTGCATCACCTTCCCAGCACCTGGACATCGCTCTCCTGGTGTCAGCCCACTGGCTCCATCTCCGTGTCCGGGGAGGATGAGGATGCTAACATTTCCTCCCCCTTGGTTCTCAAATAGCTTAGTTTAATAATGAGTCCGACTTTATTACAACAATAACTGAACTTATCCCTTCGTTCCTTGTGAGATTCTCACCTAAAGCCACATTCCTAGCCTAAGGCACTTCATCTTTTACAGTATAAAAGGATGGCTCTCAAATGATTTTTCCATCCATTGTCCCGATCCAGCCATCACCCAGGGGTCTATACATTTTCTTCATGTTTCTTCTTTGTATATTTGGTGACTGTATTGTCATAGATGTACATATCGTGTCGGTAGGGCTATGAGGCATGTTACAGGAATGTAATTTTCTCAGAATTTCACTCACTTGCAGTCATTTATTTCAAAAGATAAAACAGGAAAATGGGTTCTTTGTATTGGCACTTTGCACCAGACACATATCATTATTTATTGCTGTGAGTACTTATTTGTCATCCACCTTGTACTAGAAAGTTTTAGCACTGAATTATTCCTTCTTCATTGTTGTTTGTATTTATGAAATTCTGAAATTATGGGGAATCAGTGTACTGATTACGTTATTCATCACCAGGCTGTGAGCAATATAAATTGAGTTTGTAGCTTAGAATTGGGAAGGCACTGAACATCTGGAAGACAAGGTCATTTCATCTTGAGATCATGGTGAAATATTTTGGATATATAAATTCCTTAAGCTATTGTAACCATGTTTTATTGCAAAGATGTAAAATATGCCAGATGTGTGTGAGTTGGAAATCAAAAAAAGAAAAATAAAATATGCAAAGAATTCAGATTGCTTCACATGTCACTGGATACCTCAGTGACACACATTCCTTACACTGGCCCCTGAAGTTGAAAACTCAGCATTGCCTCCTGTGAGGGCCTCACATGCAAAACCATGAATGGAGCCCTAATAAAGCCAGCGGTCATCTCGTCCATTGCCAAGAATGTGGCCAATGGGGTCCGCAGGGACAGGAACCAAGTGATAAAGGAAATACCTTTTTAGTGAGTATTATCAGACAATGACATTTTTATCTGAAAAACATACCCACACTTAGTAGAGTTCATCAAGCCCAAGTAACTCGGGCAGGGACTGAGGTCTGGAGGAGCTGAGCAGCTGCTGGCCACAGCAAGGTGGGTGATGGGCAGGTCAAGCTGCCGTCTGCATTACTGTAATGGGAAGGACAGGGGCAATGGAACCCCAAGAAGGACTGGCCCTCTTTGCCTCCTGCTCCAAAGCCATAAACTTGTCAGGTGCCACAAGCTTCCGAGCTCCTTCAGCCCAACCCACATGGTAACTGTCAATTATTCCAGCAAGTCAGTCACTAAATACCTGCTGAAAAGATCTGGAAACTGCACTCTCCTTTCCAGCACCATCAGCTGCACTCCACGAAGCCTGCTATTTGGGGCTGGTCTCTAATCTGACCTCCTCTCCATCGTACCCTGCTCAGCATTCTTCAGGTAAGGTCTTGGGAAGAGGGTTGTTGAGCTTAAGAAAATCATCTGGAGGCTTTAAAGAGTATAACATAGGAGTCCCAGTCCCCACATGATCAGACGTATTGCCCTTGATTACATCTTAACAACCCTGATTTGAGAATTAAAGTCCAGGCCCTGAGTCCTTCAGTTGGCTCAGTCACACACGTGTGTTCTCTCTCTCTCTCTCTCTCTCTCTCTCTCTCTCTCTCTCTCTCTCTCTCTCTCTCTCTCTCTCTCTGTGTGTGTGTGTATGTGTGTGTGTGTTCACACCCTCAGCCATTCTGTCCATTTGCAGAGCTGGAAATGTGGCACAGTTGTCAGAGTGCCTTGTATTCATGCACAAAACCCTGGGTTCAAGCTCCAGCATGGAATAAACCAGGTCCAGTTAATTCCAGGTCATCTGTAATTCCAGTTCTCAGGAGGTCTTGGCAGGAGCATCAGAAGTTGAAGGTCATCATCGGCTACATAGCCAAGTTCAAGGGTAGGCTGTGCTGCCTGAGGTGCTGTCTCAGACCGAAAGCAACCATCACATTTGCAATCTCTGAGAACCCCTGAACCCTTGTCCCCAGAGTTCTTCCTCCCTGGAGTGCCCAGGCTACTCACATCACCCCATTTAACATCTCATTAAAATTGATTTCAACTCATTGGGTCATGCATAGTCTTGTTTGGCAGGCAGAGGTACCCCCAACCTCATTTCCATGCAGCATTATAATAAAAACTTTTAAATGAAACTTTAACAATCTACAGCTCTTCTTTGAGGTCAGTGAAGTCTGAGTGCCATTGTAGGTAACGTGACAACCGTTTGCACCAACGAGACAGCAAAAACAGATGCTCACGTGCTGTAGAAACACAGCGTCCAGAATTGCCTCACCCCCTTGTTTAGACACCACCATTCTAAGAGCAGCCTAAAGGCTTCAAAAGAATCTCCTGCCCTGGTTATGAAGAGAGCAGGATAAGACTCTGCTTACGTGAATTCAGTTATAATCAACACCCTGAATGTCACTCAGTGAAAGACCATTTCTATTGTCTTTTATGCTAATTTACAAACTAATCATTATCCCACCTCCAAAAAGCCATCCTCAGGATATCATATCCTTACTGTGATGTTTCTGCTCTTCCTGGAGTTGAGTTTGGGATGACAGCGCTCTGCTACACAAATGATCTGGAGTGATACTGGCTGTCCACAGATGCGATATAAACCAACACACAGCATGTCTGTCCTGGAAACTGCATGGTGGTCACTTGGGTGAGGTGGTACCTGTGGTGCTTTACCAACACTCAGTGTGTCTCTGTCATAAAACTGGGCAGGGGACTGTTACAACACACTGACACTTGTCTCCTTCCTGGGTCACTGGGATTCTAATCTTATAGCCTCGAGGCAGTATTTGGGATTGGACAAGATTCTCAGCAGTACACTAACAAACGTGATTGCTGAAAAGAAACAGGTGATTTCAGATCCCCAGGCAAAGTTCAGTGGGATGGTCAGGGGCCCACGAACTTCCTATAGCTCAGCACCCCAGCCTCCCACTGCCTTCTCCCACTCTGCGCTGTGGTACCCAGGTACTCATGCTTCTGTCACCATGCAAATCCTGGGTTCTCTGCCCATCTCAGAAATACTAGTTCCAGTAAGTCCCAGCAAGCTGCAGAAGAGGGACTGTTGAGGTGTTTTAATTACTGCCTTTAACCAGAGTGGTTGGAAGAAGACAGTGCTGATAGATGATTTGGGTGAGAGCTTCTTTGATTGGAATGTAAAAGCAGAACCCAAAACCTGGAGGCCTTCCTTTATAAATAACTCATTGCTTCCCTCATCGGTTAAGATGGGGGCATAATGGTAACTCTGGCAAGGATTACTTTAAGCATCAAAACACTGTGCCCTGGTAGAGACTCTGGATCTCAGGAGCTCCACACCACTCCTGCTGTCCACACTCTAGTGAGAATGTATTTTCACTGCCCAATGTCCTATCCTTGTCTTAACTGCTATGCATTTTCACTGGGTATAGCGAGCTTTATTCCTATCCTAATATCTATGGAGACTTCCAGTCACAGCATTTAGTCCTTGGAATGGAACTCTTGAACTCAGGCCTTGCTAACCAGTACACTCCATTTCTGCTACCTTGGTGACATCATCTCTGACTTAAGGTGGCATATGGCCTGAGAGGGACTTATCAGAGTTGGTTCTTAGTTTCTTTTTTATTATTATTTTTTTGTTGATTATTTGGGAATCTCACATCATGCACCCTGATCATGCTCACCTCCCAGACTTCCCATGTCCACTACCCCTCCCCCATAGTGTCCTCCCACAAAAGAAAAAGAAGTCCATTTTGTGTTGTCCATATACTCACTGGAACATGGTCAAATTCCTAGTGGCCAGCCCCCCAAGGGACAGTGAGTCTTTCTCTGCCTGTGTCTGCACCAGAAGCCATCAACTGAGGAGAGCCATGCAATGGCCAGAGATGGGCAGGGCCAGCTCTCCCTCGAGAGCCAGAAACTGTTTGTCTGTGCCCTTTGACATTGACTTGGCCTCAGGTGGCAGCCCAGACCATGCCCCACAGGTCAGCATGGCCTCAGGTGGCTACACATGCCATTCACATTGGCATGGTGCCCCAAGGCAGCAAAGCCTCAGGACATCAAGGTCTCAGGCAGCAGCACAGAACACGTACTTCCACATGGATCTCAGATTTTATCAAGGCCTGGGCAGCAGCATGGACCACAGACACCGACATGGTCTCCCTTGGCATCTCGGACCAGGGTGGTCCTTTCAGGAGGTCCAATCCAGACAATGAACCTTTCCTCATCTCCGGCCTCTGTTGTTGCCCAGAGCCAGGGAGATCTCGCTGCCAGACATCAGGTTCAGAGGTTGAGTCTGCATCTTCATAAGCTCCAGGGTGTTGTACACCATCCCACAGTCCCACTCGGTTTTTTCTCTTTCCCATCTCTCAATCACATACTTGTTCACTGTAGTGGTGCCTACTTGCCCTAGGCTGCGGGACCAGGCGATGCTTGGATGTCTTCCTTTAATTTTTTAATTGTATCCTGAAGTGAGAAGGCAAAGTTATCTTTCTCTTCTAGAGTCTCTGGCCTGTCGTTAAGCAGTCAGAGTTTGTTAGCAACCTTGTCCACATTGCACAGAGAAGGCCACATGAATCAGACAAGAGTGAAGCCACAGGAAATGCCAGTCAGGAGTCCAGGGGACACAAGTGGCCCCAGTCATGCAGATGTCAGAGTTCTGGATGTTCACTTTCCCAGTTAGCTTCAGCTGCTAATGTGAGGTAGCCCAGAGTTATTGGAGGGAGTCTCAACTGGAGGATTGCCTGGGTCAGACTTGCTTGTGGGCATGTCTGTGGGCATTTTCTTGATTGCTAATTGATGTAGAAGGGCTCGTGCACTGCAGGTTGTGCCCTCTCCCCATAGATAAGAAAGAATGGCTACTTTGGGGCACAGGTAGTGACTGTGTCCTGAAAGGACCATTAGGATACCAGAATTCCATTCTGGGTATGGGCCTGTGTCTCAGAACTGGGTTTGCCACCAAGGAGAGTTTATTCGAGATGTCTGAGCAGCCTTGTAGTGACTTGCTTGTCCATATGTGTTACATTTACACTTCAATAAAAATGCACACTTTGAAAAGTTAAAAATATACCCTATCTCACCAGCTCATGACCACTGAATGTGCAGGTTCCACCCACTGGTTTCATGGCTCTCTCCCATTTCTATCCTCTGCAGTGGTTCGAGGGTCTGTACATTGGCTGCCCTGTGCCAACTGACACTTTTTTTCTAATGGCAGCCTGGTTTCAATGCTTTCTTTTGCAGAAAGCCAATCCTCTACCACCTAAGTGGTACACACACACACACACACACACACACACACACACACACACACCTGAACACACACAAACTTTTAAAAAAGTTTTTTAAGCCTCAGACTCTCCAGCGAGGTTTGGTCACGTCCCAGAAGACCTTAAACCAACCCCTGAGAACTCAGTGTTCATATGATAACCTACAGTTATACAGTCCTTTGGGTTTGCAAACCATGTGACTTCCTCCAGAGCTCTGTCCACTGCATATCCAAAGATACCCCAGGAAGATGGGAGAAGTTGTCCCAAACCACAGAGCTGATAAGAAGGGAGCTAGTATTCAAGCCTGACCTCCAGGTCCCAGGTTGACCAAGCATTTACCTACTCCTTTACCAGGGCTCACAAAATACCACCACTAAAACATAACCGCTTCAGCCTGCTGAGTGCTTGGAACTCAAGGCCACAAAAGACAGTCTCAGAAGCAACCTGAAAAACCAATGTATCTCTGATCTTCTCCTAACCTGTCTCTCTTCCTCCCCTCTGAAGCTAGTCATAGATACCAGGATTCTCTTTCCCACAGCAGTCCTAGAAACTAGGGTCCTTTTCCCAGAGCAAGATACTCATCCTGAAACTTACCCCAACCCTAGTATGTTGTGTAAGAGCTGCCTGTCTTAAGTCACCATCCTATTGCTATGAAGAGACACTATGACCAAGGCAACTCATAAAAGAAAGCATTTAATTGGGAGTTTGTTTATAGTTTCAGAGGGTGAGTCCATTATCATCACAGCAAGGAGCATGATAGCAGGGAGCATGGCAGCAGGCAAGTGTGGTGTTGGAGAAGTAGTTAAGAGCTCCATGCTGATGTATATAGGCCAAGAGAGAGGCTCTGGACTTGGAATGGGCTTTTGAAACCTCAAAGCCTGTTGTTGGATCCTAACAGCTCCCTCAGAAGAAGGGGTGAGAAGGTGCAGCGTCAACAACACAGAAACCAGGAGTCAGTTGAAGGCACACAGCAAACTCTTTTATTCAATAACAGGGAAGGCTTTATGTACCCTCCTCCCAGCACCCAAGCTGTGTCCCAATCTGGTAGCCATCCCTCATTGGCTGGGCACGATCAGGAACTCTGACAGGACCTGTTGCTAGGCCCTCAGGCAGACTCCAGATTGGCTCATAAGGAAGTATGTTGTGTGCATGCTTTGGCAAGTGGTTTGAGCCAATTTCCTCAACCCTATGGGACTGTCCTACTACAAAAGCCCACCCTCCCCACCCCCCAGTGACATACTTCCACCAACAAGGCCATACCTCTTTTTTTTTTTTTTTTTTTTGGTTTTTTTCAAGACAGGGTTTCTCTGTGTAGCTTTGCGCCTTTTCCTAGAACTCACTTGGTAGCCCAGGCTGGCCTCGAACTCACAGAGATCCGCCTGGCTCTGCCTCCCGAGTGCTGGGATTAAAGGTGTGTGCCACCACCGCCCGGCAAGGCCATACCTCTTAATCCTTTTCAAATAGTGACACTTCATTATGACTAAACATTCAAATATATGAGCCTATGGGGCCATTCTTATTTAAACCACTACACTGGCCATAAAGAAATACTCTGGCTATTTTCTCTGAGCATTAAGACTCTCATTCCAGAAAGGGTTCTGTGCATGGCCTAGAGGAAGAAGTGCTACAACTGAGGGGCACAGAAGAGCCAAGCAATGTCTGTGACATTAGATCAGGACAGTTAGTCCCATCAGCTACACAGCTAATTCAAGATGAGCATAGAAGACCAGAGTCTCTTGCAGACAGGGAAGGTTGAATGCTCATAGCAAGTATTAGCCAGCATTGTGAGCAGGCCTTTGTGTGTTCATGTGTTGGTTTGTTGGTATTTGTTGGGTTTTTTTTGGAGAAATGGGATGGCATTAGCTCTCAGTAGAGATGAAATCTAATCAGAACGTGAGGTTTACAGGCAAGCATGTAGACTTCACACAACACGCCTATATCCAGGGATTTTCAGAGAGCAGAGGAAAACAGCTATATCAAACAGACACAGTCTGGTGCCACTGCTGCCTATGAACATCAGCTAAACATTGAGCACAATCATGGTGATATGGAGAGGCTATTGACAGCTCCCTAGGTGCCTCACAGCTTGGGTGATTATCATCATATCTTCCCAGTAGCCCAAAGAGTTGGCATTATCGTTCCAATCATTCTTATGAGAGATGTGAGACCCAATGAGGTCAAATGTCTCCTTCAATACCCACACAGAAATTATCACTATATATGGGGCACTCAACTTGAGATTATCCTTCTGCTTCTGCCTCCTGAGTGCTGGGATTACAGGTGTAAACCTATACTCACATGACTTTTTCCATAAAAGTGTTAGGTAAAACCCAGATATATATGAATACAGTTCAATGAGGTTAAACCTTGGGTATATCAATCAAAAGTGTCCAGGTATAGCTTTCAGGAAGCCTAGCTTTGTACATTGTCTCTAGATCAGTTCATTGCAAGGTATTTGGAAAGAGACAACCTCCCCTGAAATTTTGTCTTTAGGGGAGGTATAAACAACATCCACCCTTTCTCCTAAGGTCCCAAAGACAAACCAAGCATGATTCCACCAGAGTTCACTCTGGGGAACCCATGAGTTTATTAGGCTTCTTTACAGAGCATAGGTGAGGGGTTATAGGCAGAAGTTGGGGGAACCTTACATAGTCATGGTCTATATCCAGCATGGATGGTGATTCCCCCAAGATGAAGTGCAGAAATCCACCACCCTCATCCCTTCCCTACCCTATATTCTCTCCCCTCTCCACTAAGGCTATGTGCATTAAGGTAGACTTACACACAAATGGTTGGGAGGGGTGACTGGATACTCAGGCCAGGGTCCCAGGGAAAGGTCAAC
Source organism: Peromyscus eremicus (assembly GCF_949786415.1). NCBI lineage: Eukaryota > Metazoa > Chordata > Mammalia > Rodentia > Cricetidae > Peromyscus > Peromyscus eremicus. Next base: position 1,894,217 of record NC_081421.1, read on the forward strand.
TGTCAACAGGTCCAGCTATGATGATCAAGCAGGCCTGGCAGAACTGAAGATGGCATTGTTTTGGCTTGGAGGACTGTCTTGGGTAACCTCCTGAAGGAACCTGGCTACTATACTGGTGTTGGAAGCAAGCCAGGTTGTCACTAAAATTCTAACTATGAAAAACAGAGAAGAGACAGTGTTCTCTTTCAGGAGTGTTGAGTGTGGCTGCTCTGGGCACTGTTTCAGTCATCGCCTACTGTTGGGAAAGCTGCTCCCCGCCCCGGGGGCGGGTGAGGAAGCAAAGACTGTGTTAGTTAGTTTTATGTGGCTGGGACAAAAGAAGGAAATCTTTCTTACAGATCACAGTTTCAGAGGGTTTGGGAGATGGAAGGAAGGGTAGGGCAGAGTCCATGGCAATAAGAGCGGGCTGCAGCACCTTGAGGGATGCTGGCAGGGAAGCAGGGCCAGGAACCAGTTGTAAGGAGAAAACTGGCACACGTTTAGAGGAAGAAACTATTGATGTAAGTGGACAGGCATGTGGGATACCACCGGGGATGTTAGGGTGACTCTTTGAGAGAATTAGGTGGTCCTACATCTTAAGTTTATAAAGAAAAACAACAAACACTGTAAAGAATCAGAAAAAAAATATTAGACAACGTTTGGCACTATAGAAGGAGGCTTAGCTAGTTAAAATAATTCTCCCACTGCAAAACACCTAAAATATTGGAGATGAAAGGATGGGAGGGTGGGAGGTCACATGAGAAACCAAAACCAAGGTTAATTTATTGAAGGAAATCCTAAATAACCTGCAATTACCGAAACATGCTTTACCAATTCTACTCTCCAGTACTAAGGAGAGCAAAGGTTAAAGATGTACCTAGCAAAGCCAAGTCCGAACAGAGCAATGGCCCCCACCAAACCCAGAGCTGCCGAAAGATTAGTCTCAACATGGAAGAGCAAACTACAGCCATGCTAAAGAACTCCCCTTCTTCACACTGGCTTTGGACGTAAAAGGAGGAAAGCCCTCACTGAAAATGTATCATCACAGCCTACCCTTGCCCCTCCTGTGAGATGTCAAGAGCCCTGTGCCAGGGCTTCAACTGAAAGCGTTCCCGTTTGGTCCTTTCTCGGACACTTGCAAATCTGTGTCTGAGAAAAGTAGATTGCAAGTCTTCAACTATTCCCCATGGTTAAATTTGCATAAATATTCTCCCTCCCCTTCTCTCCTTTCCTCTCTTTCTTTCCAGGAGAAGAGCTGGAAGTAACAAGAGCAACAATCACCTAAGATGTCAGAATTCCACCCTAAGTCAAAAGCAAAATGTGCTTAATATATGTTTTCAATTTGAATATATTTACATAGTTTGAAGTGTTATTGGTTATTTCTAAGCAATTTAAAAGGAAAAAAGAAGCATGGATGTGGAAGGACAATGCTTCATTTTAAAAAGATAAAGCAAATTTTAAAAATAACCAAATCCAGTTTCTTGAAATAGAAAGAGCTATTGGTATGACCTGAAGTGTAATCAGCTACACAGCAGGTTAAACTCAGCTGCAGAAAGAGTTAGTGAAAGGAAAAGTAAGTCTTAGGAAATTGTCTAGAATAGAAAGCAAAGACACAAACATAGGAAAATCAGAGAAGGAAGATTCTACATATGTTTAGTTTCTACGTATGTTTAGTTTGAGTTCAAAAATAGACAGAAAACAGTATTCTAGTATTCAGAGATAGTGGATGAAATATTTAGGTCTTCAGAGCAGGAACCAAAAATCTATAAGCAGAATTAATATACACTTACATTTGTAACAACATACACCACCAAAACCAAAGAGCAAGTCCCAATCCTGAGAGAGGACATTCCTGGTTGGGAAGCTATTGTAAATAAATGGCCACTGAGAGATGATAACTTTGGGGATGCCATCCCTAGGGGATACCCATGCTCTGGTAGATGGCCTCACCTCTGTGTTTGTTCTAACATCACTAAGTAGACCCTGTGTGTGAAAAAAAAGAAAAACAAACAAAAACAAGAGACTACACGAAGCTGGGAGGGAAAGTGGGGGATGGGCATAGGGGAAACACTGGAAGGGAGAGCATGGGATGGCGTTGATTAAAACATATTATATGTATGTATGAAATCTTCAATAAAAAAACCATGTCAATAAAACCATCTCATACTCAAAAGATCCTGAGAGAGAATACCTCATCCATCATCCTACACCCTCATCAGATAGCTAGCTGACTTCCAATAAGAAAAATAACAAATCCGCAAAATGAAGGAAGGAGCAGCAGTTTTTCAGGATCCCTGCAAAGAAAATAACAACCAATATTTTGTGATCTGTCACAACACAGTAAAAAGCTCCTCAAGAATGAAAATACACTAAAGACATTTTTAGATAAACAAAAAAATCTAAATAGCCCTTCACAAAGGGATTTCACCTCCCCAGGCAGAAACTGGACAGACACAGGCAGGAAGCTGAAACAGAGCCGGAACCAGGAACAGACACAGGGGAGCCCAATCAGGCAACAGAATAATTAGCACTCCTGTCTAACACAGCAAGAGAAGGAAGACTAGGAAATCATTCTGGGCAGTAGTATCTACCGAATAAAGGGAAAAGGTTTGAGAGAAAGCTTCTGGGAACCTTGTGCAGCCTTCTGGGGGGCAGCGAAGGGAGACTGCCCATCAGCTTTCTAACATTGGTTACTGTAACAAACTACCTGAGCTAACTTAGAAAGGAGAAAAAATTATTTTGGCTCCTGGCTAGAGACTCCACTCCATGATGCTCCAGGCATCACAGAGAAGATTTTGAGAGGAGCTTTTGGTAGAGGAAGCCTGTGTACCTCATGGCAGACTATGAAAAAGACCAGGGTGCCACAATCCCCTTCCAGGATGCTGTGAATGACCTAAGACCTCCCATTACAGCCCAGCTCCTAAAGATTCCATGCACCCCTAGGAGCACCATGGACTGTGAATCAAGCCTTCAACACATATACCTTGGGAGGGTATTTCAAAGTCACACCCAGGCACAGGTGGGCCTTTCATTGACGCCACTGCCTTTGAGGGGCCCCTGCATCTGTAAGTAACCCCAATAAACTCATGGACTCATCTGGTTGAACTCTGGCAGACTTTGATCTGCCAGTGGCTCCTTATCTGGGGAACCAGGGATGTCACATGACAGAGAACCAGAAACAACAGAGCTGAGTGTGAACAGACTAAGGCCTCTACAACCGGAATAAAATAAATATTCTCTCCTTTAAATGGATTGCCTTGGGTATTTTGTCTCAGTGACAGAGCCCTAACCAACAAGCCTTACTAAAGCAACAGAATTTGTGGCACATAGTCTCATCTGGCAACTCCAAGTGCCACCTAAGCAGGTTTTCAACATTTTTAAGACAAGTAAGAGAAAGAAGTTTAATTTATAATTTTGTTGGGATTCACAGTTTGCTTCTGATTGTAGCTTTGTGTCCAAACATCTAATCATTTCTTTCTAGCATAAAATCCTTAGTTAGGGGACTTCTCCAAGGGACTGTGAGTGTAGCTCAGTGATACGGATTTGCCTAGCATCATGAGGCTCTGGATTCTCCAGCACTACAAAAAAAGGAAGGAAGGAAGGAAGAGAAGAGAAACTTTGCTTTTCTTTGATATGTCTGCACAGAATAAAATGTAGACAGGTATCACAAGAGTATGGTTCCCATAAAGCAACCCCTGGGCAGATATTGCAGACTGGTGGCTTAAAAATCCCAAATGTAACAGCTGCTGTGAGCCTCTCCTTGGCGTTTGGAAGGAACCTTATTGTCATCATACATGGCTTTCTCTGTGTGAGTATAGTGTGAGAGGGGAGTGGAAGGGAGGAGAGAAGGTGTGTGTGAGAGAGAGAGATGTGCACATGTGTGTGCTGGTGCATGCACCCATGACTGAGCATGAGAGAGAGAGAGAGAGATGTGCACATGTGTGTGCTGGTGCATGCACCCATGACTGAGCATGAGAGAGAGATGTGCATATGTGTGTGCTGGTGCATGCACCCATGACTGAGCATGAGAGAGAGATGTGCACATGTGTGTGCTGGTACATGCACCAGGACTGAGCATTTGGAGGCCCAAGGTCAATGTCTAGTGGCTTTGTCCATTGCTCTCCACCTTATTTTGTGAAGCAGGTCTATCAGTGAAGCTGAGGTTCATCCGTTGTCCAGACTGACCACCTGTGAGGCCCTGCCTTCCTCTTGCCTCCTTCCAGGGCTGAGATCACAGGAACACACCACCACATGTGACTTTTATGCTGAGGATCCAAACTCAGGTCTTCAGACTTGTGCAAGCACTTTACCCACTAATCCAGCTCCCCAACCATAGGGCCTCCCCCCTTTTAGAGTCCCTGTCTCTAATACAGTCAAAATGGGAAGTTCTGGATGGGTAAATTGTGTCTTAACAAGAATATTGTTTAACACTTGTTTATGGCGACAGGTGACACTGTGGTAGAAGCCTACCCTTCCATATGCCTCCTGCCTGGAGGACAGGCATTTCCTTCACCTTCACAAACACGATTTTGAACTTTCCATTGAATACCCGATAAAGGGACCTTGGACAACAGATTAGTCAGTTGTCATCAATATGGCAAAGTATCTAAAAAATGATATTAAACATGAAAGGACTTTTTTGGTCATGATTTCTGTCTTATGTGAGCATGTCATGGAAGAAGGGAATGTTGGAGAAAAAATGCTTACTTTGTGGCAGCCAGGAAGCAGAGGGAAAAGAGGGAGAACGGGAGGGAGGGGCACTGAGGATGAGATACAGCACCCCCAGACTCGCCCCCACCCCATTATCTATTTTCTCCATCCTAGCCCTGCCTCCAAAAGTCTCTGTCACCACCCAGCCATGCCAGCCCATTAGGACTCCGACAGCGTTCACGGTTTAGGTCAGCGTCCTGGGAGCCTATCAGCGGTCAATGCTGAATCCGTGAGCTGAGGACCAGGCTGGAACAAATCAGCCTTTGGGGGAATTCTTTATATCCAAGTTATTCTAAACTCATCATGCAAAATACTATGTGAAATAAATAATTCTGGGTCGACACATAGGAAGCAACTTACAGTTCAATGTGATTCTTCCTGATATTTCACAAACCCACAAAGATAAAATCAAAATGGTATGATTGAGTGGGGCAGAAGAAAAAGATGAAGTGGCTGGGTGGCGGTGGTGCACGCCTTTAATCCCAGCACTTGGGAGGCAGAGCCAGGCAGATTTCTGTGAGTTCGAGGCCAGCCTGGGCTACAGAGCGAGATCCAGGAGAGGCACCAAAAACTACACAGAGAAACACTGTCTCGAAAAACAAAAACAAACAAACAAACAAAAAACAAAAACAAACAAAGATGAAGTGACTATAATTCTGATAATTTTAGGACACCAGAACTCTAATTTCGTCTTAGTTTTTCAGGTGAGTTCATTTTCTCATTCTGTTTCTGGAACGCAGACATCTATCCTTTGTCCAATCCTTTTGCTCCTAAAAGAATTTAAAAAAAAAAAAAAAGAAGGAAATTAAGATTGAGAAACTAATGTGTGTCTTTCACAAGAGAGAGCAGAATTTCCTTCCTAAGTAGCCTCTACACACTCTACCCTTCCCTTTCCCAGCTGAGCCGGCATCAAGCGGTGTCATGAATGCTAATTGACACTTTTCTGGAAAGCATCGAATTGTTGAAACCCTGACCCTGTTCAACTTGATTGTCTTGACTCACAATTAGAAATCAAGAAACTTCCAGAAAGAGAATATGTGTGTGTGCATGCACGCACACACATGCATACACATACACACACACACACACACACACTTTATGTCCTGGCTTTTGTTCTCAGAAGGTCATGGGGGAGGGGAGGGGGCGAAATCAGACCTGTGTTTACACAGCTCTTCTCGTTGGCCAGGACATAGTTTTTGAAAGTTTGTAAACTAGCCCTTCCAATTTAAATTGAATAAGTAGGTGCAGCTGAGTAAATGGAGAGACCTGGTTTTGTAGCCATGTGTTTTCACTTTAAAATTACATTGATGGGGAACAGAGGGGGCTAGAAATGAAAATAAGAGAGCTGGAAGACAGGTTCTTTAAAGGGAAAATGTGAGAAAATGAAGAGTCAAAGCAGAAGTCCTCTTTGCTGGGCCCTGGGGAGGCCTGGGGGGCCTGGGGTGGGAGGCTTTGAGACTTCAAGGGCAGTCTGGAGAGGCCCCCTCCTCAGAGCTGCCTGAGATCTGAAGATGAATGGAAGAACTACCCCTGGGGAAAAGACTCCCAACACCCAGAGACCAGGTGCCGGGGACAGGACCTGAAAGCATACGGGGTTTCCTCGGATGGCCTAGAAGTAAGGCAGTGCCAGCTGGGAGTCTTCCCACAGGCCCCCTTAGAACAACAAACTGCTACCTGGTGAAAACAGTGATTTGTTCCATAGCTACTTGTCAATCAAGTGTCCCCACCCCACTCTCCAGAGCACAACTCTATTTGGAGATTTCGTCCTTAAAAAAGTCATTTGGGTTAAAACGGGGTAACTGGAATCTGAAGGAGAGTTAGAGGGCCACAGGAGAGAAGGAACGAGAAACAGGGTCCCCAGTGATGGCAGCTTCCTGTTTCCAGAAGACATTGCAAGGAGAAACCAGGAAGGTATGGAGGCAGGCATCTAAACAGGACCAATGGGGGTAACAGGGGACTCAGGGGCCTCATAAAATACTAGTCTGTGCCCAGCCTTAGGCCTGCCCCATCCTGATGGGATTAAGACCTTACTTTCTCTTTCTTGGGGTTTGGTTTCCTGTCTTCTACTTTCAATTATTAGTCTACGCCAGGGCTCAGCCTCCTAGGGCCAGAGAGGTAGGAATACTTTGATTTTTTATGACTGGAAGGCAATTTCTCCCAGGGGAACCAGAATGGGGGCTTAGGCCAGCACTCTGAAGCCAAGAAACTGGGCAAATGTGGACCCTAAAGAACTGCTCATCTTCCCAGGGGAGCAAGGTTGAAAGGTGGCAGGTTCCCCACTCAATACACCACAGGGACAGGCAAGCCTCTGCCTCATGGCTTCCTCACCCTACACCTGGCTTCTGGGCCCTTGAGCGGTGACCAGCTAAGTGTAGTCACCTGGGGTGAGCTGTCTGGGGGAAGGGAAGACATCATCCCCCACCACACCGCACCCCTTCTCTTTCTTCTGTTTCTTAAACCATTCTCGCATGCAGGCAAAGCTCTGTGTAGGAAAGCTGGTACCTGCCCGGCCACAGGAGCTTTAGCTGTTTGTGTAGAGTCCACAGGGCGGGACAGAGGCCTTCCTTCACACACTCCTTCCCTAGCCCTGGCTTTCACAGCTCTGGGCCCTGCAGGTCTGGAGCTGATGACATGTAGGGAAGACATGTGAGAGTGCAGTCTGTGAGGCTGTGGGTGGCCCAGTAGAAGGCTTCTCTGAACGTGCAAAAGGCCCTGGGTTCCGCCCCCAGCACTGCCATGGCCAGTCCATAGAGAGGGCCCTTTGCTTCAGAGTTGGAGTGTTCGGATGCCAGGAACAGCTAGAGGCAGAGGTCCACCCTGCCTGGGAGGGAGGCTGCAGACCAGGACTCCATTGGGTCTTAATATCCGCTCTTTCCGCCCACCACGCCCAAGTCCTTTTCTTCAGTCTTTGCTCCTCGTTGCCTGCTTTTGTTCCTGCCTGGTTGCCCTAGGTACCCCCCTTTTGTTTTGACTTTCCAGTTGCTATGACGTTAATAGGCTGAGGGCAAAGAACGGTCCTTATTCTCCAGAACTATCATACTTGCTTATTGGGAATTAAGGTCACAGGGTATCAAAGAGTCACATAGAACAAATATCCTCAAGAGGACCCTATTGGTGAAATTATTATGGCCACTCCACGTAGTTAAAAGGGAGGTTTATTTTGTGGGGTAACTTACAAGTGAAGGGATAGGTAACAGGGTCTGGGAAAGGTGTAGTGCAGTCCAGCGGTGTTCTCTGGAGAACTCTTCGGTCTACCTCCAGCGTCCAGGGTCCAGGAACCAAGAGAGCCGGCGCATCCGGATCTCGGGTCTTCAGGGTCCTCTCCTTGTAGGTGTGACAGTTACCGAAGCCTCAATGGGGGTTGGAACTTCCAGGTCAAAGCTGGAATGGCTACCCACTACAAGACCCCTCCTTTCATGGCTGCTAATAAGGAAGGAGAGGATACCGGTACCAACACCTATGTTGGTGCAGTCTCCTGAGGCTCTCTAGAGAGAGAGAGACAAAGATCTGGAAGCTTTTTCTTACAGATGGGCAGTCATCAGCAAAGGCTCCCTTACACTGTACTCTCACCCACTGGGGTATGTTTGATCCATGGGTCTTAAGGAAGGAGTGCCTTATTGTTTTCCACACTGACCTGGTCTGAATATAGACTAGAGGATAAAAGGCAGCCTTTAGTGGGAAAGAGCAACAATGTAGAAAGTCTTCACAGCTGTGAGCAGATGCCGGCACAGGTTAAGAAATTAGATGGGCGGACTTCTCACTGGGTGAAGCCCCATAGGCTGTTGCTCCAGTTTCTGTCAAGTGTTGTCAATAAAGGAAACCTTTACAGGGCAGCTCCCAGAAGCAACAGACGGATGGGCATAGCAGAAACCACTCACCGCCGTTGGCTGAGGGAAACAGGCAGGGTTAAACTCCGGGTCCTGAAGTCAGGCTGACACCCCCTCCCCCGGCCGCCGGTGAACCCCTGGTGTGACTCTCCTTCTAGGGTCTTGGTTAAGAGGAAGTGTGTGGCACCTTCCCCGCTCCCACTGTTGCCTTTCACCCAGGGTACCACCTTCTTGGCCCGTCGCTGGCCTGGCGCCCACAGCCAGGGGATCTCTGGCGATTTCAGGATGTTGTTATTCTAGTGGTCCAGGGTGTCCGTGTAGATGTCCATCCCTTGCCGCATAGGCCCTTTTGTGTTGGGTAGTTTTGTGTGCACTTGACCCAAGCGAGAATCTTCAGTTGAGAAAAGGCTCCCAGCAGATGGGCCTGTGATGGCCATGAAAACCCTGGCTGTGCTCCTTCACAGGCAAGGCTGGGATCGCTGTCCTCAGGACCACCTCCCGCCTCCTCTCTGATTTCCCATCTGCCTTCTTTCCATCCATCTCACCCTGTTTATTATCAGCACAAAAACAATGGGGCCACACGTAACTTCAAAGAGCAGCAAGAGGACTCCTGTTTCAAAACTGCGGAGGCCTCCGCCTTAGCGTAGCTTTGTGCTTCTGGCTCCCCTCAGCTCTGGGGATCCTAGGGGGTCAAGGGGAGGTCCTGTATGGATCTCATCGGGAATGACACAGGGCTGATGGGAACTTCACGAGTGTTCCTGCTCTGTAGAAGAACCAGAGTCAAAGTTTGTGAAGGGGCATGGGACTGAGAGCTGGCACAAAGGTGCTGTCCTCACCATAAAGGGGTGTGCTGTGGAATAATCCTTCTGTACACTGTGAAGATCTGTTGCTCTCATTGTTAATAAAAAGCTCATTGGCCAATGGCTAGGCAGGATTTTCTTTTGGGGCAGAGAGAATTCTTGGGACAAGAAGGGTGGAGTCAGAGGGGACACCATGAGATAAAGAGCAAGCAGGATGGGAAATACATACATGAGGTAAATGAGCCTCGGGGCAGCACATAGATGAATAGAAATGGGTTCATTAAAGTTATAAGAGCTCTCTAAAAACAAGCCTAAGCTATTGGCTGAGCATTTATAATTAATATTCAGTCTGCTTGTGGTTATTTGGGGAGCTGACAGTAGGACAGAAAAGTCCACCTATAGGGGTGGGATTTGGAAGATACCAGTGAAGCTGAGTGGCTGGAAGGTTTTCTTGCACAGATGTGCTCTGAAGCTGGGGAACAACTGGCCAGCTGATGTCCATTTTACCCTACAGCCAAACCCACAAGAACGGCACCCCCTGGACCACTTACCGGTAGATAATGGTCACCCTCCCATCTGCTATATCAGAACTGGGGAGCTCCTTACAACAACTGGAAGCCACAGTTCCTAGTTCCCAAATGAACCCCAAATGCGTTCTTTTCACTTCTGTCCTTCAAGTACATTCTCCCACCATATTACCCCTCCCCCCACCCCACCCCGTTTAATATCCAGGCCATTTTTGTCTTTCTGCTCATGCCAGGGGAACCTGTGGGGAAGGCAAAGCACGATGATAATTGGACCCCATCCACCTAAGCTCCACCACTGGCCATGCCTTTCCGAACAAGATCCATAAGACAGTCAGAACACTTTGCCAATAGTTGGGATAAAGTGGGACAGTCACTGTGCAGATAATTGTAAATAGGAGCCTGTGAAAATAAAATACCTGGCATGTAATCAGATCTTCTGTGGAACACTTGGTCTCTTCCTCTTGGTCCTCAGATTCACACAGGTGGACGAGCTGGGATCAGAGAAGGGACGAGAGAATGACTAGAGATGCTGTGCAAATTCCTGTCTGGCATCTCTGATGCCTTCAAATTCCCCAGTTACGTCCTGCACCCAGGGAGGCTGGGGGACACCCTAGCTCTCTCTGAAACGTGAAGTTCCCCTCGCTGCTTCCCCCAGGTCGCACTGATCACCACATCATGAAATGATTTTCCTTCTCTCTTTATCCTCCCCTACCCCCCCTCCCCGTTTGCTTCTGAGACAAATGGAAAAATAATTTGATCTCCTTGATTCTGTTCACTCTTGGTATTCTCCCCCTTCGCACCGAGGCCCGCCCCTTGATAAATAGGAACACATGTGTTGAGATCCTGGCCTTCACCCGCTGGACTCAGCCCTCCTCCTCCTCCACTGGGTGGGGGTGGGTTTCTTTCCAAACTCGGAATTAAATCTCTCATAACAGGAAGAACATTGCTTTTCTTTAAAAATTTGAGGGGAAAATTCCCAATTACACCAATTCAGAGATACAGCTTTGCCCTTTAATCTGGAAGTTTCCTCTCTCCAGCTCCAAACTCCCTGACAGGGCAAGCAGCAGACTCAACACAGCCGCTTCTGCCAAGTCAGCGCTGGTCCATCATGCTGGAAGCCAAAGGGTGACAGATGCATATCTAGGACATTACCCTGTATGTAGATGTCATCCAGGCCTGACCTCGGCCCTTCCGCCTCCTGATGGAGTCACACATGGACACTTCCAGTGGAGGTTTTTTGTTTTTTGTTTTTCCTTCTAAGACTGGTCCTCTGTCTAATTCCTTCACATGAAGGCTAAATTTCCTGAAAACTACATTTCAAATGTTTGAAAGCAACTCCATCATTGTTCTTTAGTATTCTGGTCTCCGGGCAAACAAATTGACCTCTTTTCTTTTAAAAGCAGCCCACAGACACTGCAGAAACTTTTGGTTGGAGCATCCACTATAGCTGGCATTGGAAGCAGGATGCCTTCTTGAACTGAAAGGCATGTTGAAGAATCCCTATAAACTTCTTTACACATCAGTTTAAAACTGCCTTCCGAGAGGGATACGTTCAGCCCTTGCTGCCAGGGGACGCTCCGTTTATGTGGCCTTTGTTTATGTATGCCCCTGTTAATAAAAACTCGACTTAACAGATGCACTCAAACACCTCCTTGGAAACTAATTTTCTTTCTATCGCAAGAGCTTTCTGGGAAGGAATAAAAGGAGAGTGGGGTTGGCAGCCCTCCATCGTGTGGCCGTTTATTGTCATGGAATGTAGCAAAGGAGGGCTCCTGCTAGTTCATTTTGATTTCGGTGTGTAAATCTGCTCTCACCTAAAGCTTGACCACATGACGGTGCAGACGCACATTAAACTGATTATTTCAGTCTGAGCTGTGTGTAGACAGTGCACTCTAAATTGCACATAAAAATGTTCTCCTAAACCATACCACCTGCCTGCACAAAGATCATGTTCTTTCATAAAGACAGACTCTAATATGTTTCTGGGATGCTGGCCTCCAGGCTCGAGAAGATTGTCTCTCTGCAGGAACTGGGTTGGGGCTGTGGCTTCTCTTGGCTGCCTGGTTTCCTTTCCAAAGAGACAGGGATGCTGTTTTGGAATGATGGGGCCTCGGCCGGCCTCTTGCTCAGGAGATTATCATCTCATCCCCTCCCATCAAAATGCTCTCATACAACAGGGTGGGTGGGTCAGCAAAATGCCTGGAAGACCGTGGCATGAAGAAGTAGGGTGTGTGGTGACAACAGGAACCATCACAGCTCAGGAAAGAACATTTAATGAAAACAGGGTGTGGGGTGGGGGGCACCTAGGGAAGAGAGAAACTCTAAGAGGGAAGGTCAAACTAACTTGACTTTGCCTTGTTAGGACAGGTTTCACAGCTGACTTTTCATTATCTGTCTGTTCTCCGAGAGAGAAGTACTGTAGGAGCACAGTGTGATGTTGCTCTTGCAGTGAATATCTGCCCCCCCCCCCCCCCCCGCCCAGCTGAACTTCCAGAATAAAGGGGTTTGAAAATGGCTCCTGTCTCTTGGTTTGGGGGTTACCTGATAAAGACCTGAAGCTCATCCCCTTAGACTTTCTCTCTGTCTCTTTCTTGCTTGTGCGCATGTGCTCATGTGTGTGTGTGTGTGTGTGTGTGTGTGTGTGTGTGTGTATGGGGGAGGTGATTTCTCGTTAGACCTAAGACTTTAATCTCCACCCTTCTCACTCTGAACCCCCTAATCTCTGAGCTTCCCAACACCATTCTTTCTCTATTAACTCTTTATCTCCCTTGCAAATTCCTGCTCTATGGTCCCATGAGGATTGGTGTTTACGTGGCAACTAGACCGAGCTACAGAGTGCCCAGACGTTTGATCATACGTCATTCTGATGTATGAGTGGGGGTCTGTATGACGTGAATACTGGAATCAGCATGCTAAGGGTAGTAGGAGGCCCTGCACCTGTAGGTGGGTGCCACCCCATCCTTTGGAAGGCCTAACAGAACTAAAGGTTAGATCAGGAGAAATCTGTTCTGTCTGCCCGATGGTCTTCAAACCGACGGTCTTCCCTGCTTCTGCATTTGGCCTGCACACCAGTGGCTTTGCTCCTCAAGCACTGCAGACTGAGACTTTTTGGCTTCCATCATCACAAGACAATGTCTTTTTGTTCTTTCTCTTGTGCTTAGGTCAGAACCCAGGGGCTCATACAAGCAGAGCATATAATGTATCCAATCAGAGCAAATTCTTTTTTTTTTTTTTTTTTTGGTTTTTCGAGACAGGGTGCAAATTCTTTTTTTAAACATGTACTTAGGTCGTGTGTGTGTGTGTGTGTGTGTGTGTGTGTGTGTGTGTGTGTGTACGTGTACACAGGGCACACAGCATGTGTGTGGAGGTCAGAGGACAACTTGAGGGAGTTGGTTCTCTCCTTCCAACAAGCGGGACTAGGAATCAAACTCAGGTTACCAAGCTTGGGTTCAAGTACCTTTGCTCACGGAGCCATCTCAACAGCCCAGAGTCAATTCTTTATAATAAATCTCCGTTTCTATGTACCTAGCTCCTGTGAGTTCCACTTGTCTGGGGAATTCTAATCTGAGCCCACCCTTACGTGTTGACTTCTATCCCTACATCTCCTTCAAGTCTTAGTTGGCTTCCTACTGCTTCAATAAGGATCATGACCAAGAGCATGTGGGAGGGAAGGATTTGTTTGGCTCACAATATTCCAATCGCACTCCATCAACTGATGGAAAGGAGGGCAGGAACTGAAGCAGAAGCCACAGAGAAACGCTGTTTACTGGCTTGCTCTTCATGGTTTACTCAGCCTGCTTTCTTATACAGCCCAGGGCCATCTGTCCTGGCCCACAGTAGGCAGGACTGGCCCACATCAATCATTAATCAAGAAAATGGCCCATGGACTTGCCCACAGGCCAGTCTGAGGGAGGCATTTTCTCAACTGAGGTTCCTCTTCTCAGATGACTTTATCCCATGCCAAGCTGACAAAAACAAAACAAAACAAAACGAAAACCTAGCCAGGACAATTTCAATGAGCCATCCAATCCAGGTCCCTTCAGTGGCTCTCAGGGAATCAACAAGCCAACCCTCGGAACTTGTGAATATTTATTTAAATGGAAAAATTGGCTTTATGGATGAGAGGAAGCCCAGGGAAGGTGTCTGAGTGAATCCTAAATGCTGTCAAAGTGTCCTAACGAGAAAGGCAGGAGGTGCCATACAAACTGGGTTACCCCCACCCCCACCCCCCGCCCCCAATTGCTGTGACAAAATACTTGAGACAACTTAAAAGGAGAAAAAAAGCTGGCTCTTGGTTTCAGGTGTCAGGTCAAGGTTAGTTGACTATTGTGCTGGGGCCTGTGGGCCAGGTAGCACACATCATGGCAGAGAGTATGTGGCAGAGAAGAGCTGTTTACCCCCATGGTGTCAGGAAAAGCGGAGATCAGAGAAAGAGAGGAGAGGAGAAGGTCCTGATGTCCCCTCAAGGACACAACAATAATGGCCTAATCACTGAACCCTTAGTGTTTCTGCCATCTCCTGGTAGCTGCTACAGACCTAGGACCAAACACTGAGCACACGAGATCTGGATCGGCAGGCTAGAGATTGTAGCCCAGTGGCATATCATTTGCAAGTGTGTGCCAAGCTCCTGGTTCAATCTGCAGCAACACACACACTCACACTTAAAGCAGGTGACACAGAATTTAGAATATTAAAGCACAGAAGAGGAAAAGTGATGTGACCTTAAGTTTGGAGTGATGAGACTGTGAACCAAGAAATGCCAGCAGCCTAAGAGGCAGGGGGACAGATTGTCCCACAAGGGTTCCAGAAGGAAACCAGCCTGCTAACACCTTGGTTTTACCTAAGTGAGACTGAATTTGGACCTCTGGCTTCCAGATATGCAAGGAAACAGAGGTGCTTTGTCACAAGGCACCAAGTGTGTGACAATTCGTTACAGCAGCAAGAAGAAACTAATACACTCTGCAAGAGTTCCTCCTGGAGAGCAGATTAGTAGGGGCAGTCTCCACACCTCCTAGCTGGAGGGTTTGGCTCTGCTGCTGAGGATCTTCAAAGCTTTCTTTTCCCTCGGATCCCAATTCTTAAAAGCATACTCCCCCTTCTGTTTCTCCAGTCAAATTTCAGAGTATTCCTTAACTCCATTCTCATGACCCTGCTTGGTCCCACTTGCCTAGCAGACCCTGAGTACAGGCCCTCATTGTCTCTTACAAGCATTACTCCGTCTCCTGCTTAGTTTGTTTCTAGTCTCTTAGACCTTGGGTTACTCAGCATCTTCCTGGAGCCAAGGCATCTGCACTAATCATTAACCTGACCACACCCCTTCCAGATTAAATTTTCATTTTCATTTATTCTTTCTTCTTATACACAGTACTCCCTTCCCATCAACCCTCCCTTCCAGCTCTGGCCAAATCTATCCAGTCCATCACACACGGCAAGCCCAGACCCAATGCATGTTTAGTGGGACCAGTATAAGGTGTGGTGTCAACCCACTGATACTTAAGAAAAAAAAAATACCTTAACTTATGATGTTTAAGACACATTTAAAGTTGAGATTTCAGGGGCTGGAGAGATGGCTCAGTGGTTAAGAGCACTGGCTACTCTTCCAGAGGACCTGGGTTCAGTTCTCAGCACCCACATGGCAGCCCACAACTGTCTCTCTTTTTATCTTGTAAAACTGAAATCTCATGCCCACTAAACACTAACTTCTCCTTTTCCTTCCCTTCAGCCCCTGGTAAGCACCAATTAACTTTCTTCCTCTATAAATGTGAATACGAAAGGCAGTTGACATTAGTTAACTCCATGGTATTTTAACTTTTATGGCCCTTTTGTGTCACTTAACATAATGTCCTCAATGTCCATCCGTAGTGTGACCTTTTTGCTCAGGGTCTTGGACTGACTCACTTCGTGGAGTGAGAGGGATGACGTGGTTAACATCGCTGTCATCATTCCGTCAGCACATGGTGGTGCCCAGTGAGGAAGAATTAAAATGAGTGTGGTAGAGCCACCGCACCTGGACTTCTCACGATGGAGAGGGAACGGTGTTGAGTTCTAGTGTCGGGTGGTACACTTCCGGCCCCACCACTAACCGCTGCTGTCCCCTTGGAATTAGGGAATACCTCAGATCCACATCTTCTCATTTGTCACAAAATCCTCAGAAGACACAAAGATGAAATGGGTCTCTCTGTGACATGCAGGGACCAGGCAGACACCAGACTCCACATGATAACATTAACAAGGACTCAGGAAATAGTACTCACTAGGTTATGCATGCCGTGTTCACTATATCACTTGGTCCTTAGCCTCGGAAATGGATACTGTTACATCTGAATTTGAGGTGTTCTGCTGAGCTTGAGAGAGATTAAATGATGTGCCTGAGGTCCCGAAGGCCCTCAGGTAATCGGAGGGAACTCGGTGCTGACAGCTGAGCTCTGCTGTGATCCTGTTGGCAGGAGGAGATGACCACATGGTAGGGCCACCCCCTGGTGAGTGCCCCCTTCCATGCTCTGTATTTCCTGGGGCTGGAGGGAATTCCCTGTTGAAAACCTACCTCCCTGGCCATTGTATTTAGGGCAGGCAAAGGAGAAAGCGAGTATATGAAAGTAAAATGGAATCCAGAAGGAACTTGGGATGAGGATTGACGGTATTTGGATCAATCTAATTAGGAAGAGCCTCGATTTTAGATTTTTTAAAAAATCTTACATTAAACATAGGAACTCAATTGACAATCTTATATGGCACACGCACACACATTCATAATTATGCTGGTGAAAACAACCCTTGTGTGCAAACATCTCACAAAGGACAGAGTGTGCAAGTCCATGTGGGCACTTTTTGGTTATTTAAAAACATTCAAAGAAAGCAGCCCCCATTTGTGGAACTCTGGGGAGGGTCTGGAAGGGGACCCCCATTTGATCCTTGCCTGTCACACATTTCTCACATCTGTTGTTCCCTATTAACTACTTGGTTCCTGATTTCCCACAGTCCTCACGACAGTCCCCATTTCCCTCCAGCTCCATAGACAACATTTTCTGTCCATCTCTCCTGAAGGGTCACAGTGACAATCCTCCCTCTGGGGTCTTAAAAAGTGGAGTCTCCCTCCTGAGCATAAGGGAGCTCCCAATAGTCAGCTGACAGAAGCTTTCAAAGCTAGGGAGAGTCTGAGATTAAATAATGGCCAAATAATGCCCCCCCCATGCACAACTATTAAGTAGCTCAACGGACTTCCAGGGTCAGCGGACTGTTGTCCTCTGCTGCACCCCCTACCGACAGCAGATGGGATCAGGAGACTTGGCCAGTGGGAGGGCACTGGTACGGTTTGGTGAGAGAGGAAAATGAACAGAAAGGTTAAAGATACAGAAGGGAGAAAGGATTGGAAGTCCAGACAGAAGGTGGAACCTTAAGAGAGGGTTCCTAAACCGGGCGGTTGTGGCGCACGCCTTTAATCCCTGCACTCGGAAGGCAGAGGCAGGAGGATCTCTGTGAGTTCGAGGCTAGCCTGGTCTACAGAGTGAGATCCAGGACAGGCACCAAAACTACACAGAGAAACCTTGTCTCAAAGAGAGAGAGAGAGAGAGAGAGAGAGAGAGAGAGAGAGACAGAGATCAGCGGGGCCAGGAAGTTGAGGTGGTGTCTTGTATGGGGGGCACTGTGTCTTCTGTGAAGCAGAAGACATGGTCCTGCTCAGAGGTGGGGATCCTGGACAGGAGGCATGGATGACATCTTGCTGGATGGTTTTCAGAGAGTATGGAGGAAAGCCTGACTGTGAGGTAATGGGTTTCTGGACTCTTCTCCAATGGCCCCAAGCAGTCCATGGGAAAGAGCAGAGAAGGCAGAGGAGTGGATGTCCCAGTGGGTGGCATGAGGGAGGAGGTGAGGTAAGAGAGTAGCTGAGATACTGAGTCGTGGGCTGGGTGTGGGGGTGGAGATCCTGGACCGGACATCATGAAGTCAGGAGAGAGTAAACAGAGAAGCAGGCTTGTGAGCAGCAAGTAGGAGCATCGTGGGGGGATCTGCAGAGATCATCGGAGCCACAGCACCGTCTAGGTGTAGGCGGGAGTGACTGGATTCCTGCTGAAGCCAGCAGGGGCAGAGGAAGTGGGGGACATCTTGGACACAAAGCAGGGAGGCCGCACCACAGAGACCTTGGCTGATGCTGACTGAAGTAATGCTACATGACGTCCGGGGTCAGAACACAGATACTGTCCCAGGGCAGGAGGCAGTGGGTCAGGTGGGTCAGGCACGGAAGGAAGGAGGGAGACGAGCCCCAGGGCTGGCTGGGGAGAGGGGGAAGGCACAAGCCCTACACAGAGCTTGCTGCTTCAGGAGAGAACACTGAGAAAAAGTGTGCTACCTGTTCCCCTGTGGCTTCATGCTCCACTTCTCTGGAGGCAGTTACAGGCACTAGAGGACCTGGGTTCAATTCCCGGTACCCACACAGCAGCTCACAATTGTGCAGTGCATTACTCCAATGCCCTCTTCTAACCTCTGTGGGTACCAGGTGACAACATGTAGTGCCCAGACATAGATAAGGGCAAAATACTCACATGCATAAAAAGTCTTTTTAGAAAGATTACAGAGTTCTTTTTTCTGAAATTCAAACCAGGCACCCCATGTCTCAGTCTGGTGGTCCTACTTCACAGGAGTCCATGAAAGGGAACTTCCTGCCCCTCAGACATGGCAGAAGGAAGAGAAGGGTCCAGTGGGGTTTGTGACTGTGGAGGAGCACAAAGTCATCAAAGACAAAAGACTGTAGGCCAGGCTAGCCCCTTCATCCCACCTGAGCCTGCCTTGAGTATCATCCAAAGACTAAGGGTCAAGAGGAAAATATTCCAGAATGCAGCAAGTTTTTACTTCATTTGACTTTATTTTTTTGGGGGGGACGATTGTCATACGGCTCATACAAAGATATCGGGAGACAAGCACAACGACAAAAATGTTGTTTACGTAAAACAGCATCATTGAATGAATATAAGCAAAGGTTGTAAAGTCAGTGGCAAAAGCTTATTCTGGACACTAGGCTCAGGAAAGATGCTGCTGATAGGCCTGAGAGTTCCTTGGGGACAGATACAGAAATAGTGAGCCCTCCAGAAAGAAAGCAGGACAGCACTTCGGGGGAGAGGAGGGCTGATGGAGGATGACGAATGGTTTCACATGTCTATCCACTGAGTTCTGCTCCCAGGAAACCGTGTGCCAGACAAAAGCACCTGTAGCTTGGAACAGGGCTTGGTCCCTCCTTGTCATTCCAGCTGTGGCACCATGGTGCACACCGGGCCTTTTTCTACTCTGCTCACTGTGGGAACCCTTTGCTCCAGAAATGTAGTTAGATACAGGACCTACCTCACCCCTCCCTCGTGATGTCGTCTGAGCTCTGGTAGAGTGAGACACCCAGCACAGCTCTCTCAGAGGACACTCACGCCCTAGTTGGTCTATGCCCTGGTGAACAGGTCCGAGTCTTTCTAAGCCTTTTAGCATCTGAAGTACACGCCCATACACTTCTCCTAGAGATGACATCTGTCCTCCGCAGAATAAAGGGCTCTTTCCTTTCCCTATTTCTTTTCCACTAAGAGCCTTCCTTCCTTCTTCCTCCGACCTTAGGAAAGATGATTCTTCCCAGGATTCTATTCTGTTTCCTTTTATCTGTATCTGTCTGTGGTGTGTGTGGTATATGTGTGTGTGTGTGTATATGTGTGTGGTCTGAGTATGTGAGTGTGTAGTATGTGTGTGTCTGGTGTGTGTATGTGTGTGATGTATGTGTGAGTCTGTGGTGTGTGTGTGTGTGTCTGTGTGAGTGTGTGTCTGTGCGTATGAGTGTGTGTGTGTTAAAGAAAGGGAGGGAATGAGATACTTTAAAGAATTAAGTACAATCTTTATTTAAATAAACTTTCAACCTGAGTGACACATCTGTAACCAGAGCTTAGCCCAGAGGATGAGGTCGAAGCATCCTGAGATTGTAGCCAGCCTGGGCTGCATAAGAAAACTCTACCTCAAAAAATAGTATTAAATATAACTATCAAATTGCATTATCTTCAAAAGAAACTGCATCAATCAGAATTGTCTGTCACTGTGACAAATGACTGAAGAAAAGATCTATTTTGGGGCCAGACATGGTGGCATTTAATCCCGGCACTTGGGAGGCAGAGGCAGGTGGAGCTCTGAGTTTGAGGCTAGCCTGGTCTACAGAGTGAGTTCTAGGACAGCTAGGGATACAAAGTGAAAACCTGTCTTGAAAAAAAAATTATATTTTGGCTTAAGGTTTGTCCATGGTTGTCTGGCTCTCTCGTTCCCCAGGAAGTAGCCAGGCTGCTCACTTTGTGGCAGCCAGGAAGCAGACAATGCATGGTTAGAAGGGGCCAGAGCAAGGTGCAGCTCTTGAGGACATGCCCTTCTTCCAACTCGGTCCCATCCATGGGCGTCCATGGCCTCTCTGAACACCATTACCACCTGAGCTTTATGCATCCATCGCTTGGTGAGCATCTGGGGCTCTTCCCACTTTTAAGCTTCTATGAATAGATGCTGCCATAGATATTAAATGCCTGTTTGGTGTAGAAGTGTACTCCTGTTTCTCCTGGACATACATCCCTAAGGAATGGCATTGTTGAAACACAGAACTAACTCCACATTGAAGTTCTGATGGAGCTACTGGGCTGCTTTCTTAAGTAGCTGTACCATTCGGCATCTGCACCAACAGTGCACAATGGTCCCAGCTTCTCCACACCTTTGCCCACACTTGCTTTGGCTGCTGGCTGACTGGTTCAGCCATGGATTCTTCCCCTTCCATTCTGACTTGGTATTGTGTGGAGCTGTTGATGGGCTTCTCAGGCACTCATTGGTCATCTGAATGTCTGCTTTAGAGAAATGTCTATCCAGATTCATCGCCCAGGATTTTTGTTAGTTTATATATCTTTATCTTGAATTGTAAGACTTAAATAATGAATAAATCAGCTATGAATATCCATGCACAAATCTTTTTGTGGATGGATGCATTTGTTTCTTTTTGAAACCCTGGGTGGTAATGAGACTGCTTGACATTTAGAGGTTCTAGTACAATATGAGAAAAGAATAGATTGTTGTGACATTCCAAAGGGAGAATCCTGTCTATTATGGATGAGCCATGATTCAGCCAGAAAACAGGGGACATACACACCCCTCCTGAGACTTTATCATGAGGAACTGCCTGGCTGAGCAAGTCAAATCTGTAGACAGGTGGGTCTTCCAGGGGAGTGAAGTTCCAGATGGTCCCTAAGAACTTTTGTTTGGATGAGATCAAGGCTATTTAAAGTCCTTCTAGATAACAAAGTTAGGCTCAGCCTCCACAGTCTAACCTAAAGTCAACCGAGGAAGCGTATGTTATAAAGAGCTCGCCTCTCCCTTCTGCCCTCTAGGTCTTCTGAGAGGAAAGATCATTTCTGAAACACACCAGAAAGCATGTTTTACACTGAAAAAGGCAACCCGGTATCAGAATCCCCCACAAAGCCACCACACATAGCATCCCCAATTTAGAATCTAAGTAAGTTGGTAGTTGATTCAGCCCTGGTCATGTGACCATTTCAAGCCCATAGAAGGGAAGTGGTTGAATGGTTGCTCCCAGGCAAGACTTTCTCTTGTCTAAGAAGGTAGAAACCATGGTGGAGATGTAAGGATTGTGTCCTTAATTACGTCACCAGCCTGCGACGGCGTCCCAGCCTAAAAAGCGGGCGTGCTCTCTCTGTGTTCTCTCTTTCCATATGGACTCTCCTTCCACATTCTCTCTCCTCTGCGTGGTCTCTCTCTTTTTCTTTCTCTCTCTTTCTCCCTGTCTCTCTTTTTCCTCTCTCTTCCCAATAAAGCTCTAGAAAGATAACCATGGCTCATGATTCTTCTGCCACCACAACATCCGTCAGCATGGCCGCTATGGGTGGCAGCCAGCCACAAGCACCACTGCTTAACCAACAGGGAGTCCACAGCACCACCTTCCTGAAACGGGGAAAACTGGATCCCTGGTGGAATTCACGAACAGAGCCAAACAAAGAGTCTTCTTATGATAGCCCACAGGACAGAGCAGCATGCCCAGCACACACAGTAAGAGCAGCGGCAATCGAAGTAAGACCTGAGGTGGGACTGTTATGCTCAGATCGCAGGGACCCCCAAAAGACCACCACAGAGACGGAATCCTGCATGTAAAAGCAAAGAACCTTTATTTCAAGCTTGGAGCTTGGTCCCTCTGTCTGTCTGACACAGCGGTGAGAGCAGAGAGCCCTGAACTCAGGTGGGGCAGAGTTTTTATCATAGCAGAGGTTGGGGTGAGGGGATTTCCAGGGTCCAGGACCCTGATTGGCTGACAATTGTCTAGGGGTATCTGCAAAACAAAAAAATAGGTGTGTGCTAGACTCAAGGACATCTGGCCACCTTATCTAATGGTTGGAATGTTTGGGATGTCAGGTACTTCCTCACCCCTGGGTGGATCCCTGGGTGGTGTCAGATTAAGGCTTTTCCTGGATCTGGGTGTTGCCTGCCAGTAAGCCTGTCACAGAAACTGTGTCTAGGCCCCTAAGCCTGTCATGGCTGCTGTGTGGTCAAGCTATTTTGGGGCCCCTTCACAGGGACCACCGACTCCACTGGGCCCTCTGCCTAGGTCCTCTCTGCTTGTGGCTGACCTAACTGGGACTCACGAGAAATCTAAAATGTCAGTCCTGTGCTCCTGGTGTGGGCCCTGGATCCACACAGCAGTGCTGGCTTTTCCGTTTTCGGGAGCGTTTGCTGTTTTCCAGGACAAGTCAGACATCTGGCATCATGTTCTGCTTGTTCACACTCAGGAACAACCTCTGCAAACCTCTGTCGAGAACTATCTGGATTCCTGGAGAAACTGATGACGGTTCTCAGGTTGCTCCACAGCCTCATCCTTGGGGAGCTTTAACCTATTTTATCCTCCCAGCTAACAGCACCCCCAGGGCTGTCGGCCCCATTGAGCCAAAGCCTCCCGCTTGTGCCCCGAGTCCCCCATGGCACCATCACATTGGTGAATCTAGGCCAGCAGACATGGTGCCTAGCTGAGCCCATCATCTTCTCATTGGAATGTTCCAGCAGGAAGCAGAGCTGTCCCTGTGTTTATACCAATCTAGCGCCTGTGCTGCGCAAAACAGAAGCACCATCTTGCTGCCGTTGGCCGCTGTCCGGTATCCTCGGTGCCTAGGACAGCAGTGTGACTTTTAAATGGCACCAGGCAAATGTTTGCAGATGAAAGGTAAATACGGAACAGAATGATGCTCTGCCACGGACGGAGGTCAGGAGGGGCTAGCCTTCGCTTCCCTGGAATCAGAATCAGTAACTGGGCTAGAATCGGACACTGCAAAGGGCAGTCCTAATGTACTGGCACTGCACTGTGTGCAGGGTGGGAGAGCTGGCTGCGGGACTTCCAAAGGACACTTCCTTGTGTCTCTCCTACGGCCTCTCCTGCCCGGAGCTCTTCTCACCTGGCAGACAGCAGGCACACAGCCATCATGTGACACATGATGACATGAGGTTCTCTGTGTCATGTGCTAAGCATTTTTAATTTGACACCAAGCTTCATAGGAGGCAGGTGAACTATGCCACAATCTCCTTTCCCGGAAGTACTAGTTCTGACTTTGAACCAGGATACATCCAGGTTGTAATTGTTGGGTGTTTCCTGCATTCTGGGCTGGTTTCTACATTCCTGGGTACTTTTAAAAAGCCCCACACCAAGGGACTGGAAAGATCTTGGAGAAGACTCAGGCTCAGTTCTCAGCACCCATGTGGTATCTCACAATGCTTTGTTCCAGTTCCAAGGAGTTAGATGCTAGAGGTCCTCTTCTGGCCTCTGAGGAAACAGTCTGCATGTGGTGCACGTGCACACACGAAGGTTAAAACACTAATACACATAAAATAAATCTAAACAATCCTTGCAGCATCTCTATGAGCTAGGCACAGTTACAGTGTTCATTTTACAGCAAGTTAACACGAGCGTGGAGAGCAACCACAGAGCTACTTGGTAATCTAGTGGGTTACTTGCCCTATCCCTTGTGTCTAGACTAACCGAGACACTAACAGGTTCCCACTTGCTAGCTGCAAAACCTCGTCAGAGATGGTAAGCCACGAGGGAGCCCAGAGCTGAGAGAGTCTTCCTTAATTAACCTCAGCAATCTAATATTCAGCTTCCTGTTTAAACTACCCATCAACCTTCCTGAATGTCCCTGCTGCTCAAAAACCTTCTCAAGAGACCCAGCAATCCTACTTTGGAGCATTTACCCAAATGAAAACGTGTCCTCACAAAAGCTGATACCAACTCTATTACTGACAGCTAAACCCTCGAAATAATCTAAAAAACCCATGTTCCAGTGAAAGGATATGAAAGTCACATCTCCCAGAAGGAAACTGAGGCAGGGCCAGGCAACAGCACGGACAGGAATGGATCTCAAGGTCGACACAGGCAGATGCCAAAGCATGCTCATACGATGGCCTCCAGAAGGCCAACCAGAGACAGGTTAGAGGTTTCCAGGGGCCAGGGGAGGAGAAGAAAGTTCATGACAAGGAGACACAGGGAACTTTTAGGGGAAAGGAGCTCGAAGTTTGACTATGGATGTTACAAAGATGCATGCTTCCATGTCACACCCTTAAAAGGGTGAAATCTCATATGTAAGTTATATCTCAGCAAATGTCCGCTTCCTCCAAACCTGCTTTCCTCATTCTGGAGAAGGAACCCATGGCTTCCCATGTGCTGGGCAAACATCCAATCATTAAACACATCCCCAGCCCAGCAAACCCTTTAAAAATAACCTTTCTCTTCTCCTCTGACGCAATCTTTCTGTTCATTTATTTATTTAGTCAGTTTGTTTTCTGTTCGTTTTTAGACAGAGTCTCACTGTGTGACTGAGGCTAGCCTCAGACTCACTAGGTAGGTCTGGAATTCTCCATCTTCCTGTCTGCCTCTTCCCCATGCTGGGATCATCAGTGGGTGCCGTCATATCTGGCTTTCTTTTCTTTTTAAATTCAAGTTAAGAGATCCACACTTAAAATACCCTTTTCTGGGCACCAGGCACACCTATGATACCCACACAAGCATGCAGGCTAAACACCCGTACACAAAAATAAATTTTTCTTACGTGCACAATTTAAACACGTCAGTAGGTGAGTAGACTGGTAAGCCAGGTGGCAGCTGCCTCCTGGGGGCCAGAGGAAGCCTTTCCACACCTGCTAGTACAGCTGCTGTGTTCTGAGTGTGGGAAAGCCTCAACCCGGGGTGTGTACAGTGGCTTTCTACTAACCAGATCCCATAAGGCTACCTACCCTTTGTTTCTCTTCTAGTGGGATCCCCAGCACTTTGGGAAACCCGTTTATTCTTAGTGAGTCTTACAGGGACAAACTGTTTATTATCCACCCAGCCCCAGCCCCCCACCCCTGCCGGATTCCGATAGGTCTAAGACAACTAGGAAAGGATACTGGATTGGTGCAGGCCAGGGTCAGTGTTGGGGGCTAGGTGATTGGCAAGAGAGCATGTGGTCTGCAAGAGTCCCCTCCCCCAACCCTCAGCCTCCCCCTCTTGGGGACTGGTGCCTTGGCCCCAGGCAACAGAGGCAGCAACACAAATAAATAGAAAAGCTGTTTCATTAAAATCTTTCTAAGACGTGGTGCACTCAGGGCTCAGTCTCCTGTGACCTCTGGAAGAGAAGAGGCGGGGCTGTTGAAGACAGGATTGCCCCTGAGGCTAGTCTCTAGAACAGACATGGACAGGGCAGCTGAGGGTCAGCCAGGGCAGCGTCCAGCTGGAGGGGGACTTCAGGCCCCAGCCGCATCAGCAGCTCGGCAGGGAGAGGTGGCTGCAGCAGCTGAGGCAGGCAGGCGGGGACTCGTGCAAACCGTGAACTGGCAAGCCTGCCTGGCCCCCAGACCTTAGACGGGGTGTGAGAACGCAATGCTGAGACCGGTTATTGCAAAGTGAGTCGGTCCACAGTGTTTCGAATTATAGTGACTTTCCATATCTTTCCCACATCACCCAGCTGGTTGTAAAAATCACTTATAAGTAACCGGATTCTAAGCCCCGTCACAGAGATGGACAGTGCGTTCCACCTCACGGATTTTTCTGTCTATATTACACAGAAATCTAAAGATTCCTTTTGAATGTCTCCTCCAGGGCATGCATTTCCTGCAACTAACATAGCATCCAGGCCTGCTTAATTAGTAAAACAAGCCTATGGACATCTGTAGTCATTCCAAGCTATTACTAACCACGCCCCTGTTTTACATGGAATTCAGCCTGTTGGCACAGAAAATCCAACGATTCGCTGAACTACGTTTTTGCTTTTTTCCCCCTTTAAAATATGAGTCGTTTTGGCTAGGACCTTCCGGGGTTTCTCTCTGAGAATCATGCCTGCTCCAGCAGGATCTGGGTCACCCAATGCTCAGCACCAGGTGAAGCCTGACGTTTTGGGAACAAGCTGTGCCCTCCAGTCTGTTTCTCTGTCTCTTGATTTTTCCACATGTAAGTGAAGATAATAAGACACTCTTGCCGGATCCCGGTGAGGATTAGACATGTAAAACATACAATACCTTATAACCCTGGGAAGAAATGGAGTTTTGCCTCTGAATCCCAGATCTGATACTACATTGGTTGACCATCAAAACTCTTTTAGTCCTTTAACTTTCTACTTTCTTTTTTTCTTTTGGTTTTTCAAGACAGGGTTTCTCTGTGTAGTGCTAGCTGTCCTCGAACTTGCTCTGTAGACCAGGCTGGCCTTGAACTCACAGAGAATCGCCTGCCTGCTTCTGCCTCCCAAGTGCTGGGATTAAAGGCGTGCACCACCACTGCCAGGCTAATCTTTTAACTTTCTAAAAAAAACAAAAAACAAAACAAACAAACAAACAAACAAAAAACGAGCTACTAATACCTTGTACCCTTGTAATTTTTTTAGCATTGATGAGATTATATAGATCAAGTAAATTGTCAGTAAGGACTGTTACTCCTCTTTTGCAGCTTTGGAGTCATTGTGCATTCCCAATTGTCAAACTTTTCTCCATTTGGGAAAAGACTGTACCTAACTATGGAGTGGGCAGGCATTTCTCTCAGAGCTCATAGATGGGTTGACCCATCTACGCCTTCATCTCAGCTTGAAGGTCAGCAGGAGCATTCCTGAGCCCTTGGGGGGTGTCTCACAACTCTGCTGAAAAATGTAAACACACTGTGTTCATAAGTAAGCCCCACAGTCCTTCCTTTTCTCTTGGACCCTGACACACAGCTTCCCTTTTCTGAACCTGACTGTGTGGAGAGCATTGCCGTGTGTCTTGACTGAGTGGTGGATTACACTTAACTCGATTTCTCCACAGGATGCCTTTCCCCTCCCCATCTTCTGGAGCTGCTGATCTTTGTAGACGGTTCTTCAGCCTGAACTTGGGGAAAGGATGAGCGTCATGGGAAGCAGCTCCGGTTATGGCAGCAGAGCACAGAGTGGTCAGTGCAAACATCTGTGAACTTTGGCCATCTGTAAAAATGTGGCTTTGCTGAGTGGTCAGTGCAAACATCTGTGAACCTTGGCGATCTGTAAAAATGTGGCTTTGTTGAGCTCAGGGCCAAGTCCTGGATGGACTTGAGGTCCTCAGAGAACACCGCACAAGGAAGATTCATGTGGGGGTGGGGAGGGGTGAGAAATGTCACTTCTGAACTTTAGGTCCCAGGTAGGAATCGATCCTTGTTAGGAAGCTCAGATCACGGTCTAGCCCCAGCCTTCACCTGTGTTGACTGAACTGCCCCATCTCATTCCAACCAGTCCTTGTGGTGGCTTTGAAAGGCACTGAAGTCCAAGACTGGTTTCTGAAGTGCTTGGAGAGCAGCTACCATCTGGGCCTGGCGCTTGGAGTCCCCGGGCTCCACAGACTGGCCTGACCCCCCTGCTCTTGCAGCATTGGGGTTTGTGTACCTGGGGTCTGGTACCTGCTGGAGAGCAAGTTGGCTGAACTGATTTGTTTGTTTGTTTCTGGACTCTCTGATGCCCAGGGACTCTTGTTTTCATGACCTGACCTGATTGCTCTTGGCTCTGTGTCTCTATATAATATAATGCAAGAGAGAGAGAGAGAGAGAGACAGAGACAGAGACAGAGAGACAGAGAGAGAGACGGAGAGAGAGAGAGAACACGTGCTTTAGGGCAAACACACACACACACACACAGAGGCTACTTTCTCAACATGAGATTCTACTGATTCCAAGATAAAGAACCCAGAAGGATACTATCTGGAGTTTGTATTTGTCATTTTACCATATCTCTGACAAAATGCCCAGTAAAACAACTTAAAAGAAAGAAAAGCAGGAGTTTGGCTCATGGTGTCGGTCTGTGGTTGGCTGGTTCCGCTGTGTTTGGGCCTGAGTCCATCAGAACATCACCGGAGGAGGATGTGGAAGAGAAGCTGATGACCGAATGGGCATGGTGACTGGGCCAGACAGAGAGAGGGTAGGGTGGGAACAAAATACAGTCTTCAAGGACTCCTAAGAAACATGCTTCTTCCAAATAGGCCCTTCTAAAAGTTTCTGTCACCTCCCAGAGTCCCGGGAGGCTGTGAATTCAGTGTATTAAGTCATTGGTGAGCTGAGAACCCTGAGGGGTCCTGCACTGGGGACCAACCCTCCACATGTGAGCTTGAAGCTGAGGCAGGGGCATGCCAGGCACCAGGTCTTTGAAGGGGAGGCTGGCATGTGGATCTTTCTTTTTCCTCCTTTCTTTTAAAGGTACCATATTTATCATTTTCCTTTGAAGCCTAGACCCTGAGATGTTAGATTCTTTTGTGACCATTGGATTTCAGTGGACTTCAGAACTGGAATGAATTTTGTCTGTGTGAAATCTTATTTGCAAGAACTGCCTAAGCTTTAGCCACTGTGGTAGAAGCACTTGACTTCCAAAGGCCTTGGCCATTTTCTTTTCATGGGTTCCTTCATAAAAAAATCAGCGGATCATTTTTAAATGAACGTGCTGACATAAGACAAATATCCAGGCTAAGTTCATTGTTATGTTCATGATTTCCTTTGATTTTAATAGAATATAACATCATTTTCAGTGCCCCCATAAGTCTGCTGGGTCCCGACTCTGCCTGGTCCACTTGATGGCTATGTTACCCCCATGTGGAGCCTGCTTCAGGCTGCACTGATGTTGTATCTTATATATCACCTTCATAGCCTCTGGAGGCTCTTGACTCCTGCTCTGCAGCGGGAAACTGGGCTCTGTTGTTTCTCCATTCCTTTCTCTTTTTCCCCGAGAAGGCGTTTGTCAACCCAGGGAGGGCCTGGATGATGGATCACAGAATGGCTTCATCAAATCCAGTTTGGAGAACCAAGGAGTTTACCAGGTTAGTCACAGAACCATGGGGGAGGGGTTAATCACAGGCGCATGAGCAGCTCTGATAGTTATGTCACCAAAAAGCTCGACAGCCAACACTGTGGCCAGCTCACACCGCTGCGTAACTGTAGCTCCCTGCGCAGCCTTTTGGAGTCAAATCTCACTGAAGACTTCCCTCTCACCTGCCGTGGTTGCTGTTTATACAACCTGAGGGAGGGGCCTCTTGCGTCTTGGTAGGTTTCTCATGAATTTCATCAGCTTCTCAAGCCTCCTCCCTTTATCCAGGAAGGAATCTTTGCATTAGTGAAATGTTTCCTACCAAGGGTACTACTCTACATGAAAAATTGGAAGACTAGCAACAGGTCTCCCCATTTGTAATGATTATCTAAATTATTCTATTATTAATAAAAACATGGGAGTCAGTCTGTATGCTCTGAGTGTGTTGCTCTGATTGGTTAATAAACAAAATGCTGATTGGCCAGTAGCCATGCAGGAAGTATAGGCAGGGGGGTAGGGGTGGGGAGTGGGGGTGGGGGGAAACAAAGAGAGAGGAAAAGACTGAGTCAGGGAGACGCTGCCAGCCGCTGCCATGAGAAGATGTTAAGATACTGGTAAGCCACAAGCCACGTGGCAACTTATAGATTAGTAGAAATGGGTTAATTTAAGATGTAAGATCTAGATAACAAGAAGCCTGAGCCATTAGGCCAAACAGTTTAAATAATATAAGCGTCTGTGTGTTTATTTGAGTCTGAGTGGCTGCCAGCCCGGGCGGGACTGGAGATAGCTCCAGCTACGAGTCAGTAGGGTATGAACCTGGTAGATCCAAAAAGAGAAGGAGAAAAGCCCAGCTGACCCTCTTCTGCTTTTCTAAGATCCAAAAAGGTCCGTGAAACTCCTAAGCCCCTCCTCCTTTCTCCCTGTGTCCCTCCCTCCTCATCTGAGTCGGCCAAAAGAGCTCTGTGGTTTATTTAGGTCAGCTGAGCGATCACTCCATCCTCTGAATCAAAGTTCAGTTTAATGACAGTTTCGGGGGGCAGAGCGAACAAATCTTCCTCAACACCTGTTCTGGCTTCATCTCTGTTGCTATAACAAATACCATGAGCAAAAGCGATTTAGGGGAAGAAAGAACTTATCTACGTTTATAGATCATAGTTCATCATGGAGATAAGTCAGGAGAGGAGCTGGAGCAGGAACTTGAAGGCAGGCCTGTTTGTATTTCCATCTAGTATTACCTCTGACTAAGGAACTCACTCCAGCCAACCAAGTACAAACAGAAGAACCCACAGGGGGGCTTTGCTTGCTGGCTCACTGGCCAGTTTATGCTTTGTTAGCTAGCTTTCTCAGACAGTTCAGGACTACCTGCTCAGGGAATGGTGCCTCCCACAGTAGGCTGGATCCTCCTAAGCCAATTAATAATCAAGACACTCCTCCTCCTCCTCCTCCTCCTCCTCCTCCTCCTCCTCCTCCTCCTCCCAGATGACTCCAGGCTTTGTCAGGTTGACACTTAAAGCTAAGTAGGACAACCCTTCTGCATCTGAGTGGAAAATACTCCTCAGGGGGTGAGAAGACCCTAGGGTGACTGTCTGAAAGGAGGCCTTACAAAGGGAAGACCCTACAGAGGGTTACAGGTGCTGCTGAGCCCAAGAACTCATGTCCTTTCTGGGTAGTCTTAAAATGAGGGCCCTGTGGCCTTCACGCACAGAGGGTTGGGGGTGGGGGCAGTTCCTTCAACATCCCTGTTATGACACTCACATTTAACTCCATCCTGGGAAAATCAGAGAGCAGGAAAAAAAAGGTCCATTTCTGATAATCAGGTAAAGCATGTTTCTGGCAGTCAGGTGATCGGTGTAGTTTAAACTCCTAAGTTTAATTCCAAGTACTCATGTTGGGCATCTCACAACTACCTATAACTCCAACTCCAGGGGATTGGACACCCTATTTTGGACTCTGTGTGCATGTACCACAGAGAGACATGCAGAGTGCCAACCCATACTCAGACACACACTTGTATAATAATCTAAAAAAAAAAATCTTAAAAAAAATAAAATTCCTAGTTCTTTCATTACTGAGTCTGTGGATGATACTCACTCTATTTACAGCAGCAAGGGCCTTGTCAGAAACATCAGCCCTCGCTGAGACAATCTCCAAGGACAGCAAAGGCCTCAGAGGACCAAGTATCCCCTTCTACAGAAGACCAGACTTTGAGTCATGCTTGATTGACACTCCTTTCTTGGGAGCACAAATAACTTGTAAACACTCCTAGCAGAAATGACCTCCAGGTCATTAAACCTAGGCAGTTTGTAAAAACCCAATTTAAACAGGTGCTCAATGGGTGCCTAGTCTGTAATGGGCCAAGACTAGACAGGTCTCACTCCACTGTTGGACTCAAGGCTTTCATGCCCCATGTACCCAGTGAATGCTACCACAACCTGGATGATTTCAGATGCATTTTTTGTCTTGTCCATAGTAGATACTCAACAAACAAAGTTGGAACTTCTCTGAAAGCTCTGCTTGTTTTTGGGCAGGGTAGAATTGCCCCTTGGTATTGAGGATCTCGTACATTCAGGCCTTGGTCCTCTCAGATGCCACCAACCAGATGTCCCGTCTTTCAAGGCTAAGTCTGATACCTGGTCTTAGTTTGGAAGCTTCCTTAGCTATGTATGAACTTCCTGCTCCATAATGTCCTGCTTACTTGATTCTCTCCTCACACTAAGTGTGTCTTCAGTCCAAGACCTGGTACATGAGAGACACACAGCAGTGCTTGATGCCTTGAGAGGCAATGGGCCACAATCATCCAAGATGAGCTTGGCTCATCAAGGCCAGGCAACAGCAGTGCAAAGCACACTCCACATCACCGAGGGGCAGTAGCTTGGCAATTTCTGGCTAGGCTTATTTTTAATAAGGTGCCTACTTACATGTTACGATTCAAAGACTCTGGCATGCAAAGTTTCCAGTAGAACATCTCTGCTGCACAAAGATCTCCTAGGCCTTGTCTAGGAGTGATGGAGTCCATGGCTGTACTGCTCACTAAGGTGCAGATGTCCGAAAGAGAGGAGTCTCTGATTATCTCAAGGGATGCTCATAGCTAAAGGAAGAATCTTGAAGCTTAGCAAACAGAACTCAGCCGAGTAGATTATCTAGGGTGGGTTAGCTGTCTTCTTGGGGTTGGATGAAGGCTTTTTCTGGTCCATTCCCTAGGGATTGGGCTAGTACACAAGTGCCCCCTGGTGGTTTTCCCACCAAACTGCAAAGCTCTGAAGATGGTCCCAGGTGGGGCATAGCTTGTCCACAAGAAGAGTAGCAACATCTGTTAGGCAAAGCAAAGAATCAATGGGGCCGGCAAAGGATGGGGGAAGAGCACCTTAATTAAGTGCCTGACCTTGTGGGATGGCTTCTTAGTGAGTCTCTGTCCAGTTAGTCTATGTGGATTGATTTTGTGATTACACCGTGAAGTCCAGCCGCCAAGAGCCTTGATAAAATCTTTACACATACATTAAGCATGGAAACCAGGTAAGGACCTCGGAGAGTTTGCCAGATGTTCCAGCAGATGAAGGCCCCCACGGAGAAGACCTGTGCTTTCAGGGTCGACTGGAACTGTCAGCTGCAGCGGCCAGAGGGCACAGGGATGACAATGGGATTGGCACAGACCTGCTGGAGAGCGTGCGGAGAAACCAGCAGGCCGGGAGCTGTGGAAGACCAATGGGCCTTTCATCCCTGAGCTCTCTACAACAGGAAGACCATGTCCTGTGGAGCAGAGCGCTCCCACACCGAGTCCACGGTCACTTGGTACTGAAGATTATCAGGACTCTCCCAGTCAGGCAGGAATTATTCTACAGATTAAGACTTAACCACTGGAGAAAGCCAAGCTGATTCTCACTCCCATATACAAATGAATCAAATCAAATATGGTGTAAGCCATCTTAAATCGTAGGGTGCATGGCTCATAGGTGGGCAAGGCTTGTAGGCATGCCATTTTTTTTAATATCATAAAACGCATGGAATAAAATAATTTCAAAGTGGCAGTCTTATGTTCTGGACCTTTGCTGTCTGTTAAGTCATACCATAGTCCCTTGCATCATGCCTCCTCTAAAGGGCTCTAATCGCTGCCCCTTCTGTGTCCCTAACCCCCTACCAACAGTTAGGATGACCTCTGAGAGAGGTAAAGGGGGACTAGGAGCTAGATAGCTTCCCTGATAGGCACATAAGGAGAGAGGCCAAGAGGGTGAACTTCAAAGAGAAAAAAAAATATGATTTCACTGAGGGGTGCAGTTCAATGGGGGAACATGTGCTCAGCATGCTTGAGGTTCAAGGTTCAATCCCTACACCACAATAAAAACGTAGTGATGATGATGACAATGATGATGATGATGATGGCAATGATAGTGATAAATAATGACTTCATCAATCTTTTTTTTTTTTTTTTCCCGAGACAGGGTTTCTCTGTGTAGCTTTGCACCTTTCCTGGGACTCACTTGGTAGCCCAGGCTGGCCTCAAACTCACAGAGATCCTCCTGGCTCTGCCTCCCGAGTGCTGGGATTAAAGGCGTGCGCCACCACCGCCCGGCGACTTCATCAATCTTGACAGATCTGGAAAACCAAGTGAAGCACCAAGAGCCCAAATCATCACATGGTTTTAAAAAGTTTCAATACAAAATTCTAATACATACAACAGATTTTGTTGTTATTGGTCCTTTATAAGTTGCCAAGCAGTTGTTTAACTATTGGGGGACTGGACAGGGAGATGGCTCTGTAGGTAAGGCATTTCCTGTCAAGTCCAATGGCCTGAGTTCTATCCCTGGGATCCACATGGTGGAAGGAGAAAACCAACTCCTACAAATTGTCCTCTGACCTCCACACCCATGCTATGGTACGTGTTTGCACACTTATGCTACACATGAATAAATAATGATAATGAATTATATAAGTAAATCATATAAATATACAAATAAAGTATGTAAATAAATAATGAAACGAATAAATAATAGCCCCAATGTTTGAAATGTGTATTACAAGTTTCGTTTTTTTCAGAAGTGCATGCTGTTTAGATAAACTGAGATTTTAAAAGTCTGAACTATGCTGTGGATGTGGCACTTTGGTTTCAATTGCCAGTACCAATGAATAAACAAACAAACAAACAAATATGCTTACTTTACTAATCACCCACCCACTTAATGGATGACTAAGATGAGGTTTTCTGCTCCTGGAGCTGTTTCACAACTGAAAGAGAGGGGAGAAAAGGAGGCTGGCTTCCCTCCTTCCCTCCTCCCAACTCCGGGATGCTCATCCTCTGACCATGTGTGTGACTCTGGAATTCAGTTTCACCCTTCACACTTTGTCCTGGCTTCTTGGGAAAAGTCCTTGAGACATGATTCTTGAAAACAACAATACCCCATCCATGAGAAGCAGGTCATAAAACAAAAGAAGGGCTCCCATCCTCTCCCCCAAATAATGTATCTTCTACTAGATCCCGTCTTCCGAAGGCTTCCTAGGACAAAAGGACCGAATTTGAAACATTTGCCGAACTGAAGCAAATCTGAGCTTTGCCAGGATCCTTCTGGGCCTTATAAATATTTATATGCAATAACATCTGGGCCTGAGCTCTAGCATCTGAGCTCATGTTTGCTGGATAGTCTGGCTTTGCTTTGTTTCTTGAAGAGAGAAGTGTGCAGAGGATACCTTCGGTTTCTTGAGTCAGCATTCACGTTCATTTTTCTGAGTGTATCTCCTAAGCGCCAAACCAAAGTCAGCTTGATTTATTCTTCTTATTAATCAGAAGGCACAAAACGAAGCAAAATGGGGGCAGAGGGAATGGAAGGTGGGGGCTCTCTTAGAGCTGGCTCGCACAGCTGAGGGTTGCACAATTATCTGCAAATGTCAGGTCCCCAAGTCCAGTTTCGCCTGAGCAATATGATTGACTGTCCCAAAGGCCCCGAGTTTCCTCTCAATAATTGCATAATGTTCTCACTTTGTTTTAGCTGAGGAGACTTAGTCATGAGAATCGAACAAATGCAGCTCTCTTCAAGTTTTCCAAAAGCTTTTCAAGGGCTGATTTATTATTTTTGGATAGGTCAAAAGGAGCCACGTTTGCATAACCAGAAAGCAATTATGTCTTCCGAATTCAAAGGAAAAAAAAATGTGTGAACGTCAATGAAGTCACTCCTCAATTTTCTCTTCTAGAGGAAGAGAGGGCTGTTAAAAGTCACTTGTTTTTTCGTTTGGAAAATGGATTTGTGTTTTTAATCTCGTTCAGTATGCTTAGAGTCCTTCACCTTCAGTAAAGGAAGGGCTTTTGCCTTGAAAACTTTGAAGGAACTACAAGATTTCCTAACTCTGTACCTGTTCACTCCTCAATAAGTCCGGGGTAGTGGTGGAGGGACTTAATCACTTTCAATTTCTCTGGAGAAAAACTGACACTGGGACATATTGTGAGGGGCTCCCCAGCTCCCCATCAATGGATGTCACAGAAAAAGGAAGCAAAGGGGCTGAGAAGAAGGTTGGGCCACTACAGTGCTTATCATACAAGCCTAAGATCTCAGTTCTGATCCCCAGGATGTGCGCAGAAACCAAGGCATGGACAGGTGATTCCCCAGCCCTAGTGGAGCAGAGGCAGGAGGATGCCCAAGATCACTGGCCAGCCAGCCAAATCTGAGAGCTTCAGATACCCTGAGAGGACTTGCCTCAAAAAAGTGAGATAGAGGATGATTTAGAAAGACACCCAGACTGTGACCTCCGGCTTCCACACACACCACACATGCATGCACACCCACCCACACACTCACATAAGCACAGAAACCCACACAGAGAGCAGAATATTATATGCTAATAAAGGCAGGATTGAAAATGTGTTTGTTGCAGAAGGAGGGAGCTGTCACCTCAAGACAATGGCAAGTGCTGTCCACAGATTGGAAAGATTTTCCCCAAATACAGACAGCTGACACTGGAGTGCACACACACACACACACACACACACACACACACACACACACACCCCCATACACACAGGTCAACTGGAGGAAGTTGTTTTGGCATAGGGAAGCCCAGGGAATGTTCAAGGTTACTGCCTGGGAATCAGCCTCTCGGGGGTCTTCTTGTTTTGCATGAGTTGCAGAGTGTTTTTCTTGTTTTCTGTTCACCAGTGGAAACATGAAACTTTCATCATTTCATCTAAGGGGGACTGGGGCTAGGGACTGCTGGAAATCAAACCCATTGACGCCTCACTGCTAAGCATAGCAAGTGCTATAGCACTGAGGTATACTCCCAACCCAACATCGCATTCTGAAGGTTAGGCTTTTCAGAGTCCGGGCCTCTTTGGGTGACTACATCGTCTCCCTTGAAAGCCAACCTGAGTCTCTAGTCTATGATAAGAAACGAAGGGTTTGAGCAAGGGATTCTCCACCCACCCTGCCCCCTTACCTGAGCTCCTCACTCCAAAGATGACAAAGGGAGCGAGAAATGTCCTCCCCCTAGACTTGGAAGCTGTTTTTTGTGCAAAGACAGAAGCAACCTTTTAAATGAGGTAGAAAGTATAATTATACCCCTTTCCTAATGATTAGACTAAGCTTGGAAAAGAAATCTTCACTATGATCCCCATAGGAATACATCTAATATGTAATTTGAAGTCATAAAACATTCCTGCTGCAGGGACACACAAGGGAACCGCGAGGAGATTAGATTTATTTTCCTGTGTTTTTTGTAAGTGAGGTCAAGAGGCAGGAAGAGGGCCATCGCCTATTTCTTACTAATACTCTGACATCGTGTGACTATGTTCTTAGGCCCAGATCCAAATGGTCCTCAGGCCGAAAGGAACTGAAGCTGAAAGCTGAGAACTATCCATCCTGAAGCTGAGCGGTCTCAAGTGCTTTTTGAAAACTGAGTCCGCACACGATGCCCAGAGCCTCCCTTGATTTCTAAAGGCTGGGGACTCTGGGAATGTGCTGATGAAAAGAAATCTCAAGGGCAGTTGACAAAACGTAGCCTTTGAAACAGGGACTCAGATTTCAGGGATAAAACAAATGATTTTGTTTAGCCTAGTCAGAGGAAAGCGAATACTACAGGTTTTGAGCTTGCAGACCTTGCTTATGCCTGACAGGTTTCCAGAGGGCATTTTAATATGACAAAAATAATACTTGTAAGATACGAGCTCTGAGAAGCTGGCCAAGATAAGAGTTACACGAATGCTCTGCACTAAGTGGAAGAGAACCCTTTAAGTCTTCGTAGTTCTGCTGGATGCATTCTCTTAGGATGATGGATGTCTGGATATTGTGCATACCTGTGAGACATTATAGAAGGTACCTCATAAGGATGATCTTTATTAATTCTCAGGGCAAGCACACAAAGTTGACATTCTCATTACCAAATAGGGAAACAGGGTAAAAGAAGGAATGCATTGGCCCCTAAATCATTCATCTGGTATCTGGCACAGCCAAGATTCAAGCCCAGATCTGTGCTCCCATTAATGGGCTGAGCTGTCTCCTGGAAGACCTCGCTCTAATAGTACAAGGCCCTTCTGAGAAAGGCAGGAAGAAGAGGGAGCACTAATAGAAACAATACCTAACTTGTGATTCCAGTGCCAGGGGAAGCTGGGGTCCACGAGAAACCTAAGCTGACTAGACATCTGGGTACCTCATTCCAGCAACACAGAGGAGTGGAGGGCAAAACTCTATATGTTGAACAGAACAGGTGTTTCAAGAGTCCATCAGAAGATAGTGAGGAGCCCTGATAAGACGTGCGGTCAATCTGAATAATGGCTAGATACCGTCCAGAGAGGGCATGGGAGGAATTCTCAAACTACTTTAACTTGGGCCTGAAGAAGCTGAGGAAGAGAAGTGTGTAATTAGGAGCAGCAAATTCATCTGGGGAGAGCAAAGGGGAGCATTTCCGACAAGCCCCAGTGCCAAGATCAATATTATCTTATATTAAAAAAAATTGAAGTTGATATGAGGCTTTTGCAGAGGCAAATTCACCATGACCAGGAGATGAACAGGGTGGTGGAGCCAGCAGACGAGGGTAGCGACTGATTTTCAGTAGCTGGTAGAAGGAGAAGAGAAGAAACGAAATTCAATATTCCAGGAATTAGGGCGCTGTGCATGTTGAGAACAAAAGCAAACACGCCTGCTGGAGTGGAATAATGCAGGGAGCGCTGCATTCAGGAGCTATTGGGCCCTGCAAAGACCTCTGCAGCAGTCCAGGGGAATCTGCGGCCATACACCTGTGGGGCATTATTACAGTTTGCTCTGTGCCGTGAGCCTGGCCCCTGACAGTGCTAAGGAGGGAGCAACACCATGATGCTTGCGTTCTTGGCCTTGAAGGGATTAGTGTCAAAAGCTACCACCTGGGAAGAGAGGAGTACGGCCACGCCCAGGGTTTCCCCACCTGGTGCTCTTTTTGCCATTG
Organism: Peromyscus eremicus; assembly: GCF_949786415.1. Taxonomy (NCBI): domain Eukaryota; kingdom Metazoa; phylum Chordata; class Mammalia; order Rodentia; family Cricetidae; genus Peromyscus; species Peromyscus eremicus. Next base: position 1,932,760 of record NC_081421.1, read on the forward strand.
GGTGTGGAATTTTTGAGGGGGTCCCTTGCAATATAAGTTTACCATTCTAGTCTTGCCCATTCAGACTGCTAATCAAATGGATGGCTGTGGCCAAGAATCCGCCACTTGGCGTGAAAGATGGAATGTGGTTGTCTTTTTACAGATGGCTAGTTTTCAAAGAGTAAGAGTAGGTTAAAATGACATTTTTTTTTTTTTTTTTTTGCTTAGATACTCGCTAAAGGAATTTTGAAAAATTTTGTACCAGTCATTTTCAGTTGACCTCTGTAGCGGTTTAAATGATACATGTCCCCCTTGGGCTCAGGTATTGGAATACTTGGTACCCAGTAGGTGGCGCTGTTGTGCGGAGGAAGTAGAGCCTTAGGAAGCGGAGCCGTGCTGGAGGAAATATGTCCCTGGGGATGGGCTTTGAGATCTGATAGTCTCACCCTACTTCCAGGTGCTCTCAGCTTCCTGTGTGCGGCTGAGATGGCTTCTTTTGACTTACTGCTTCTACTCACTCTCAGGCCTTCCCTGACAGTATGGACGACAGCCTTCTGGAGCTGTAAGCCAAAGGGAATGCTTCCTTATGTCGCCTTTGGTCATGGTGTTTTAGCACAGCAGCAGCAGAGCAACAAAGTCACCCAGGCAACCTCTAAAGTTTTGTTTGTAACTGCACTTAAAAAACCAAAAGCAAAACATCTAATTATGGCATATTGCAAAACCCTACAAATAAAAATATGAGTTATCAGTGTTTTCTAAATGAATCTGATCAAATAATTTACCACCCATCATCACCTGCTTTGAGACTATAAGAACAAATCCACTTTAATAAAAGGGAACAATGTGTATTTTCCCTTTGTTCTTGACAGTGAGGCCGCTGCACACCTTCATGTTCGTGTATTGTGTTGCATGCTTATTTTTATGATTGTGCAATCATGTCTCTGTGATAGACACTTGCATGCACATTTGTGTATTTAACTGCTCAGGGTTGGGAACTGAAGACACAAGCACTGAAGAAAATGATGGGCTTGAAATGTTTAGTTTATTTTCTAGTTGAAGACAAGGTTTTACTACATGACCTAAGCCATTCTAGAACTTGCTCTGCCGTCCAGGCTAGCCTCCAACACAAGAGCCCCCTGCCTTAGCCTCCTCAATGCTGGGATTGCAGGTGTATCATACTATACAGCTACATTTTATTCTTTATTGAAGTCTTATAATAAAGAACATCCTCCAACAGGCATAAACCAACCAAGACTTTAAATTTTTCTTTTTTACCATGCTGGGGTTCCATCCCAGGGCCAGTACATATTAAGGCAAGCACTCTAGCTCTGAGCTCCAACCCCAGCATATAAACTAAATTCTAATAGACAAAGGTCTTCATGAATGAAAGGGAAGGGGATTTTGCTTTTGAAGTCACAGCAATCCTTCTGCCTCATGTCCTGAGTGTACAAACCATGCCTGTTTTGTTTTGTTTGTTTGTTTGTTTGTTTGTTTTTAGTGGCTGGGGCATATACTGCAAAGTGGTTTTTGTTTGTTTGTTTTTTTAGCCAATTGTGCCTTAAAAAGTGGGTGAGGTGGCAAAGGAGAGAAAAAAAGGCTCTTTTAAGCCAATCAATGTTTAGAAGAGAGGACTCTTAGATATTGAAGAGCTAAAAATTGATTCTTTTAAAGTTATCCACATGCCGGTCCCAGTGGGTGGGAATATCTTGGTGTACAGGCTGAAGGGAGATGCTGGCTGGTCTGGAGCTATGGTGCAACTCAGTCCTTCTCCTCCAAGTCACAGAAGCTATCCACAGCACTACAGAACTAGTCATCCTTGCTACCTGATAACTGTGTGTGACTCTGACAGCAATGAGCCCTTCTGGGTGCTCTGCTTGAATGGGCTCTACTGGGTCCCAACAGGGCTGTGAAGGCACTGAGGGGTTGATAGACATCAGCACAGATGTGGAAAACAGATGCTCCCTGCTTACTTGTTTTTTTGGCTACCAAGGAAAAGTTCTGACTATTTTGATTTAGCTATAAGAATGTTTATTATATTCTTCTCAGTTCTCAAGGCAAACCCCTGAAAATGGTCCTCTACTACTATTTTCTGAGTTAGATACCACCAGACAAGAGGAAAGTGATCTGTGTCTTGGTTCTCCCCTCTCTATATTGGACATGGCAAGGGAGTTGGTCCTGTCCTCAGCACCCTCCACTTGATGCTGGTGTTCATCCTCTCCCTTCTCTATTTTGGTACAAATCCTACCTGTGGCCATAGATGCAGGAGATGTTGCATGCATGGAGGTATCCTGTCACCATATTTGATATTCCATCTATTTTCATGGCAAGCCAACCTTTATTTGGATTACTACATAAAAACACATGTATGAATTGTTGTTGTACAAATGATTTGGGCCTCCTATTATCTGGGAAGGTGAGTGGGGCTGTGTATCCTGTCTACATTTGAAGGAGCAGAGGGACCTTGTTAAACTAAGATCCTTCTCTACTACAGACAGACAAACACGACTCTGGGCTGGGAAGCCAGACAGACAAAGGTTCAAGCCCAAGTGAAGCCACATTGTAGCGGGAAGCTTCCATGTGCCATTTACCCTCTCTAAGGCCAAATTAACAACCACAAAATGTGGCCAACACTACCACTTACTCACATGGCTGTTGGGAAGATCCAAAAAGACAAAGCAGAGGCAACATCAATACAACATCTGGAAGGAGCAAATATACAGAAAGTGCTGGGACTTCAAGTCAGGAAAATTAGCAAACAAAATTTAGACAAAAAGCTAACCATAGTAGAAAAGAAAGAGCAAAACCATTTAAGTTCATAGGTGGCATGACTACCTTAGGACATCACCAGAATTTATCTTTGCTAACCTTACTAACCTTACCTTTTTTAATCAAATTTTTAAAAATTTATTTTACAAACCAACCACAGTTTCCCTTCCCTCCTCTCAGCCTGTTCCCCCCTCCCACCTCCTTTTCATATCAAGTTGAGGCAGGACTAAGCCCTCACACCCCCATCAAGGCTGAGTGAGGCATCCCATCACAGGGAATAGGTTCCAAAAAGCCAGCTCACGCACCAGGGACAGATCCAGGTTCCACTGCTAGGGGCCCCACAAACAGACTAAGCTACACAACTGTCTCCCACATGCAGAGGGCCTACGTTGGTCCCATGTAGGTTCTCTAGCTGTCGGGCTAGAGTCTGTGAGCTCCCACAAGCTCAGGTCAGCTGACTCTGTGGGTTCCCTGTCATGACCTTGACACCCCTGGCTCCTATAATCCTTCCTCTCTCTCTTCAACAGGACTCCTAGAACTCAGCCCAGTGCTTGGCTGTGGATCTCTGCATCTGCTTCCATCAGTTACTGGATGAAGGCTCTATGATGGCAATTTGGGTAGTCACCAATCTGATTACAGGAGATGGCCAGTTCAGGCACCCTATCCACTATTGCTAAGTATTAGCTGGGGTCATCCCATTGATTCCTGGGATTTTCCCTGGCACTGGGTTTCTCCCCAACCCCATGATGACCCCCTGTATGAAGATATCTCTTTTGTTGCTCTCCCTCTCCATCCCTCTCCCAACCAGCCCATCCCAATCCCTCATGTTCCTATCCTTCATCCCCTCCCTTCTACCCCCTACCCCTGCTCCCAATTTACACAGGAGATTCATCTATTTCCCCTTCCCAGGGTGATCCATGTGTCCCTCTTAGGGGTCTCCTTGTTACCTAGTTTCTCTAGGGCTGTGGGTTGTAGCTTGTTAATCTTACCTATGATGATAAATTCTACTGCAAATATACTCAAACATTAACTGTCCAGTTTTCGGCTTTTAAAACCTTGTATGCTCGTTTTACTTTTTTTTGAGTTACTTGTTTGGGAGGGAAGCCTGCCACAGCAGGTAAGTGATGGTCAGAGGACAATTTGCAGGGGTCAGTTCTCTCCTCCCACCATGTGCATTTAAGGGACTGAATTAAGTTTATCAGGCTTGGTGACAAGCACCCTGATGCTGTGAGTTTCAGTAAGCCGCCCAAGTTCTTACTACTGTGTGGGAGCCCACAAAGGTTTCCTAGTGAGATCTGAGCTTGTTTTATACAGCAGGGCTGCATTAGGGAATGGCTGGACCACGTGCATGGTCACCAGGTGTCTGAGATGGTCTACACTTGGCTGTGCTGGGGGGAGGTCTTTTGCTCCACCCCTTGGCATTCCTTTAAAAGCCCTTTAGTAGAGACAGAAGGGGCTGGTGGGTTGAGACCCAGGCCCTCCCGAGGCTATGCTGTGTTTTCTGTCTGTCTCTGTCTCTATCCTTCTATCTACAAATCCTCATTTCTCCCTGCTCAAGAGTGCCCTGGGGGAATAAGAGGAAGCTGGTCTCCCTCATTACTGGTTGCCAGACCTTGGTCTCAGTCAGTTCTGTGTGGTTCCAAAACCCATACTCAAGTAGGCTCTATTCAGCTCTAGCTCCTGTTTTCATGGTCTGTACATTCCTGTTAGCTGAGCTACATAGAAGTCCTTTGTGGGAATGTCTCCTGGTTGGTATTTCCAGTGGTTGAGTCCGTGGCTTTCTGTCACAGTCTATTTTCAAGATGTAAGCTGGGTGAATCATCTGTACATCTTTGCCATGTGGTAAGAAAGGGGCTGGTTCCCTCATCTTAAGCTTTTTTCTTTCATTATACTATGTCATGTAAAGCCATTTTCTATGTAGACATGGGTGTATAAGGTACTTTGTGCATACCCCTCATACCCTCTATTTCCCCTGTCATCTCCCACCCTTGTTTTGCCCCCACCAGCTATTCTGCATCTATTCTTATGTCATATGTGCATACATAATTTTGTGTATGTATATGAAACCTAAGTCCCACATATGTGAAAGAAAACATATACTTGTCCTTCTGAGACTGATTTAATTTGCTTAATATGATGACCTTCAGTTATTCACTTTGCTGCAAATGATATATATATAATATAACTTCATTCTTCATGACTGAAAGAAACTCCATTGTTTTGGTGATTTGAATAAGAATGGTTTTCATAGACTCATATGTTTGAATGTTTGGGTCCTAGTTGGTGGAACTGTTTGGGAAGAATTGGGAGATACAGCCTTGAAGGAGGAGATATGTTACTGAGGGCAAGCACTGAGGTTTTAAAAGCCCATGCCATTACCAGTTAGCTCTCTCTGCCTCTTGTCTGTGGATCAGGATATAGGCTCTTTGCTACAGCCTACATGCCTGATGCCATGCTCTCCATCATGATGGTCAGAGACATACTCTCTGAAACTGGAAGCCGATAAACTCTTTCTTCTATAAGTTGCTTTGGTCATGGTGCTTTATCATTGCAGTTGAAAAGAAACTAAGACAACTGTGTGTAGACACACACACACACACCATGCTTTCCTTATCCATTCCTCTGTTGACAGACACCTAGATTGTTTCTGGGACTTAGCTACTGTGAAGAGGGCTACAGTAAACATTTATGTGCAAGTGTCTCTGGCATGGGTGACTTGGAGGCCTCCTGAAAAAGGAGATTGTGGAAGAAGAAACAAGGCTCAGAAGGCACAGGAAGAACTCTTTCAAAGCCAGCATCAAAGCTAGGTGCAAACCCAGCCTGTGGTTCCAGCAGAGATGTGTTCTTGGAATTCAGGGTCTTATAAACAGTGTTATGAGGTCAACTCATTAGTCTGAGGAAGGAACCCAGGATTATTACTCTATTGGGAGAAACATTTGTTGATATAAAGGAGTAAGCCTTCCTACCAAAGAGTGCATTTTGAGATTTAAAGGACAGAAACTACTATGGCAACTTGAAAGGGAATTCTGGGTAATAGTGGTTATGGGGCAGTTGGCTTGTAAGCAGGACTCATGTTTCCTTTTCTACATGGAGGTGAGGTAACGAAGTCCTCCTTATGTTCTGCCATTTCTTACTAGGTTTTAACTGAAGCAGGGTGACAACAAGATGCTCACAGGGGTGCAGAGTCCCCACCACAATGATGAGGACAGATAGCCATCCCAGGTCAACCAGGGATTGTTACTTGTCAACCTGTATTCCTGTCCTTGACCTTCTGCCAAATGGTTTGGTGTGAGGGCAACATGCCCACTGCTTCTGGCCTTCTTGGTGCTGAGTTGTGGGGACCAAGTTTCACTGACCTGGAGGCACGAGTCCCAGCTGTGCTAAAACCAGTAGCAGCGTTTGGCCTAAGAAGACCTGCCATACTGTGACCTTTTCATGTTTGGGCTGAGCAGCTGGGCATTGGGTTTCAAATTTGGTGAGACATGGGTTCTCATTGACTCTACAGCCACATCAGGACCAAGCATTGTGGGTCCACCTAGCACACATATACTGATTTGCTACTGGTAGATAACAGACACTAAACCCCAAAGCTCAGCAGAGGGCAGCCTATTGGGTTCCTGTCTGTGTAAACTGACACTCCAGGACAGGCTGCACTGAGAAAAACTCTTTTTGTGATGTAAACTGTGGGTTCCTGTTTGCTTTTGAAAAACACCTCTTCGCACCCTACTGGCTCTGCATGACCGCTGTATGAGCCGAAGGTCTGTATTCACTTTTATCTACAAGTTCATGGGTCTTTGCCATTGCTTGGTTTGGTTTAGGCTTTTTGTTGTTTTGTTCATTTGTTTGTTTTCCAGGTTGTCTTGAGACAGGGTCTCAATATGTAGACCAGGTTGGCCTGGAATTTGTGATCCTCCTGCCTCAGCCTCGCCAACGCTGGGACTGCAGGTGTGTTTCGCCACACTCTGCTCTACACATTCGTGGTGAAGCTGTGACTCTTGGTTTGGCTGTATGTGAAGATGGAGCCTCTAAGGAGTCAAATAAGCTTGCCTTTAAGTGAGGACATAAAGTGGAGGCTGGATCAGAGAGGATCAGCTTCCCCATCTCAGTTTCCAGAACTCAATAACTGAGAAAAGATATGTGACTCTGAGGCAAAATGACTGTCTATTGCCTTAAGGATTCTTTCCAGGGGCCCAGAAGAGAAACTACAAAATGTGCAAACTATTTTCGAGAAAATAATCTAAGTACATCAAGCTCTTAGTCCGTCTACGTTATTCCTCTGGGATAAAATCCTATCTACACAGCTTCAGTTCTGTTCTCATGCCTAGCTCCTTTCCTGCCTGATATCTCTCTATTGCTGTGGGATGGTTTGTATGTCAAATGTGTTGCTGATTGGTCAATAAATAAATCACTGATTGGCCAGTGGCCAGGCAGGAAGTATAGGCGGGACTAACAGAGAGGAGAATTGAGAGAACAGGAAGCTGGGTGGGGGAGACACTGCTAGCCGCCACCATGACAAGCCGCATGTGAAGATGCTGGTAAGCCACGAGCCATGTGGCAAGGTATAGATTAATAGAAATGGATTAATTTAAGCTGTAAGAACAGTTAGCAAGAAGCCTGCCATGGCCATACAGTTTGTAACCAATATAAGTCTCTGTGTTTACTTGGTTGTGTCTGAGTGGCTGTGGGACTGGCGGGTGACAAAGATTTGTCCTGACTGTGGGCAAGGCAGGAAAACTCTAGCTACACTCTATATTTATCTACTGTCCCTTCTAAGTTCTATCTTAATTCTCTCATCTTAAATCTGCCTCATCTAGGTTCTTCTCATCTTGTTCTTATCCATCTTGTTCTTCCCCATCTGGCTGTTCCTCATCTTCCATCTCGTCCTCAAGTTCTCTAGTCAAAATCCTCCTCTAAGTCTCCTTATACCTCTCAGTTCTCTCCAAATCTCTGAGGTTTACAGTTATATACCCATGCAATAGCAGTGCTCTAGCCAAAGCAAGGTCCCAGGCTTGAAAACTTACAGGGTCATAAAAGCAGACAAATTTCCTCAGGCAGTGACCATTAGGCTTTCTTTTACAACCCAAAAGGGAGTGGTAAGAGAGGAGTTCAACTGAGAGCTAAGATCAGTTAATATATCAGAAAAAGGGAATTTATGTTCTCAAACTACATTCCTAGAAATGGTTAGGTAAGAAGTTAGGAGTCTATAATGTTAGTAAGGCTCTATAAGAAAGTAGGATTTCAGCTTAAATTGCACAAGAAATAAAGCTATCCGCCTGACCTAGGAGACAGGTGTTGTTTCCATAAGGGTGTTACCTTAGTTCAGGAGATCATTTGGCCTTGGATGCTTGATAGGTATTTTAGATAAATACACTGTTAGGAGTTCTTGGAAGCACACATAGAATTATAAGAAAATCATTGTAGGAACCAGCTAATATATATACAAAAGCTAAAATATCACCAAGACTTCTTAAGCCATGGCTTGACCTTCAGAAAGTCCTTGGACTTTCCAAGTAGTAGCTTTTGTGATAGTAGCTGGATTCCAATACATTTTCCTGTGGCTTGCCGCAAAGGATGTATGTGCATACATGCCTGCGTTGGTGTGTGTGTGTGTGTGTGTGTGTGTGTGTGTGTGTGTGTGTGTACAAACCAGAGGAAACCTCCAGTGTCATTCCTTGGACAGCATCCACTTTTCCTTTGAGATGGATCTCCTTTCTGCATAGAGCTTACTAAGTAGGACAGGATGGCCAGCCAGTGAGTCTTAGAAATCCACCTGCCTCAGCCTCCCACCCGCCCTGAGTGCTGAGATTACAAGTGTTCATCACTATAACTGGGCTCTGGGAATTGAACTCAGGCACTTGTGCTTTCAAGACAAACTTAACCGCTGAGCCATCTCTCCCCTCACCCTTATAGTAAACTTTTAAAAAGTGAAATACACAAGTAGTTTGTTTTTAAATCTTTCCTATGTATCTTGCAGAGCTTGTCTATAGTGTTTAATCCTTGGGAAATGATAGAGGCAAAAATACCCAGTGTTCTGCTCCATGTGCAATTCATGGCAAGGGGGAATCACAATCCTGAGAGATCATGGCCCTGGGGGGACACTGAATACTATTGTTCAGTTAAATTAACATACCTTCTAAATATGTATGTTGTCCGTAGACAAATGGCTCTCTCACCCTTAACCTGGGAAGAAGCCTCTTTTCAGTGAATGATGGTAAATACAGTGAATTGGGGCTGCACATAGTACTGAGAGTAAGTCATGGAGGAGTGCTCAGCCCTAAACAAGACATTTAGACCATCCCCTCTAAGGCTTAGGGACCATCAGAAGAGGAGGTGGAAAGAATTCAAGAGCAGACTCGCAGGAAGAAGGGCTTCAAGATGTCATCTGGGCGTGATGCAGCCTTTGCAATCGGGAAATCACAGAAGCAACAGAGGCCATGCCTGTACCGGGGTCTTTATAAAAATGGGTGCTTTAACAGTCAGGCATGCTGGAGGAGGGGCTCAGGACGCCCCAGCCTTCACTGCTGAACTGTTTGCTACTGACAGATTCGGGGAGAGGGGAAGTCATCGCTTCAGTTTTGTACTTATCTGTGACTCCTCCGCCAGGCTGCAAGAAGTAGCCCCAGTTCAATGGTCGCACACATGGCTTTTAGTCACAAAATCAAACCAAAAGCCATGAACTCCTTAGGGAAGGGTCTAGTAAGGATGCGGGAGGCTAAAGATGGGGATGTGGGAGAGACAAGCAGGGGTTGTGGAGGAGTAACCAGAGTACATTACATATATTCATGAAACTGTCAAATAACAAAATAATTAAAACAATTAAAAAAAACCCTGAAACAAAATAAAAGAACCCACAAAACTGTAAATGAGCAACATAAATCCTTCTTTTATATTGATGACTTCAGGTATTTTGTTACAGTAATGGGAAACTGATGAATGCACAGAATTTCCGTTTATTGAACTTTTGCCATAGACTCCCATATTTAACTGCCCTCCACACCCCCTCCGCCCCCGCCACCTCAGCTTTTGCCTGTTCTGTGGTGTTTACTAGTCTCTAAACGCCTGGCAATGTGGTTCAGTATTGTTCTAATCATGCTTGCTGTTCCCATTAGCTCTGGAAAGCCCCCAGAAAACCTTCGCTTTGAGGTGGACTGCTTCATTTTCACAGGGCGTATATACACTGCTTCATTTTCACAGGGCGTATATACACTGCTTCATTTTCACAGGGTGTATATACACTGCTTCATTTTCACAGGGTGTATATACACTGCTTCATTTTCACAGGGCGTATATACACTGTTTCATTTTCACAGGGGGTATATACACTGCTTCATTTTCACAGGGCGTATATACACTGCTTCATTTTCACAGGGTGTATATACACTGCTTCATTTTCACAGGGCGTATATACACTGCTTCATTTTCACAGGGCGTATATACACTGCTTCATTTTCACAGGGCATATATACACGGCTTCATTTTCACAGGGGCATATATACACTTTTTCCTCTTCAGTCTTCCCAGCTGGGGGATTAAGGCCCCGGTAATCCCTCTCGCAGTTATGACTGGCCTGTTTCCACAGCCGTGGTTACTTCATTCTCTCTCTCCTCCTGTGAAGCTCACAATATCATTTCTCCCCTCCGTACAATTACAGACAAACAGTAGAGCCAGCATACCTTCACACTCTTGTTTCTTTTCAAGCTTTCTTCTTTCTGATTGAAGGAAACCCCTTAGTGGCTCCTGAAGTGAGCTTTGGTTGCCTGCCCTCGCCAGGATTATTCGACCTTGGATGCTCACAGGTCCTTGTTTTCAGCCCCCAGGGGAGCAGCACTGTTATTGGAATTTTGTGAGATTGGTTTTTGTTTGTTTGTTTGTTTGTTTTAAACCTTTGTTCTTGCCCACCCCTGACCCCCAAGGGTATTCTGTGACTTTCAGTGGACTCAAATATATTTAGGTGTGTGTCTGTCCTGGGTAGCCAAACTTTTGGATCCAGGATTTCTGTTCTGATGGTGATACTAGCCTTTTGATTCTGGTTCATTTCTTAGCAACGATTTGGCATAATTTTGAGAATTTTATAAGGTCACCTACGAAGGCACAGATTGTAACAGTAGAGAGGAACAGGAGCTATTCCTTCCATTTGTGTTGCTTCAAGAGTAAAGTTTTCAGCCCATGAAACATTTGCCCTAATCTCAGTCTCTGACTGAGCATGACCTTAACCAAGGGTGCAAGAAAATAGATGTTTCACTGTGGTGAAAACATGAACTGATGTATGTCTCCTGAATAGCAATCTTGCCACATGTATCAATCATGTTAAAAATATACAGACTGCACTGGGGCATAGCTCAGCCTGGAAAGGGCTTCCCACATAAACATGAGGACCCAAGTTCAGGCCCTAGAACCCACATAAAAATCCAGGCACAGTTGGTGCACACATTTAATCCTAGTGTTTGGGAGGGAGACAGAAAGACCTCTGGGGCTCTCAGGCCAGTCTGCCCAGCCTAACTAATAAGCCCCAGGTCTCAGTGAATGGCCCATTCTTAAGAATCGAGATGGATGGCTGTCTTAGCGTTTCTGTTGCTGTGAAGAGACACATGACCATGGCAACTCTTGTAAAGGAAAACATTTGACTGAGGTGGCAGCTTCCAGTTTCAGAGGTTTAGTCCATTATCACCATGGCAGGGAGCATGGAGGCTGGGAGTATGGCAGCGTGCAGGCAGACATGGTGCTGGAGAATCCTACGTCTTGATCCAAATGCAACAGGAAGTGAACTGTCTCACTGGGTGTGGCTTGAACGTATATGAGACCTTAAAGCCCACCTCCACAGTGACACACTTCCTCCAGCAAGACCACACCTACTCCAACAAGGCCATACCTCCCATTAGTGCCACTCCCTTTGGGGGCCATTTTCTCTTAAACCACCACAATGGCCATCATGAGGAACAGTATGAGGTTGACCTCTGACCTCCACATGTGCACATACGTGTGTGCACTTACATACACACAAACATACACACATATGAACTGTCCTAAAAGTTCTGATCCAGGCATTTATATTAAGGAAATAACTGTTGGTCATGAAAATTTTTGCTATGAGAACATAAAGGGTATGGGAAAACAAGTGGTTTTTGTCACTTAGCACAGGATGCTTCTGTGACCATATTGTGTGGGGATCCCCTCCCTGCACTATCAAGTAACTCTCTAGGACACATAAGTAGGACCCCCAAATTCAACTGAATTCTGACATAGTCTACCTGCAGACAGCATTGGATTCTGCAGCTTATGGGCCCAGAGTGTAAGATCATCCCTGCCACTTCAGATGTCAGTCACAAGTTCCAAGCAGTGACTCACGCTTCAGATCAACCATAAAACAAAGCTCCTGTGATCCTCTCCTCAGGTTCAGTTATTTGCTAGGATGGCTCACAGTACCCAGAGAACAATTTACTTAGATTTACCCATTTATTGTACAGGATATTAGAAAGGACACAGATGAAGCAGATGAAGAGATGTACAGGTGAAGTCTCAATAGAGCTTTCTGGCCCTGTAGACTTTGAAGAACATGGACATTTGTAGCTGGAAGTTTTCCTGTGTCCCATCTGGTCTGCAGCCCCCAGACCCAAGTAAACACACAAAGGTTTATATTAATTAAAACTGCTCGGCCATTAGCTCAGGCTTACCACTGACTAGCTCTTACACTTAAACTCAGCCCATTTCTGTTAATCTATGTGTTGCCATGATTTCCATGGCTCTGCCTATATGCCATTATATGCTGCTCCCTGGATGGTGGGCTGGCATCTCCTGACTCAATCTTTCTCTCCCCAGAATTCTCCTTGTCTGCTTATCCTGCCTATACTTCCTGCCTGGCTACTGGCCAATCAGAGTTTTTTTAAACCAGTATACAAAAGCATTATCCCACAGCAGACATTATTATGATCTGAATGTGAGATCATAAGCCCCCCAGGCTTATGTGTATGAACACTTGCTTTCTACACAGTGGTACTGTTTTAGAAGGTTGGAGAAGCTTGGGGACATGGCACCTGCCTAGAAAGAGGTGCTTTTTTTGGAAGCTTGTCTTTTGTTCTGGCCTGCACTCTCTGCGTATGGGTTCACTAAAGTGTTGGGGGCCTTTCACACACTTCTGCTTCCACAGTCCTCTCGGTGACTTCCTCACTGTGGTGGGGAATGCTCTAAAACTGTGAGCCGAAATACCACCCCACCACTACCTTGTTTCTAGATTCAAGCATTTTGTTACAGAGATGAGAAAAGTAACTACTCATGTGTTTGCTGACTTGAAAGCCATCTGAAGCCCTTGGTTCTGACCTGCTCCTCTCTGGGAGCTCAACAAGAGTTGTCCTGATCAAAAAAAAAAAAAAAAATCCTATTGCCATGGCATCAGAACATGGGCAGAAATGGGAGGAAGAGGCCAAAAACGTTATAGAGGTTCTTCACTGAAGCCATTGAGAGTCATACAATGTTTAGAAACAAAGGAAATACTTGCTAGTATTTCTGGGATCACTAAAAAGATCAAGGTAGATCCATAAAAGAAATAGATCATAGTTATTTTTATTAAAGTTTTTATAAAGAAATAATGAGTAGTGATAAGACATTTCCTTTGATTTTATTTTTCATTTAAATTTTTTTGAGAATTTCATACTTGAGTACAATGCATTTTGGTGAGATCCACCCCTCTCAACTTCTCCGGTGTCCCTGAAACTCCCTCTCAAACCTGTGTTCTTCTTCTCCTTCTGTAATTATTGTTGCTGTTTTCCTTCAACCTTCAGAGTCCAGCTGATGTTGCCTGTGTGTACATGGATGTAGAGTTGACCACCGGGGCATGGACAACCTACACTGGGCGGTCTCCTGAAAAAAACATGACTCTCCCCCTCTGTGACTCAGCATCTGTGACTGCTTGTAGCTCCTCAACTAAGGGTGGGGCCTTGTGACTCTTCCCCCTCCCATCCTAGACCTTGACTGGTGTGGTCCTGTGCAGGCAGCCATATTGTGGGGAGTCCATGGGGGTAGCAGGCCTGACTCATCCAGATGACACTATTTCCATCTCTCTACCTCTTCTGCATTGGCTTTAACAAACTTCCCGCCTGCCGCTTCTGCAATGTTCTCTTAGCCTTGGGTGTAGGGATTGTGTTATAGATCTCCTGTGTTGGGAAAGGCACCCCATGGTTGGTCCCTTATTCTCTGCATGTTGATCAGTTGGGATTCTCTGTGGTGATCCCCATCTGCTGTAAAAAGGAGCTTCTTTGAAAAAGGAGAGAGCTACACTAATCTGTGGGTACATGTTCACTGAGAAAAGAATGCTACCAAAAGTATTTAAGTACCTCATAGGCAAAAGTTAAGCTTTCTGTTTAGACAATGTAAGTCATGACCTCATGCCCTCTACCTTTGGTCACTGCCTTGGTGAATGCCCTCTATTACCCCAGGACAAGACTTCTTGGGAGTAATCCTGCTTTGTCACAGCTCACATCCACCTACCTCCGATGCATACCCATAACCACAGGCTACTATGACTGTCACCCCAGGTAAACTACCATCACATCTATGGACCACTACAATGGCCTCCCACTGTTTTCCAGCAGCGGAATGACCCTATCACAGCATTGAATCTCCATGTGGAGTTTCTTTTGCTAACGCCTTCCATCTCATTGAAAGTCTTCATGATATGAAGAGGGATTCTACGAGCAAGAGGCATCAAGATCATGATGGGGAAACCGACAGAGACAACTGAACCAAGCTAGTGGGAATTCATGAACTTTAGACCAACAGCTGTGGAGCCTGCATGGGACTGCATAAACGAGATAGCTTGGTCTACTTAAGAGGCCCCCTGGTAGTAGGATCAGGATCCATCCCTGGTGCATGAGCTGGCTTTTTGGAGCCCACTACCTATGGTGGGACACATTGCACAGCCTTGATGCAGGGAGAAGGGCTTGGACCTGCCTCAACTGAATGTACCAGGCTTTGTTGACTCCTCATGCCTTTTTGGAGGAGGTAATGGGGGTGGGTTGTGGGGGAAGGCTTGGGGAGGAGTGGGAGGAGGGAAGAGAGAGGGGTCTGTAGTTGATATGTAAAATGAATAAAAAATTTCTTAATAAAGAAAAAAAAGTCTTCAGGATCTTCCTCCTCATCACCTCTGTGAGAATGAAAAACCATTTTTTAATGAAAACAACACTGAAAGCCATTCACAATGGCATCTGGAGGCCAGTAAGGGCAAGGGACTTCCACATCATGACTACTACAGCTGCTACCTTAGGAGGTGGTCCTCTGACTGTAGACAGCTTGGAAGAATAATTCCATGATGCCTGGAGATGCAAGGTACCCACCAAGTAGTTACCGGAGTCTTGCTTAATGGACATCCATACTGAGTCTAGACACTCTTTCCTTTGTCTTCTCTAGGTCACAGAGCCCCTGACACACAGTGCTGGTCCTTCCTCATTTGCAACCAGGTCCCTTTTTCTTGATTTCCTTTTTCAGACCCTGCTTTCTCTGCAGCTTTGGGAACACCAAACGGAAGCTATTTGAATCCAAGTCTCCAGCACTGCCATTTCTGAGATCTCAGGCAAAGTGCTTTTGACTTTTCCAGCTGGCTCTGGGTTGTGCCTGAGGGGCAAATCAGATGCCATCCCTTACTGCTCTCCCCACCCTCACCAAACTTTCCATTTTGTGAACAGACAGGCAGATTCTTCTTTGTTTTGTTTTTGCTTTTTGAAACAGGGTTTCTCTGTGTAGCCTTGGCTGTCCTAGAACTCGCTCTGTAGACCAGGCTGGCTTCAAACACAGAGAACCGCCTGCCTCTGCCTCCTGAGTGCTGGGATTAAGGGCATGCATCACCAAGCCTGGCTACAGGAAGATTCTTACTCCTGGATTTTGCTATTGGCTCTTCCAAGCTCTCTGCAAAACTCCATCAAATGTTTATAGTCTTGGTTCCACCCTTTGCAATGAAGTCTGCCCTGGGCACTATGTTGACCTTGGTTTTCCTATTCTCAGCACTTCTCATCACCTTGCCCAGTTATATATGTTTATGTATGTTATATATAAATAAATTATTCTATATTATAGAAGTTATGACTTTCTAACTAGTGTATCTCACTGATTTATGATGTATATGTTTTCTACACTTAAATATCTCTGGTATTGAAATGTATCTGACAATCACTGGTGTCTCTTGTCCATGGGCGGCTTTCTCCCCTTTTACAGTCATCTTGGAATTACAGATCATATAACAATGGTATGTCTTAAAACTGATGACGTGGTAGATTGTTTGCAATTATTCTCTTCCTTGTAGCCACATCTGTTTTCAATGTAGTTCTGTGGGTCTTCTGTTTCTCTACCCCTTAAATCTTGCCTGGCATTACAGCTTGCTTTGATCAATCCAGGATGGCAGGAATGACGATCGGGTTCTGAGCCTGGCCCTCAAGAGACTGGTGTACTTCCTCTCCCCGCCTTGGAACTCTGCCATGTGAGAAACCCTGAGGTAGCCTGGTAAATGATGAGGGACAAACAGCCCTGCTACCTCTGTTGTAAGAAGTGCAGCTGTCTCGATGACAGGCAGATGACCATATGCACCACACAGATGACCCCTGGGAAATGGTTGGCCCATGGAATAGTGACCTAAATAATAATAATTATTTTGAGGTGGTTCATCAAAATATAACACATAATAACTATTGATGGTATCGAAAATGCAGTGAGAACAACACATAATTCTTATTGTGTTTATCATATATATTCCTTAAAACAGATACAAGGGATAAAACAGCTACTTCTTCATCCATTTACGGCTGATATCCCTATAACAAAAGGCAGATCGACTAAAGAAAATCATAAATGTGTATTGAATAAAACTTTTATGTTGCGTAGGAGACGTCAGAAATGAAGACCCAGAGGTCTGGGGAGAATGATTTTCATAGCGCGTTGTGCAGGGACGTGACTGGAAGGGTTAGGGTTTGATATAACGACTCTGACTAAGGCCTGTTTGTTTCCATTCTCAGACTTCCAAGGAGAAGGCGGGCATCTTCCCTGTGATCTTATGACTTGTTTTATGAACTGCTTCAGGGGAGAAAGGCAGATTGGAGAGTGAACTTCTGGCTTCTGTGACTTCCTCCATTTCCTTAAGCTTAAAATAGTCAGTATGTCAAGCTTCTGTATTTTGGGATATCATGTCCTGAGCTCTAACATAACTTATAAACCCCAGGAGGGACAGGATTTTGCCTTTTCTGTCATTTTTAGTACAGTGCACTTTGCTGGTAACTTTGTGCTCCTGTTAGGAGAATTACGGGTGACTCCTTCCTTTGGCTCACCACATAGCCATAGCCTCCATTTTCTTTCTTTCTTTCTTTCTTTCTTTCTTTCTTTCTTTCTTTCTTTCTTTCTTTCTTTTTTCTTTCCTTCCTTCCTTCTTTGCTTCTTTCTGTGTTTATTTATTTATTTGTGTTTTTATTTTTACATCCAGACCACAGTTTCCCCTCCCTCCTTTCCCCTCCTCTCTCTACCTACCCTCCCTGCCCCCCACCCCCTAATCCACTCCTCCTCTGTTTCTCTTCAGAAAAGGACAGGCCTCCCGTGGATATCAACCAGCCTGGCCACATCAAGTTGCAGTGAGACTAGGCACCTCCATTCCTATTAAGGCTGGCATCCAATTTTCTACAATAACCTTTTCATAGCATGCTTTCCTCTTATTAAAAAAAAACACAAGCAGAATTAATGCCTTAGTGGATAAAAACAAACAACCAAACAAACAAAAAATGCCCTACTAAAAACAAACAAAAGCTAACAAACCAAAAGAGCTTCTTGCAATCCCGGCCCTCCTGTGTGGAGATGGGAAGAAAGCATCCATTTGTATACCTCCTTCTCCTTGGAAGAGTGAGCCCAAGTCTCACTGATGGAGAAAGAAGAGAGCTACACCACCATCCTGACTTTTGCTGGACGCTTCTGGAACGGTCCCCTTTTCACCAACAACTTCCTTCATTGTGGGAGGAGATGGGATTTGAGCCTGTGCTCCAAGCCACTTCTGTGAGACTCACTCACTTTTCCTGGGACATCACCTGTGTGCGCACAAGGCGTATGTGTTACTAAATTTCAGCTCGTTTGTCTCTTGTGTGACCAACCTCTTCACACCTGGGTTGCCTTGACTCCTCCGCCATGACAAGCTTATCTGGACCCTTGTATACCCTTGAACTCTGAGCCGAAATAAACCTTCCCTCCTTCAGCAACGTTTCTCAGACATTTGCCATAGCAACGAGACAATGAATACAATGATTCTACATTGTAACTCTTCTGGCCTGCAGATCAACATCCTACTACGTACTTGAGTCTCCTGGGTATTTCAAAGCCACCTAAAAATATAATACAATTAAGTTAAGGTCAGGATGTACCTCCGTTGCCTCAACCAACCTGCCTTGAGATGGGACACACCTGCTTCTGTAGGCAGGAAACACAGGTATATCTGATCACTGTTGTTCAAAGTCCCTCATGTTAAAGCCGTTTTTAACAATAGCTTCTAAACATCCATTTCCCTCATCTTCCACTCGCTGGGGATAGCACCTCTCCTCTTGAGACAGAATGGAAAGATGGGACATTAAGTGAACATTGGAAAAGAAAGGTACCTCTCATTCACCAGGAATTGCCAAAAAGCTTCCTGCACAAGACTGTATAATCCATTTTCTGAAAAAAAAAATGCACAAACAGGATTATGAAACACATTTACAGTAAAAAACACATGCCTTGTGACCTACTATAGTAAGAATTCCTTTGACCCTTTTTGACCAGATTTTTAAAAATCTTGTCAGTCTGTAAACGTGTATAGTTCATTTCATAAACCACCTTCTACTCCCACCCACTACAGAAACTTCTTAGATTAAAAATAAGCATACCAAACCTTTTTTTCTTGGCCTTTTAAACTCCTTTGAACAACATAGCTTGAAAAGCCACCACATCACATCCATAGCTATTGTTCAGACAGGTGTATCTCCTTAGCTTTCTAGAAAGCAGCCAGAGTGCTGCATTGTGAAATGGGAATGTTGTTACATCAGCCCTACCTCCTGCTTAAAACTCATCGATGACTTCTGCTTACGTGAGGGATAAACACCAGACCCACCTGGTTGGCTCATTCTCTCTCTAAACTTCCCAGAGGTCAGTGCCCAAGTGGTCTTGCTTCCTTCTACCCCTGAAGCTCCGCACAGCTGTTCCCCAAATGCTCTCTCCCCTCCTTTGCCTAATGACTTTCTACTCACCCTAATTTTAGCTCAAGGGTCAACTCCTCTAAGAAGGACCTCTTTACCTCCATAAAACACCCTCGTAGATTCTCTCAGAACATCCCATCTTCTTATTTATACTCATTATAGTTGCAACTTTATTTGTGAGATTATCTCATAACCTTTTTTTGGTTATTGTTTTGTTTTGTTTCTGAGACAAGTATTCTCTGTGTAACAGCCTTGGCTGTCCTGGAACTCACTTTGTAGACCTAGCTGGACTTGAACTCACAGAGATCTGCCTACCTCTGCCTCCTGAGTCCTGGGATTAAAGACATGTGGCACCAGCAGTTTATCTCACACTTTTTAACCTACCTCTCAGTTGTAGAATTCAGGAGGCCGGGAGGATTCCTGGATTATTGCTTATCTTCCCTCCCAAAGTCAACCATTAAGCCATCAGAGACTGCTACAGCATTATCCCACCTTACTGTGTAAGAGAAATTTCCACGGGGCTTTTGTAGATCAACTCTATCTGATTGTAGGTCACAAGACCTCCAATCCCAGAAAGGAGACTGATTATCTAGGAGGAGGATATCACACAGAGGCCTGGAGGAATCTGAACGTGCAGGCCGTGATGGCGTCCTGCATGCCAGTGGGTTATCTTCTCAGCAATGGCTCCTACTCCACGCTGCACAACCGCCCATGCTTCGTTGACACTAAGTCTTACAACATTGGATCTTCAGTATGAAGGCTCCCATGTTACATGAAGATCAAAGAAAATTGTTAGGCTCTCTCTTATTGACCTACCTTTCTGATACAGGATTGTTGTCTCTTTTTCTGCCCCTACAGCAAGTCTGCAACTTTTACTAAGTTCCCAAGAGCCTAGTGTCTCCTGAGAGATCAAATGGGTAATGGCTAGGGTGTATTGAAAAAACGGGACCCTGACACATGAGCTGTAGTTTCTATCAAGGAGACTACCCTAATACATAACTATAATAAATTGCCCAGGAAGCCAGCTTGGTATAATCCAGATTTACAGGAAGCCAGGTTGCCATCTCTGGTCACAATCCTGGAAGCCTAATAGTAACTTCTAGAACATTCAACCAAATGTCTATGACTTGGCAACTAATTTGAGTAATACTGGAAGCTTCTCGGCTCCCCCGAGAAAGGCAAGTATGCCCCTTAGTGAGTCCTCCAGGATGTCTCCCTTTCAGCTAACCCTTCTCCAGGTCCCTCAGCAGCCCCCATGCTGCTGGCAGCTTGCATCAGGATACACCTTTACGGTGAACTAGAAAAACCACTACAAGGCTCTCCATCCTGCCTGCCTTTGAGTCTCCATCCCAACACAGTGCTGGTGGCCCACTCCTTGATGTAGCAAGCTCAGCAAGCAGCTTTGATATTTCCCTCTTGATTGGTGTTTACTTCTGCAACCTCATTTTCTACCTTCCAAAATAACCCAGCTGACTTTCACACTAACGGTCACATTCTCTGAAGTGGCCTCTCCTGAGGCCCCACATTTTGTTTGAATTGGTGGTTCTTGGTGTATGTGTGATGTCTTTTCTGTCTTCAAGTGTCTCCTCTTGCCAGGGCAGTGCGGGGAGGTCCCTGATTGGCATTCTTCTCTACCATACATGCACATCTCCTTTGCTGGTGGTGCCCAGTCCTTCAAGTTTCCATAACCATTGTTGGGTTCCATTCCTAAACCACCATGTACAGCCCAGCCTGTGACTGGCTCCTCCCAGGTACTCCAAAACACCTAAATCAAAATATCCAAAAGCCGCATGCCCTCTACAGTTAGCTCCAGCTGCCAACCTGACACAAACCAAGGGTCACTTGGGAGGAGGGAGCTTCAGTTAAGGGGTTGTCGCCATAAGACTGTCTAGTGGGCGTGTCTGTGGGGCTTTTCTTAACTGCTAAATGATACAGGAGGGCCCAGCCCACTGTGGGCAGTACCATCCTTAGGCAGATGGGTCCAGGCTGTCTAAGACAAGGAAGCTGATAGTGAGCCTGGGAGTGAGCCGACAGGCAGCCCAGGAACTGGAGCGGTCCTCTACGGTTTCTGCTCCAGTTCTTTCCTCTCTAGTTGCTTTAGGTCATGGTGTTTATGTCAGCAACAGAAAGCAAACTATGACATCCCTGAACCCCACAGGTGTGCACAGATGCACACACACACACACACACACACACACACACACACACACACCCCACACTCCCTTTTAGTCATGCATAGCACAGTTACCAAACTACCCAGGTAACGTCACTGACTGCTGGGGATCGCCTTAGCCTCCCTTGTAGTTCCTGATGGCGTTCCCCTCTCTCCGCCCTTATCCTTCTCCCTTATCCCTGATGCTTCTTTTAGGACCTCTGTTAGAATTTAGATCTGACTTGTCCCCCATTAACTCATATTTTAGTCATCTGGTCCCCATCTGATGGCTTTGTTCGGGAGCCTGTGGAAACCTGTAGGAGGTGGGGTCTAGCTGCTGGAAGTAGGCCTTCCTTTAGGGCTGGGTCTTTGGAGGTGGTGCCTGCTCCTAGTTCCAGCATCTCTCTGTTTTCTGGTACTCTGTGATGTGAGGCACAGGCGTGAGGT
Organism: Peromyscus eremicus; assembly: GCF_949786415.1. NCBI lineage: Eukaryota > Metazoa > Chordata > Mammalia > Rodentia > Cricetidae > Peromyscus > Peromyscus eremicus. The sequence continues at coordinate 1,954,288 of NC_081421.1, forward strand.
TCTGTTAGCATGAGCTCTGCCATGCCTTCCTCACCAACAGGAACTGAATCCTTCTGGAATCATGAACCCAAACACACCTTGTCTCCCTTGGATTCTTTTCTGTCAGATACTTTTGTTAGAGACACATGAGGATGTGTGAGATACTTTTTGTTGCTGTGATAAAAACCATGACCAGAAGCAAGAGTTGATTTCTGGGTGAGAGTCTTCAATGATGGGTGGGCACAGCAGCGAGTGGCCAGAGCAGGATGCTGAGAGATCACATTTTTTTAAAAGATGTATTTATTATATATAGTGTTCTGCTTGCCTGTATGCCTGCAGGCCAGAAGAGGACACCAGATCTCATTACAGATGGTTGTGAGCCGCCATGTGGTTGCTGGGACTTGAACTCGGGACCTCTGGCAGAGCAGTCAGTGCTCTAACCTCAGAGATCTCATTTTTAACTGCAAACAGAAGTAGAGAAGTGGAGTGAGGCTGTAAAACCCTCCAAGCCTGCCCCCAGTGATCTACTTCCTTCAGTGAGGCTGCACCTCCTAAAGGTTCCGTAACCTCCCCAAACAGTGATTGATGCCAAGCAAGGACCAAGTGTTCAAATCTTTGAGTCTCTGGGGGACATTTCTCCTTCCAACCTCCACAGCAGGAACAACCACGACCTCACTGTCGCTAAAGTATCACAAGGCCCCTAACCGGTTTCCCGCTTGTCATGCTTGTCCCTTCCGAAACCATCTTTCCCCTCTGTCACCGGGCCATCTTTAAAAACACAAATTTGCATGTATCACAAGCTGTCTTTGAACTTTTGATATCTCTTCATTATTTACTATGACAATCAGGGTCCCCATGATATCCTCACCTGCCATGTCAGATTTTGAACTTGATGTTCTTCGCTTAGACTCTTGGGATAGAAAGGCTTTGAGCGTGCCTTCAGGCTGTGTCTGAGCCCTGACGATGAATCTTCTTACTTGTATACTTGTTAGTGACCTGTGACCTCAGTTTGGGGTCCTCAGATTGTGTTTACAGGCCACTGTGTGATGACTATGCAGAGATCTCTGCCCAGGAGTCTAGACAGCAGGAGGACCACGTTGGACCAAATTCGTTGTGATTTATGAACCCAGGAAGTATGTTTTGAGCCTTTGTTCATACCTGTGGCTTGAAGGTGAATGGAAGGAAATGCATGTCTGCCCAGAAGTGGGATTTCAAAAGCTTGCCATGAGTTCACATCTGCTGCACAAAACAAGTCCCTGCTTACACTTGCACAGATGCCCTTCTCCTTCCTGGGCCCCACTGATGGTCTCTGCCTTGCAGATACAGGACACAGCAAGGCCTCTCGCTCTCCAGAGATGGGGGGTGGGTGCACTTCCCAGCAGAGACTCTTCTGTCAGCCAAATCAACAGGAAGAAAGAAAGTCAATACGAGGGCAACTGGCTGTCGGCTCTAGTGAGCCTCACGTGGAAGGGAGACAATGGTCTGGGGGTTCCACACGCAAACATTTTTAAGATGCCAATAGCCAGCAGGCAGTGAAGAGCGTGGGCATATGGAAGAAGGAGGGAGACGGAGCCCCACCCCCTCAGAAACCCCCACAGCTTGTTCAGAAGGAAGAAGAAGAAAGGAGCCCCGCTTTCCTTCCCAGAGCCAGACCCTGCCCTCCTGATTTACAGCAGGACTTGGGAGGCGGAGTGCTCAAATCTAAAGTTACTGCAGCTGCCTCTGTGCTGGTGTGAATGATGAAGAGGGGAGCCAATAGAGTGTGGGGGAGGGGGGGCAGCTCTGCCAGGGAGTCCGTCCCAAGTTACGGCAGTCTGCTAAGAGGGCACAGCGGGCTGGAACAGTAATGTCCACAACCATGCTGCCCCACAGCAGCAGGCTGTCAACACTGTGGGAGGCTGGCCCACGCAGGTGGTCATCACGGCCTTCAACACACATGTGCATATGTGCATACTTGCACGCCTATACAACGATGCCCATCTACACGAATATTTACAAGCCAAGTACTTTTTAGGCAGTGGATGCACCTTTGGGGACAGTGTAGGGGAATCCAGATGACAGGAAGTGGGTCCGGGAAGGGGCCACAAGCTGGTAGTCGATATCCTGACTTGATTCCATGATGCTCGGGACCCTGTCTCACCTGGAAATTTCTATCCTGTGCAGAAAGCCCTGCTGACAGATTGAGGACAAAGCCATGAGTCATCACCTGAGCTCCAGGGCACCTACTGCCTATTAGACTCTGGCTCAGGGGGGCAAAACAAACAAACAAACACACACACAAACAACAAAACAAAACAAAGACCTGTAGGCAGCCGACACTAAGGCTCCTAAAACCTGTCAGTGGACACAATCCTGGTACTTGTTTGTGGAGGCCTGGAGGCTGGGCCCTCCCCTGCCCACCTGAATGTGTTTCTGGGCATTCAGGAAACTGGAGATACAGCAATAGTTGCTTCCCCATGCCTGGTTTTTCATCAGATGTTTTCTGTGCCAATACATTGAGAAGGGCAGGTTCTGTGGTCAGATGGCTCTATGTGGCAACATGCCGAAGCCATACCTGTCAGCCGCATTGGTGTGCGAAAGCATGCCAAGGTGTGGGCATTCCAGGAGAATCCCCAAAAACAACTGGCAAGAGGAGGCCTTTGGACAGGTGGGTGGATACCTGTGTTAGCAGGAGGCCTTCCTCTCGAGCAGGGAATCTTCAGGTTTCCATTTCCAGGCACTGATGGGAACCGTTACCTTCCTCTATGAAGTAAGTAGGTGGAGACAATAGTGGCTTTTATGAAGCAAAAATCAGCTTGCTCAGGGAGACAGGAGCTGACTGAAGAATGTTATTAAAAGACATGGGAACATCCACATGGTGAGAGAGGAAATTGAAAATGTCTGGGTTGGTTGGGGCCTTGATTTAGTTGTTGAAAATGAAAGGATGTGCGGAATGATGAACCCATGCTGACAGGCTCACTGCTTAATCAGAAGAATCTAGCAAATTAATAGGTAATTCTGGTGGAAAAATGAAACCTCTCTTGGGTGGAACATTAATTATCACCCTGCTATCAAGGAAAGGTGACAATGTGGACTTGTCTAGGAAGAAGGTAGGAGAGCGCGATTTTCAGGGTCAGTGAATCTCTGCCTCATCTCCCTCCCTCCTCTCTTTCCTTTTCCTCTTCTTCCACTTCCCTCCTCCTCCTCCTCCTCCTCCTCCTCCTCCTCCTCCTCCTCCTCCTCCTTTTCATTCTCCCTGTTCTCCCAGAGCAAAGAGAAACAACCTAGGAGAGAATACTTTCCCCATAGGAAGAGAGCTATAAGCTTTGCGAGCAGGACATTCCTGGTTGGGATGAGATTACATGTGGCTGGTTCTTTTGTTTGCCTGGGACGCTGCCTCAGGATCGCTGAGAGAGAAATTTGTATTTCAGCTCAAGACTGGTGTTGAGACCAGGCTGTGTCAGGCTCTAGTTTACTCTGTGTTGTATAAAAACCATGTTTTGTTCAGGCTGTGCTTTGCCTTGGGAAACTGCATTTTACAAGCAGGTTTTTTTTTTTTTTTTTTTTTTTTTAACTTCGTTTTGAAGGCAGAGGATGACTGCAGCCTCTGGGTGGACCCAGAAATTGCACCATCTGCCAGGCACCACCCATCCACACTGATAAGTGGCTTATTGATGGGAAGAGAAAGGGAGTTGCCCTGTAAATTTATTGGGAGTGAATTGAGATTACAGAGGTGCACAAGTGCATAAAGATTGTAGAGGGAAGGCAAGCCCGCAAACTTAGCTGGCATGCCAGAGGGAGGAAAGGGTGTACCTCTCCCACCTGGACTCCATAAAGAGATAGACACCAAACACTGGGGTGGCATGGCAGCATGCCAACCTATCATCTGATACCCATGTGTGCCTCAAGGACTCACCTACTTGGACTAATTAACCTCCACCCCCATCTCATCCCCTTACAGGCTGGAGCAGCCTATGGTGCCTGCCCATCCACCTGTTTGTACCTAGTCATGACCGTTTCCTGCTCCTGATCCATCGTCTGCTCCAGACCCAGGCCAGCCCTTTCTGGATTCTCCAGCCTCTCCCTCAAACCTGGTACCAGCAGCTTCCACCAACAGGTCTGGTTCATTAGCTTATCTCTGCAGACCTTTTCTCAACTTCCAAAACTTCTTTAACGTGTATTCATATACATACATACCTGTGTGTGTGTGTGTGTGTGTGTGTGTGTGTGTGTGTGTGTGTGTGTAGTATGAGAGAGTTAATATTAGTAATTAAGATGGGAATAAAGGAACCCATATTTGCCTTGGTCAGGCTGCCTAGTCAGATGGGTTTTATGACACACTACTGTCATTAAACATGATAAACCTTATGAATTTATTGCTATGCAATAAATTCTGACATAGTGGGAAGATACAGGCATGTTTGCCTATATTTCTGGCATGGTGTATGCCAGACAGCCAGGCTGGCTTCCTTGGAGCCTTCTTGCTCCGTTTCCTCCTTTGCCACTGCTGGGATGGAGTTGTTTGGTTTTCATGCAGTCCTGTAGCTGTGAGATAGGCTGGTCCCGCCCTTTTCTCAAATCATAGCGGTAGGTTGGTGAGGCCCCGCTCCTGGACCATCTGCTGTCTCCCTGGGGCTAAGCTGAGCTTCCACCTCACCCGTGCTGGGGTCATTCATGTTTTCCTGAATGTTTGTGCACTGTTCTCATGGTTCTGAATGCCTTCTTCCCACTTCCTTCTTCTTCTTCTTCAGACTCCGATTCAGGGACTCTGCTAGGGCTTGCATATAGACTCAAAGCTTCAACTATGTGAAATCCAACCCTCATTAGAGGCATTGAGGGAGTCAAAAGAGCCAGGGTCTTTTAAAGGCAATTCAGATTGCTTACGGTCATTAGAATAAAGCCTCTGTGATTGAATCCAGGTGACTTTCTAAGTAGAGAGTCCAGAGAGCATACATGCGCTCTTCCAGTTTCTGGCCATGGTGACCCTCCCTCCAAGTCAGCTCTGCACTGTACTCATGAGTTATCACTAGATGTGGCTCCTTGATGTAATACCTCTAAAACTGTGAATCAAAATAGTCTTTCTTTCTTGATAACTCAGACAGTGGCGTTTGGTAACAGAAACAGATCAACAGCAAGATCTCTTCCATGAAGCCATCTGTGAATGCCTCACAACAATTAAATTGGTCTTTAAAAGGAATTCCCAAGTGTCCCATTTGTGCTTTTACTATAACACCTGGGATCATAGTGGATGGCAGCTGTCTATGAACCTGGAAAGGTGATAGTGAATCGTATATTTAGTTGCCCCAGAGACGACCACGTGATAGGGACTTAACTGGAGGTAAGAGTATATATGACTCACACTGGAAGGAAATGTGGGGTCCCAGGCTGAACTTCTGCTATGTGCGTTTGGTAAGAAGAATAGGTTCTTTGAGGGGATCTGGAAAGTCCAGAAAGAATGGACAGAGAAATGTGGCTTATGCTGGGGGTGCATAAAGAGAGCCATTTATGGCTTCCCATTACTGTTCACTCTGTCAGAAGGGCACGGTACTCTTGGATGAAGAATGTGGACGGGACCAAGCACTTCAAATCCACACACCCACCCAGAACATCCCTCAGGGCTGGTTTTGAAGAGTTCATTAAGTGATCGCTACTTCCTTTCCTTTTTAATACCCGCACGACACACCGGAAGATGAGACTGTGGCGACTCTGGCCTCTTCCGCCTTTAGTATCATCAGCTCCGTCACCCCTTCTTTTCCTCTTCCTTAGAGTCCAACAGAGTGGGTGGACTGCAGATCTAGTTACATGTGACTGAGGGCTGGATTGCAGGCAGCCTACACCGTCTACACATGCTGGGAGCCAGTGACAAGCTGGGAGGGATGTTGTGCCCCTGACAGGCTGGTATTTGGCCATCTGTGAGTGATAAATCAGGAGCTCCACATGACCAAAGTGTAGAAGATTCCTTGCTAGAATGAAGAAGGTCTTATGAACAGGAGTAATATGGTTTCTTTTTAGTCTCAACTATGTATCAGTCATAGTAGGCCTTGGTTAAGTGTGTTGAATCAATGGACATATTAACTGTATTAAAGTAGGATAAGAAGCTAAAATCTTATGCTAATTCCAGATGGCAGAGAGAACTCTGGGATGCTTTTTACCTCAGAGCCCAGGAGCCAGGCCAAGAGCACCATGGGGTGTGTGTGTACTGTCCCAAGGGCAGATGGCAGACATACCTTTTCAAGCATCAACATTGTTGTAAACATACAAGGCCTTGCTAGGTGTAGACAGGTCATCTGAATGCTGAGCCAAAAATCCCAATAAATGCCATCTTTGTAAGTATGTTTTCCAAGTCTTCTGACTCAAAGCAAAAAATAAAACGGGCAATGTTTTTTTTTTTTTTTTTTCCCCTAAGCCCAAATAAAGTGTCATCCACAGCTCTGGCACTCAGTCAAGAAACACTTGAATGAATGATTCGAAGTGCAGGCAAGCTGGCTTGGACATCTGTCACAGTGCTGACGGCCAGCGTGGATCTGGCTGTTCCAGCTGGCTGGGTGTGGCCCCGGGTTTTGTCTTAGTGCCCCTCTTTGAGGAGACTGGACCAGGCTCAGGCTACCCCTTAAGATGGGGGAAAGCCTTTCTTATTTTGTTCAGGAGATGTGATGTGAAACATTCCATGATGCTTCTAATACCTGTTTCTCATAGCCCATTTACCTCTGTTTTCATAACCGCCCGCTCTGTAGACAACTTGCGACACCTTTCCAGCTCCCCAGTCCCAGTGGCCTGCAGTCAGGGAAGGCTGTTCCTTCCCAGTTCCCACGTGGGGCAGCTCTATCATCTTCAACACTAGAGTTGTGACCAAGACTTTCCTCCTTTGTTTGGAATGGCAGATTTTTGGCTAGGCCACCAGGCTCATAAAACAAGATAATGGCCCTTAGGAAGCAATTACTTTGGTCAATGACCATTGTTTCACAGAAGTTGCCAGAAGAGTCCAGAAAAGTCTCAGTGACTTTTCTACAGAGAGTATAGAAGAAGACAGGTGTTTCAACAGCCCATGGGTGGCAGGGAAGGTGACTGCTAATTTCTACAAGACCTTGGAGATATTCATAAAATATCATAAAAGTGATACTCATAAAAAGATATTTATAAAACTGACACCAGGGGACCTGTAGTCACTTTGGCTGGTTGACTTTTCAATCTCCTGTCACTGAAACCACGGTAGGAAAGAGCTTTCTTCCATCATACAGCTCTGTGATTTTTTTCTAAGGTCAAAATTCCATGTGGAATACCCAGTGGGGAAGGGCAACAAAATGGCAGCTAATTACAGGTTAGCAGCTAAACTAACAGTCTCCTCTGGTGAGCCTGTGCGTGTCGGTTGATGGATAAAACAAGGCTGAACAGTATTTGATTTCTCTGTGTTTGTCCAAATCACTGGCCAAGCCAGGAAGGTGATATATGAAAAGGGACATTTTTGGAATAGTTGATTTTGAATTATGCTCATGAAATACATACTGTGCTGTGGAGGACATGTGGGAAAGCTACATTCTGACCGCATGACTAATTTTTAAAGCCTTGCGTAGAGAGTACCCTGCCCCCCAACCCTGAACACAGCTGGGTTATTCCTCTCTGGACTGAATGTGTCAATCCTGAATTGCACTGAAATGAAATTTTACTCCACGATGGCAATGTAAACCGAAGAGCTGGTCCAGCAGCGAAGGGCATTGTGTACACCAAGAGATATTACTTTATTAGTTTAAGAACGTGTTTTACATAAAAACAGGCAACATCAAAAGAGCTCATTTGGTAAATGAACATAATATATCACAGATGATTTCATTCCACATTCACCTACAATTTATGAGCTTAAACTGAAGGATTAGGGGGAAAATTGGGTCTCATTCCACCTTTAATCATGGGTACAAATCGTTTGAAAGTTATTTCATTGGGATTCCAAAACCAGACACTAACCTACGCCATCTGATCCATGCAGCAAGTGACGAAGTCAGAATCGCAAAGGAAATGTTGAATTTTTTTTTCCCCAAATCAAAACCTTTCGGGAAACTTGTTAAATGTGTCAAGTCCCTAGCCCACTTCTTTAGTATGCAGAAGCAAAATACTATTTAATTTCACGCACAACTAATCCTTTAATAATTTTCTTTCAGCCAGAATGAAAAAAGCTAATATTAATTTCCTAATAAATTTTTTTTAAAGTTGTCAAGGATATGACTCTAACCTTGGACCAGTTTCAATTTCTTTTTATTTATTCTTCAAATACACCGAGGATTCAATGTCAAGGGCAAGTGAGAAGTTGCCCCAGAGAACCAGCAAAGGTCTGTTCCTGACTACGGCCGATTGACTTGGAATGAATGGAACTTGTTAGGATGTTGAACACCACTTTAAAATCCACTCGTAATACCACCAGTTCTGAAGGCTTAAGCACTAATTACTTTAAATTAATAAAGTATGCCACAGTCAAAAATATACAGCTTTACATTAAAGTAACATTAAGAGTCTCAGTTTAATTGACAAGAAAAGAAATGTTGAGGAAATTTACAGGTACAGTTGAGAGAGATGGCCTTTCCTTGATGGAAAACGATGAATCCATATCCCTCATCTGTCTCCATGGGCAAACCACATGATCACAACACCTGCCAGTTAGATGCTCACTTACCAAAAAACGACCACAGAGGCCTCCGTGTTAAAGCCAGCAACAATAACAAACAAACCAAAACGCCCCAGCAGAGGTATTCTAAACCTCTACCTTAGATTTCCTGTTTCCCACCAGTTTATGACCCTTAATGCTACTGGCTGGCTGGCTGCATATTTGAGATGATTAGAAAACAAAAGAACAGCTTAGAGCACCCCACCCCCCATCTGTATGTAATTACATACAAACTAAAGATTCCATCTGACGTCCGGGGTCCTAGTTCTTAACTGTTCCATTTGTAAGCACCGTAGAGCCCAATAGCAAAGCACGTTTGCAGTCATCAAATGTTTCGTATGTCCTCAAGTTCCCCTGATTTATTTGCTTTTAAACAGAAGAGTATGAAGGGCTATTTTATGCTGGCTTTGAATCTAAGTTGACAAAAGTATTAATTGCGGGGGGCGCTTTTAGCCTCTAGTCTCCCAACAGACAAGAGTGCCTTCATGAAACCTGATGATTAAACTCGGAAATCCAGATTTCCAAAGAAACATGTGTCTAACCCTCCACCCAGCTTTCAAACCAAAGCTCTGTTGGGTCAGAGAGTTTTTTCCAAATTACCAATGGAAGTGGCAGGTAGCGCGCGTGGGAAAAGTGAACCTTTGAGCTGATCAACTTCAAGTTCTTAAAAAAAAAACAAACTTTAGACAAAAAAGAAAGAAAGAAAGAAAAAAAGTAAAGAAAGAAGAAAAAAGAGAAAATCACAACAGTAATAAAAAAAGACTTACAAATAATAGAAAATATTCTATAATATATGCTAGGTGGTCCATTTTTAAAAAAGCATGTCCAAATGAGTAATTATGTTTAAAATACCATCTTGGATCTTGGGGCTTCCCCAAACTCTGAAATCACAATGAAGGCAATGTATTCCGAATTCTTGGTGTTGAGTTTTCCTCGGGAGTGGAGAAGAAGTTGAGAAGTGTGAGATGTGCCCTCACTCTTCGGTCCGGGCCTTGAATAGCAAACTTTAGCCTGAGGCACATTTTTATGGTCAAATTAAAAACCTTCCAGAATAGGAGTTTATCATGGAAATGCTGACAGGGCTTTACCCAGAGAAGGGCTAGGGGCAATACAATAATGTGAAGAAAGCTCTCCCTCAGCACTACTGCACTTCAGCACAGGGGATAGAGTTGTCTAACGGGTGCCTTTGGCCAGCAAACAACCGTGATTTAACGCGCTCGAGTCCTGGTAATTCGGTAGCTCTGCGATCCTCTGAGCCAATTTTTCTTTCCTTTTTTTTTTTTTCCAACTGAAATATGCCTCAAAGGGTAAAGGATTGCAATTTTAGCCTTCATTCACAGATATACTGTTCTCTTTCAACAGTATCTGACAGACCTGTTAACCACCCCCCACAAGAGAGCTAAGCAGGTTGTAGGAAAGTCTCAGTGAACACAAAACATCACGTGTTTTCCCTTGTTTATTCTCGTCCCCTCCTCTGCGTATGTTAATACGCACCACGTGTGAGTTAGATGAGGGTAGGCCAGAACATTTCCAGGGAAATGTTCTTCGCTTTTCCTTCTAAGGGTTTGGAACAAATCACATATTTATTTATCATGACAAATAAAGTGGTTTCTGCCACAATGCTGAGGGGTAAATGTATTCATTAATATGAACGGGTCTCATCTACAGAATTGACTTACAGGAAGCAAGTAATGCAGGATTGCTCAACTACTCCACTCTCAAACTGAAAGACTCCTTTAAACACCACAGGGCTGGTCCTGTTAGTAAAGGAAGGGCAATTCCCATCACCAGACTACTACCATAGAGTTATATTCAATACTCAAAAATATGGATACATTAATGATGGTTAAGTGGATAATTACAGAGTTACACAGCCATAATGGCACATAGTTGTTCTATGATACACAAAATAAAAAATAAGATTGATTTGGTTATAGAAATTCAAAGAACACCACCACTTAATTATTTCTAACTGAAACTATTCCGAGAATGTTGAGGGGGGAAAAATTAGTGCTGGCTAAAACCAAATCAATCTGGGCACAGCGAGTCGTCCTCACAGGCTTGTTGGTTTGCCCTCTGAGTTACACCTCTGACATCTAAGATCTTGGTAGCTTAATGCTGGAAAGATGAGTGAATTACTGCATTCCATCCAATTGCTCAATATTTCTACTTGACAGGTCACATCCCACCATTTATTCAGCATAGATCATTGAAACTCTATAGGGATGTGCTGTGATCTGCCTTCTGAGTGGGCTCAGAATTCCTCTGGGCTGCCCTTCTGCAGCAAGATGGGAAATACTCTAAATGATGATAGACAAAAGCCAGAGCCCTGCACTGTGGGCCTGTACCCCTGGATGCTGTGGCCGGCCTTGTGTTAATGACCGAGGGGAAAGTAGTAATTCAGAGAAAGGAAACATGGCAATCTGCTATTGCCCACAGGGCAGTTGATAGTCACATACACAGAGTGGAGGCTCAGCTACGCCATTGCTTGATAGCTTGGAATAAAAGGGCTTTGCTTTTCTGTTCCAGAGACAGTAGTGATTTCTGACCAGTTCTAGGTCCTTCACCAAAATGAACTCTATCTTCAAATCAACACTCTTCTTGGTGGTCTGTGCCCTGTCTACTCCCAACACCCAATTTAAGTATTATGCCGATTTATAGCACTTTATGATTTTTATATGCTGTCACTTTTGGGCTCTCTAAAAGAAAAAAAAACTAAGTAAGTGTTGATTTAAATGTAGAAGACCAGAAAATGTGGGATTCAGTCATTTAAAAGTTTGTATGTGTGTAGAACACAGTTTAAAGACTGTGTGTAAACACAGCAGTTGAAGATCAGTGTGGAGTTTGAAAATAAAGACCTGACTATGGAAAGGTTGTTCATAACTTTCAAGACATTAAAATATATTCAGAGTAAGAATGAGAAAATAAGGACCACTTGTAGTCTATCCTGGAGTCTATCACTCTTCTCTCCTGGGTCAAAGCTGAGAAAACATCAGGGCAGCATTTGAGTTGGGCCCTGCCTCCCGGACACGGACACCCCTGAATCCTTTTCGAGCACAGTCACAATGAACAGGAAGCAACAAGCCCAAATTCTGAAATGCCATCAGCTCCCAAAGAAGCTCAGGTCTAGGGAGACAGACTGGGTAACAGGAGTGGAAAACCAGTCCCACTCAGGCCCTGGCCCCAAACCACCAAAGCAACCCGTCTCTCCTGAATGGCTAGAGACCACGCTATATTAAAGGAAATCACGAGTGGGGGTGGCAGTTTCAGCCTCCTACGTGTCTTCTGGAAGACTTGCAGGTGCCTAGAGTTACTCACGGAATTGGTTTCTTTCTATGAACCCATTTTTGGAACCTTTTGGATTGTGTTCCCACTGTACTTCTGCTGCTTTGCAAAGCCCTTGCCTCTGGCTCCCTCTCGCCCCAGATCTTCCATACTCTGTGTTGGTTTCACACTGGTGGCTACAGTCCCGTATAAAAGCAGCTGAGAAGAAAAAAAAAACCCACAGGACCTTGCTTTCCCTCGCTGGTTGGATTTCCAGCCCTGTAGAGCACCTGGTAATTTATTGCTCTTTTCACCAGTAATTTCTAGATCTTTTCTGATCCTGAGCCGACAGACCACAACTCACCAAGCACAAGCCAAGGCTAGGTGGTTCCCCGAGGGTCTGTCTGGCACTAGCAGCAGCTAATGAGGAAGCAGCATTTTAGGGGCGTCATCAGCACATCTTTGTATGGAGACAGGAAGAGACACTGTCAATCACTTGGGTGAGGCTGCCACAAACCTAATTCCCTCCAATGAAAGCAGAGAACTCGCTGCAGCTAACCAGCTTACTACTTAGGAAAAGGATTCCCTTTCTTCATAAGATGGTTAGGAATGAGGGGATGCATCTGCTGACTAACATTATAAAACCTATCATGTTCTAAATCCACAGAGAAGGATCCACAAGGTATCATCCTCCATGCTCTTCTTGTGTGGACATTTTAGGGTCTTAATGACGCCCCTTGGTCTGTAGCAAAATCAAGAAAGGTGTGTGAATATACCCAAGGTTCTGCAAAATTCCCCAGCAAGGAATCTAAAGAAAATTCTATGCACTCAGAGGGCTAACATGTGCTGTTACATATTGCAGATACTAGCTTGACTGATGAAAACATTCATTGCTTCTATGTTAAAACAAAATTGCAAATTAGCCTTAACCCTTTAAGGACCCCTATTAGCAGCAAATTACCATCGTCACAAACACCACATGCCTTCTCATTCAGTAAAGGGAACTTGCTACAAAGATACCCAAAACATACTTTCTGTTCTGCCATTCAAGCATTGAGTGCTAGATAGATCAGATGAACCTGTTTTACAGAAGTTTGGGGGAGGGGGAGTCTCAGAGTCTTAAAGGGTTAAGCTAGGACTTTGAGTAAAAGGGTCTTATTAAAAGGGCGAATTGGGGGAGCGAACAGTCTCAGAGGAGCTGGGGGAGTAGTCTTCCGATTCCGAGTTGAGTTCTGGTGGAGCTGGCTGTGCCTTGTACCGGCTCCTCACATCCTGGTTGCGTCTTCGTCGGAAAACCTGCCTCTCCTTATCAAGAGCGGTGGTCTAGCAGGGGCATAAAATGAGAAAGAGGACAATTAGGCCAGGGGACATGGCAGGAGAGACTCTAGATGTTTTGCAGTTGGAGAGTATGCTGGCCAAACTAACCCATCATGGCTCACTTACGTCAACAGTCGCCATTGTGGGGAGCTGGTTAAGGACCTGGTCATGAAGGCAGCAGGCACAGGCAATGTTACAGGTTCCAACCCACCCAGCGCTACCAGCTTCATGCCTATCACCCAGCACCTTCCAGAATCATCCCCACATTAAACGGGAGCGTCAGTCCTTTGTGTGGGACAGGGAAACAAGCCTCTTGGGTCACGTTGGCCAACAGGCAGCTTAGGGCACAGAAGTAATAAGACTGAAGGGTGATGAAGTCGTCAGAGGTAGAAATGTTGCCACAAGCTCTCCCTGCTGTGCTAGCAATTTTCCCTCTAAGTGATCTTATTGTCTCTTGATCAGGGGATATGGCAGAACCTTGGGAGGGGTGGGGTGAATTTTAATGAAGCCAATGCCTGAAAGGGAACATGGCTTGGAATGAAATTAAGCCCAATGACTACATCCTGTGGGTTTCACTTTACAAAGTCCAATTTCATGAAAGTGAGTAGTTTTTGTTTTTTGTTTTTGTTTTTGTCTTCTTTGAGAATTCCTCTTGTCTCTGTCTAATTTTACCAAGGAAACCTCAGACGATATCCGGGATGTGCTACCTGGCTGTGACCCCAGACGTTATTACAACATCAGTATGGGGACACAATGTGACTTCATCTCATATTTAGTGGGTGCGGGGAGGGACAGGCCCATTACAGCGAAACCCTGACAGAAACCAGAAGAGCAGGCACAAAGTTGGAAGAAAAATACTGAACACGGGTCACAGTGGAAGGTGAAGGCTTCCTTGCCCGAAAGTCCCTCTTTAAAGGGATGTAGCCTGGAGGCTACTCCGTTTTTAAGAGCTTACTTTCCCTCTGCGAGGATATCTGCCGCCATTTTTTCCTCTGGAAATTTTTACTGTTGGTTTCTTCAAAGAACTGAGATAAATTTATAGCCAGCCTGGTTCTGAGAACAAAGTGAAAACTAAGCCCCTTGCACGATTGCAGAATAGCATTAGGACAATCTTAGATCTAAAAGAAAGCAATCAAAGTTCCAAAATGAAGCAATAAAGGGCGAAATAGAGACAGCGTGTAGAACGGGGTAGTAAATGGCTTACTTAGGCTGAGCCGTTTCCACTTTAAAAACGATGCACACGCTGAGTAACCGTGTTAGGAGCCAATGAGGGCGATAAACTTTAATAATTCACTTCTCGCTTCACAGAACGGCTAAAGCATGATCCAATGGCTTCTCTGTTAAAATGTCTGCCTTGATTCTGCCCCCCATTGAATTTTTAAAGGGCCTCATATGTGTAGTTTCGGGTCTCATACCCACTGATTTCATGAACACTTCAGGCTCACAAACCTAAATTCCTAACTTTATTTAAAACACTGTAAAGTCACAACACATGGTATTTTGCTTTTCAAAGCAAACTGAGAATGCTCTGTTTGTGTGGAGTTGGATGTTTGTAGAAAACAGATGTCTATTTAGTCTGTCTGACATAAAAAGCATTCTGTAGTTAATCCAAGGGTAATATAAACTCGTCTCCTGGTCATAAAAAATATAGCTGTATTTCTACCTTTCTGTGGATGAAACTCACTGGCACTGGACAGAATGCTGATGGGGGAACACAGGCCGCCAGGCATGGAAGGACACACAGGGAATGTGTACTGCTCTGTGTGGCCCATTCATTCAGTCCCGTCATTATTCAATACAAGGAGCAGGCGTGGCCTCTTCTCACACTTACAGAATTGCTGCAGATAAAATTGGATGTTTGAAAATGTTTTAGCAGGCAAGGCTTGCAGAGGTGTGAGGCACTTTCTTCTTGCCTTTGTAACTTGATGCAAGATAAGGTTTGAAAATTAAGCAATGGAGGCAAAAGAACGCCCCATCACAAGCTGACTGGGAGAAGTTCCCCTCCCCCTCACGCCCTTGCCTGGCACCTCCCATCATGCACCAATCCAATGACAGACTTGTTGAGATGGACTTCAACTGTGATTCTCCTTGTTGAATTCTCAAGGACCTTCAGACGTTTAGTTCCTGATCTCCCTCACATGGCTATCATTAGCTGAGTGTTCAGCTGCTCTAAGTCACGTGCCACTGCAGTGGGACACTTTTCCAGAACCGCTGAACACGGTGCAGAAGCAGGTGGCGCTCCTGTTAAGCCTGTGCTCAGATGGCCCCTCACTTTGGCCTTCCTCTCTTCAGGTTTTCTTGGGGTGATCCTGTTGTCTTCCTTCCTTGCTCCTTTGCCTAGAGAAGCCTCTCTCTGCCTTGTTTAAGTGCCCAATTCCACATGTCCTGCCTAACTCCCTCATTAGTAGCGTTCTAAGTGGTCACCTTCCTAGATAAACCTTTGTGTGCCACCACGCTCCCAAATTTCACGGCACTTCGTAGAAAGGTGTATTGGCCCTATCGTATATTCTGGGGTAAGGGTCAGAGGGCAGTTTCTATTGGATTTAGAGATGCTTGAGAGTGAAAGAGGCTGTCCAGAGCATCTCTGTCCAGGGCTCTGTCTTTATAGGACTGCGGTTGAGGCTCAGTATGTGGAAGGATTTTCCCATGTACGGCCCTAAGAACAGAACTCCTGTCTCTTGCACAAGGCCCAGGCAAGCATTTACTCTGTCATCTGTTGTAACAGAATAAAGCAAAGTCTCCATGTGTGCCCAGCTCACCTCAACTCCGTTCTCATCCCAAGTAGCAGGGACAGACCCTAGCCACAGACAGTATCCAAGACCAAAGGCTGAAGGTACCCCCATGCTGATGATCAGATGAAATCTTGGGGAACAGTAAGTCAGGATCTACCCAGTCCAAGCCCCCTGAATCTGGGGGACTATGACCTCCTAGGCCTGGTGCTCTCTACAGAAATGAGGGTTTCCTGCCTATCTGGGTCACTGTAGCAGTTATCAATAGCGCAACCAAAGACCACATAGAGGGTATTTCTTTCCGTAAGCCTCTGCACCCTGAGCCCCGGCACATTCTGCTTCTAGCTCTAAGGACTGTGGTTCATTTTAGGAGGTTTCTCCATCTCCATTCCCACAACAGTGTGGTTTGTAGTGCATTTACTGTGTGTCCTGCATAAATCACCAATGACTGTTTTCTTCCCCATCTTACAGACTATATAAAGGGCCATGATCAAGCCTTAGGTGCCTTCTCTGAATTCTCCACAGTTCACAGCACACAACAGATACATTATGAACTTGGTGACTATTGAAATATGAGGAGTTCCAACAGAGGTCACCTACTTCCCTCTGGGGTACCCAATCTCCAGTACATCCTGCAAGAAGCTGACAGGTCAATTTTCACAAGGTCCAGTGTATTTACAATTCCTCGTAAAGTCTAAATCCTTGTCCCAGCCTCGCCAACGCACTGACAGGAAAATTCTCCAGTGTCGAGTTCCTGTTATTCCTCAGAACTGATTGGTGACATCAGCAAACCCATTGGGGCCCTTTAGCAGACACTGGTTCTTCCCAGAATCCATCCCTTTGCTCTGCTTACCTTAGTCAATCCTGCCTTAGTTTCTTTTCGGACACCTTTCCACTCTCATATTGACTCCAGGGAAGGTGACCCTACCATATCTATGAGAGGGGAAGTGCTGGGCTTGCCACTAGAAGCAAGCCTAGGCTGACAGGTCCAGGATAGACACCTACCCAAGTCCACAGGACACCCTGAAACTGTCTCCGACAATTCACCTTAACAATGAATGCCAGTTTTCCAGATGATGGCTTCTCAAATCAATACCACAGGATATTGGAATCCGAGACAATTCAGTGAGAAAAGTGTGAAGGACGGAAGGGAACTGGGCTTTGAATGAGTGCTCTATCTACCTACCGCCAAAGACAGAACCCACCCACAGACCTATCTGGTTATAGACAATATAAGTGTTGTTTGTGCATCAACCAGTCTGGTTTGGGTTTTCATCCCATACCATCAAAACAGTCCCCTGGCAAAGCTATGAATCCACTTGATTATCCTCAGCTCTGCATCCTGGCTCAAGCTGCTCCTCACCTGACATGACTTCTTCTCCTCTGCCCAGCCCAATGTGTGGATTCGCCAAGACCTAATCACAATTCATCTAGTACAGTGCATCACCCGCTAAACTCCTCTTGACCAAACCTTTTGCCTTTAATTGCACACTGGCTTTTTACCACCCTTTCTGTGTAGATTTCTCAGATTTCATGTAAATTCCTCTATGTGCAACCAGAAACTTCCAGAATACTTATCTGACTGTGGCATACTAACTAGGCATGTATCACACACTTCTTATTCAATCCAGAATTATTTTAGGTGATTATGCATGTTCTGAATAATATTATAAAATAGAACCCCTACCAGCTCTGTGAAATTATAAAGAAAGAAATTAATAGAGTCAATACTTCAGAATCTAATATGTTTCAAATATTTGCAAAATTATTCCTATGTCATAGAAAATCATTTTTTCTGTTATTCCTGCATTGGCAAATTGCAGTTTCTGCTCACAGTTAGTGCTCTTCCATTTATGATTTCTTTAGAATTGTAATTAGAGCCCTCAAAATTAGCACGCCTTTCAGATACGTACAGTTTACTATTTACAGCTGGAGTCTGTAGCCCTCTTATGCATTTTCAGAACTGATAAATTCAGCAAGAAAACAGGTCTACCTGTGGTGATGTATTCTCAAGAGAGATTGTTCTGTAAACGTAGCAAACTGGAAACTCTCCCCTAAGCATGTGAAGCATGATTTGTCCTCAGAAGTGTTGTGTTACACATTTAAATTCCAGGCCATTTCTGAATGGCTGAGAGGCAGCTTTACTTATTTATTCGTTTTTTTTTATCAAGCATACAAGAGTCTCAGATACCAAAGATGCTCAGTACCGCCTCCTACTGCCTATCTTTGCAAAGTGAGTGTGTCTTCAGGTGCAGGCTGGATGTCCCATGAACACATCAGACCTCCTGACAGATTTATTTTGTAATTTGTTCTCTCAGTGATGGTGGTTGTGTTGGAACCAGCATGAATAGACTTGCTATTGAAATCTCAAGAGTCTCCTCAGTGAGTCTCCATTTCATTAAGAGCCCCTAAGAGAATCTCAAGACTGGAGTATCACATTTTTATGTTAATGACCACAAGTTAGAGGTAAGCAAGGACTCCTTAGGACTCCAATGCTGATCAAGTAGGAGTTACTTCAAATGCATGTGTGGCCTGGTCCCCATGCTGTGTACTGGGGAGCTTGGTTGAAAGAACATATCATTGGAAAATGAAATGATATAGAGAAACAGACTAATAAAGGCCCATCCTACACAGAAGAAACACCGCAAATACCCAGCTCAAACTGTTAGCTTTTGACTCTGACAAAGCCCCTGGCTGCTACTGTAGCAGGTGATGGATGTTTATAATATGCCAGTTACACAGCAACTCAGGTAACTGCACTCCGCATAACTGGAAATCTAAAAGGAATTAATATCTATCCTGTTCCTGGGTCACCACAAGACCAG
The DNA here is from genome assembly GCF_949786415.1 of Peromyscus eremicus. NCBI lineage: Eukaryota > Metazoa > Chordata > Mammalia > Rodentia > Cricetidae > Peromyscus > Peromyscus eremicus. The sequence goes on from NC_081421.1 coordinate 1,973,034, forward strand.
GCACACTGAAATAAAAGGCAGCCCTTGTCTAAACAGGAGAACTCTTTGGCCAGTGAATTCTATTGCTGATGAGTAAGCCTGTGCTCCATGCTCTACTCGGATACTTTAATCCCGTTTCTGACAGTAAATTTGAAAATATGCACAAGTGAACTTGAACTTTCTCTCCCTGGTCCCTGTGCAATGTTAAAGAGGGAAATGCTGCAATGGTGGGGGAAGGCTGGGCAGAAGTCAGGAGTCTGAGCTGTAGTATCAGCTTTGTCTTTGCTGCTAGGAGGCATCACATATCTCTGTTAATGCCTGTCTTGTCTGGCAGCTTTAGCCTAATCCTCTTGGAAGCAGCAGTGGGTAGAAGTTGGGAGAATTAGCTTTTTGTCCTAGCTCAGCTAATGATGTGACCTTGGACATGCTTCCTTCCTATACTGTCTTCTAGATTCCACGTGCACACACTGAAGGTGTGTGTGTGTGTGTGTGTGTGTGTGTGTGTGTGTGTGTGTGTGTGTGTGTCTCAACGCCTGATCCTCAGGAAAACGTCCACCTATGAAATTCCACCAGAATGCTTAATATCACCATCAATCTACTGTAATGGGCTGTGTTTTCTCTTAGCAAATAATAGACCTTACGGTCTATGGATCAAAAATATTTCTCTTCTGCAATACAGGCAGGATTCACAAGGGATGTACTTCATTTCCGTTGTGCGGTGGTGTTTTCTGTCATGGCAGTAATTACTGGATTTAGGAAACTACATTTTTCAAAGGCGCAAGTGTTGATGACTTTCCCTCTTTGGCTTTTCCTAATTTATTGCCAGCCATCACAACGAGTCTTCATTTCATTAATAAAAGAACATTATTGTGCATTTTGCCTTTTAGCCCATCCATTATTCATACTACCTAGGAGGCTGGGGCATTAATCTCAGGAAACCGCTCCTTGCTAACCCTCACTCTGTAGGGACTAAGTTATAATTTGCTTGCCATTAAAATTAAACTAACAAATTGATCCGGGTATCCCCCCTCATTCTGTTGTCTTTATTGTCATGGTTATTACTGTTCTGTTTTGTTTGGCTGGTGGATCCTTTGGAGGCCTTGCCAGCAACTGCAAAGTACCTGGAGACTTGGCACAGATTTCCCCTAGAGTAACAGTCACCGTTAAAACGGCAAAAGGAGGCCTGCACAGGACAGAACCAAGCAGCCTGCCCTGCGGTTTCCTCAAGGTGACTCTGTGAAGCATTGTTTCCCGTCTTCCTGGGAAGGCTGACTGTGCTTCCATGTCTGCTAACTTGACCGGATACAGGACTTTGAGACTAGGTGTGTAAAGGAACCTCAACTAGCCTGGCTCCACCATCTTCACAGCCTCCCTCCCACCCGAGGGTTACAATGGTGGCCTTTGCTCGGGCTTCCAGAAGATTGAATTTACTTCCTTCATCTGCTCTGCAGCCTCTGGTTTCCTCACAGAAGAGAAACTGAACCTCCACGTCTCTGCTCCTGATCACACTAGGGAGCTAAGGAATTACCACAGACAGGGTTTGTCCTACGCAAATCTGTAAAAATTAAAAAACAAGTTGGGCCCTACAGGTGTGTCAGGGACTAGGTGCTTTTATTGTAAATACAAGTCTAGCTTAGCCAAAAGTCTTACAAATACTCCTGGGTTGTTAAAAATGAAACATCTCCAGAGTATCTTAGATGTGGTCTGGTTACCCCAACTCCACCTCATCAAAAACACATCCAACCTAAAAATTTCTTCTTTGGGGTTCAACTATTCATTCATTAATTTAGCAAAGATACCATCTTAAATAGGTCCCGTTCCTACTCTAATGAAATTTTCATTTTTAATAGATGGTACTTTTAATCTAAAACGGCCCTTCACCCTTAAACACGGGGACTTTTTGCAATGAGTCAGATGGGTAAGAGTTTCGGGTTTCGAGTCATTTGGTTCTCTGATACAACTTTTCAGATCTGTCACAGACGGGCATCAGCAGCCACAGACAACGTGTCAATGAATAGATGTAGCGCTGTTCTAATAAAACTCTTTTTTAAAAAAATGAAACAGGAAGAAGGCTAGATCCTACCGTTTGTTGTAGCATGCCAATCCTGTCCTACAGCAGAGCCTTCTAAACTAACTCTGCATTGGTACTTTCTGCTTTGGACACCTGAGTGAAGGTAGCTGTTGCCAACGCTCATTAAAGGTCAGGTGCTTACCCGGGGAAAGTATTAGGAAAGTTCCTGATTCCACCTCAAGAATCGCCAGTTTTCTCAGGCATCTGTCTGCTAGGCAGTGCCTTTCTCTGGGACGTGAGGGAAACACAAGGGAGTCCTTCCTGAACTGTTCGGGGGCTGGGACAGATGAGGGTGCAAGAAAGGTCAGCTCCAAACCCCAGGCTTTCTGCCCCCCAAACTCCCTTCTCTCAAGGGCTGCTGGATTTGAACCAACGCTCAAGGCTTCTCAGTTTTTAATGTGGTGTATGCTCCTCATGTCTTTGAGAATCCTTTGACTCCAGCTTGGAAACACATATTTATTCTCTTTCTTGAGAGACCTTATGCTGCCCCCTGGGAGAGAGGCCCCCTGGCCTTCCTGTTTACTGCTGTCTGGTGACTGAGTCTCTTCGGGGAACGTGACCAAGGCCTACTTGCAAAATGTGGCACAAACGAGTGTGTAGAAAAGACAGTGGATGTCTACCTTTAAGTCAAAAACAGGGACAGTGAAGTAAAAATAGACACTGAGCGGTAGTTAGTAGACACTGGATTGCCCAGGACCCCAGGGAAAGGGACAGATTCTTCCGTTCACACCCACTGAGGAGGACTTAGGTACCCCTCCCTTCTCTCCTTTCTAGTTAAGGTTGAATTTATGGAAAGATGTATATGTTGTTGAAAAGCTCTCAGAAGAGGCCTCTGAAAACAAATCAAATGAGACAAATCAAAACTGAACAGCCATCATCTTGGCTTGGTGAAATATGGCCCGGGTGGCTCACTATTCACTGTGTAACTCCTGGCTGCTCTGGAATTTGCTGCATAGACCAGGCTGGCCCTAAACTTATGGAGAGATCCACCTGCCTCTGCCTCCCAAGTGTGGGATCAAAGGCATGTACTACCATGCCCAGTTATTCCTGCCCTTCTTGCCACAGCAATAAACACGGAGTGTTCTTTTTTTTTTTTTTTTAAATCTGGCCTGAGACCTCAGGGTTTCCTAAGGAAGAACTGCAGGGCCCAGCGCTCACTGTTCTCTAGAAGCATCTCTGCCACCAAAGCATGGTTGATTTTGAGGTTTGTCTGTGATTTGTTGGAGGCTTTAAACTTACCCCTCTGTTACAGAAGAAGCCAGGGGTGGGGCAGGGGCTAGGAGTGGTCAAGCCCATGTCGTTACAGAGGCATCTGCTCCTGTCCTCTGGCAGCCTCTGGGACTCAGCACAGCAAGGCCAAGGTGAATCGCCACCAAGCCGGCCTCCTTGGCCGTGGCTGGCAGAGCTCTGCTGTGCTCACAGTATGCTGAGAATCCTATCTGGCCTCAATAGGGACACCCCTTTCAAGCCTGCACCCAGCAAGATCCATTTAACAGACCCCATTCCTTTTAACAGTGGAGCATGACAGCATTTGATAGCCTCCCAAAGCTGGTGCCCGGCTGCTGGAGCTCTGCCTCATTACTCACTGTTTCGGGAGGGGGTTGGTACCAATATGCACATTTCAGTCACGTCATGCCTGGGAACTCAATCACCCCTTTGTCCTGTCTCACCTCCCCATTTCATCTTATTCAGCACTGGCCTCCTGCTTTGGTGTTTGTTTTATTTAACTGAGGTACTTCATTTTGGCCATGGCCACAGTCTGCACACTTCAGATGCAGAATTCTTTTCTGTGTGTTTGTGGCCACGGCATCAGCCACAGGGACAGCTGTACTTGAGAAAGGTAGAAATGATGTGACTAGGTCTCCTCTGGGAGCAGGGAGCGATAGAGTAGGCTGTACGTTTTCCTGGGACTTATAGCAAGGAGAAGCAATGTTTCAGGGGGTGTGGAATAGTAGTGAGCTTGGGCTTTGGGTGGTAAGGCCTCCTAGATAAAGGGGCTAGCCGGAGAATGCAGTTCCCTGGCTGTAGGTAGAGAGGGGAGTTGCTGCGAAGAGTCAGGGGCATGAAGGAGAGGAAGGAAAATGGACACCCCGTCATGTCTCCAGGATCACTAAAATGTCGGTTAAGAGGGTTCCACAGATTTGGGGCACCTCATGCGGATGGTTTTACTAGCTGACACCCTCATGTGAACTACTTTGTAAATGTGAGTGGGACTCCGAAGTGCTTTGCTCGGAACAGTGTCAACAGCCAGGAGCGCTTATAAACACAGCAACTGGGAGTGGGTTGTTTGCCTGCGATGATGGTTTATGTGGAAAAGCTGGCCTGCCACCCTGGGTAGATGAATGCTCCCACTTCCCCGGAGATAAAAGGGAAGCATTTGCGATCAGCGAGGAGAGCGTGTTCATTCTGGGTCTAAATGGCATTATAAAACTTCCTAATTAAGCATAGATGGCAATGAGACTTCAGTGTCAAATCTCCTGTTTAGCTTTACATACTGTGTGCGCTGTTGATGCAGCAGTAACTATAAACATTGTTGTTACTGCCCCCAGCTGGAAAACAGAGCAGTTTATGTGTGGAAGAAAAAAGAGATTATCTCCCATCTGCTCCTGCCCATTATTCAGGGATGTGTCATTTTTGTCTGCCGATGGGGACCATCACTAGCTTGTAGTTAGTCTTTTTAATGCTGGGTCACATGTATTGATTATTATGCTTACTTGACACATTGCGCCTACCCTTAATTCTGTAATTCCTCAGGATTTTCCTTTTTCTGAAATTAGATGAATTTAAGGATGCCAGTCTTTCTTTCTTTCTTTCTTTCTTCCTTCCTTCCTTCCTTCCTTTCTTTCTTTCTCTCTCTCTCTCTCTTTCTCTCTCTCCCTCCCTCCCTCCCTCTCTCTCTCTCTCTCTCTCTCTCTCTCTCTCTCTCTCTCTCTCTCTCTCTCTTAACACAAGTAAGTATAGATGTAATTAGACACACACGATGCCTATTTTTTTACCATCTATCAATTCTACATGTACATGTCTGGCTGATATGCCCCAGGACAGGAGACATAGGATAAGAAAGGCTGCAGCATGCTATGATTCAATGTACATAAAGTATGAAAGGGAGCAAGACTAATCACCACAGGTAGACTTTCCAGTTAGCCTTTACCCCTGGGACAAAAGCATCCCCTGGGAAGGCCCGAGAGGGTGCTTCCAGGGTGCTGGGAATGTTCTGTGCCGGATACAGAGTCTGTTCCAGGAGTGTGCGCAGTGTGTGAAATCTACTGGGAAGATTAGCTTTTGTGAAATGTGTACTCGTTTATATCACCTTCCGTGCTAAAAAGTCAAAAGCTGGGTCTGTGTGCAGGCCACTCGTAATTAACTCCCCCTCCCCCAAAGCTAATTTACTTAGGTAAATGAAGCACTGGCTAGGGGACCTCTCCCTTAGACCAATCCTGAAGGCACTAAGAGCCTTCTCAGGAAAAATCTCTTAGACGTCTTACCGAGGCTAGGGGTTTTCCTATTGTAAGCAGATCTAGAAATGATCATGACCTTACTACGTTTTTGATGATTTGTCAGAGTGTGGCCTGTGCTGGTTTTCTAAGCCCTTTATTTTGAGACCCTAATTATAAGAAATAATTAGGAGCCATAATGAGAGGGCAAATTTATGCACGTTATATATAAAGTAGATCTCTGTCTATACCCACATGAATGTAAACTTATTCTGGTGGATTCCGCAGTCTGATCCCTGAGACAGTGTCAGGAAGACACTCTGGCACTGCCAACAGACTCCATTATTTAAGGAAAACCAGTGCCGCGGCTAGGGGCAGGGGCTTTTCTTGGCAAGTACTACATTATGGAGCTTTTACCTGGAGATCGTTTTGGAGACATTAAGGTGAAGAGAAGTTCCCTAGAACTTCTCAGAATTCATTTCTCAAACCATCAAAAGTCATCTTGCTTGTGGGTAACTCTAGAGAGATACACACACAATGCCCCTTGCGGGAGATGCCAGGGCCATTGACTGGAAGAGGGAACGATGGGATAGAATTCACAAGCCGGTTAAACAAGTCAAGACTTCCCATGGACCCCCTTGCTCAAGCAGAGAAGCCAACTAAATCTGACAATTACAAAATATCAGAAAGTCATTTCATGCAGTAGCTAGTACATAGAGGGGCGGAGAAAAGGGTCAAACAGAAACAAAACAAAAAGGAGGAGAATTCAAAAACACAAGCTCACCAACACACACAATGCATTCTGTAGCCCACTGCGCTGGGAGGCATTTCTACTGCTAACGTGTAAATGCATTGTTCCGTCATCTAAGGAGGTTCGGGTCGGGCTGGATGACTTTAAAATGACAGTATATGCTTCTATAGAGCTCACACTAAGGTGCTTCTGCAGTTCCGTTTGTTACAGGACAGCAGAGCTCTGGAAACATCACTGCTGCAATCAGCAACAGCAGGCGAAGGCTTTGGCGTCAGCGTGGAATATACTGTCCTTTTAACCGGAAGGGGAAATCGATACTGAGCATGTGCAATGGAAAGAAAGCTGGCAAATGTCAGTGTGAATAATGGGTGAAAAAAAGGAATGAGGGGGTGTGGCATCTCAATCAAGATTAAAATGAAACTGATAAAGCAGCATATGGACTGAGTAACAAATCAAAAACATGTTTATCCACTGAAGGAACTGGTAAATGGAGACTGCCAGCACGTTGCCATGGAAACACTGACTGTTGAGCTGCACCATCTCATACCTTATCCAATACATTCCTGGTTGTTGGTAGTAGTCCAAAGACCCTGATCTCTTGATGGTAAACCCGTGGTCCAGCTGAGCAGAGAGAAATGGGGCAACTCAGTGGATCAACATTGTGCTCGAGAATTAAGACTCCAGTCCAAGCTCTTCATTAACTACATACGTACGTACACACAGTGATGAGGCCTTTTCTGCAGAGCAGCTAGCTAATAATGTAATCTGCACATTGAAAATAAAATAAAACAAAAACAAAAACAAAAAAACACAAATCCCTTTCGAGTATCTTGGATGCCAATTTGTTAGGCTAGATCTAGTCTGTCAAACCAGTTTTTGCATATACATTTAACAATGTCCTCAATTTCAAAAGCTATAAACACCTTTCTATATATACAATAGAAAATGCTTTGCAGTTAAAGTGAAATCAGCATTAGTCACTGTGAGCACCCACCCAACAACACCCAGTAGGCTTAAACTCACAGCTTTATAACTATAAAATAAAAGGAAAAGATGAGGTTTGAAAAGTACACACATCACAAATATTTAGAGTTAAGAGGGAGAGGATCTTCAAAAATATAGCTATTCTTAATTATATTCCTGAACTAAAGAGATGAGCTAGTACAGTTTCTCTAGAAAAAAAAATTAAATGAAAAATAGCTTTCTCTGAACATTAAAGCATATATGAGCAGTTAAGTGCTTAGCGTTAACAAAAGGCATAGCAAATGCAATACCAGGTGAGTTCCCAATACCATCCATTCTGGAGTAATGTGTCAGCGTTTGGCTACCTGGGAAGAAGCCTCAATGCCCAAATCTGGAGAACAATAGCCCCCTGCTTGCCTGTGCCCTGTTCTGCCCACCCAGGATGCACCTTGCTTTGGAAACAGAGAATCTGGAGTTCTTTCAAGCGTCTCACCGGTTTGATGCTCCTGACAGCTTCTACTAATTCACAAAAGGCATTTCAAAAACATGCCAGGGCACCAGGCATTTAAACTAAAAACCACTCTGAAGATTGGGTGTTCTGATTGGAAATTAGGCTGTACTAGTGTTCAGAGAAAGCAATGTGAGGTTGTAATCTTCAAAATGTTTTATTTCACCCCCATCCCCCCTTTTTTTTTAAAGAGAAAAACCTCGCAGCACACTTGCTCTCTAGGAGATGGTTGTTTGGCCCCTATTTTAGGCCACAAAGAGGGTGGCAAGTAACTAGTTCTCTACTGCCATCTAGAGGCGGAGTGTCATAGAGCAGGGCACAAGGGCTGTTGAACCCAGCTTCCCAGAATCACATATTAGCTGATTAGTATGGATTTGTTCAATTAGACTGAAATGCTCTACTTGTACGAACAGAATTCAAAACGACAATGTTAAAGCATTAGGAAAATTATCAACTAAAACAATAAACAGCACTAAATGGGGGAGAAATTGGAAGTGTCATCTTAGTCATGGGTCCTTCATCAAGCTGGGCAAATCTAATCATGCCTCCCTCCCCTCTCGGCTCTCAGAGAGTCCACCGTTAAAATGTCATCTCTAATTCCATTTCATGTCTATAAATTGCATTTTAATAACCTTTTGTTTCCCTGTTTTTTTTTTTTTTTTTAACTCGCCCAACTGATAAAAAAGGTGTCAGGATAATGAATCCTTCTAAGAGGCAGAATATCTTGGTTTTATGGACAACATGGATCCTCCTTTGACCACACTGCCAGACTCAACAACATTAGGTCATTTTCCACTCTTTTCGAAGGGCTCCATGACCCCCAAGATCTCCGGTTGGTAATTATGTTCCCAGCCAATTTGGGACCCTTGTGCAGCCTCACATGAAGCCATCCTTTGGCCTTCCCCTGTTCTCAATAGTGTATGGAATGAGAGCAGGGCAGAAGTAGTAACATGAACAAGCCAGTGTGGTTCAGACTGTGCATCCGTGTTAAACGACACTGATGTCGCAGGTGACACCCGTGAGCGGAGAGTGTTGTTGAGACTGTATGCCCCTTTGTTCTTGTGTCACTCAAGAAAACAAGCAGGTCACAAACTCCTTTATAATCACTGATGCTCTGTGCCAGGTAGATTTCTAACTAAAGAAAGACAAGTCCTATGTAAAGACCAATGGCATGACTGTTTCCAGAAAAAGAAGGAAAAGAAAAAAAATTCCACAAACTGACACTCTAATCTAATTTAAAAAAATTCCAGGAGTGCATATAATTAAAAAATAACAGGACTATGTAAGATAAAGACAATTTAAAGTAAAATGCACGTGTTTCATAGCCTTCTGGGAGCACATAGACGCTCAGGAGAAAAATCTGCTTGAAGGAAACTTATTTTTACTTAACTTATCAAACAGAAATCATCACTGTGTTATGTTTAGTGGAGAAGTTCTTATCATGGGGGAATAAAACCAGAATTATTAAATTGTAAGTGGTCTTTATAGATTATCCCATTCATAAAAGGTATTTAGTTCACCTTCCACTGAAGTCCTGTCTCATACAAGATTATTGCTCTGTGGTCATACACAGAGTTTGGAAGGGCATATTATTTGATACCAATGTTATTTAACATTACTTAATCTTGTGAGAGAACCGCTACAAATACTTAGTCTTTGTACTTAAGACCAGAAACAAGTTTACAGAATTTGCCAGTGCTATTCGGAAAGCTAAAAGCAAGGCAGTCCTTGTGGCTAGCTTCCAATTCCCAGCTCTCCCCAGGCCTTGCAACTTCCAGGAGTCTTTGTAGAAGATGGAGATGCTGATGTGGGAAAAGCATCCTGGAGAAGGCAGGTGAGTTCAGACCCTCCCTTTTGATACTGGCATTGATATCTTTCTCATACTTGAAGTTTGAATAGCAGTGGCTTCCATGCAGATTATACCCAAGTAGTGTGGAATGGCTAAAGCGCCTTAAATGTGCATCCAGTTCAGGGGTAACTCAAAGTTAGCACTCTGGAACTCATACTTATATTGTGGTTTGGTTGCCATGGAAAATACATCAGTGATACACTGAGACCTCTCCTCTTACAATAGCATTCATGCTGGGCACAGTGACTCATATCTCAGGAGGCTGAGATAGGAGGGCTATTTCAAGTTTGAATGAAGCCAGCCTGGGCTACATAATGAGTTCTAGGTCAGCATGGTGTACAGGTGAGATCTTGTCTCAAAAAGAAAAACGAAGCAAACCAACAGCAGCAGCAGCAGCAACAACAACAAAACCCAATAACAAAACAAAGAAAAGCAAAAGAAAACAATTGCATTCAAAATGGTGTAGTTGTGATACTTAGAAAAAAAATATCAGTGACAACTGATATTCTGTTGAGATAGTTTGATGAAGTTTTAACAAATTCATAATGTAATAAATTAGTAAAGACTTGGTTTCAGGTTATCAGCACCTGATTAAAATAGAATTTGCCCTCAAAGATGTATCATTTGCTGACTGGAAAAATCACACAGAAATTTCCGTCCATAGTCATTACAGGACTCCCAGAATACTTAAACAAACCATTACTAAACAGACAAAGCAAACTCAACTAAAGATCGATTAAGATGAAATTATAGAGGAAAAAAAAGAAACCAAATGTCCCAGGTGGGAAAAATATTCTCTTTATCAGCAACGAGCCAGGAGCAGGAGGTAAGAAACAATCCTTTTAGTGGACAGGGTGCTGGCCACCCATTCCAAAATGGGGGCCCACTGGAGCCAAATCTTTTAGAATAGCCAGATCTATGAAAACAGAGTTTTGGATTTTCTGGGTATCCCCAAGAGATAGTAGCTTACAAAAATTCCTAGCTGATGACAGAGAACAATGAAACTCTGGAAGACATGGAGGACAGTCGATTTTGTTTTCCCACTGAATTTTCTTGGAAAGAGATAAGGAGAGGCAAAGAGAATAGCTTGAGTGTGTAAAACCTCAGCATTGCTGAGGAACATCTAGGGGAGTTTACATTCTAAGGACAACTATCTGTCTACTCATGTGTCATTTACCCACACTGTATGGAAAAAGGTCCCCGGAGGACTGTGAGATGGAAACAGTAAGAGCAAGCTTGTCTTTGTGCTACTTGCAAAGTCAGGAAGTCCCTATCAGACCGGGAACTGTGAAAGTGGTCCTTGGTCCTTATGGGAGTCTTAGCTTTGGCACTCTAGCAAGACCAAAAACGAAAAGAAAAACAGAACATTGAAACACACCCATAGAAAGGATTAACCAGGAACACTGCTCATGCGCTGAGCAGTAGGGCTGTCCACAGCATGAATACTCTCCCAAGGTTCGCTATCACCCTAAATTCTTTGTTGAGAAAAGGGGAACAGCTTGAGTGACTCTCACAGAGAGTGTGCTGCTAAAATGTACATAGTCTGACTGAAGAGGAAATGGTTAAAAAACTCAAGTGATCTGAGATGTCGATATATGCACTCCAGAATTTGACACCAGGAAGTTTGAGGTTTTAGTATTTCTTAGACCAATTTAATCTTTGTTAGAGAAGCTATCAAATTACATATGGTGTATGCCTGCATGTGTAGAACAGGAAAAACAAAATCCAGTGCAACCTCATCAAATAAAATGGCAAATGACAAAAGATGTCAACTTGACAGATTCCGAAGGAATGAGACCTTGTGACTTCACTGGGTGTTCCCAGCAATCCAGTCTCTCTGAACAGCACTCAGGGTTTGCTTTCTGCTCTGTTTTGCCTTTCGCCTAGATTTAGTAGAAATGTCTGCATTGCTCCAGCTTCTCTGCTACGCTGTCTACCTCCCAGCTTACCGTTCCTTGCAGGTCCTAACTAAAGGATGCCGAGCGCTTCCCCTGATAGTCAAGAAGTTTACACTGGCACAGAGTCCAGTTTGGGGAGAGGTTTTCTTTACTTTTCTTTTTTTTTTTTTCGTAACTTAAAAAAATAAATCATGAAATTAATATATGCTGCCAGATACCCTGGAGGTGTTGGATAATGAGGCACTCAGGGAGACACTCTACACACACACCACCTCCCTGCTGTCTGAAGAAATGACCCACTGTGCTGTCCCCGGGAGGAATCTCACAAGGAATGCCTATCTCTCGGGTGGGCTGCTCTTAAAAGTTAGAGGTGGATATTTCAGATGCTTACTGCTATGACAGAAACTCCAGCTGCTGTGCTGTTCGGCTTGGGGCCTGTGTTGAAATGCTTCTTGATCTTGCCAGCTACTGACAGCTGATGCTCGTTTTCTGGGAGACCGTCGTCCTGGAGGATAAAAAGAGTGAGAAACAAAGAAAAAAAAAAAAAAAAAAAAGCAAAAATGAGATACACAGAAGTGAGGTCGAAATCTGGATCTCAGGTCAGGATCCTAGAATTGGAAGAGGTCAGAGACCAGTCAACCAAGGCTTTCTCATGACGCTGTCATTAAGAGGACTCCTCCCACTGTCTTCCTTTGCTGTCTGTCTTTTAACTGCTGGCCCTATACCATCAGACCCTTGGAGGTTTGTCTCCAGAACCAAAATTTTGTGACTTTGGTTTCTAATAAAATCTATTTTCAACCTTGGCCCCGTGGACATATGTTCAAGGAAAGTTATTAGGGCTCACTCAAAACTGCCCGACTCAGCAGGACTTCTCCCTCGGAGCCCATGATTTAGATCCAAAGCTAAGGAGATGAGCAGATCTGGTTGCATGTGTGGCCATAAATAAACTCCCCCCGCCAACAATAGCTGCTCAATTGGTCATTCTAAAATTCCAGACAACCCTCTAGACAAAAAGTTCTTCCCTAAGTTTGAAATCCTCCTTACTGCTTTCACATCATCTGCTGTTGTGACTGTTATTATGACGTGAAGCTCCTTTTAGCCAAGGCTTCTGCTCTCGGCTGAGAAAAACCACTCTCCCGGGCTAAGGGTGGCCAGGGATGTGAGGATGCGTCACCACTCACTGGGTCACGACGGACAAAAGGCTGCATGATCCTTGAATGCAGGGGCCGTATTTGCTCACTGCTGGATCCCCAGGTCTTAGCACAGTGCCTGGGCACATGTCACACATTCAATAAACAATTATGGAATAGATGAAAGAATGGACAATAGGGTGTATATCACTGGTAAAATGTTTCTCATTCAAACCTGGGAGAAATGTCCATTTTCGGTCCTTTTTTATTTTTCTTTCCCCTTCACCACTTTACACATCGTTTCTTGTCTCTGTCCAGGAAAAGAAACCTGCTGTTCTCCCAAGCATCCCACACGTGCTTTCTGAATGAACTGCTCTCTGCACACGAGCTCTGCTCCTCATTTCAGCATTGGTCATTCATTCATCCAGCGGGTATTAACTACAGGTCTAGATGGGAACCAAGATCTTACTAGTTGGTGTAGGAAAAGACAGCAAGCAAAAAATATGAACGGGTCCTATTGGGGCTCTGATCTCTCTTTTTCTTGAAGACTTAAGTCCAAATAACCTGTTCTAAGACATTTTCCTCATTTAAGCACAGTCCATTCCAATGGCTTTTTGTTAAGTCCCCAATGTCTTTTATTTTGTCAGTTTGCTCATATACGTGTATTTTCTGGTATCAGGTTACCTTATTAATCTACCATATTATATCTATCCATGACCTATCTATTATCTATGCACCTACCTGTCCACTATTACCATGTTGTACCACCTTTTCCAAGTTTTCTGCAACTGTTAATGCAAGCCCTTGATTCTCTGACCTGCGCACAGTAGGTATTCATGTTATAATGAGCATATGGGTTAGTGGTCAGAAGAAGGAATTATCTAATATGTCTGGGTTTTTTTTTTTTTTAAACACAATCTGGAGGAAGAGTTTCCAACAGTGAAGAGGGAAAGATATTCCCATTTCACAGAATAAGCCAGGGAAATAAACGTTGAAATGGGATGATACTGGGGAGGTTACAGAACCAAGGACGAGTGAAATACCTACTATGCTGAGGGCTAGATTAGGGATGCCAGGCTGTGGGAGGAAGGAATGACCTCTACCTCTGGATGCCTGCATGCTAATGGGGAGAGAGAGGGCACATGGTGAGCCAAATTATGAAAAGGACCAACAAGATAAGGAAGAGTAGTTATGAGGCAGCTCTTTCCAAAGCTTGGTGGGAAATCCCAATGTTGAGAAGAATGAGAACATATTGCCCCACTGTGAACAGGCTTAGAAAATTGTTCATGGAGGATGGATTTAACCTTGTCCTTAAGGATTGTAATAAGGCTGACAGGCAGGAAGGAGAGAAGATGATATTTTAATGTACAGTGTGTCCAAGTAGTTAAGATGTTGCCTACCAAGCAATGAGTTAACCAGAATATCTCAAGGTAAGAATTCATTCGGTAGAATAATGGCAGATGAAATAGAAAGAATAGGAGATTGTTCAAAATCAGTAGAGTTGTATTCTAAAAATAGAAAAAAAAGCTATGCTTCTTTTTTTTGTTAAAGATTTATTTTGATTTTAGGTGTATGGGTATTTTTTTTCTGTGTGTATGTATGTGCACTGCATGCATGCAATGCCTGTGGAGGCCAGAAGAGGGCATCAGATTTCCCAGGAACTAGAAACAGAACAACAAATATTTGTTGGCTGCCAAGTGGATGCTGAGAACTGAACCCAGGTCCTCTGCAAGAGCACAAAGTACTCTTAACCACTGAGCCATCTCTCTAGCCTCCAGCAATGCTTTTTAATAAGACTGATGTAATCTAAGACATGTGTGCAATGACCAGCCTCCTACTCAGACATCTAGGTAGGCCACCATCTAGTTTTTGACTCTACATGCCACTGGATGGTGATAACAAATATGTAGTCCACACTTTTAAAATGGGGCAAATTCAGTCGTGTATATAAATGCCACTCCCGATGTTATTCTTATAAAAATGGTGCCTGAATTTTAAGACAGTCAACCACCCTTGGAATCTAAATTAAATTTTTTGAGAGATTATTTACATATTTCACAAGGCATGGAATGAAATGAAAAGTCTTACCAGTATCAGCATTATGCTTCTGGTCTAGTTGAATTCTTGAAATAAAGGGACCACTTTTCATACAGTGACACATTGTGAGGTACTGTTACACTTCACTGCCAATATTGTAGATATATGCTACCCAGGTCTTACTACCATCGTTCCAGGCCACTTCAGGCAAAGAGATTGATAATGGACTTTTGACTATGAAATAGGATGAGAAACTATGCTGGGGAAGCAAATTTAGGTCAAAGAAACTTGAGTCCAGTGTAGTCTTAGGATAAGCAGAGGAGAAAAAAGAGCCGAGAGACAGCAGGAAGGGACAAGGGTGGAAGGTGGACACAAAGAAGAACTCCCCAAGAAGGAGCATGTCTTTCTCTCAGGCAAGCTGAGACAGGAGCAGACTAGACAAGGTCTGTGTTTAAATGTAGGGGAGGTTAGCTACCAGGAGATTGCGGGCAGAGCAAAGTGAAGGAGGGTTCATTAGTGACGGCCCTGTGCCAACAGCACATGCTTGACTCCCTTTATCCTCAGACTAGCACTCACTATATTCATTATTAGTCCCATTTGAAGATGAACAAACTGAGGCTCAGAGTGATGACATCATTTGCTCAAGGTTAAGTCAAAAGTGAACCATGTCTGAACTGTTCTGACTACCAAAGCACATTAACTACATCAATAGAGGACGTTCACTCTCATGGAGTCCTTTGTACCTAGGTTCCAAGTTAGTTAAGAGCAAATAAATACTCAATGAGCTGCCTTTTCTGCGATGAAAATCAAATAGCAGTGTGGTAGAAGGGGAGTTCAACCAGGGGCAGGAACCAGAGGCTGCTTGGACAAGCCCTAGTTGAGCCTGAGGAGAATTTAGAGGTCAATGAGAGTGGCGATGAGCATGTCAGGGGAATGTTCCTTCAGGACATCCTTAGAAACCTCTATGTTAAGTGAGGGCTGGGCTCATCTATGACATGGAAAATTCACCTAACAGGGCCAGGGCTCTGGGGTTGTAGGACATACTGGGTAATGCCAGAAGGGCCTGGTTGACCTTCCTGAAGTGTGAGTGGTGCATTGCTGACAGTGTGGGTCTCACTGACACGGGTTGTGTGTGTTTAATAGCTTAAGTGCAAATGAGAAAGACAGACGCGATTCAGTAGGTGCAGTCGTATTCAACTCTCTAGACAGAGCCATCCTGTCCCCCCGGCCATCAGCACCTTGGCCAGTTTTCCTTCACCAGCCTCTCCCAAGCAGGTTCTTGAGGAAAGGGTTTGCTTCCATGATCCTGCAATGGACTTCCTCCTCATTTCCCAGCCTGATTCTGGTCTGAGTCTCCTGTCAGATCTCCTTCTCCATGTTGGGGCCTGGAGAATCAAGCTCCCAGCCTTAAATTTCAGTGAAGGTTTGAGCTTCCCTGGGGCTATCACATCAGTTAACACGGAGGCAGTGAGACGGACCAAAGGACTCTCACAGGGCATCAGAGACAGTGTGGACTTCATAAATTTTAGAACATTTCTGCAATTAAATAAGGTGTCTCAACTGTAGGAGATCTCTCTCTCTCTCTCTCTCTCTCTCTCTCTCTCTCTCTCTCTCACATACACACACACACACACACACACACACACACACGCATGCACCACTCAATCATACACTCACACAGTCACAACACACACACATACTCACATACACACACATGTACACACACACACACACACACACACACGTACACACACATACACTGCAAGCAACAGATTTGTGGTATTTCTTGATAAATTTTGAAGGCCTTGAGCATGATGGGATTAAAAGACATAAACAATCGGATTTTCGGGGCTCTGACGTCTACCCGAGCCACACAGATTGATGGTAGGAGTTAGCTGACTTTCTGCCTTGCATCAATGCAATAAATAGGACTCACTAAAAACATGCATTTTTATATATACATCTTTATCACTATTACTTAGAATAGATTATGTGCCAAAAAATGTGCTATGAATTTTCTAGATGTGGCAAACCTGGCAGTATTTTACAAATAGCTGCAGTATTATTACCATACGCTCGGGTTGGGGAGTCATTTCTGAAGTTTGACTCAGGCTGGTTGTGGTTTAAGGCTAGTGGTTTTTGATTTAGAAACTCCCATCCACCACTTGGCAGAACATTACAACTGACAAGAACAAAATTAGTTTGCAAAATGGAAAATGAACCTCTCCCAGCTGTCTGCAGGAGAGCTAACCTCCTGGTCTGTGTTCTCTCAGGGATGCCGAGGAAGAGCTGCGGTGAGCAGAGCCTGGCGGGGGCTCGGATGTGAAGTCACCCAGTAGAGCGAATTCCCTCTTTCCTCTGGGAAGCATGTCAGGGTCATGCTTTAGAAAAGCTGCCTTCCCCCATGGCTTTTTGGGTTTGATTCAGGGATCTGGTTTCCAGTCCATTTATTGCCAGACTCTATTATTAAAAATTTCTGTAGATTTATGAGAAGCAGGGCAGCCTTGAATAGTTTACTATGAGGATATTCTGATTTAGTTTAGAATAATTCCCAGTTCATTAGCATGCTCTTCAATAACTGTGGCATTTTACCTCCCAACGAGTTGCCTCTACTATTCTTGTTAAGGTCCCCAGCCTGACACTACCCCAGAACTTCTAGCCTCCAGCATTCCTTGAGTCTACAGTTCACTCTGCCCTTGGTATAAGGAAAGAAATGCCCAAATGGAATCGACTTTTCATGTCATCATTTGTAATTTATGAATATAGATAATATAGATATGTAATGTTACATTTAATTACAATGTCACTGGAGTTCATTAACTTATCACCCGTTCCACCAGCACAACACGGGGAGTATATCTGTATTCTTGTGTGCCCATGGTTACATTCTATTAGTCAGCATGGGCTGTCCTAGGATACCATCTAGGCTTACTTTTTCTTTTTTCTCTCTTCCTCTTATTCTTTTCTTCAGTGTCTTGGCTCAGGCTCAGCACTATCTTTCCAAAGGAATAATTAGGTAAGATAAAGAATGCGAGATTAAATTTAAAGGTTAAGAAAGAAACAAGTCTCAGCTTGGTTCTAGAATTAGCTTGGCTTATTTAAGCCAGTCTTTCGGTTAGAACAGAGTCTGAAAGCTGGTCTGGCATCCTAATCTTCAGAAGCTGTGAGAAGTCTCCATGCTCAGACACAGTGACAGAGCAGTGAAACCAGAACTTCTAAGGGCAAAGTCCGTCATCAGACCTGCCTGAGACTCTCCACTGAGGTCCACGCTTTGAAGTCTTTGTGCCTTGGCTTCTTCATCACTGAACTCGGGAAAATAATGAAGAAAAATGAAAATTACTGAAGTTGCAGTGACGGGGAGTATTTGGAAAATAACACAGGCTGAGGTGGGTTAGCATTTGGAGAACAAAAACCAAAGCTATACTTAACATTAAACATAATGCTCATTAGATCCTAATTAAAAATAAGAGGCCGGGCGGTGGTGGCGCACGCCTTTAATCCCAGCACTCGGGAGGCAGAGCCAGGCGGATCTCTGTGAGTTCGAGGCCAGCCTGGGCTACCAAGTGAGTCCCAGGAAAGGCGCAAAGCTACACAGAGAAACCCTGTCTCGAAAAACCAAAAAAAAAAAAAAAAAAAAAAAAAGAGGTTTTGTTTTGGAAGTTATCTGGTTGTCTGAACTTTCCCCTCATTTCAGGGAAAGTGTCTCACGCCCCTTATTCCTAGAATGATCAAGATATGCTATCGCCTGTTCCTGTTGTCACACAGCATGCCTGCCTCGTCCTGTGGCTCTGCCAAGAGGGTCGATGAGGTGGATCAAAGGTCCTGTGGGCACTTCGCAACTGTATTAAAGCCGGCATCCATGGGGCTGCTGCGCACCTCACGGAGGAGCTTGTGGCATACAAACGGGACTGTTTGGGGGCTGATGGGTTTTCTTCCTTAATCCAGCTACCCACATACCATGCATATTACGGTCTTCATTGTGTCATTGTGTGACAACAGAAGACATCGTTGCTGGCTTTCCCTAGGTCAAATCTCACAAACGTTTACTGAGTATCCATGAGTCTTCTTCACCCTTAAGCATATGGCCCCCTTTCCATCCTCCTAAGAGGTAGACAAATTGATTTCATTCCCCTCCCCCCCAACCCTGACCTATTTTCTCTGGCAGGAAAGAGGTTTGGGAGACAAACAAACTTGTGAAGTTACATAGGTGGACAACCCTCCATTCCTCTTTCTCACAAGAGGTTTCACACCAAGAATGCCTTTGTTCACGTGGCTCGCTGGAGCTCCCGGATGAGCCATTCATCACCCATGACACTTTCCAGGCCAAAGAAAATGCAGAGCAAGGTAGAATTGGTACCCAGAGTGTATTAAAAAGAAACATGGACTTGCTTAAAGGATGCTCTGGGATGAAGGTTAAAATAAGTGACTTTTGCTGACTCCATTTTTTTTTTTATTCTACTGCCTTTCTGCTCTACTTTCTGTTTCATAAGAATCACCTTTTCAATTCCAAGTGGGCCAGGTAAAAGGTCACCGTATAAGCATACAGAAAATCAGAACTAATGAGAGGGCAGGAAATGTTTTCTGCAGACACCCAAAGGGTTTACATAACTATTATTACTTTTAGTCCCCTTAGGGAAAGGCTTTCTGTGGTGGCCAGATATAATCTGATTGCCAAATGCAAAATGTCTTGTTAAATTTATATCCCTTTAGGTCCCTAATTCATTTATTTTGATGGCTTGGTCTTTTTTTGTGTTGACCTTTACAAGGCTAAGCACTGGTCACCAAAGCTTACTGGTCAAATTTATTATTTGGAGGCAAAGAAAAGAAGCAGTTTCTGACTTTGTTGCCATATAAAGATAATTTCAATGTGAAGCCAACACTTTATACACCAAACTGTTTCTCTAAAATCAATATGCATTTTCCCCCATGAGACTGTCAAGTTTATTTTGTCTTAATTTTAAACCTAGATGTTTATATTTGCTTTTTTAAAAGTTGGGGTTTTTTTTGAGAATCTTAGAGAAAAATTAAATTTAAATGAAGCATAAACCCAAATGTCCAGGTTCAGAATGGAATGGAATGGTCAGACACAGGGCTTGTGTGAGAAAGGCAGCTGAGGGAGGCAGGTGTTTGTGCTGAGGTGGGGTACGGGTTGCCCCTACAGAGAATAAAGCTGGAAGGTATCTTAATTTGTGTTTCTACCCTGGTTGGGTTGGCAATGTTATTAGTAGGGTGCTTTGGAATCAGAATAAAAGGATTCTTGTTTCCAGCTGTGTCTAGAACCCCTTATAGATACAGACCTATTGCCAAGGTTATCTTGCGGTACATACCCATGGCCTGCTGGAGCTGGCCTTTGGACTCTCCTTCCAATACCCCTAAGGGACTGAGCCCTCAAAGTTACCCCATCAAGTCCTCTACAGCGTCCTCCATAGAGGCTTCTGGCCCAGCCCTGCTCACTGCCTACAGCTGTTTGGTTGGCTTAGACCAAGCTCCTGGAGGGCGGGTCTAAGAGACAGTGAAATCATGTTGAGGTCTCTAAAATGGCTCTTGTCCTCTCTCTATAAACGGCTTTCCTTTAAAAGGTAATGCTTCAACTTTTACTGTTAAGTCTGTGTGGTCACCTGAATCAGTTTTTCCAGGCCTCACATGCAAATTGATAAGTTGTGGGTCATGGGTGCTAAGTGAACCCACAGAGATATTTCTAGATCAATTACTGCCATCAAGACAGCCTGCAGCAGGCTTGTAGAGCTTCCCTCACACCCCTGAGGGAAGGTGTGACCCCTGAGTTAGAACAAATAGTCTGAAAGGGTACTGAATCGAGGTCAGTGTCCATATGGCACTCTTCTATATTTCCAGTGTTTTCACTTACTACACGGTGTGGTACACTGGAATCTCCAGGCTTTGAGCTGGAAGTGTGGGATGCTTGGCTATAAATTCTGTCTCAACTCCAAGTGTGGCTACTTCAGGAAAATCATATCCTCTGGCTTCAGTCTTCTTGTCTGTGAAGTGGGTACGATAACACCCACACTGACTATCCTGTAGGCTTGTGACCAGGCCCAAATAAGACGCTGTCACAACTTCCCTACTTTATAGTAACAGGTAATTTTGGCTTAGCATCCGTCTGTAAACGCAAAGGTTAGAGGAACTTAAGGTGAGCATTTGTGAGTGGGAGCTGCCTTGCCTCACTCTCCCAGGGATGGGGAGACCTTCACACATCTGCCCAACATTTGAGAAACTCTGACAAGTGAAAAGGCCTAAAAGGAACCTTGGCTTACATCCCTACACGCTCATATTCATCAATATTCCCCTGTTATGTAAAGATAACTTCACCACGGTGTGTGAAGGTTACATTCAGACACATAAAGTGCTGGACCATCAGCTGATCCAGCATAAGTATCCCAGGCATGTGCCATCCTCATGCTACCTCACCAGTTGAGTGTACTTCCCATTCAAGCTTTGTTCTGCATAACTATTTTAGAAGAGAGCCATATGACCACTCGCTAAGGTGACACTTCAGAAAAAGGGAATGGGCACGTTTTTCTTAGTCTTCAACCTAGAGCTACGTCTAGCAGTGCAGTGGGGAGGCTGATGGAATCTGTGTCAGAGGACTAATGGTTCTGTGAGCGTCCTGTCTGTCTCTACACACAAATTTGTATCTGTCTTCTATGCTGGCACTAAGAACCATTCAATCTAATCACAGAGCTTCCCCATCTGTCAATGCGGACTACATGGTAACTGGGTTAGAAAGTTACCAAGTGATAAGGACAGACACGATCCATCGATATATACGGAGTGTTCAAAACAGTGCCACAGACTTTGGAACTTATGCGCTTTATGAATATTAATCATTATTACCTATCGGAATTGTCTTACTAATCATAGGTAGAGAGATGCAGGGTGGAAAGTGAGTGACTGTCCTAGAGGGTGCTTTCATTGCTAAAGAGCCACCGTTAGATCCTGAAAGGGCTGCTACAAGCAACCGTTCAAGAGCTTGGGAGCACAGAGCCTCAGAGCCGTCCCATTAGAAGCTCACATTAAGAAGATCACCAGGTGCTGTGAGCACACTCAAGCCTGAGCTGTGCTGAGCTGAACTCTCAGGGGCAAATGGAAAACTTGGGTTACTTGCATTCTGGTATCGAGACTGACTGAGAGTATCTGTGCTGTTTTAGTGGCAGTTATCCAGCCCTGATCGCAGTACAGAAAGCTGCTGTGAGGAAGGAGGATAAGGACCACACCCACATCAACCTCCCAGCTGGAAGGCAGTTCTTCAGGAAGCAAGTAAGACGGACACATCAGAAGCCTTCATGGAATACATGGGTGATCTAACTGGCCTGGCACACTTAGAAGGGGGAACCAAGCCAATCACCCTTCAAGAAAGAGGTAGTACCATTAGGAAATCTGTGAATATATTTTTAAAGGAACACTGGCAGTGATTACAGAGAAGGAAGGTCACTTACATTCACCCAGGGATGCTCAAGGACCTGCAAAGCTGAAAATCTCTGGTCCACGTTAACCAACAGCATCATGTTGATGAGCTCCTGTGAAGGGGAATATTAGACTCCACTTATCCAGCCCTGCAGGGAAAAGCTGGGGGTTTGCAAGTTCAGGATTGCAATCTCAGTTTGGAAAAGCATTTGGAAAAGCTCACAATCTAAATTATGTCACTCCACTTACCCATGACTAGCTGGATCACACCTTCAAACGTTAAAGAGACCGTGAACTTTTGGAACACAAATATATAGCTTAGTCGATAGAAAAATACAATGAAATTAATATTTATGTAAATTCCATAAAACACTTTTAGAAGCAAACTCATGTTAAACAAGTGATCCATCTTTTTTACTGAGATGTAATAGTTTAAAGGCAGGTTTCTTGGTTGTATAGAAGTCATATCAAAAATAAAGAACAACTTTGGGGCTGGAGAGATGGCTCAGTGGTCAAGAGCACTGACTGCTCTTCCAGAGGACCCAGGTTCAATTTCCAGCACCCACATGGTGGCTCACAACCTGTAACTCCTGTTCCAGGGGATCTGACGCCCTCTTCTGGCATCTACAGGCATTGCACTCACGAGATGCATGTGCACATGTGCAGGCAAAACACTCACATGCATGAAATAAGAAAAAATAAAATCTTTCAAAAATACTTAAATTTATATTTTGACAGATAAAAAAATGGGTCTTCACTCTAATTTCCAGGCAGCATATTGAGGATTAAAGAAAATGAATGAAGGATGAATTGCCAAAAGCTAGTTGATAAAGTAAGAAACTATTTTCTGGAGATACAGCTTTGGGTGGCACAATGACTTGGTTATCATCTGCCCACTTTGGATTATGAATGGATAGATGCATGTTATCCAGTTCTTTATGCATTGTATGGGATTATGAATGGATAGATACATGCTATCCAGTTCTTTATGCACTGTATAGGATTCCTATTGATAGAGTCTGCCTTAACTTTCTTCATTCATCTTCTAACTTACACAAGTATTTATTAAAGCAGTGGGTGTGTATATTATACCTTTTGCTGGGTGCTATACAGGGCTGAGAGTCAGTCAGTGATGCTAAGCTCTCAGGTTATATCGATGCTGGCTTTAAGAGTTGAATGCATTCCTGAAGAGCTATGTTGGGATGTTGCTACATATCTGAATCCCTGCACTTGGGGGTCAGAGTTAGGAGTATTCAGGACTGAGGCCAGCATAGGCTAAATAGTGAGACTATATTTATAGGTGAGAATGCCTTCCCCTGTCTCTCAGATCTATCACCTTAGGGTCTTTCTTTTAACTTCTCTCAACTCCTGATGTTTCCCTAAGTCCAAAGGTGGACATGATGGAAGAAGAGTCCTGTGTGCCACAAGCATCATTTTGTATCCACAGAGCTCCTGTCTGAGCAGAGGAGTTTTAAACTGAACTCTGACTCAGGAGAGAGAGAAAAATTCATATGTACTGAATGACCAGAAAATGACCAAGTTCTCCACACTGAATTTTGGGGAACTTAACTCAACATTCCTGTACACAAAACAGCTTCAATATCTCTTACTCAAAAACGACTTTTGGATTTGGAATTTTTGTTTAAATTTTGCAATATTTGCAGGCACATAATGGTGTCTTGAGGATGGAACACAAAACACAAAATTTAGTTGTTTTATATGCACTTACATAAATAGCCTGAAAATACCTTTCCATGGTATTTTTAGCATGCCTGTATCTGACTCCAATCTGTCACAGGTGCAGAATTTTCCGTTTGGGATGACATGTGTTGACACTCAAATTTCAGATTTTATTGCATTTTGGATTGAGTGTGTGTGTGGGGGGTCAAATTAGAAGTGTTCAAGCTATAGACATTCAAAAGAGATGAAAATGTTCCCGCCCTGAGGTCTACCAATGTACCAGCAAAAATTATTCATTTTCTTAGATGCAGATGAATTTTTTAAAAATATGTTAAATAAGCATAAAGCTACCATTTTGCTCACTTTTCACATCCAGTTCTATGCTGTTACATACTTCACCCTTCTGTGAATACCCCACCAGGCATCAGAGGAGCTGATCTTGGGTTAGCAGGATTAAGAAACGTGAGTTTCATCCCTCCTGCCTCTGAACCCACGTCATCCTATAAGGTTAGACTTGAATAATGCCATCTCCACAACATTCTTTTTGATCATTTCAACAGAGGTTGAAGCTGAACTCTCTTCCCTCTGATTAATCAGTTACTTGATTCACTTATTTATACACTGCTGGTTCATTGAATGCATAGGACCACTGGTTATATACTGGTCATGATGTAGGAATTGATGGTATGGCAGTGAACTAAATGGGCAAAAATCAAGGGCTGGAGAGATGGCTCAGTGGTTAAGACCACTCTCTGCTTTTGCAGAGGACCTGGGTTCGGTTCCCAGCACTCATATCAGGTGGTTAGAAACCATCTACTACTCTATTCCCAGACAAACACACAAATGCATAAAAAAGATTTTTATAAATGGACAAAAATCCTAGCCTTCACAGAATTTGCATTCTAGTGGGAGAGTCTGGAAATCAATTGCATAAGTAGAATTTGATCTGCCTACATATGTTCATGTAGGTTATATATGTTTAAGTAGGTGGATTTAGAGGACAGTTATATGACAGAGAGGATGGACATGAGAGCTTACATTCTGTTTTTGAGACTAAGAACATACGCTGCACAGAAAACAGTAAAGTAGAGGAGGAGGACAAGGTGAGGGAGATAAGATGAGCTAGGAAAAAGTGAAGAGCTACGACTGGAACCAGGGGCCAGAGGGTGGCCTCCTGAGAGGAACCATGCAGGGAAAACAATGATGCCATGCAGAAATGAGTCTGGAATGACAAGGTGGTGGCCCGGGGACAAGCAGTTCTGGGGAAAATTGAGCCCTGATGTCTGTGAAATCTTGAAAAACCCAGTTATTCTACCTAGAGAGTGTCCAGGAGTCACGTTTTTATCCTTAGTCTGCTCGTACATGCTGATTTAGTTAGAGTCAACACTTCCATTAAGGTACCAGGCTCCAGAGAACAGGACAGCGATGGACCCCCTACCTTAGCAGAATCTGACACGTTGTCCCAGTATGGAGGCGGGAAGTCCACTTGGCCCATCAAGATCTGATCAAAAAGCACCTCTTGGTCATCACCACTTCTGTGGAGACAAACAATAAGAGAAAGCAGAGCTGAGTGTCAGCTCACCACACACCCCTTAAATGTGCAAAGTATACTTTTTCTAAGGCCATTGAAAATGTCAGTATGCAATTGTTTTGGTAAATTAACAAAGGATGAGGTTAAAGACTCCAAGAGGAAGATTTATGGGAAGTGTGTAAATTAGCATGCACTA
Organism: Peromyscus eremicus; assembly: GCF_949786415.1. NCBI lineage: Eukaryota > Metazoa > Chordata > Mammalia > Rodentia > Cricetidae > Peromyscus > Peromyscus eremicus. The sequence goes on from NC_081421.1 coordinate 1,998,483, forward strand.
CGGAAAGAAGAATGAGAATCGCAAGTGGGGTTCTTATTATGTTCCCCGTTGCTACAGGCTCCTTTGTGTGAGAAGGGCGAATGGATCATTCAGAGAACAGAGAAATGATTTGTTGGTGCTGAATAAAAAAGATTGCTGCCCATACCCACGGAACGGAGGGAAACCGCACAGCAGGATGTAAGTGATCACACCAGCTGCCCAGATGTCCACCTTGAGGCCATATCTGCAAAAAGAAGTGATGCCGGAGTTAGCAAAGTCAGCCAGGACAAATTATACAGCCAAAAGTCATGGCTCTTCCACTGCCAGCCCAATGAGACTAAGCAAAATTTAAAAAATCTGACAACTGAACTAAAACTCATTACCCCTGGGAGTTCTTCCATAGTGCTGGAAGGTACTGTGCAAGCTGAAAAGGGAGAGGAGCAGCTAACAGTCCTACCCGGCGGTGGTGCCTATGAACCACAACAATGACCCGTTTGTCAAGATAGCCCCAAAGATGCAATGGTGGCACTCCTATCTTAGTGGCAACCGACAGCTGTTTAATTAGACTTAAGGCCTGATCAATAGGATGGAAATCATGCTAGTTACCCAGGGCTAGTAAGGCCACTGATCTTGAAGGAAAACTCATTTCTATCACTTTACTAAAGTAGTACAGTTCCTAACTGCATTCTAATTATTTAACCTTAAATACACCTCATCAAAGAAGCTTCTCTTTGCAACAAAGAAACCACTGCAGAAAGCCACATCCAGTCAAAATGAACAGAACAACTGAGTGGGGGGTGACCAGACCTAATGGATACTTACACACATGCCCCTCAAAGAACATCGTGGAAGAAGGGGCAGAAAGATCGTAGGAGCCAGAGGTCCAAGATATCTGAGGTGCCATTGTGTCTCCTAGATTTTGATCGGGAAGCTTCACTCATGATACCTCAACAATATAGCTGCTTAAACAAGACCTGAGTAAGGGCAGCACCAGTGGACATGCTAATGAGGAGGAGGCAAATCTTACGGGGCTCCAACCGTAGACAAAGAACTACCAGCAACTAAGGAATGCTGGAATCTGATAGAGGAGAATTGTCTTCCCCAGGGATGAGAGCCCTAGTTGATTATCCAATGCCAAGTGGTCATCCCTAAAATCATATGCATACAAGTAACAATAAACTGACCCATCAGGGGTTATACTTATATATTATTGCACACACACACACACACACACACACACACACACACACACACACACACATATATATATATATATAAAAGGAGGCCATGAACTACAGAGGGTATAGGAGAATGGGAGGGTGTGGAGGGAAGAAAGGGAAGGAGAACATGATATTATATTTTAATTTTAAAAAGTTAAATAAAAATTACATCACATAAAAATATATCTGCAGAAAAAAGAAACCAAACACTCCTGGGGAGACAGCTCAGCAGTTAAGAGCAGTGGTTGCTCTGCAGAAGACCCGGGTTCTGTTCCCTGCACCCACATGGCAGCTCACACATGCAACTCCAGTTCCAGAGGATCTGACCCCCTCTTCTGGCCTCCATAGGCACTTCATGCATGTGACAGACAGACATGCATGAAGACAAAACATTCATAAACATAAAGTAAAAACAAATCGTTTTTTAAAAAAACATAAATTGAAAAACACTGAGCCTCATGAGAACACACACACACACACACACACACACACACACACAATACTACAAGCCTGGGTTGATAATATATTTGCTGTGAATATATTAATTTTTTGGCCATATTAATTTTTAGATGGGGCTGGGTCCAAATGCCCTCAATTTAGAAGCAGCAATTAAAGATTATTTTTTAGTTTCTAAAGTATGATATACATTATCTTATTTTTTCCCCCTCAAACACTGTAGACTGGACAAGATAAATATCACCTATTTTATAGAAGATAAAATGGGTCCAGTGGGTGAGTAATTTTGCTCAAGATCACACCATTTGTCAGCAACAGAACTGGGCTCCAATCAAGCACCCAACCAAATCCTCTTTCTACCCGACTCACACAGCATGCATCAAGGTGTGTCCTGGCCAGAGAGCTGCTAGGTAGAGGTGGTGTCACTGAGGGTTGGCAGCCAAGGTACTTGTGTGAGCTTCCAAATCACTCAAATTTGGCTAACAAAATAGTCTGTGGGGCTGAGGAGACATCTCAGTGGGTAAAATTGCTTTCCACCAAGCCTGACAGACCTGAGTTTGGTTCCCTTGACCCATGTGGTAGAAAGAGGACCCACTCCTCAAAGCTGTCCTCTGACCTCCACACGTGCCTTCATCAAATAAATAAACAAATAAGGTATCCTAAGGATTCCCCATGAGGCTTACTTGCTTGTGTGTTCTGTCTTTCTGTCTTTTGGGTGACTAAACAAATAGAAATACATTCTACCTGGGTATAAGTTTGAGTCATGAGTGAAAAGAATACTTAGGGCTGGTAGGGTAGCTCAGAGGTAGAGTGCTTATACACATAGTATGCCCGAGGCCCTGGGTTCAATTCTTTGTAGCAGAACACAAACAGAAAATCAAGAAGAAAGAGACCACTTCCCACACACCACCCTTCCCATTCCTTTCATTGAAGGGTAGCATTTCAGATCTCTGGCTGTGGCTCTTGGTAACAAATTAAAAACAAAACAAAACAAAAGTGATAAAGTCTGTGTTTTAAGTTACCCTGAATTCAAATCCCAATTCAGCTACTAGGGAGTCATGTGATTATAGACACTTAGCACATTAGATGAAAATCTCAACACATTCACATGGGAGTGAGAATTAAGTAGAGTTTAAGATTTGGCACATAGTAGGTCCTCAAGGAATGGGTTACTCCCCTCTCATTCTAGGACAGAGACTGACATTCATTTCATTCTGCACACGCATCAGCAAATAGCTAATGGCCCTCGGAGGCCCAAGACGCTTGTTTTCCTTAGAGAAGTAATAGCTCTCTAAGATGACTAAAATAGAGTCAGGGTATAAAGCGAGGTGAGAAAAATGGCCAGAGGGGAGTTGAGAACAGGATACAGCAGGGTCTCATTCTTTTATATTGAGAAGAGATTTAATTACTATTGATAGGCATTTCTCCACTTATCTGGACATTTATTAATTTTTTTATAGTTAATAGCTATTTTACCTTTAGCAGAGACCAAATGCAAGCTTTAAACAAGATGACAGTCACTGGCAACTTGATTGGGAAGACAAAGAAAAATGGCTTGCTGAACAGGTGGGGGGGAAGAGGGGAGAGAGAATTGACGGGTAATTCTGTCCAAGTGCGACAGCTCTCTAATGATGCTTATTCCTTTGCCAGCTCTAAAGCATGAGGGAGCACTCACCCAGTCTCTGCAATGATTTCTGGAGCCACATATGTTGGGGTGCCACAGACTGTGTACAGGGGGCCGTCGACAATGGTGGCCAGACCAAAGTCACCCAGCTTGAGCGACTTACTGCCATCCTGGTGCTCATACACCTAAAATAAAAGTCAAGAAGCATAAGTGTCTTAAAGCCGAGAGCACTGAGGTTTAAATTTAATGTAAACGAAGCAAATGGCAAAAACCCAGGCGGCCGTGCAGGACAGCCACTCCGGGGCACCTTTCTCGGTTTCACTGCTACACTAGAGGCAATGAAGGAGCAGCAAATGGAATTTTGTTAAGCAAATAATGGGGGCATTCATACAGCAGAGTGCAGATGCTCATGGAAATTGTCATGTGGGGGCTGGGGAGATGGCTTAGTGGGCAAATGTGCCTACCACCAAGTCTGATGACATGTTTTATTCCAGGACTATACATATGGTGGACACACACACACACACACACACACACACACACACACACACGTACATACTCACACACATTGACACACATACAGAAACACACATACATACACACATACACAAGCACACATTGTCACACACACTCTTACACATATACACTCTCACATACTCACATACACACACTCTCTCACACACATACATACACACACACTCACACATACATACACAGACATACACATATACATACACTCACATATACATGCTCACACACATATATACAAACACAAACACAAACACAAACACACACACTCACACACACACACTCACATACAAATACATACACATACAATAAATAAATGTAAAAACAAATTAAATGGTAATGTAGGGTCCTATTTATTGAAATGAACTATACTTGGGAAGCAAGGCTAAGGCTTCAGGTTGTTTTGTGTATGTCCACTAAGATACATGTAAGGACCAAAGTCTTTTGTGTATGTCCACTAAAATACATGTAAGGACCAAAGTCTTTTGTATATGTCCACTAAAATACATGTAAGAACTAAAGTCTCTTGTGTATGTTCACTAAAATACATTTAAGGACCAGTCTTTTGTACATGTCCACTAAAATACATGTAAGGACCAAAGTCTTTTGTATATGTCCACTAAAATACATTTAAGGACCAGTCTTTTGTACATGTCCACTAAAATACATTTAAGGACCAAACTCTTTTATACATGTCCACTAAAACATGTCTGAAATAGCTCAGCACTGGCATTCCTACTCTGGGAAGCAATTATGAAGATTTCTCCCTTTACCTATCTGCATTTGATGTTTTCCACAAAAGGAGTACCAGAAAGTTTTTAGCTTTGAATTTACCATTTGTGAAAAGAGCCCCTTCACTCCCACATGCCACCCTTCAGTAATAGAACAAAACATCCACACAGATATTAAAACACTTTGTTTCCAGTGCCCCACAATTACAGCAAGATCTATTTATATTTTTATTAATAATTGAAGAACATGTTAACATTTCATTTCACCTGTGGCAATTTGGAAAGATTTATTGGGTGCGGAGTCACACTGGGCCCAGCTTTCCTTATTAGGGCTGTAAGTCTGCAGTCCTCCTCTGAACAAATCAAAACAAGCAGGCTCGTGCCTCTTAGGCAAATATGTAAACTCCTTAATGGTAGTCCAAGGTCAAACCAAAAGGACATGTTTTTTAAAAGCAGCCCAAACAACTTCATTGATGACAAAGCATAAAAGGGCATGCAGAATTCTAACTCAGTGTCCTCTCCTGGAATCAGTAAGACAGAGAATGCCGCAATACAATCCTATTTCCAGATTGCAAGTGCAATCTTCAAGAGATCCTCCAAAGAAACGGCCACGTTTTCTACATTCATCAAGGTGATTTATCCAGCAAGTTGAAGCTTGCCCATCCCTGTTATCACTTGCCGAAGCTGTCACTTGCTGAAGCCAAATGGGCCTCCTGCGCAGCAGGACACATATCCACACATCAGGAGCACCACTACATGCTACCTCTGACTGCCGCTGCATTCCACTGAAGCCCTGGGGCAGACGTTTGGCCAAAGCAGCTGCAGGGTCAGAGATGACCAATTGGCCTTGACTGTTTCGGCAGAGGCAGATCTACTTCTCTGGGGAGACTGTCTTTTCTGCACAGAAATGATTTGTCCTCATTTTATCCATGTATTATTCATGCTAATGTCGTCTCTAGGGTTGTGGATCCTGATCAGGTCTGGCCTGCCCTCGGTAGGCATCCAAAGACTTGGGCAATCACCTGCCCAAGTTTGGCTGCTGGGACAAAGACAGCCAGTTGTCCTCTGGGGTGGCACTATCTTTACTTAATGAAGCAGCAGCTGTGCGGGTTTAAGTTAGCACTTAGAGGCACCAGATCTATGAAACACGATAGCTTCTCCAGCCTAAACGTTATCATGCCAGCCGTTCTGGCCATCCAAACAATAAGCAAATGTTTTTCATGAAAGGAAACCTGAGATGGGAACACGGAGATTGGCTGTCTAGTTCATTTCCCGTATAGACCAGAGCTGTTTACCTCCTGAATTCCATTTTGGTACCAATAACTTTTCTAAATTGCAAAATACCCTCTTGCTTTGATGTTCTGTGGGGTCTGAGCATTCATGATGTGTCCTTTGTAAAGCTGAGCAGATTATGATATATTCAACTCCATTTATACAGGAAGCTTCCCACCCCTAAACACAGTATCTGTATCACCTAGCTTTGTTCAAAAGTTTGACAAAACCAGATGTTGGAGGACCCAGTCTTCAGAGGCCTGTTGTGGTTCTGAATATGACTCTGTAATTTCCTCACAGGAGGAGGGTTACTAATGATTGCATTTTAATAGGGATTCTGTCTAACTGCGTACAAATTATATTTAATATGGATGAACAATGTAGTTGAAACTCAGGAAAATGTAAGGACTGGGGTTCAACCCCCAGCATTGCAAAAACAACAACAACAACAAGCAAAAAGAAAACACAAAAATGCTACTTAAAACAATGGAAGCATCCTTTAAAATATTAATACTTCCACCAACTACATAACATTTAAATATACTGAAGCTATAAATTTTCTACTCCTTTTTATTTCTTTAATCACATACATGTGCAGCTCCCCCCCCCCCCGCTTTTTTTTTTAATCTTTGAAAATTGTGCAATTTTCATGAGTACAAAGAGACTCAAGTTATACTCAGGCAGGACAGACAAAAAGGCCAACTCCATGTAACTGGAAACATTTCAAGACACGTGTCCTCTATGAAGGCTGCAACAAAACGTTTTTGCAGGTGAATGAATATATGTCCAGGCCTTTAGTTGGGAATTCTGTTAACTTATTGTCAGGCCAGGCAGGAAACAAGGTGGCTGGGGGGTTTTCCTCTGTCAACACTTTGGGAGACAGATGGAGGAGACCGCAGTCTGTGTTTGCTCTCATCCAATGGGAGAGCCCCTTTCTTATGGGGCACATGGAGCTTCTTACAAATGGGCTCAGCAGGAGTGTGGGCTGCAACCAGCCGACATGTATTCTTGTTGTTGTTGTTTCATTTTTTGAGACAGTTTCTTTGTATGGCCCTGGCTGTCCTGGAACTCGCTCTGTAGACCAGGCTGGCCTGGAACTCACTGAGATCCACCTGCCTCTGCCTCCTGAGTGCTGGGATTAAAGGGGTGCGCCACCGCCACCACGCCCAACAGGACATTCACTCTTATCTATCACTGCATCTATTGTGGGCAGACCTGTGGACCAGTGAGGCCACTTGCAGATGTAATTAAAACTTCATTCATTTAAGAGAAATCACAACTTGCTCAATTTATTTGTTTGTGGTGTATGCATGTGTTCAAGAACAACACATACTCCCCAAACTACCTCTACACAGTATTTTCAGAGCAACCCTAAATTCACATGGAACCAATGAAAAGTTCAAAAACAATAAGGTTGCTCACAAATTCCCATGTAATATGCTAAGCCGTGGTGTGGAAGAAATGGCTCAGCCATTAAAAGCACTTTCTGTTTTTCCAGAGGACCCAAGTTCAGTTCCTAGCACCCAGATCTTGTGGCTCACAACTGCAGGTAACTCCAGCTTCAGGGCACCTGACACCTTCTTCTGACCCCTATGGGCGCTGTGCTCATGTGAACACACATCCTTAAAAATAAAATTTATCGTTGCCCTTGAGTTTCACAAAACAAAGCACACACTTACCAAAGAAATGGCAAGTCTCAGAACGAGTTCTGAGTGTTTGGGAGTGGGGGGGTGGGGGAGGGCAGCTCTCCCTATCGTGACCATTTTTCAGAAAAGGTGTTAAGCAGACTGTAAGCACAGACCCTGACAACCTAACCTCCTGAGTCGGGCTCTGGTAGAGGGGGAACGTTTTGCCACAACTGCATGTTAAAGCCTCTATAAAACATGACCCACACGTTTAGCGGGAGCACATTAATTGTCAGTCAAAGAGTTCACAACATGAGGTATAATTTAACATTCATCCCAGGCCCCTTAAATACTGTAGCTGTTCCCCCACATTTTAAACACCGAGGGGCTATTAAAAAGACGGGGATTAGTGCAAATTACCCAGCATGTAGTGCTCTCACTGTTTTAACTAAGCAATAAAACTGTGTAATTGTACAACACTAATTGAATGCAGCCACACGTAATTGTGGGCTGCCATATGTATCCTATTACCATAAAGACTGTCAGGGTTTGGTAAGCCACCCTTGTCCCACTGCAGATGGCTGTAGTCAGAGAAGGAGCTCTCTTGGGTTTATTATACGGCCATAAAGACATCTCATGATTTGACATACTAAATGTGTCAAATGACAACAATTATGAAAAGGTTTCAATTAGAAGCCGAGGGCACGCCCTACTGGGGATCAATACACTGAGAGCTCAGCATATAGACTTGGGGGATGCTGGCGTTTGTTTTCAAAGGTGGTTTTATTTTTGTGTCCTTTTGGGTTATCTGGAGTTTTGCGTCAGCTGTAACTTGTTGAATAGTAGGTATTTGGGCACTTGCTGACTTCCCTTGGATGGGAAGCTGAGACCATTTGGGAAAGTTTTTTGAAAAAAAAAATTAATATAGACTCATAAAACTGCAGCAGTGGCCATAAAATATGAAAACTCACAGATAACCTGAGCCCGGTCTAGTGGTTTCTGAGATTTTTCTTATGGGGGAGGAAAAGCTGACTGATAAACCAGATGTGTTAGAATTCACACAGCTCTCAGAGCTGCTACAAATTCAAGGCTAGTTCTGCTGGAATGATGGCCAGTGAACTGTTAGTAACCACGGAAATAGTTTCACAGAGGGGCTCAGTAGGAACTAGCAACGATTTCACCAAACAGACTTGACGAAGTAGCGTGAAATGGACAAAGCCATGAGAAGGGGTCAATTTACCTTTTATTATATATGGAGTCCCTTTAAAAAGAGGCTGATTTTCCTGAAGCCGTGGCATATGGCCCTCACAACGCTCCTTAAGAAATGGTTTGAATTTAAGTCTTTAATCCTTAAGAAGCAAAGGAGAGTAACACTTAAGTGGGGAATTATTTTGTAAATGTATTTTATGACCATAGTTACATCTTAAGTTAGACTTCTTTGGGGGAAAAAAAGCACTAATGAGAATAAAAAAAAATTTTATTCCCAGATGTCAAATATTTTAGAACCCATGAGTTAAATAAAATAATGAACTTTGATAAGAACTTGATACAGGTCTGAAAGGAATATGCAATTGGAGAGGTTTCAATATAAAGAGAAATAAAATCCCTTGTCCAAGCACCACACTGGTGATATCCGGGAAGGGAAAGCCGTGAGCGGAAACCTCAGGAAACCCGATTCTCACTCCCAATTTAAATCATCATGAAGTTATCTAACACAGGGTCCATGCAGCTGCAGGGGTACATTCCAGATCCTGTCAGGAATAGGATCCTAGGATTTTTGCCCAAACCAAGGGAACTTAATATCACAGCAATTCTTAAAGAATTCATTATATTTTAGTCACACAATTAATAGCCCATATATCATTGTAGGAAAAAAAATATTAGGAAAGTCAGATCACTATAAATAAGAAGGAACTGAAGCCAGCTAGAGTCTTCACACTATGGGTGCGACTTCCAGAATTTTCCTTGCTCTTTTTCTATTTCTCAAGTACTTGTCCACTGGTGACATTCTGTCCATGGCCTGTAGACCGCCTCTAACTGTACTCACTGTCTCTAACGATGCTAATAATACCACATCTAAACGGATTACTTGGGGATTGACAGTCTTGCGTTTAAGACAGAAGGACGTTCCTTATCTCTGGAGTCCAGCATTATCTTGGGTGGAAACTAAGGGGTCACAGAACACAAATGGACCTTGACCTTGGGGGGCCATCCACTGAGGACAGTGAGAAGGGCTGGAGCACACATGCCATTCCATGAGCATCGTGGAGTCGCACGAGCATTTGGGCAGAGAGTTCTGAGAGAGAGAGAAGCCGATTCTCTGAGGAACTACGTTTATCTGCAGATCTCTACCTATATATGGATACACCAATATCTATATTTAGGTCATCTATATCTCCCTACAGAGTTAGGGAGAAAGATGGTTCTCTGCATACACTTTTTTAAAAAGTTGAAGACAACCTGTTTACTTTTATATTATATAAAAAAACATTGATTTACTTAAATTTTTGCCAGTAAAGACTAAATTTTGTGAGGTGTATGTAGCTTTTTAAAGACCCATCAATGTCCTAAAAGAAACAGAGGTTGTGATGGGTGAGTTGTATATCCAGGGGATTTTACCATCTGTTGGTCACCCCTAAAAACTTCCTAAATTAAACCTGAGCTTATGTTCCTTTTTTAATTTTTTTTTTATTATTTGACAATTTCATGATGTATATAATGTAGTTTGATCAAACCTACCTCCCATTTTCTCTCCTTCCAATCCTTCTCCTCCCCAGCACCCTCTTTCCCCTGCCAACTTCATATGTTCTTTTCTGAAAACCTACTGTGTTCGCTTGGTGATGCCGGCATGTGCATGGATGCCGGATAGGCTACTGCAGCATTTAGCTCCTCAGGGCTGGCTTCACTGGATCAAACCGACTTTCCCTGCCCCAGCAGCCATCAACTGCCCGTAGCTCCTCAGGTAGGGGTGAGATTTCATGAGCGCCTCCCCATGCATGCTGGGATTTTGGCTGGCATGTTCAGGTGCAGGTCCTGTGTACACAGCCCGGCCACTGTGTGTTCAAGTGTACAACGGCCCTGCTGTGTCCAGCAAATAGCTTTTGTTTTTGAAACAATCCCTTTGGTCATAATCTGTCTTGTTGGTTGCATGCATACTGGTCACATGCAGGAGTGAGGCTGGGGGATTACTGCCATCTCTGCCCTCAGTGAGGTTTATAGGGGAGATGAGGTGACTCCTTTGTGTAACTGAGGAGTTGAGAAGTGGCCTAAGTCCCTCTGTCCCATATTCATTAATGAAGCGCCCCTCACTCCATGATTGTCTCATCCCCTCCATCACCCATTTGTCCTCCATCTGTTTGATTATTATGTACCAGGTTTGATAACAAGTAAAGCAGATAGGAACATGAATGACATGGAGGAAAAATGTTAAAGCTGATGCAAAAGTCAATTTCTAAATTCTGTTCTTACTGGGTCAGCTGTCAGTTCTCACCTAAACAGTAGCAGAACACACTGCAATAGGGGAGGCCACGTTTTCTCATTAAAACACTTTGACCTTATCAAACACAGATTGATCATTTATGTGATCAGTACAGAGCTTTTAAAGCTATGCTACATCTTAGTATTTGTTGCTGTTAGAGTTAAAAGTAAAACATGCCAGAATTCTGTATACCCAATTACACTACATAAAATGAAATCTGTACTTGACATTTATAAAAGTCACTGTGCTAGCTACAAAACTCTCAATCAAACATTTAACTAGCAAAGGACTTGTTAACAATGCAACAGTTCAGAAGGATGTTGGGGTCTCTTAATGAAGGAGTAAAACAGGATGTGGAATGAGGGATTTGCATGCATTTATTAAGTTTCCTTGTAGGCAGTAAATACATTCCAAAATTTATACTAATTTTACTGAAACACCTTTCAAAAATAATCTAGAGATCTATGTTTTGCCACAAAACAGAAAAACATTATATATGGGTGAATAGTAAAAATTTAAAAGCAATGATGAAAGATGGCATTTCTTATGTTCAATGTTACTGTGAGGCAGTTTTCATTTTTTTGCCACAAGTAAAAGGTATATAAAAAGGCAAGGACCTGACATAAAATCCCAGTGAAGGAGACTTGGGGGAATTAAAGAGCTTTTTCAAGGTCACAAAACAGGACAGTACTAAAGCGGAGCTCTGTGGCTTTTGTAAATTCTAAGCATGTGAAGAAGTGGCCCCCATAATGGGTCGTTCCTATTCCCATGGAGAGTTCAACAGCATTTGGAATCAAGGGGGATCTCATTCGTAATTAGAAATGTCATCTTCATTCCCCTAAATATGCTCTGCTTTCCTATTTATTCTGTGATAGATTTATCCCTAAAAAACGCACCAACCCCATCTCCTCACAGCAAGAAGCCACGACACTGGGAAAGTGAATCTATTCATTTTTCATGTAGCTATTTAAAAGAATTGTGAATACCTGCAATAGTTTCTTTATATTTTTCAAATCAAAGCAGAAAAGGGGGAGAAAAAGAGAAGAGAGTATACATACTTCCTTTCTGGTTCATTTAAGTTAAAGTATGTTCCAATGAGCACAGTATTTAAAAATATCCTGCAAATTATAATTTGAAAAAAAAAAAAGCGCTCTCACTGCTGTGTAATCATAGTAGGCATTTACAGACATAGACAATGGTCTGGTGAGGAACCAATAAACAATGGATGCCCCAAAACTGCACTGTGAAGGGAAATGAAGCCTAACTTTCTGATCACTGAGGTTTGGAGCCTAGAGAAGTTACTTAACAAAGCCTCTCTTGTAAGTCTGTTCCCATGAGGCAATGCTGTGTGAATCAGGATACAGGAGTAATGACTGTGGATGACAGAAAATTGCTGCAGTTCATGGAGGCAGCTATGCAGAGAGAATGTTTAGGCTGCTGCAGAGATTTGGAATTTGAGGTGCAATTAAGTCAGACCTCTGCCATTTGACCTCAGCTGCTTGCATGAGCCAGCCGCTACAAGATTACCGACGTAATTGCAAAGAGCTAATTGTGTGCATATTTATTTCTTGAATGCCTGTCTTTTATGCTTGAATGTCAGCTCCATGAAGGAATGTGTCTAGTTCCCTGGCATGGGACCTGGCCCACAGTGGCACGTGATTAGTCTCCTCCTAACTCAGAGCACACTGCCGTCTAGGGCCTTTGTGAGTCAGAACTCAGTTGAGATCTTGAGTTTTCTACTTGGATATTATATTATAACCTTGGGCAAGTCATTTAAATTCTAGGCACCCAGTTTCTTTACCTGTGAATTGGAGGAGTTAAAGAATTTACTCCACATGGTAGCTGTGGGGTTTAAACAAGATAATAGGTATTTTTAAAAGTTCCTAATGTGAGGCTGAACATGTAAGTGACTCTCTCTAGCAGCAGACCTCCCTCATTAGCTTTTATCTGTGAAGTGGGAGTTAAGATACCTTCGAGATTTTAATTTTTTGCGACAGGGTCTCTGTGGTGATTTTGTGTATGCTCTAACAAATAAAGCTTGCCTGAAGATCAGAGGGCAAAGCCAGTCACTGGTTAGCCATAGAGGTCAGGCAGTGGTGGCACATACCTTTAATCCCAGCACTTGGGATCTCGTGCCTTTAATCTCAGCCCTAGGGAGGTTGAGACAGGAAGTGATGTGACAGGGCGGAGAAAGGAATATAAGGCAGGAGGAGAAAGAGCTCAGGTTTTTCAGATGAGTGGGTGAGGTGAGAGGTGGCTGTGGCTTGTTCCTTTGTCTCTCTGATCTTTCAGAATTTACTCCGATGTCTGGCTCTGGGTTTTTATTAAGACCAGTTAGGGTTTGTGCCACAGGTGTCATTGTGTAGCTTTGGCTGTCCTGGAACTCACAATCTAGACCAAGTTGGTCTCCAACTCCCAGAGATCTTCCTGCCTCTACCCCGCCCCCCCAATGCTGACATTAAAAGTGTGTGCTACCACACCTGGCACTCATAGGCAGTCTGATCACCTCAGGCAGCTGGCTGCAGTGTGGATTTCTGTATCCCATCACCAGACATCAATTTCTGATTTAGTAGAGCTAAATTCAGGCCCAGAAACCTGCATTTTTAAATATGCTCAGAAGTGGAAAACAAAAGAGAAAAAAAGACCATCTTTGGGTGGATGGGAGAAAAATCCTTTTCAGGTTCTAGCCTGAAGAATCAGTAAAATGTATGCCACTCCATGTTTCCCAGTATAGCTCCTCCTACCTGGTTTCAGCTTCCATCTAGACTACCAGCAAGTACTACCAGCAAGTAGACTAGAGAAGGAACCTTGTTGGCAAGGAGAACTCAGGGAAATTACGAACAGCAAAGCAAATAGTTAGAAAGAAAAGAAAGACATCAGAGCTTTGGGCTGTTATCTGCTTTGTTTTGTTTTAGATAGGGTCAAATAGTCCAGGCTGGCTTTGAACTCTTTAAGTAGCCAAGGTTGGCTTTCAACGTCTGGTCATTCCGTTCTCCTACCTACCAAGGAGTTACTGGCTTGTACCATCATACCCGGCTTTATGCATTGCTGGAGATCAGAACCCAAGGCTTTTTGAATGCTAGGCAAACACATTACCAACTGAGCCACATCCCCACAGAACCCATTTTCTAAAATATCTTATTGCCATGATTGTTTTTTGTGTCGAAGTGATAACATCTACTTCTTATGGTTCCTTTCTCTTTGGTTTTAGACCATATATCATTAAGACACAGAGCTAGGATAGTAAAAGAAATGCTGGTGGGTAGGGGCATGGCTCAGTCAATAAAGTGCTCTCTGTGCAAGCATGAGGGCCTGAGTCTGGATCCCCAGTACTTACATAAAAACCAGGCATGATGGTACACGCCTGTCAGCCCAGAACCAGGGAGGTGAAGACAGGTGGACACTTGGGTTTGCTGCTGGTTAGCTCAGCCAGACTTGCTGAATCGGTGAGGGTGGGCTCTGGATTAAGCGAGAGACCTTGTTGCAGAAAGTAAGGTGGAGTCTGGAAAGGAAGACGCTGGACACACACACATGGACCTCAGGCATCACTCAATCATACCCACGTCTGTGCACACATGATCCCTCCCTCCCCTCCGCACACAGGAGTTTCCTTTCTCTTATATTAGAAGAATACTAGTACAGCCATGGAAATGATCCCATTCCCTATTTGGTCCTAACCCATGATGTTAACTACAGCTAGCTTTTGATTTTTTTTTTCAGAATGTTGTTCCCATTTTTAAGAAGTCAAATGTTCTTGAGGGTGTAAGAGCGCTCATAGATCACCTTGAAGAGAAACCGAGTACAGTGGAAATGAACTCAAGAAGCAAACAGTTAAAAAGAAAGAAGAGGGAAAAAAAGTGGGGGGTTGTCCATTCATTAGGGAGAGCTTGGGTGTCAGGGTGCCAGAGGACGACTTTCCTCTTACCAGCAGGTTCTCTGGCTTGATGTCGCGGTGGACGATGTTCAGGCTGTGCAGGTATTTGATGGCACTGGCCAGGTTGTACAGCATCCCACTGGCATCTCGTTCCGTGTATTTGCTAGTGGAAGTGATGGCATCAAAAAGGTCCCCGCCCTGGAAGAGAGCAGCTGGCTGAGTGGGATACTGACAGACGGACTGATAGGCTGCCCGTCCAGGGCACTGACAAACCGGAAAGGAGATGAAGGATGGACTGGAATTTGGGGTGCTCCTCGGGGCTTCCTCTGCTACTGCTTTTCAAAAGACCAAAGACTCTCTGGAGATTTCTCTCCTCAGTATGAAAGATGTTGACATTTTATCCTCAGCTTAAAAAGAGCAGTGACTAGTCTCCAACAGCAGACATGTGGCTGTCTCCCCAGCCCCTCACCAGGGAAGAGGAGGTGGAGCTGGCTTCCCTCTGAGAAGCCTCATGTTGATGGACTCTGGTGACATGTGCTACCTGCCACACACCAACTGCTAGCGAAGTGCAAATTCCTAGTCCTAAACCTCCCCCAGAAAGACAGGTACTTCTGCAAACTTCATCCTTAACAGAATGTTCTCCTGCCTTTGAAATTATTAAGACACGTGCGAAGCACTTGCTGTTTCTCTCTCTCTCTTTGACTTGCTACATTTAGCTCTCTTGGAGTGGGTGTTGAGCTTTCTTTTTCAATAATGTGTTTCTCTGTAAGGAATGGAAAATGGGACCCACAGCCTGTTCTAAAGACAAGAGAGACAGGGAGAGGGGGAGGGGAAGACGGGAACACCACAGAAAGGTTTCTAGACCTATTATTCTTCTGAATTTTTGTTTTCTGTGTTCCTTTATAATTCATCACTGCTTGATCAAACAATGATTTGGGGCTCAACATTAGGTTGATCTTATTTGAAGACCTTTCAGGGAGTTTGGGTGTGCTTTACCAAAAGCATTTACATCATTCTTTCATATTGACTACGAAACAGCTGAGCCCAGAGCCCAAATGCATTCATATGTTATTACTACATACTGAGCAACTTAATTTCCCCTTTCAAAACAGTAAAAACAAAACACAGCCTTGGAGGCTGTCAGGTTTCACAAACCACCCTGGCATCTCTGTCCCTGTGCAAGTTCCACCCTGGAAACTTCTCTCACTGTTGGGCAAGCAGTGGTTCTTCCACAAACAAACCTAAACAAATGTTTTGTCTTTCTGCTTTCTGTTTCTCAAAGACGGGGCTGTCACATAGGGAGGACCGTTTGTTCCTGAGCCATGGGAAGAGGTGGAATGTTCTCTGTGGTCTAGTTGAACCCCTCACCCTTAGTTAGACAGCAGGACATGTGTGGCTGTATGTGACAGCCTGCAAAGCCCCAGGTGCTGTCCTGGTCGCCTAGGCTCCAGCCCCCAAGGCAGTTCTTTCCGGCTCAGACAGGACACTTTCTCCCCTAGTTGAGACATCTTCGTTATGCAGAGAGAATTCACAAAGGCTGTTCAGTGCACTGAAGGCATTGCTGTAGATTGATCAGCTTACAGTTGGCAATTGGACTGAGATCTGTCCCCAGATGCATCATCAAATGCCTCTATTTCTCATCCCCAAATTTAACTTGGTCCCACCTTCCCCACAAATTCAGCCTACAGTGAGCTGACCAATAAAAATAGGGAGGTTAATCATATTTTTAATAGCATACAGCAGGGCACCAGGAATGAGTTGAAGCCATTGGTTTAAAGAGCCATGCTATGGTGAAATTCTGTTCTGTGAGCTGGAGACAGTATAATTTACAAGGTGAGTAAAGTAGTGACTAGATAATAAAATGTGTCTATAAAAATTTGAACAAATAAAAGGACCGCTCTTTGTAAAATGACAGTTTAACATTTTTACCACAACATTGGCATGTTTTAGTCATCTCCAGCCTCAAATATGGCAATGGAAGTGGTTTTTCTTTTAAAAGAAAAACAGAATACACACCTTCACTAATTCCATGACGAGATACAGTTCAGTGGGCACATCCATCTCTTCGATCAAGAGAACAATGTTGGGGTGCTTCACCCTCCTTAAGATAGACACCTCATTCTGGATCATGTGCTCCTGTGCAAGGAAGAAGTCATTTTAATAAACTCAAAATGTATGAGGAACCAACTCAAAATAGAATGACCACCTAAAGATAAGAGAGATGCATTTTGGTGAAATGTAACAGTATTCTGAAGACCCTAAAATAATTAAACTCAAGACCCATCATGACAACTATAACTTTCTAGAAAATGACAGAATGAATCTTAGATAACAAATACAAGGGAAGAAAATAAAGTAAGCAAAGATGAGGGAAGAAATTAAATCAAATCATCCCAACTACTTTTATTCCAGGAACACTTATCTATCTATCTATCTATCTATCTATCTATCTATCTATCTATCTATCTGTCTGTCTATTTATTTTCAGGAATATTTATACAGTTATACATTTTTCTAAGTTTGTGCCATTCTGTTCCATCAGAATGCATCTCTTGGGCTACACTGAGTTAGGAAGCTGGTTTCTGTTTCTCTCTACCCTTGAATGCTAGCTTCACAAGAGCAAATAAAATTGGTACGCACTTTGCCTCGACATTTACTTTTCTTGATGATTTTCAGGGCATACTCCCGAGCAGTTGACCTGCAAATAGAAAATTTTTTTAAATAAAACTTAATTTTGGGATCAATTGAGTCCTTTCGTTGGGAGTTAATTTCTTGCTTGTAGGCCTCAGTGTTTCTGTTTCTGAAAGGGCTCTGTTCTTTCTGTACAAAGAAGTCTGCAGATGTTTATGGGATTGCCCATCTAAGGACAGTGAATGTGTGAGCACAGACAGACCTGGAGGTATGTAGCCATGTTTACACAGAAGACACTGCCATTGTAACTGTTTAACCCTGATGGCTGCTGTCCCTTCTCCTGATGGTCATTAGCAGGGGTGCAAAGCACGTGTCTGTAATTGTCCTCTCTGCTACTCTTTTAATCATCCCCCACCCCTGCCCCACACAGGGTCTCCCTAAATAGCTGGCCTCAAACTGGTGATCCTCCTGCATCAGCTACCAGAGTGTTGGGAATCGAGGTGTGATCTATTGTGCCCAGTCAGTCTTTCTTGGGGTTCCGTCTCCACAAGAGTGACTATGACATTTGTCTGAACAGCTCTCAGGGCTGAACTCTCCTGAGAAGTGGAACACCCTCTGTAGATGTCCATTCAGTGTCAGAGACTGAGGGTGAATTTCTGGAGAACGCAAGAGGGATGAGGCTCAAAGAGGAAAGAGAAGGATGAAACCGTTTCTGGAGCTTTCCTGGGACCCACTGGGCCTTCTGTGGCTGTTAGTCACAGGATGAAATGGAAAGGATGGTTCAAGTCAACTTACTTTCCCATAGCCACGTGCCAAGGACAAAATCATGCCTCTCAGACCCTGAGCTTCCCGGATAGCCCAGCCACATGCCTGATGTGTGTGGGACAGACAGGTCGGCCATGCTGTCACCTTTCTGTAAGTGTTAATACGGGCCGGTATTTCTAAGATATCCCGACACCAAACCTGAGGGCATGGCTGTTGTTAGAGGACACAACACACAGGAAATCACGCTAAACGACGGCCTCAGAAGCAAGAAGCTTTCATTTCTGGCCCAAGACCCGCAGATCCCAGCCTTTTCATTACAGAGAGGAGTCGCTTGTTGGGTTCCACATGGCTGTGGCTGGAACGAGGCTGATGAAGGAGCAATTTGGAAAAGGGAATTTCAAATTCTTTGTATGGAATTTAATGGGATTCCCACTTGTATGCTCAGAGCAAAGAAAATGGTTTTTCTATAGACCAATTTAGAGGCCAAGTATTAAAATATCTGTTTCATGGGCCTTTTAGAAACCAGTAACATGTACTATTTCTAAAAATGCTGGTTACTGTACTTTCAGGCCCCAGCACAGAAAACACTCAGTAAACCTTATGTTGTTATGATGAAATCTGGGGGGAAAGCCAGAAGGTAATGACTTTGAAGCCTCCCTTCTCTACTAGAAGTCTTTTATAACCATGGCTGCTGTGGAATCTGGGAAGGTGGAGATTTTCTTTATAGGCAGGTGGACATCCTTGAGCTGGTGACGGGGCTGTCTCCCAGAAGGCCAGGATCTTACATTCTGTTCCAAGCCTACCATGGAGGGGAAGATGGAATCAAGCGTGGGTTGGGTGGCCTCAGGCCTTGTAAAGAAGTATATGACACCTCTCTAGCTAGAACATTTTATAACACCAACATCCTACCAAACGTACTCACATCTTCTATCAGACAACACATGTCACAGAGGACCACTCAGTTTAATATCACAACACTTCTTTCTTGACTTCTTAGAGGCAGAGCTGTAGTCATGTAATAATAACCCTTAATTACTGTAAGTATGCATTTAGAGGAGCAGCTAGTCTTTGAAAATGAGCCCCAAAGCAGGTATTAGTGCCAACTATAAACCATAAGGTAACAACGCCAAGGCACAGTTTAACCAAAATAACAAACTTGATTTAAGGCATGGAAGATAATTCTGGACGTCTGGCTTGCTGCTAACAACACAGGTCATTTGCTTGTCTCTTCCTGCTATTACATTCCTGTCCTTTCATGGGACTCTCTAGGCCATGGAAGAGCAGCAGTACCAGAGAATTATGTCTTTCTCCTTGTCTAGGGCAAATCAGGTGGTAAGGTCACCTTCCCATTAAATATGGCCTAAGGTTGGAGCCCAAGTGCAGGTATTACAAAAACAGAAATTCTGACAGCATGGACTAGTCACTTTCTTATTGGACTTCAGGCTGCTCCACAGATAGTAGCCATGCCTGACAGTTATCAGAGCCAAGGACATGTGATGAGACACCTAGCTAGGGAAGAACCTGCTACTACTACTCTGCTAATGAGACATAGTATTACATTGACTCCTAATGGCTTCTCATCATACTGGTTGATTAGAGCATACCTGACCCCTCATCCGAGAAGGCCCTTACTACCGCAGGTGATTGACACCGGGACCCACAACTGGTCAAGGTGCTGAGAGTGATTCCGGTGCCCAGCCTTAAACAGGATATCATATCACACCTTCCTCCCAAAGGTCAGGGATCATTGTGGAAGAGGTAGTGGAGACTGTAGGAGCCAGAGGGTGAATGTCTACAAGGACATGAATGTACAGTAGCTGAGACAGTGCTCACAAGACCCGCACAAGCTCAAGCTAGACAAAATTCCAGCATGGAGATGGGGAGAGTATAGGAAGTTCCACCTCTAGCCGAGGACCTATTGATAACTGATGGCTGCTGGGAGAAGGAGAATTAGTTTTCTTTAAGGGTTGTGCTCCTGGTAGCGCAGGATAGCCCAGGGAATGGCCGCATGCCTTAGATGACATTAATATAACTCAATGGATTTAAAAACAAAATGAGGACATCATGTTGGATGGGTGAGGAATGGGGGGATGGATCTGGGAGGAGATAGAGGAGATGGATGAATATGATCAAAATACAATGTATGAAATTCTCAAAGAATTTATAAAAATATTTTAAAAAATCTCATTGGCTCAAATAGCGGTGTGCTAGCAAAGAATATGCTAGAAGGCCCACAGAAGAGAAGGCCCATGTCACCCTGTCACCCTGTCACTGTACCCACTGCAGAAAAACTGCCTGTGATGGCATATTACTACAGGGGAGCAACATCTTTACCCATGTTGATACACACTTATCCCCCAAAACATAGCAGAATGCACCCACAAGCAGCATGTGCCATTCACAACATTCTTAGCTTGTGTTTATTTTCTTGGATCTCTGTAAAATATTAAAAGAATGTTTCATAATATCTCTGGAGAGAGAGGGCACCAGCCATATGTCCTTGCTCAGCAGGAGCTGGAGGCTGACACTTTCGGAGCAATCTGGTATTTAGACTCTAAAGTTTCACGCAGTGAGCCCAAGATGTGAACTCAAGCAAAATGAACACAAGCCAAGTGAGAAAGAAAGAAAGGAGAGAGAGAAAGCAAGAAAGAAAGAAAGAAAGGAAGGAAGGAAGAAAGGAAGGAAGAGAGAAAGAAAGAAAGGAGAATTCTGTATGGAGAAGTGGGAACCGTCTAGAGAAGGAAGGCTGGGATCCTAGGTCTGAGATACCATCCTGGTGCAGGACCAGGGAGATCAATAACTCACCACTGGGGCAACCTAAGAGATGATGAGTGCTGGCAAATGGTTAGAAAGACCAGGCCAGTCTGCCCAAACAGGAGCCTTCCTACTTAAAATGCCTTTCCTGATTTAATTTCTGTCTTATTGTTCATTGGAAAAGTGACTTTGGTGCAGGTAAGTTCCTTATTAGACTCTTGTGAGGAATCCTTTACTAGAAGCAATTGAGTAGACAGATTTAAGTATATGTTTGGGAGCAAAGCTCTGGTCTACTCTGGTCTACGTGTTTAGTAGATGACTGGCCTTGGATATTTAATGTCTTCAATCTACCTTTTATAAAATGGGAACAGCAACACTGACCTGATTGGATCATTATAATTCAATGAGATACTATAATTTAAGGACCACAAACAGATAGATGCTCGGTAAACAGTGGTTGGTGTGGTTTCAGGAAGGGTGGACGTCAAGGTGGTAACAGAATGTTTTCTGTATCTGACAGCCAGGCAATTGAAGGCCGGCTTCCATCCGTGGGGGCTGGGGACCATGGGAGAGGAGAAAGGTGAACTGACAGCATCAGCAGGGGAGAGTTCCATGCCACTGATTACTGTGACTCTACCTCCTGCAGAGTAAGTGCCACAGAAGGCTGCTGTGCCACTGTGAGCACCCCAGCCCAGCTGGAGTACCGAGAGGAGTGAGATCGGAGAGCTACTGTGTGCCGGTTACCTAGTGGGGGCTTTGCTGTCTTGAATGAAGAAGGCATGCTGGGGTCCAGCATCTAGTGGATGCTGGTTCAGCTAAATCCTGGTGATGCAGGATACCCTAGGCAGACCTCCAGTTTGAAGTGGCTCAGATCCAGGCTCTTCTGTGCTATAGCTGCCTGGCCCGAGGTGTCCTCTCAAAGTAGTGGTGCGACACAGGGCAGGGATACTTACACAGGCCCCAGGAACCTGAGGAATGTTCAGCTCAGTGGGAATAACGGGGGGAGGGGAGCAGGGAAACAGATGTTTCATTCAAGCCAGCCCCTAGAGATCCAGAGGGATCCCCTCAAGGGATGAGCTAAATGCCCCCAGCACAGCTCTGAGAAGATGCCAGCTGTCCAGATGCCGAACACAGGCAACTGCCCAGGACAGAACACTGAGTGTGACACTGAGCTGAGGTTTTGAGGTCACTTCCCTAAGGGCGGACACTATTTGTCGTCACTTCTCTGCCTGTGTCCACCAGCTACTGTCCTTGAGCAGTCATTAAGAACCTCTGCATAAGTCGGGCATGGGAAAATGCCTGTAATCCTAACACTCGGAAGGCAGAGGCAGGAGGATGGTGAGTTTGAGGACAGCTTGAAAGGACCTTGACTCTAAACCCACAGGGTCTGGAGTTTATCCCTCTGAAGATACTGTCACAGATCAAGTACCATTTTTGTAGACTCGGCACACATGCATTTTCAAACCTTTCAAGGTTATTGTCATGAATAATTTTTATTTTGGTATATGTTAGAGATCCAACTCTATAAAAGACCATTCTTGAGGAGAAGTATAGGAGGAAGTCTTCAAAATAACTTCTCAAGAAAAATAATATAAAAATATTACCTGCCAGACCTGGGAAGCTTTTCTAGATTTATTCAGTAAAAATCAAAGTCTTTCTATCTTAGAGAGCATCCCAGGAATTGTTACATTTTTACATTCTGTTTTTAGGTGGCTTTTGTTTAATTATTTTTTACTCTTTGTGTCACTGGGGTTGAGACGTTAACTTAATCCATGTTTGTCTCTGTCTGAAAATGGAGACTGGGTCACGGAAACCATGGAGGCCAAGTGTCTCCTGAACTTCCCACGCAGACAGACCCCTGCTTACCTCTCTATGCATTCCTTGACAACGGCGAAATTTCCATCCCCTATTGTTCTTCCGACTTTGTAGCGCTCTGTTATTGTGGCAGGAATCTGGAAGCCTTCCTCAGACTCTTCTGAAAGAGTTATTAGTGTGTTTTTATTGATAGGGAAGGAGGCACAGACTACAAAAGATACTTTTCTAAGAATCACCTCACAGACTGGAATCAATTCGGAAGCACTCTGGGCAGCCCCCTCTCTTGCAGGCTCATACAGACTCGACGGTTTTTAACCAAGGCAAATGATTAATTAAAAAGAACACCTATTGGGCCGACCTGGACCGATATCACTGCAACTTATGTTTTCTGCTTCAGTGGGGATTCAGAGGAGGAAATTCTGCATTTTGAACTTCATGCTAATTTGATCAATAGCTCTCACTGAATACCCATTGTATTCAGAGAAATGACATTCTTACGTACAGGGCAGAGAAAAGCATTTCTGGAGGGATGCTGAGCAGCTTGACATTGTACAAGCATGAAAGGTCCTGCTGTTTGGACATTGAGCTTGACTCCATCCTGAAATGGATATCTCTGCAAAATTCCTTATGCACTAAGGGTTGCTGGCCACCCCTCCCTAGTATCAATGAGCAGATTTTAGACAAATGTTCTCACCAAGGAACCTGCATGGCAGATGTCGAGTTTAAACCCTGATATCTATTATGTCTGTGGGCAGAACAGTTTTTGTAATAACATAGCATTTTCTCCCTCTGAAAATGTATTTTGAAATATTTTACAAATGCCTAATAATGCTTTAAATAGCCAAGGCTATAAAATTAAATAAGCCATGCTTGGGTCACATAAATATGATGCATCACCTTTAACATGTCAAGGGTATAAAAACCCTTTTAAATCTGGGCTGTAAAATGTACATGCTTTAAAGTTATAAATCCCAGCTTTCCCCCAAGCTACCCACGTGCAAAATGGCATAGGAGCCTGGTGAGCTTCCTAACTGTGCTCTCCTCCTGGCCTGTCCTCATACACTGAGTTTCCCCCCTCAAGATAAATTTGCGTGTGAAGGGGGTTTCTGGTAAGTTTTGTAGTTCATACTGCATGTGTGGTGCTGGGGAAGGATGAATGGAAAGTCATCTGAGGCCCTTTGTGCTGGCCTCACAGGGCTCAGACTGCACAACCGGGCTGCCTTTTCTAGAAAGTAAAGTCAAAACGCACAGCAATTGGCTCTCCTATACCCTGTGTATCTTCAAGGCCTCCACGCTGTGGATGGCACTTCCCTCCTGGATCACAGGAAGCTACTTTGGCAGTGCCCAGAATAAAGTGAGGGCTTCAGTCAGTGCTTCCTCCCTTAGCCCACCCAGGAAAGAGTCATGATTTTTGCCTGTGTTTGAAAGACTCAACCTGGGATTTTCATCTTCTCCTTCAGGAGGGGAGGAAATGGTTGTGGGTTATCTGAATTTACAAACCGTCTGCAGGATGACAGGGTCCTAGGACTCTGTACCTGGGTAATACAGTAGTTATCCACGGCCTCTGGGCTAATTGTCACCCTACAGATGGGGACCTGTACTCTCTTCCAGTGGAAACATTCAGTGGGACACCCATCCAAGATACAACATTTGGGGTTTTTCTACCAACTATTGACAAAGGATCCGGTCCCTCTAGACTCAGCCTAGGTTTAGTCAAGGACCATTACATTTCACTGGGTGAACACAGCACACTGGAATGAAGGAGACTCCTAGATGACTGGACTACAGTTTCAACACATGCAAAAATGTCTGCCATAACCATGGTAAGAAGCAAACGATTCCCATGTGAGTCATGTGTCTTACTTAATGTAAGAGAATCCCTTAGAGGGTGCATTCTTGGGAAAATATCAAGTCACATCATTTGAAGCAGAGGAACTTATCTTAACAGTGGCTTAATCTCAACACTCTTCCTTTTCCAAATTATTTCCCTTCATTGATTTGAGCCTGATTACAGCCCCAGGAGGGTGGAAATGGTGACATTCAATAATTTGCTTTTCTATAAAAGGGGAACTAAGACAGGGAGAACCAAAGGGGCTTGTTCCACATCATCCAGCCAGTTAGCCAAAAAGTCAACACTCTAATCCAGATCACTTTCTTATATCACAGAGAAATTCTAACGCAAATTAGCTTAAGGGACAAGCAGTATGTCTTTGCAGTTACCAGCAGGGCTTCTTCCTGTAAAGTTATAGTTTGATCAGTTGAATTCCCTTAAGTTGGAGCCCACCTATAGATGCTCATACACAAGACACAGTTGTCTTTTCACTTACAAAAAGGGAGTCGAGCTTGGAGCACAAAGGCAGGCAATAGCTGGTCTTCCTAGGCATCACACACCCACATAGGATGTGAAAGCACTCAGCCTGGCCAACTTCTCTTTCCCAGTCTCAGACAGGGGGTGCTAATGCCTGCAGGAGTCACCCACTCCTGTCCCCAATGACACCCCGCCCCCCACGAGCTGCTGGAGTTTGGCTACTCATCGTGTTTGAGATGTTATAGTTTTCAGAGTAAATTTAGCTAACTCCTCCTCCATCCGCCCTGCAAGCTGTGCTTTTTCCCCAGCTCATCACCTTCCCCAGGCCCGTCATTCTCATCCATTGAGCTGCAGACTTTCGTGGATGAAAGGGAAGTAGAGGAGCCGCCATGCTGAGAAATCTGCAAGGGAACAGGAACAGAATAAAAAAAAAAAAAACCCTGGGTCAGAGTGATGGAGCCTCCACACACCATACCCAGCCCAGCATCTCAGAAGCTAGTGTTGCCCCTCCCAGGGAGGAACTGGTCTTCAAACTTGGGAAAGGAGATCTTAAGAATATCCAAGGAGGGTCATAAATCCCGCCCTCGCTATTAGCCAGTAAGAGTTTGTATTGACTGGGAGTCGTTGGAAACCTGGATGCCCATGACTTCTTCTCTCAAAAGTAGCACCCTTGAGCTCCAGTCTGCCAGATTTTAGGCACCTCACTTCTGTCTTCTAGTCTATGTTGAGAGTCTCAAATGTGGTGCCGTTCTGGCTTTATTTCTATTTTTACAATAACAAAAAGTCTTTTAAGTTAGTTATGGACTATTCTAAAAAAAAAAGGCAAATAACTCAGCTTTAGTAAAACTTTAAGAGAAAAGTAGAAGGCTGGATTTGTTACTCTCACTTTGAGATAAAGACACACAGTAAATAGGAGACCAGCTATTATCTCTCATACTTAGTATGTCTGAGAGAAAGGCAAGAATGAAAGCCTAGGCCAGGAGAGTCTCCTGTAGTCTAGATGGATTTTGACCCAAGACCCATGAGAGCAAACAGGGTTTTGACTCCATTACAGGGAAAATATTCAATATTACAACTGGCTGGGAAGAGTATCTGACAAGGGACGCTTCCGTCTCTGCCCCTACTTCTCGAGAAAACAGCTTGCACACAGTTATGCTATTTCTAAATAGTGAACACAGCTCATCCTAAAAGATCTTCCTTCTGTTCCCCTGGGTTTATCCACTTGGTTGGCCTGATGGGAGCAGGAGGCGGTGAGGGGGCGGCATTGGCTCATGGTGCCGGCTGTCTGTGGAGCAGAGAGAAGGGAGAGCGGCTGGAGTTGCATTGATCACGAAGCGGTGAGGAGAAGCTAACATGACCTACATTTCCTCTGCTTACCTGTCTCCCATTCAGCCTCCACCCCATTCCAGCCAGCTATCGCTGAGCACAAACAGGGCAGAGGAGTTGTATGTGGCTCATACCCAACAGCCTCCTGCACAGAAACCCCAAATACCTGCTTCTTCATTAAACAGATTTATGTGGTTGGGGATATACCATCTAACCATTCCAGGGCCATCTGAGGCAAGCACCACAGAACCTTTCCTGAGTGACAAAGGGACAAAGGTGGATGTATCCCATTGGTGAGTTCATTGATGCTGACAATTGACAAGCTTAGAATAAAAATTATACTAATAATGATACTTCTGCTTCCTTATAGGACATTTCAGAAGTTTTGATATTACTATTGTATACCCCCAAATGTCATACAGCTTGTATAATGTGCCTTGTACTTCCCTGTATCACAAACACCTTCTCCCAACAAGCTTGGTGATTCGAGTCGTTTTCCCATATTCTCTCAGCTAGCCTCCTTTTAACTAGGAACATCATAGATTCAAAGATTCTGATTTCCAAACAGAGTTTTTGTTTGTTTGTTTGTTTGTTAGTACAGAATCACAGCCCACCATGTTGAAGGCACAGTAAACGTATCAGCTTCGAAGCCAAGCTCTACTGACCTCCAAGAATGCCTGTTCGCAAAAACTTTATACTTATAATATCTGCATGGAACGCTGAGACAAGGCAGATTTATTATGTCGCTCCCTGAAGAAAATAAACATTAACATGACCACACTGGAGGGGAAGGTGTGTGCTTTCCAGAACAGCGAGATGATTTCCTGCATCATTCCAAACGCAATGATGTTTCAGGCAGAAACGCACAAAATAAAACAGATAGGCTGGAGAACTTCTCTTCTGGGCTGTCTAACCCTTAGGTTTCTTCTCTCAGCATCACAAATGATGTTTCATAGCATAGGTATATCATGGTTTGGATGTGGCAGATGCTGCCTTGTCATGTTGTATTCTATATTTTACAGTCCAAAGACATTCTTTCATCAAGCACCCAAGTTAATAGACAGTAGTGTATTTGCTCACAAAGAAACCACAGTCTATATACTCAATTAAAAAGGCTGCTTCCATTAATAAGGCCATCAGGTGCTCTGCAGGGAACTCTGACCCTGAGTACATGGTAACATCTCTTAAAATGTGTAGCATTCTATAAACTTGCTGTGTATTATTCAGTAAACTGTCTTACTGACTAATGAAGTCTGTTTTCAACAGAGTGCAAATGTCTGCTGCTATGGACGCCTAACACAGTGTTTGTCCTATCAAATGAATAAAAGTCCCCCAAGGTTTCTAAGCTCAGTTCATTTAGCATTTTTTTAAGAGTAGGGTCAACACAAGTATGCTGATATCTACAATTGCTTTGGTTTTTTCAACTCTAAATCTGTGTTTTTGAAAATGTAGCTCATGCCATTTCACATTCCTTGCTGGTTGAGACTAGCAGATGACTGGTGGTCTTAAGAGAAAAGCTTATTTATGTATAAAGAGGGTATTCTGGAAATGGAAAGTTCTAGTT
This sequence comes from Peromyscus eremicus, assembly GCF_949786415.1. NCBI lineage: Eukaryota > Metazoa > Chordata > Mammalia > Rodentia > Cricetidae > Peromyscus > Peromyscus eremicus. The sequence goes on from NC_081421.1 coordinate 2,026,433, forward strand.
TTCTTTATTATGCTCAAGTACAGTAAAATAAATCTATTGAGCTTCTAAGGGCATTATCTCTTCTGTCTCCAAAGAAGTAAGAAGCTGAATACTATATACTTTTCAATGGCAATGACCTCTCACAGATTCAAAGAACTTCAGGAGCTGAACTGGACCTTAAATGTGACCTTTTCCACCCCATTTCCACTCAGAGATCCAACTCCCCACTACAGAAAGGTGCAGCCAGTACTGTGGATATTTTCTATTCATCACTTTTATTGCCCATTTCTAGAGTTAACCAGTATGAGAATGGAATCCATTCCCACAAGACAGACTTCAGATTTTTGGAAACCAACAGGACTTCCTCTGAGACTCCTTTCTCAATTTGCACATGCCCATATTTTCTTGTTCATCATGTGATAAAGATCTGTGATTCTCCCACCTCCTGGAGGCATGCCAGAGCTGCCAATCCTCTTTAAACCTGGTACTCAAAACTGAAAGCCACCATCTAAATGTGTTCAACCAGCACTGGACCTTCTTTCTCCTGAACAGAAAATTAATTCACTTCAAGATCATACTGGCTTCTCTGTAGTGCCCCATTTTAACAATTTACCAACTTCACAGGTGAACGAACCCATTGTCCTATTTGAGAGGTTGGTTTTATGGACCAAGTGCTGAGACTTTATGTTAAATGCCATCCTTAATGGTATTTATTTATTTTACATTTTTTCCTAGACTATTAATTTTTGGATTCTGGTTTTGCCATCCCATCCACTACCCTCTCCTTTTCCCTCCCTTCCACCACTCCAGCAATCCGCATGGCTCTCTGTGGGAGTCGTTATTAATCTGCCTAGGTATGCCTAGACACTTAAGTCTCTCCTGGAATGATGTGATTTGTATTTGCATGTCTGGCTTGAAAACGGTAACGAGCACATATAATGAGCTCTTTAGAAGTGACCTAATGAAATCTGCCAGTCCTTCATATGGACTGACAGACGCCGAAGAGACCGACTACTTCTAAAGGAAGTTACTCTACCTACTTTATTGTAAGTGGACAAATCACTGGAGAAGGTCCATGCTGGTGAGGTTTTATGTTGATTTCAGTTAGTTTGCTAATTCGGAGGCATCGGGGCCCTATTGTACAAAACACGCGGTTACTTTAGAATTTAACACAATTAGCTGCCAGGAGAGGTGCCATGACATTTGAGATGTCATCGCCTCCCCACAGATTTAATGAGAACCATTTGGGCAGGTTGCTGACACCTGGAGGCTTTTACAGAACACCTCCATAAAAGCGCTGCCCTGCAAAGTAAGAACACACCCCAAGCACCATGATTTAGCCTGGGATCACGTAACAGATGGGGACGGACGTGGCATACTTTTTGAAGTAAGTGAGAAAGCTGAGCTAACAGCTCTAACCACATTTTACCAAGATGTATCTGATGACTCTGCTGTCAAAGACACAGTTCATTTTTAAATGTTATGAGTTACTTATGGCATTTGTATGAATGTTGTCACTCAGCCAGGGTCCACACTGCATCAAGGTTTGGAAAATATCCAATCGATACAATTGACTCAAGCGGAGTAGACAAATCTATCACATAACCCAGCTTTGGCTGGAGAATGGTACTATCTCCAGATTCTGCCTTGGCATATAGTTATGTTTTGCTGATGTGGAAAGAGCCTGAAAAGAACCAGGAAACCCAGTGCTCACCCTTGTTTGAGTTCTGAATTAGCTTTATAAAGGAAATGTGAGAAATAAATGCTTCACAGACTAACCACTGTCTGAATAATCTTGATGGTGGGTCTACAGAGAGTTTGAAGACAACCCAATAGAGCAACAAGAAAAAATAATGTTTGCGTAGGGCCCTGGAGACTAACAAGAGTTGGTGTGATATAGAAAGGCCATACATTTCTTTTACTCCCCAAGTGGTTATAGAACAGAACGGCTGAGAGCACCAATCTGCACTGACCAACAGAAGCCCACTCTTTGAAGTAAGGCAGACTCTGTCTACAGTATCGATAGCGTGTTCTTCTTAAATTAACTCGACACAGTCAAATTAAGAACCAAGAATATATGTTTGAATATTTAAAAACTCATAAAGATTCAGTCAGATTGTTTAAAAGACCGAAAAGCCATATTACTCAGGAAATTGGTTTGTTGATAGAAGGGGCACGTGAAAATGATGATCTTGGATTATGTCTTTGCTAGAGAGACCATGGGAGCTAAGATTTCAAAAGTGAGTGAATCCATTTACAATACAATCTCTGGCACATCAGGTCCTCTCCTTTGCCTCTGCTTTAAAACCAGAACTCTCAGGCAAAGATCCCCACACCTGCCATGGGAGCCACTTGTCCAGAATCGATCACACTGGATCGCTCAATCCCTCCACTCACTCTTCACAAACCCATAGCTTGGAAGGGGTTAAGGACGTCATCTTCTGTACCTCACGGATTGAGTCATTCCCTTAGGAAGTTTATCCTCAAGTGGAGTTTTCAGTCTCTAATGAGGAGAGCTCGCTACTCTTTCAGGCACCTACTTCATTTAAATTTAACCTCTGTTGCATGAAGTATAAATGCCCTTTGGAATTACATAAATTTGGAAAATTCCCTCTAGTTGTACCATTGTAGCTATAGATACTGAATAAATTTATCATGGAAGCAAGAAAGAGAGAAAATTATAGTCAATTAATATTAAGCTCAACAGAAATCTAGTAAAAGTGTTAGATCTAAAACTGTAATGATGATCTTTTGTATAATTTTTTAAAAATTTATTTATTTATGTATATGAGTGTTCTGTCAACTTTATGCCAGAAGGGGGCATCAGATCCCACTAGAGATGGTTGTGAGCCACCATGTGGTTGCTGGGAATTGAACTCAGGACCTCTGGAAGAGCAGCTAATGCTCTTAACCGCTGAGCCATCTCTCCAGCCCTGGTCACTTATAATTTTAATGTAAGGTATATTCTAACTTGATGAGTAAAATTTTCTGTTCTTTAGATGGTACTATGAATTAGTTTTATATATATCATTATTATCATTAGTTAATTGTAAATTATTGAATATATTCATTCAATGTTTTAAAAAACAAGTAGTCTATATACATACACGTATATACCCATATACATCTTCCCACTGAAAATTCTATGAAACTTAGGACAAAAGTTATTAAGCCCAGGAGAAAGCTAATATGATTTTTTTTTAGTGCATTTTAATCCCACCCCCAAGAAAGTTGCCAATTTGTCTGACAAATTCACCCTTAAGGCAATCCTGAGAGGAAGATATATTGCTAATTACGATGCAGCCCTTGGAAACAGCATTTCCCATCAGGTAATCTTACTTTGGTTTTCCTGTCAGTATTTTATACTTCACGTGTGCTACTCTGTAGCCTGTCTAGTATGACCTGCTGTTACTACTCAGCACAAGAAGGCGTGTCCAAGGTGATGAAGGCAACCCTTGCCCCACACAGTTACTTCAATTCTAGCATCTAACCAAAGAAACTCACTGAACAACATAGGCAGTTTTTCCTGTTTATTACATGGTTTAGCTAAGCTGCTAAATGTCACAAAGTTAAGTTCAGGAAAGGGTAACATGGTTGCACGTGAAACACAAGGTACAGCAATTTACAGCACAAAGGTGTGAAAACTTTCCAAACTGGGTAGTTCAATAAAACATTTCATTAGTTCTCATCTCTACAAAATTCTGCAGGTTGCCTTGAACGATGGATTTCCCAATATACTGCTCTTAAACCATTTTAATACAAATGCTTTTTTTTTTTGCAAAGAAGAGACTATACATCCAAGCAACTCCAACTGCAAATGGTATGCAACCTTTATTAAAAAAAAATCCAACTTTATAACATTCATAGTGTTTCAAAGAGTCCTCAGGAAAAAAATGGGAACTAAGTTCCTCGCCTGGCAATGGGTTAAAATGCCTCAAAAACACAGCACAGTAAAATTAACTTCCACATTCTTTGCCTATTAACCTTTGAACATCTACTACCCTGGTTTTAAAAACATTGTGTGGCCATATATAACACAAACACCAAGTGTTTCATGCTTCACTTACACTACCTCAGAGTTTATCCATCACCTTTTATTACAATAAAATACATTTTAAAGACCCCATATGTCATGCACCCTTAAAATTGTAGTGAGGGCCTCCGATGTTCCAGTTTTCCTTACATGCGTTACGGGCACAAAATTACAAATATTTTCAGCTGACAGTTTAATACGCTGTATCAGGCAATTGTTCTAACGTTAACGCATTTCTGAATCTCCATACTATTCCTCTGGGGGTTCGCTCACCCAACACTGCTGTCACTAACATGCAGGATTAGAGGCGCTGGCGAGGCTAATGTAAATAGGCACAAATGAGCAAATGTACGCAGACAGTAAACTTCAGTCAATAAGCATTTTCAAGTGTGTATACACTCGTGTAGACACATAGACACACGCAGCAAGTATCTTCAAAATATTTCAACAGTTTATAAGCATGAAAAGAACACACAGGATGGCCTTACATGTTACCTGGCTTTGTAACTAAACTTTGAATCTACTTTGACTCTTCCTATTTTTGTTCCAGCGTAACATTCAACTGTCCACAAGCCTAGAAAATCAGTCTGTTTGGTGAACATTGATGGATAATCACTGCGGTCATCGATATACACACAACAGGAAAATGTCATTGCATTCAATCAATTTACTGACTGGACAGCAAGATTTACAATAGAAACACCAATGAGCATTTACATTTCACAATCAATGTAAGATTGGATTTGCTTGGATTGCAGTTCTTGGTTTGTCTGGATTTCAATGAATCTAGGATAAATCAGTACATGTAAATACTTGGAGCTGTTTCATCATGCTAATTTAACAAACTGATTTTGAGCTTAAATATGTACCAACTAATATTCATGTCCCAACTGTATGACATAAAGGTTTACATACAATTCTACAGGAGCCAGTAACTTATAAGGCCACACCACAAACACCATCCTTTGTTCTTCATGTTCTATATACATACACAGATATTTATGTAGGCACACCCACATATACATCAAGTCCTGCAAATGCACACAAACACCTACACACCTGTATAGATATATGGCCACCATAAAAACAACTTAGTAATTCAACAGTGAAAATATATGGGTTTATCTTTTAGGACTATTTTTATACATTTTCACTCACATTTCTTTCAAAAATGAGGCTTTTAGACTTCAGTGTTTTTAAATAGGAACAAAAGCACAGCCAGGCATGGATACACCGTACGTGAGAGCAGAGTACCCTTGCTGCCTAGCAGAGGCCTCACAGGCAGGGCGCCGGAGCTGCTCAGATGTTTGCAGAACATGGAATCTGATTCTGAAATGTTAGGGTGACCTCATATGTGCATTCAGGCGTGTGTACAGATGGGTGGACCTCAGACTTGTAGTTCAGAAACCTACGACAGTACAGACCAGCTGCTGAAATGATGAGTCAAGACAATGATGACTACTTCTCCTAGCTTCCAAGTTCACACTGAACACCATGTTTTGTGGATCACTAGGTTTTGAGCTTCTAAAATGCTGAAAGCAGGGACTTCTTTGTAACATTTTTTCTCTCTAGCTATGTCTAAAAAAATTGTAAACACAAATGCAAAGCCCGAAAAGGTCAACACAGCACAGTCTACATTCAGAGGTTTATCAGCAGGAGAAAAACTTGTGACTTCTGTTGGATGGCATCCTCTCCTGCTCAGAAGGGCATTTTAAAGTTCAGTGACTAATGATGTATAAAGAATTCCAAAAGTAGCCATGTCTTAAGTGACTGTAAATTATCCATTGGGTTCCACCAATGAACTGGTTTGCCGCTTGGATGTTTAAAAGTTCTGCTTTAGTATAATAGAATTATTTCCTGCATAGAAAGAGATCTCAGCGTATGCTATTTCAATCTCGGAGGGACTTTAGTTTCAAAAAGTAAATGAGATATATGGCCCTTGAACAATCCTTTAATAAAAGTCATATGTTCAAAGATGAAATGCTGTGGAATAGCGTCTCTCTGGAACTGCTTGAATGGAAAGTTGGCCACAATACCTACTGGCAATTAGTCCAAGTCCACTCTCTTTATGCTGTGTCTAAACAAAGCCATGGGCTTTATAGCAATTGGCAATACCTGCTACTTACACAGAACAAACAGCATTTATTGGGCCTCTCTAAGCAGTAGTTGTCCGTAAGACTGGCAGCACAGGGGAGCTGAAATTACTGGAGTTTATATTTTTGTTCTGGACCATCTGACCCACTGCTTTCTTTGCATTTTTGACAGGTTAGTCAAATACATACTAATCTTTTACGGGCTCAACTATATTAAGTAATGCATTTTACAAAGACATAACACTGCCACAGACAGCATAGGCATCCTCACAGATGTTTACTGTCTCAGCTAAGACAAGGCAGCCCTTTGATCTCAGCAGGGGTCTCTGTTCATGTCTATTGGAAACAGTTTTAAAATCTGAAGTCTGGAACAGGTATGATTATTTTCTGTCCTTTCAAGATGGAGGGATCAGTCTGCAGTTCTCATATAACACGCCAGAGAAGTGTCCTCCTCTCTAACAGACAGGATAATGAGACACTAATTATTACTGGGCTAAATTTTCAAATGCTGGTAGGTTGCCTGGACGTTTTATTTTTCTTCTTCAGTCGGAATATTTTATTCACTTGTCAAGTGAGGTGGTAACATAGGTAACGATAAGCCAGATGGGAAAATTTGCCAGTTGAACAGTCTATTGAGGGAAATAAATCAATAACATTTGAAACTGTATGACAAGGGAATTCCTCTCCATCTTGAATCAGGCATTTTCAAATTGTTTTCAAGAAAAATTTGAAAGAAATTTCAAGTAAAAGGCTCCAAATGGCACCATACATTTTAAATCTGTCACCCTACTGAGATATGTCAAGCCTGGAGAATATAAAAATCCATGCTTTGTTAAGTTTTAAATTGTTAGTGTTTGAGCTAGTAAAAAGAAATGGTCATGGGGTATGCTCTAAATATACAAGACACCATACACATTGATTTCTAACATCCAGATCTAAAAATAATTGTTTTACGTTTAAGCAAAGCTGACTTACACTTTTGAAAATAGAGAACTAGAAGAGAGGAATTAGTAGGTTAACGTTTAACAGTGGGTTATAATCATAGACGCACTTGGTTGACACAAAAGGAGTTTTGCATATGAAAATTTCCCAAACAAGATCAGAATGGCGCTGTGGGTATCTGGGGGCCTAATGTACATAAACACCATTTAGAAGAATTTCAATTCTCAAACTGAGTTTATTCTTTGAAACAAAGTACAAGTCCAATTTTTTTTAGGTCAAAAACTTTACGCATTTGAAAAAATACATGTACATAATGTTGCTGTTGTAGGGAAGCATTGTATAATTAATAATAATGCCAAGTTCTTCATGTTTCCATGTAGCTGCAACTATTTTTTATAAAAGATTATCTTGAAAAATAAAATCATGTGTCAACAAAAACAGAGGACATTCTTACTGTCTAACATTAGTCTTTGTGAGATACAGAAGTCCCCTACTCCTTTTCAGACATATTCACTCAGAAAAATTGTGAAGAATTTTTGCTTTATCTTTCAATAAAATAACCAAAAGGCCATATGATTTTTTAAAAAGAGTGTACCTTTTAGAAAAATCATGTCTGCTATTGTTATTTGAATTTGCTTTATATTAAGTACAGACAAATTGTTATCTACATGTCTGTGATGATTAAAAAGAAAACTCATTTATAGAAATGGCGACTCTGTAATGTTGGATGGTCAGGGTGGTTCTTGTACTCAATATTGGATTCATATATGAAATTTACCTGGAACCAGACCTTAGCCATAAAATCCTCAGTGATGGAGCAAATATTATATTCAAACTCTCCTCAGTTACATCAAATGGAGGAGACACTTAAAAAATATTCTTTCAAAGAAGAATATCATGAGTAGAAAATGTCGGCATACTTGCTTCTCTAGGACCGAATTTTTATGCAAAACTCTTTTGTGTATTTTGCTGTTAGACGCTTGCTTAGGAAATGGGAAACCTTGATCCCATCACAAACCATACATATCGCTCCATTGTGTCTTTTACACTGAGTCTCCTACTGAGTCCAAATCATCCGATGAGAGGGGGCGGTACAGGTCCTGTAAGATGAAGGGCAGGACAGATTCGTTTACTCATCTTTCTCGGGTTCCCGGCTGCTCTCTAAGGAGCAACTTGGAAAGGGATGGGTCCTTGGCTTCTAACATCATTAGAACTACTCAATCAACTTTGCATAAGAGAGAAGATAACACAGGCAGAGTGATGATTTCATTTCAGTGGCACGAAAAATGTTCCTTTCCTGAGCTATCAGGGGCTCCTGCCTTCCACTGTGTCCAGTTGAGTTATGGCTCCTGCTGCCAGCCAAGACCAGCTGTGCTATTCTGTGTCTAGGCAATTCCTCTATGGACATTTTCTTCCCATTCTGGGTAGAAGAATATGCTTACCTCACAAAATAATTTATCAGACGCAGCAGCTGGCATTCAGGATATTCTGGGATGTAACTCCAGTGTGTTGTTGCACACAGTGTAAACCCAACACACACTGCCCTTTCATAGTTTTTTGTTTGGGTGACTGGAAGAATTCTCAGTTATCCCCATCCACATCCCATCCCAACTCTCCTACTTCCCAACCCCTTCTCCATCTCTTCCTGTCTTTTTCGTGCCTCTGTCTGCTACTACATCCCAGTGTTGGTAGCCAAGCAACCAGCTCAGCACCACCAAGAGTGTCTACAGTTGGCTTTTTTCCAGTTTTGCGCCACCCACTCCTACAGCATCTGATGGATCAGTTAATCTACAAAAGTCAGTGATGTGGGAGTGCAATGGGGAAGCTTCATTCAACCTACACAACACAACACAGTTTTTTTTTTATGTCTTAAGAAAAGGGACCAAAGAACATTCATGGATGGGGAGAGATCCTCACAAATTGACTTCTGAGGCCAGGCAGATGCCTCTAGATGGCCACTTAACTAACTGTGCTTTGTGTAAATAGGAAGGTCCTTGGTCCACTGTCTCCAGTGTATTTATAAAATCTGACATGCAGACTTGTCTCTCATATGACTATTCTAAAATGTCAAAAAGAAGTAATTTAGAAACATGATCTTAAAGGGAAGGAAAACAGCTTATTAAACCATAGTTAACATAAGTAAAATACAGATTTTTTTTTACTTGTAAAAATATCAGTTATATATCTTAATATTCCTTTTGCTTCTGATCCTGTATTTTAAGGTGTGTGTGTGTGTGTGTGTGTGTGTGTGTGTGTGTGTGTGCATGTGTCTGAGTGGGTGCATGCATGTGTGTGTGTGTGTGTGTGTGTTTGTGTGTATGTGTGTGTGTATCTGTCTGTCTGTCTGTCTGGATGGCTTTGCCAACTCATTTTCTGGGTATGTTACTAGGCAACACAGAAAGAAAAAATGGAAGTGGCTACTGTTTTCTAATTTGCAATAAAAGGAATTAATTTATTCTTTGAAGTGTCTTCTTCTAGCTCGTACTATCCCTTACTTATTTCAGTATTTCCTGCACAGAAGTATAGCCAACCGTTTGAAAAGAATATTAAGCAAATTTGAAACAGGAACAGTTTTTAGGGATATTCTGGTCCCGTTTTGACAGGGAGGGGTTATTCAATGCGGTTGTCTACACAAAAAGATGAAAGCTTCTCTCACCAAAGCAGCTGGAAGTGTCTCCATGGTACATAGACGGAGGGTGTTCATAAATTCAAAGGCTTGAAAACAGAACCATCTTTGAATGCGTGTAGCCAAATTCAAAAGCCTAGAAACTAAACCATCTTTGAATGCACTCAGTATCCTGCTTACAACATGTGTTTAATAAATGTTTTCAGATGGTGATAAACTCTCTGTTCCCCTAAAAGTAAATGAGAAAAACTTGGCTTCCTCAGTGATAGTGCTATCCCAGTGTTTTAAATGGCAAGATGAAAAAAAAAATCTGTCAGAGAGTCACACCTGTTAATTACTTCGGAAGCACTGCAAAGTGCTAATTATATAAGTCAGTGTGGCTACAGAGCTGGATGGAATCTTTCTGCCTCAGTGGAATGAAAAATCCCACGGAAGCTGAGAAGAAAAGGATGCAAATTCTGGCCTCATTCTTCTAGTAAAGGACAACTGAGCAAAAGTTCTTACTCCCAAGAAACACCCAGGGAGAGAAGCTGGCAAGTGTTCCAAATCATCCTGAATTTAGTCTCAACAACTAAACCTGAGATAGATCAATAAAGAATGAGATCTGAGTTCAATGGATCCAAAAATATTTTGGGTTCTGTTTCAGGTGTGTTCTCTGAAGCACACATACACTTCAAGATAGGATGTTCCTGAGACATTCTCTATGCCAGATCTCTGGCTGTTTCTAAGGAATGGAACCTTGCAGGCTAGTATTTGTGAGTACAGAACAGCCACATTGGCTCTTTATTAATGGTTCCTGAAATCACTCAGGATGGATGACAGATTTCTCTAATAAAAAAATGATCTCATAATTGAATAGAGAAGCAGATACAAAAATCACAGGCTTGAACAGACTAAACAAGCTCCATTCAGTGCCAGGAGAATCAGCAAAGAGAGATATTTGGGGCAAGAGGTTCACAGTGACTACAGACTGGCTGATTTCTTTTTGGCCCCCAGTGAAAAAAGACTGATGGGTTTGGCAGCCTAGAGATCTAACTTGTGTAGAAAACTCGAAAGAGAGGGACTTCCATATTTGATGAGCTTAAATTTATCAAATTTAGAAGTGTCATTTAAATGCATAATAAGAGAAATTAAACTAAAAAATTCTGATGTTTTAAAGTCTCTGAGATATCTGTTTGCTGAACTATTTCAATGGGCACTATCACACAAACCACCTAAGGAGATATATGTCCCCCATCTCTTTCCTGAAATCAGGACCCTGAAAGGTCATCTGCTTTTTCCAGTATGCCTTCCCCTTTCCCTTTCCCAGTTCATCTTCTCCTCTGGCCTTAGTACGACTGGAAGGGATGAGCAGTCCAGGGAGGGAGTGAGGGGAATTTGAGTAGTTTCATTTGAGTAGTTTCTTCATTCCAGAAGGTCACCCCCTTGCTTAGCCTGGAGAAGTTAACACTATATCCAGTAACTTTTACACGCTTGTCTCTGAGTTCAGTTAATTTCTCTGTTATTACACCAGGGGCCAAAAATAAATACAAGAAAATGTGCTCAGTGTGGGTCCATTCACAAAACCGGTATCGACGTTCCCATGGCCTACTGCATGGGTTCTCCAGCTCTGGACCACCCTGCTTGCTGCTGAGAAATTCCCTACTAGGATGCTGCTTCCATGGGCTTTTCCTTTTCCTCAAGAGGCTGGTGACTCATGGCAGTATCTAATGACACTAATTGCAACTAAGGACACTCGCATGCATAATAAAGTAGGTGCAGTATGAGCAAACAAGAGGGTATTTAAAACTGAAGCAGCAACTGTACATTCTACTCACAATTAAGACTGGCCAAGAAATTGGAAGACCTGGGTTCTAGCTGACCCATAGCAATGGCGAGTGAACCACAACTGGTTACCCCGTGCCCCAGCTTGGTTATTCCCTCCAGAAAAGCAGCACTTTTGCTGGCACCCATGCCACTCTGCACCAACACCTAGGCAGATCTTAAATAAGTGGCTTTCTCATGTCCTTACCCTCTGCTTCCTCAGGCTTCCTGGGCTGGTGGGTGACGGACTTGGTGACTTGCCCGAACGTGGAGTGGAGAGCTGACTACCAGGGGTTCCATTAACTGGAAATAAAAGGAATCACAGAGAAAAACAGCACATTAAAGAATTTTCATGACAGTTCGTCTTCTCAGGAAAATAAACAGTCAGAGAAGGGACATCAGCTAAAAATTAGACCCATTATCTGATTCGTGAAGAAAAGCCTTAGGGAACACCCATCCTCAGACATTCACTGTTCTGTTAATCTTGTGTTTAATACAATAGCAGGTTACATAATTTAAAAAAAAAAACTTTGCACAATTTCCCAGTGATGGCTTTATCTGAGCCAAGAGAGATTTTCATGAGTATGTTAAAGGCTTTGAGATATCTTTTGGTGTGTGTCTTTAGTTTAGTTCCCCAGTGGGAGAAAATGTTGAAACAGTTCACAGGTGGTATTCCCACAGACTTGAAAAAAAAATAGACTGTGCGTTTTTATAATTTAATCCCTCACTTTTTCACATTCCTATATTCATTTATGTCCTGTCTAACCCCCTCCCCCCGAAGCCAGATTCTGATGGGTCTGCCCCAAACAGGACAAAATAATTGCCCACAGATGCTGAGAAAACCCCCACGGTTTGTCTTTGTTGCTATTGAATTGATAAAAAGCTGCCAACAGGTCCCAAACTCTGGAATTCTACCCAACACTCAAGTCGTGGAAAACACTGTCAGTAAGCCGAGATGAAGCCACAGAAGCAGGCAATTCTTTTCTCTAACTAGCATCACCTCCGAGAACACATACCCCCCGAAGACATGATTTTATAAAGATATTAGAGGCTGCCACTTTTAACTTGGCAACCCCGCAGATGCTCAGGGAGGGAAGAATCAGGCAGGAGAAACAGACATTCTGGAGGATGCCCCGAGGGGAGACCCAGCAGTGCATTCCACTTACCTTCTATGAGTTCTAACATGGACACAGTCTTAGTGTTTGACCTGACTGTAGCCAGAGCCCGAGCCTCCTCTCAGCACCAAGCCCCGCACCCGCAGACAAGGGAAGCAGTTGGATTAGCTAGGGACAGCTAAGGCTGCTCTGGGAGCAGGCTGAATGAGATGCAGGATTCATCAGCAGATGCCTTTTCCTGCGTAAGGCTGACGTCTTCCCAGCGGCAGTGGGAGGTGCGGGTTCTGTCTTAGGCTACATCAAAGGTGTCAATTAAGCCTCATGCCAACGCGTTGCCACCGCAACCCCCCACCAGACACACTAACTCCTCACTCCGGAAGCCCCAGCTGGCTCAGTCCTTTGCACTGAATCATGAGGAAGTGCCTCTGGGGGCAGGCAACTCAGTGACTCATACAAGAATCAAAATGACAATAACTCGTCCAGAGCCCGGCAAGTTCCAGGTGATAAAGAAACACAAAAGTCTACGTGTTTGTGACCCGCCCCCCCAACCCACACACACTGAGTTCTCATAAAAACTTAATGGGCCAGAGGAGGGGAAGGCTCCTTGAGCCTTTACTCATCTGCTCCGAAGATCTTTAAAATGCCACATACTGCACTAATTGGTAATTTTTCTTTTGAAATGTATTGATGACTATTCTTAAAAACCTTTTTTTTTTGGGGGGGGATGCATTGTTTATGGATGTTGTTTTTTTCATAGTACAACAGCAAGCTGTGAGTGTTTTAATTTGCTTGCACACTGCCGGTTGTCTTTATTCAATGAGTTCCGTGGTTATGGCTTGCTGGACTGGACTTCCCAGACAGCGATCTCTAAGGGAAGATCTAGGGAACAGACCAAGATTTGCAATGTAAGTAGATGCAGAACCCACACTTACCCAGGGAAGATATGCTGCCCCTGGTGGTTGACTGGAGGGCACCCTTTATTAAATTAGCATTCAAATTGCCCACTTTGACTCTGCTTTACAGCTAAGTCATACTTAAAGGCTACACAGACTGATGGGGGAGAGGGGAAGGGGAAGGGATGGGGATGAATAAGGAAGTAAACACAGAAGGGGGACTCTGGTTTGTTGTTGTTTTGGGTGGTAGGGATGGAACTGGAGGGGCACACATACCAGTGGGCATTCTCTGAGCAAACCCACACAAGAAACTTTTGTCCAGCAAGTGCAGATACTGTAGGTAGCATAGCTTATCGTAGACTTACATTTTATGCAGTCAATGCACTTGAACCTTGGAAAATATATCATCTCATTTAACTCATGATGAGTTTATGACACAGGCAGTGTTATTTCCCCCCGTTTCACAGATGAGAGAACTGAGTCATAGACAATGAGCAGTTTGAAAGCTGAAGACTGAGATCTAAACTGCACAATCCACAACCTACAGGCCTTCCTGTTCTCACCTTCTCTCCCTGCACCAGACTTTCAGGGAAATCAGAGAACCAATCATTACAGTGCGGTGCTCTGAGAGGGAAGGTTGGGATGCTGTTATTGGAATTCCTGACTAATGGGGTCAAGGTCAGCCTACAGCCTGTGGAGAAGGCAGTAGGAAAGGAGCTGACCATATGAGACAAGGAGATGTGTGCTAAGTCCAGAGGACCATCTGTGTCAGAGACAGGCTTGGTGAGGTGTAGGCAGCTTAGCTTACTGTAGACTTATGTTCCATACTCCAGTCAATGCATCTGAACCTTTAAAATATATCATTTCATTTGACTCACGATGATTTTATGACATAGGCAGTATTAACTTCCCCCATTTTACACATGAGGGATGCTACCAGCCGCAGAAATATGAAGTAGGAATTCAGCTGACTATGGCAAAGCTGGAAGAGTCAGGGATTTTTCCAGAGGAAGCCAAGGCTCAAGGAGTATTGGTGTTATTTGGCTTTTGAATATATCAGCTGTTTTCTGCTATGAATTGCATTGCGCTATTATAGCTCCCCCAATGGATTCTTCTTCCTAAGAACTGACAGTGTGAATTGATCATTCTTTGGACATAGTTTTTCCCAATACAATTAAGGTATTTGGATAACAGTCACACAGATAAGACTTCCTTCTTCCAGGCTTTTTGTTTCTCTTTTTCAACATTAGAATCAGATATCTCCTTTAGCATCCATGGCTAGGGCCAGCTCTGGACAAAAGCATTTTATCTGAGATACTTCTCAAATATCCAAGGACTAACAGCAGACAGAATAAACATTCCAGACCACCTGCTAGTCTCCTGAATTAAGGTAAATATTCATACAGAGACACTACCTAGGCCAGGCACACATTAGGTACATAACATTTTTTCTTGTGCAAATTAAGCTCAAATCTTGCTTTCTTACATAGCCTTAGTGGTAGGTATCTCTAGACTTTCCTTTTGACATTTAACTCAGAATGAGAGGGCTTTTTGCATACCAGGTACATCAAGCTGTGACACACGCTGCCTAGCTACCCCCACCCTGCCAGATAACGATGCAATCGAGTTTTACAGAGACAGTTATGGCTTCTAAAGAGAAATAGGCAATTATATTTTACTCATGAATTATACTAACATTGTAGGCTCCTAACATTTTACCTAACCACTTCTAGAAATGTAGTTTGAGCTCATAAATTCACTTTTTCTCATAATATTAACTGACTTTAGCTCTTAGTTGACCCCGCCGCCTTTAACCACTCACCTTTTGGGTTGTAAAAGAAAGTCTGACCGTCACTGCCTGAGCTAAACTCTTCTCTGCCTTTATGACCCTGTAAGAATTCAAACCTAGGATGAGGAAAGAGCTAAGATGAGGAACAAAGACGGAAAGAACTTAGAACAATGAGAGGACAGGAGAGGAAGGGACAGAGAGGAGCTAAGTATGAGAATAGGACTGAAGCTGTGTAGATAGAAGAATAAAGTGCATAGACTAAAGAGGTCAGTGTACTTAGATTCATTCGAGTATCCCTCAGATTAATTCTCACCAGTAACAGTGTCTCTTCTGGAACTCTGGGAAAAAAACTATTTAGAGACCGGACCCCAATAGTCTTTAGTAGAGGGAACTGAGTCATAAACAGTGAGCTGAGATGGAGAGGGAGCAGCTTTGTGAAGGAATGAGTAGGGACTGCAGAGTACGCCGGGTACTGAAATGCATGGTAAGGACTTTGGTTGGTATTCAAAGGACAATGAGAAGCTATTGCATGATTTTAAGGGGAGCCAAGGGTCCAGATTTGCACTTTATGAACACTCTCAAGAGCTCTTACTCCGCCAAGAATGGATTAGAGGGGAACAATGCTGGACAGAAGGCTGTCCCTTACAATAATGTCAAATCAGGGCCAGCAAGATGGCTCAGCAGGTAAAGGCATTTGCCACCAAGTCTGAGGACTTGAACTCAATCCACCTTTTCCTTCAACATTTCAGACAGAAGATCCCACATTTTCTTAATAATTGGAACCACAAATTAAGGGTCTCATTTCAACCAATCAGAACACGCAGTACATTACTAAAAACTCACATCTGTAGGAAGTTTATTATCGAATATGAAAGTTCCTAAAACATCCTAGATTTTGGAAACAGTTGACTAATTCATTGCTTCTTCTAAAAGGTCTTAGATTCTGTTTGTACTAATGAAGAGACTTCTTTTTTTTATAGGTTTAAAGGATTTTTTTCTCTTTTCAATTAGATTCCTAAAGCTCTCAGACACCAGGTACCATGTGAATATTTTTTACCAGTGAAGCTGGTAATGACATTAGACATCTCTCAAAGCAAGACTAGTTGAGAGGTAAATGGCTTCTTCTTTTCCATGAGTAAATATTTTACTGTGTCCCTGACATGACCAGATTCAGCGTTTAAAGGAAGGAAGGAGGGAGTAGAACATGCTAGGAAAGTGGATCCTAGAGGGAGAAAGGGGTAAATGTGGAAGGATTGGGAGAATCCGCAGGGAGGGCTATGCAACACTAAGGAAGTGTGAAAAGTCATGTGGAGACCTATTTTATAAGCTAATTAAAATGTAATTTAAAAAAGCTGAAACCAAAAGGGCATGGCAGGGGATAACACTCTTTCCAGAAGCTGTAGGTTATTAAACAAAAATTCTAGTGTTGATATGGAGTCTTCCCCAGGAGCTGTTGGTCAAGGAAGTGCCACTGGTACCCTAAATAATACAACCTACTGCCATTGACCTGGTTGCCCACCGGAACTTGATGGTAAAACCCTGTTGCTGATATCACATGCTATGGATGCTGAATGTAGGTATACCAAGCTGGATCTGACCTGGAAGCTTCCTTACTGGTAGCAAGCTGTGCTGGTTTGAACGTGAATGGCTTCCATAGGCCCACATATTTGAACTTTTGGTTCCCAGTTGGTGAACTACTAAGGATGGATTAAGAGATGTGGCTTTCTTTCTCTTTCTCTCTTTCTCTTTTTCTTTCTCTATCTATCTGTCTATCTATCTATCTATCTATCTATCTATCTATCTATCTATCTATCTCTCCCTCTCTCTCCCAATAAAGCTCTAGAAAGGTTAAAAAAAAAGATGTGGCTTTGTTGGAGGAGGTGCATCACTGGGGTTGGCCTTTGAGGTTTCAGAAGCCTACCGCAGGCCCAATCTCCCCACCTTTGCCTCCATCTTGCTAATGGCATGTGCATTTTCAACTACTGCTCCAGTGCCATGCTTGCCTACCATACTTGCCACTGTGCTTCCTGCCCTAACGATCATGTACAAACCCTCTGAAACTGTAAGCAAGCTCCCAATTAAATGCTTTCTTCTATGATGTTGGTCATAACATCTCATCACAGCAACAGAAAAGTAACTAAGACATTGGCTTTCATGGCGCTGGAATGTGCTATATGCAGGCTGCTGGGGGAGAAAAGTCATCACTCACCTGTGAACTCTTTGAGCTACAACAAGATCAGGCCTGGCACGGTGTGCCGATTGTGTGATAGTGGCATGAATACTACAGTAGATAACCAACGACTCTTTAATGGGATTAGAGGCTGTACCTCAGGAAGGAACTCTTGCCTGATACCATGAACCGAATCAAGAGCTGATGGCCAGGGAAACTGTAGGCCATGGGGGGAACCCACTACCATCATCTTGCTAAACAGGCACATGATGGAGTTGTAGTCTAAGTAGTCATGCTTATATCCATAGATTGGCAATACTTTCAGCCTTCCTCAGAGAAACTTCTTATTGCAGTTAATGCAGGGACTCGTAACTGGTTAAAATAGCAAGCCTCAGGAACATCCTGGAGGAGGAGACAGAAAGAATGGAAGAGAAGGAGGATGAGGTGGGGAGTGCCAAAAGGGCACCTTTTAGACACAACATGGATGTGGTACCCACGAACTCACTGCAGCTGTTGTTATTCACATAAGACCTGCACAAGATTATGCCCGTCAACATTTCATCATGGAAGAGGGAAGGTCTTGTGAGGTCCCAGCCCTCCTGAGGGACAACTGACAGTTAATGGTTACTAGGGGAGAGGGTATCACTTTCTTCAGTTACATAGTCATGGATAAGTTTTCCATGCTCCAGTAAAGAGCCCCCCACTCGGACTCATGCAAGCAGCTCTAATTAACATAGCGGGCCACACATACATAGATATAAAAGCAGGATGGGAACTTGCCTGGGAGAAGAAGGGTTTTAGCAGAGAGGAAGGGGATGACAGAGAGTAATGGACTGAGAGTAAAGTTCATCATATAGATATATGAAACTATCAAGGAATATTTAAGCAAATAAATAAAAATTTTGGAAAATTAGGTATGATGGTATAAGCCTATAAACTTAGCAGTCACGAAACGGATGCAGGAGAATGGTATTTGAATCAGCCTGGGATACACAGTAAAATCAAGGAAACCCTGGGTCATATGAGAAGACCCAGGAGAGCAGAAGGGCATGAGGGTGTTCAGCTAGAATCACTACACACTGGAGTTTGACATCCCCAGGAATTGAAATGAGAAGTGGGGAGGAAAAAACCCCACACTCCTGCAGAGTGATGAACATGGCTGAGAAGTCCATACAGGAGACAGCTGAGGGTATCTATTTGTCTCCAGGAGAAGCAGGACGCAGAGGGCTGAACAGACTCGCATGATTTTAAAAGACGAAGGTCCCATGAAGTAACATCAGTGGTCAGGTGATTCTGCCCTAAGTCAGTTCTTTGGACCAGAATCAGAGTGCACAAGGACTTTTGATCTGTCTTTTCCTTTTCTGGAAACCCAGACATAAATGTTGCTATAAAAGGTGGACATGAAGGAAGGATAGAAGAAGAATATATAAAACCACTGTGGGTGCTCTACAGTGTAAGAGATGTTAAAAGAAGCTACATAGCAAACCCACTCCATAGGTACTATCACCTCAGCTGGAATCCTCCACCTCTTGTTTGCTGGAGTAACTAAGCTTAGGCAGGAACAAACAGCTGCCATGGTTTCTTAGGCTTTATGCACATTTGAAGATGTTTGTGACGTGAAAGGTAAAGTACCTGTAGCTCCCTTTGACCCTCAGGACTTTCCTCAAAAAATTATTTTTCTTTACAAAGCATTTGCATTTAAAATTTTTGTCTTACCTTCAAACAAAAAGTCAACCAGAAAATTTTATCAACATCTTACCAGAGTACAAAAATATGTATATTATAAAAAACTAGAAAAATGTTTAGTAATGAGAATATAGTACTTACAATTTCATGAATTATAGTGAAAAAAATTAAATTATTACTATTAGTTCAGTAGGGTCTTGCTAAGTAGCTCAGGCTGAACTGGAATGTGATCTTCGTGTTCTCAGCCTGTTGAGGACTAAGATTATAGTATGAGCCACCAGTGGCTTCAGAATGGAATTTTTCTAAGTAAAAATAAATGTCCAAGTGACAGCTTTAATAGTTATTACTCCATTTACCCGTCAGACACGTATGTAAGTTTCAAACTGTTTGCTGTGATGAAAAGTTCTGATCTGTCCTTCTCTCCCCTTTATTTTTTAGCTGCCACATGGGCACAGGTGGCATGGACTACACTTACCATCTCCCTGTCATCTTCTACCACGAAAGTCATTTAGCTCTGGCGTTGAAAAGGCCAGGATCGGTGAAGGAAGTGGAGGCAAATGCATGTGTATCTGTAGGTTCCCAGGATGGCTGCCCAAGTGAGGCTCTAGCTCCTGCCTTAGACTGCCCCTGACTTCCTGGGCACAGAGGTTAATTGCCCAGGACCTCTTTCTTAGCCCTGTGTCCATGGCTTGCCACATTATCAGGGTGAAGTAAGAAAGAAGAATAAGAAATCATATTGACTCAGGAAAAACAAGGACGGCACTGTAATAGTGTTAGAATTAGAATTTAGAATTAAAATTTAGGTTAGAATTAGAATTTAGAATTAGAAGTAGAATTCAGGTTGGAATTAGAATTTAGGTTAGACCTGGAATTAGAATTTCCCAATTCTAACTTCATAGGTGAGATTGAGCTTTGATGACTACAGAGAGACCATCTACTGGGGGTGATGGGAAGGAGGGATCACCAGGAGCAGAGGTGAAGGGAAAGGAGACATGGCCCTTTGAACATGTCTCCTTTGAACATGACAGTTCATTTTTAAGTACGTATTTATGAGAATGTGTTATGATACCTCCACAGTTCCAAGTATTTCTCAGTTCGTTCATGCAGTCAGCATCCACCCAGAAGGTAGAATGAACCCGATATGTTAGAAGATGGACGTTTAGTATTTCTAACCAACATCCAAGGCTGTGGTTATGGAGAGCAGCTTAGGTACCACAAGCATCATGAGTCAGCATGGCTGAGGACAAGAAGCCCCTTTGAGCCTCCAGCCACCAACTGAGGCAGCGTATCCTCCCACCTCAGCCTGGGAGCCAGACTCGGCAACTTAATTATAAAATCATGGTGAACAATCCCAGGCAAGCCCCCAAAGCCATGTGGTCTTGCCTGCTTGAACAATTACTTCCTAGTTGCATCCTCGCTGTGGAGCCCCTGTGAACTCCTTGCTATCTGGCTTCTAGAGTGGACCACCTCTGTCTTCCCCTCCACCTCCAGCTTCCTGAATTTTGAGCTATTACTTCCCTCACATAGTTCTCTATATTCCTCTGATCTACTCTCAGAACGGCAGATGTTCCTCACGGCTCCATTTTCATCTTTGCAAATCTCTGGATGGGGCAGAAGAGCCTGACATTTCTGTTGTTTAAACAATTGCTTTCTGCCAGGGTCTACGCTGTCAGCTCAAATCTCCTTACTTAAACAGTCACTCATGCTTCCTGACATTTCCACAGCATCACGCATTTCTCACGTCTCAAGTGGAACTCTACCCCTGCCCCCCTGGACAAACGGAACCTATTTCTGAGTTGCTCTCATCCTCACATCTGGCTAAATTCATTGGTTCACAGCCCTTTGAAATTTTCTTCCATTTCTAACAAGGTTTCAGATCTGTTCTGCTGATTTCTCCCCAGGGTGACTAAAGATGCCTCCAGAGCCTTCCTCTCTTTGTGTAGAATTGTTCTAAGATGGTGTTTTGTTGTTCAGCTCAGCTTTGACAGCCCTTCTAAAGTCCTCTAAGACCTACAACAAGAAACATGCCTTCACAGCCCTGTGCAATCTGACATGCAACTTAGCATGTTTTCCAGACCTTTCTAGAGTTCCATTCATGATTTTGTTTTTCAGAGTATCTCATTGTGTAGCGCAGGATAGCTGCAAACTCCTCCAGCCTTCTGAATGTTGGGATATTAGGCGTGTATCATCATGCTCAGCTCCTTATTCAACAGACAACTGTTCCTTATACTTTCATGGCTTTGTGCCTTCATTTAATTTGGAGAAAATATCCTCCTGGCCCTTTGTATCCTAGCAAGATTCTTCCAGTGCCAGTGTACAAATTCTAGACTCCTGGAAACTTCCTCTGACTGAGTTAATGATGCTTACCCTCTCCATCCTCTGGGTCATCACGGCATGACACTTAGTATACCATAACAGTAACTCCCAACCCCCCCAGAATACAAATGAGTTTTTCATCAAGGACTGTAATTTAATTGTTGTTGTCTCCTTGGGGCCTAAGGCGTGCTGGAATGTGGCAGATGCTCAGGAAGTGTCTAATTAACCTGGCATTAACAGTGAGAAGCTGTACAAGGCAGCTGGTACAAGACACTATCCCCAAGAAAACATTAAGTCATGGTAATGGTTCAGAGCTATGAAGAATATCTTTAGGGACCCCACTGCGGGTGAGTACTGAATGGTTGAGAAGAGAATAGTTGTGGGCAGGCTTTAAATACACGAAAATTTGGCAAAACAAGGGATGGACCACTAGGTTCTTGGTAAATTTGATCTCCAATAATTCTGTTAGAGCCTCAAAGCAGAAGTGCTCCTTCATGTAATGCAGACAGCTGAATCTCCGCACAGAAAGAAAGGATGGAGCTAAGATTAATAGCTAGCAGTTTGTCTTTGAAGGCATCGGACAGAAATCAAAAGAACTTGCCAAATTAGTCTTGTGAGCTGATTAAAATTCTCTACACTTCTCCAGCTTTGGTTCTGGTCTTCTTTGCATATGTTGCATAAAATATTTTATATATCCGTAAAAAATGTAAAATTTAAATAGCATAAGTAAAAAGACCAGGATTTCTGGAGTCACATATAAGTAAGTTTGATGCCTGGGGCATATGCAATAGTGCTTCAGTCACAGGAGAAATTCATGGGCGAAGGCTTTTCTCTTTTGACTGTTCTCCCTCACGTCTCTAGCACTCAGCACTGACCCTCCACAGAAAATGTCTGCTCACTATTGAACACTTGTTGCCAGGAGTGCTTCTATACAACAGAGGCAGTGCAGTTGTCCCTCAATATTCTTGGGGGAAGCGGTGTTGGCTGGTTCCTCCTATGAATCTATAGATACTCAAGTCTCATACAAACTAGCATGGTATCCGCATATGACCTGTGCATAGCTCCTAGATTAGCTCTAGATTACTTACAATACCTGACAGGGCATACAAGGACATAAACAGCACTTATATCGCGTTACTTAGGGAATAACGACTCCCAAGTAAGCTGCATATTCTGTACAGATGCAATTTCTTTCCTGAGTACTTTTGACTCATGGTTGGTTGAGTTGGCAATAAAGAATCAGCAGACATCGAGAGCAACTATCCTGTAGACTGTAAGCTTCTGAAGGTGGGGGTGGTGCATTCATTCATGCTTGACCTGAGGCTTACAAGACACTGGTGGGGAGGGGGCTCAATTATATTTGCCATGATAATCTATGAAGACAAGGATTCAAAGCAGAAGATGTAACTAGGCAAAAAGAAGTTGTCTATGTATCTTCCATGGAATAAAAGCTCTAAAACAAATCCCCTACCCCAATACTATCTTGTAAGAGATCCAAGACGAGGTCTGCATTTGGAAATTCCCAGGTTTGGGGAAGATTGTAACAATGTAGTTTCAAGTTAGGTACCTCTGCTTTCCTCCTATTTTCCACATTATGAAACAATACGGAGGTAAACTAAACTCCATTGATCCTTGTTTAAATCAAATCAGTTCATATTATAGTCTTTCTTTTTGTGTGTGTGATATACAGGTGTATGAGCACAGATGTGTGCCAGCATGCATGCCTACATGGTGAGGCCAGAAGGATGTTAGGTATCCCACTCTCACTGAATCTGAAGCTAGGCTGTTTCAACAAAGCTGGCTGGCCACCTGGCTTTGGGGATCTGCTTATGTTTGTCCCCAAGTGCTGGGGTCACTGGCATATGTGGGTATGCCTGGCTTTTTTATGTGGGTCACAGGGATTTGAACTCAGGCCCTTAAGCTTGTCACCAAAGCGGACAAGCTAAACTTTCCCAGGGGAGTCTGAAATACAGCAGGTCCAGAATGATGTTGTCATCTCAACGTTTGTAACCAGGCTTTACAATGGTAAAGTGGCTGTCCACGCTTTGCGTCACCTAGAGGTCTGCTACGGTGGTGAGGATTAAGGATGGTTATGACCTGTAGACAAGAAAGGTGAAGACAGGAATCCATCTCTGTGAGGTCAAGAGAGAAAGATCAGCAAGCCATGTCTTTCCTCCTCAGTTATCCAGAGTCAAATGGGTTCTCTGTTTATTTCCTTTCGGTTACCAGAATCCAGTGGTATACATCAGAATTACCTGGAGGGTTCTGGAAACTCAAGACTGCTTGGCCCCATTCCTGAGTTTCTGTGTCGGTGGGTCTGAAATGATGCTCAAGGCTCTATATGGCTGGCATATTCTCAGGTGGTGGTAATGAGGCTGAGAACCACAGCCCTCACTCTTGATTGAAATGTGACCACGGACTCTTTGACTGAACCCCCTGAAAGACTGCTAAAGCAAATGTTCAGATCCTTAGCACCCGAGGGAATGGGAATCATCATGTCAAACTTTACCTATTCCCAAGCAACTCTCATGAGCTCTACACTTTGAGTCTTGTTTTTTAGAAAAGACTTATTTTAGGGTCTATTTTACCTAGATGAACTATGGCAAGCAAGGAACTCTCTGCCTATGCTTAAACTCAGCAATAATGAACTGTGAGCTTGTCTAAGTGCCAGCTATGTTTTATTTATTTATTTATTTATTTATTTATTTATTTATTTATTTATTTATTTGGTTTTTCAAGACAGGGTTTCTCTGTGTAGCCTTGGTGCCTGTCCTGGATCTTGCTCTGTAGACCAAGCTGGCCCCGAACTCACAGAGATCTGCCTGGCTCTGCCCCCCAAGTGCTGGGATTAAAGAAATGCACCACCGCCACCTGACCAACTTGTGTCTATCTTAAGACCAGAGGAAGTGGGAAGTGAAGATGGATGAAATTCATATATAAATGTATAAAACTGTATACAATAATAAAAAGTTATAATGCCAAAACAGCATATATAAAACAACCTAAGTGCACACACAAATTAATTAATTTAAGAGATCAAAGGAGATGATGCTGGGACTGAGATGTTCTTTATCTCAGAACATAGCCATTTCCAACACCAACATCTGAGCCCATTCTGAGACTGACCCAGCCAGGGTCACTTCAGTGGCAGACCTCATCTCTCCCAATCTCATTGTTTTTAGCCCTAGAGCCATGAAAGTTGACCCAGGCCGGTGTCACAAGCATGAGAAACGCAATCATGTTCAGCAAAGACAAACTGGAAACCCCCCATAAGCCAGCCCCAAGTAGAATCAATGCCCCAATGGAAATTTCTAGATCCCAAGAGCTGAGCCAGATAGAAGCTGTAGCAGCTGGTGGAATGCTTCCATTGGGAGCAAATCTCTATTTCCTGAGTCTCAGTAAGCGTGTTTTTCTAAGTTTAATTTTTTTTCTCTTACAGCCAACATGCTAGACTTAGGCAAATCTGTTCATCCGTTTGAACACGTTCTAAAATTATAAACCAGAATTGACGCCCGCTTGAGAACCTCACACTCTCGCTCCCCACACCCGCCGCTGCGTCAGAAGCCAGGCGGCGGCTTGGGAGGCTCTTAGGGGCTTTACCTGAGCTGGTGGAGGCTGGGGACTTGCTCCGCCGGGAGGGTCCTGGGCTCTTGGTTGTGCCTCTGCGGGACGATGATGCTATTTTGGTGTAAGAAGTGGATTTCACCACACGACATTCTGGGGAAAGAAAGAGAAGACACATGAGCCAAGTCAGGGACACTCCAAGCCTCCAAATTTACATTACTTACAATAGTACTATGAGTAACTTTGAATAGTCTGATAAAGGGGTGCTTTTATTGGGGTTCTTTCCACAGACTCCTTCAGTTAGCTGTGGTTTTGTAATTTCACTGGGAGGTCTTTCTTCCAAGAGAAACAATTAAAAAGAGGTTTACTTTACAAAGCAAGAATTGTGATGGAAGAGTCCCCAGTGTTTGTCCTGGGGTCCTTCCTGGCGTAACTGTGTATCTTTATGATGTGTGGGAACTCGATGTGGGTAACACTGGAGATCAGGTGGTACCATTCTGCTCACAAGGAAAAGATGACCTTCAACACATCACTGGGTGAGGCTGCCAGAGACCTTGCTTTGTGCCTATAAAATTGTCTTGCTGTGAGGATGAAAAACAATCTCTTCTATTTTTAAATTTTCAGTTTTCTTGCTCATTAAATTCAGTGCTAAGTATTGTAAATAATGAAGAATTTCTTATTTTTCTCTCAGTGAACTGTCTGGTTTATTTATGACATGCAAATTCATCTTTTATAACATATAATCTATGTTTTTGGAATGATAATCAATTAGATTTAAAAAAATATAAAGTACATTAAGAGTACCCAATAACTCATGATCAAATGATGCCTTAGTTATGAAAGTGCTAGACTAATTTTTCTCCTCCTTTATATTTTTAAGTAACAATGGAGTTAATCTACATATTGGTCTGTAATCAACCCTTTTCTTACTTCATTAGTTCTTGGAGGTGGGTGCTGGTTAATTTTTTGTTAACTTGACACAAGCTAGAGTCACCTGGGAAGAGGGAATATTAGTTGAGAAAGTGCCTCCACCAGATTGTTCTGAGAACAGGTCTGTGCAGCATCTTCTTGACTGATGATTGATGTGGGAGGGTCCAGCCCTCTGTGGGCAGTGCTACCTCTGTGGTCTTAGGTGATATAAAAAAGCAAGCTGAGCAAGCCACAAGGAACAAATCAGTAAACAGCACTCCTCCATGGTCTCAGCTTCAGTTCCTGCCTCAAGGTTCCTGCCCTACTTGAATTCCTGTCTCAAGGTTCCTCACTACTTGAGTTCCTGCCTCAAGGTTCCTGCCCTACTTGAGTTCCTGCCTCAAGGTTCCTCCCTATTTGAGTTCCTGCCTTGGCTTCCCTCAAGGATGGATGAGTAGGGATGAATGAGCCAAAAGAGCGCCTTTTCTTCCCCAGGTCTCATTTGGTCTTTATCTCAGCAACAGAAAGTGAACTAATTCGTGGGCATTTTGACCCTGACCTTTAGCATCTGTCAAGCATCTTACCACATAGAATATTCTAGTTCACTTAAGCACTCAAACTTTAAATTAAACTGCTTTCAGCATTTTGCTACTGTAATAACTTAGTAGCACCCTTGTAAATGAGCATTTAGTCACCCAGTTATTTCCTTCATAAATATTTAGTCCTTGAAACTTAATTCAATTTTTAGTAACTGGAAGAACACACTGTAAGTGCTCAAAAATATTTGCTGAATGAGTGGATTTGATGGATTGGAAGATAAGTAACTTTTCCTCTAAAGTATCTTTTTGAAAAATTACTTTTCTGTGTTTGTGTATGTGTACCTGCTTGCCTGTATGTGCGTCATACACCTGTAGTACCCACAGAGGCCAGAAGGGGGAATTGGATCTCCTGTATCTGGAGTCACCAATGGTTGTGATCTGTCATGTGGGTGGGTGCTGGGAACTCACCCCTGAACTGCTGAGCCATCTCCCCAGCTCCCATAAGTTCTTAAAAGCTCTTGTCCTCAAGTGTTTCACTCAAATTATGCTTTCATTGGCTTATGGTCATTTTCCTGACCTCTTCTTGTGGTTGAGCATTATCTTACAATTTCTTTTTGGAAAATTTATAAACAAAATTAAGATATTGTTGCTTAAAATCTGAGGTGGCTTTATTGCCAGTAATGTTGCAGATTTTGTTTTACATACATACTTATCATTTGTACATCTTCTTTTGCAATGACTTATTAGTGGCCTTTGATTGCCTGAGATTGAGAGAATCTTTCTCTTATTGGCTTGTAAGAATACGTGTTCTACATTCAAATTTTATTCTTTAATCTATTATGCATAAAATGATGTTAGTAACATTTCTCTTTCTTGACGGTTGTTGAATGTTAACCTTTTGAATGTTTTCAAGAGTAGTAGTTATAAATTAAAGAATGGGTCTGGGGGATGCCTAGTATCCTCAAGATCCTGGATTTAATCCTCAGAAGTGCGCGCGCGCGCGCGCGCACACACACACACACACACACACACACACACTCTAATATGTTCATTGTTTCATTATATCTTTTAAGTTAAGAATTCACAATTCCAGATCACTAAAATTGTGATCCAGATTTACAGACACTGACGCCTGGCTTCATGCTGAAATTTTACTTCCCTATCCTTGAAATTTGTCATTTTGTAGGTTGCAAATATGTTTCTTTACCTTATCCACTTTGAGAAAGGTGGTTGCCATTGCCTAGTAAAGGAGAAACAAGTGTGCATAAGACACATCAATGCTCTAAGACTAGAAACAATAGATATGAGGCAGAGAAGAGCCCCCTACACTGAACTGAGGTGAAGCGAAGAGAAATGATTTAATGGAAGGGAAGGAGGAGGAAGAGGAAGAGGAAGCAAGGAGGAAGACGACAAGGAGGAAGAATCCTGCCATGAGGTATGAGTATGTGTGGTCTCTTCTGAATTTTTTTTCATAGTAAAATAGAGAGAGAAAGGAATCGAGGCCTTGACCTACTCAGGGTCAGTCCAATTTCTCCCAGTGGTGACTTGGAGCACTGCTCTGGCCGGCCCAGGGAGCCTCAGAGAAGGAATTGTTTCTTGAAAGAAGATTAAGAACGGAACAAAACAAAAACCTACTCCTATAGGCTTATCAACACAATCAAAGGAATGGCCAAGAAACAACACGTGTAATGCTGAAGACACAATCCGAAACAGTGGGTTTATTCACATGGTGTGGGAATGCAGTGGCTTAGTGTGTGTCCCAGGAGGTTTTAATTCACAAAGCTCTGCTTTGGAACCAGAGAAGAAAACCTCAAATTAGCTGAGGACTCTGTCCTCACAACTGACGATATATTCTGGAGTTTGTCCTAGATTTTGGACATCTTCCCCGTCTTCTGGCAGCACATTAGCAACTAAACTGAATCATCACAGTGTGGCTGGTCTATGGGCATGCCTCCAGTTACATTTTTATCAAGTGCCCACTATGTGCCAGGCACTGAGGGCTGCAGGCATGGTGCTGAACAATACAAAACTGGAGCTTGCAACACCAAATGCAGTGATGCTTTTTTTTTTCCCCTTCTAATTTTTGTTTCATAAACCACAGCATTTGAAAACTGTTAGTTATTCTAACAAATTGCCATTAAATAACTATAGATTCTTCTGATTTTAAATCAAAACCAAGGCTGTAATTAGGGCAGGACGACTGGGGCTCTTCGTTTAAGGTCATGGACATCTGGAGGTCACATAAATTTAAGATAATTATTTTGAAAGCTCAGTTCGTTAGTGGGAGTGAGCGGGCAAAACAGAAAGTTACCAGATGGCATGGACTGTTAATACTAGCCATCTTTGAGCTGGAGCTGGAGATTCAAATGCTGGTTTTGGGTTTTTGCCTCATGACGTTTGTCGCAGGGACCAGAGTTGCTAGCTGTAAGTCCAGCTAGCAGCACAACAGAACCAGTCTTGTCACACTAAGTTGAGATTCTTCCAGCTCCCAGAAATAGATCAGACTGTTGATTCAGACAGCTTGGTCTGATCAGAGCAAATGGAGGCATTTCAGTAAGTTTTTAAACTTAGTCCGCTTCATATTATTAATCGATCAGATGTATTCATGTATTGCCTTGCCTCGCTCCTTTACTCTGTTGAGTGCTATCTGGCATGTGAGTTATGAAAGATCACAGAGTAGGGGCTCAGCAAATAAGACCTGGTTTGATATTTTCCCCGTGAGAACTTGTGTGAACTCCCAGTATTCATCGAACCCATCCACCCCACCCCCACCCCACTTTACAAATGAGAAAAACCAACTTTCTGAGAGCTAAGTGACTCAAATCAGAACCCAAGTCTCTAGGCCGGCGGGGTGATTTTATCCCCATTTCTACACAATTGATATTGGAGCTTAACTCTATTTCTTCATTTGTGACAGCATCCTGGGAAATTTCTATCAGTGACCAGGAGAAGGGGAAGAGGAGTGAGTAAACGAGTATGGTTCACAGGAAGGGTGTCAAGAAATTAGTTAAAAACTCAAGATATCAAACCCAACTTTCTACCAAACTGTCCATTGCATCATAAAAGAGAAATAACGAATTGACTTTGAGATGTCGAACTATCGGAAAGTAATCATGTGAGGATTGAGGCGTCTGAAGGATGGTCACAAAGAGCACAAATCTCATGCCACTTGCCCCCAGGGTAATAATGAGGCTCCCTGAGTCCTGCTGGGGATTAGTCTAATTCCAAAGCCTTTGGCTGGATAACAGAAAGAGAAACAACATAAAATTACTTGTTTTTGTTCTCTCTCTAGGGTCAAAATAAACTTAGTTAAAGAATGCTGTGGGGCTATGATGTGTGTATGGGGGGTGGTGAGGGAGAGAGTCCTCCAACAGCTTTCCAGTTAAAAGTTTGAATTTTCAGGGTTTTTTTTTATTGGAATCACATTTTATAAAGGTAAAAAAAAGTGTCATGAGGAAAAACAAATGATAAATTCCCTCAGAGAGAATGTCACAATCCTTGTCAGCTTAAAACCACAATTTGAAACATGGGGAACAAACTGACCTAAAGAGCCAGCAAATACAATGCCTTTTGGCTTCCATAAAGGACATTGTCTCTGTCTCCATCTAGGAAGAAGTTGGTCCCTCATATACGGAGACATCAACCCTTCAGCAATCACATCTTTTATTACGGTTGGATTACATACTTGGACTTGACTGATCAGGTCTGTAAGAGGCTGTATGTCCTTTGTGGAGATGCTACACAATTCAGATATTCCTCAAACACATTGGAAAGGTGACTGTGAACCACCGAAGAAATGGCCAGACTTGCTATCAAAGATCACAGCCTACCGAGTGAGCGCATGTCCTTTGGTATGTGTGGGGTTCGGTTTCGGCTCCACACCAAAGTCCATGGATACTGGTCTCTTGTATGAAATGGTGTCATATTGTCATATTTAGCGTAACCTACACATAGTCTTCTGTGTACAGTTTAAATCATCCCTAGGTTAATAAACTACAACGGCAATGCAAATTGTGGTTGTAAGACGTGGTTTAAATAACATGGATGAAGAAACAGGCCTGTATATGCATTTTTACACATTTGAATGAGAATGTCCCCCATAGGCTTGAGTGTTTCAAGAGCTGGTTCCCAGGTGGTGGTGCTGTTTGAGGTTTAGGAAGTGTGGCCTTGCTGGAGGAAGTACATTACTGGGGGTGGGCTCTGAGGGTAGATTACCTTGCCTTACTTCCATTCTGCTCCCTCTGCTGCCTGCTTGTGGTTGGAGATGTGAGCTCTCCATTTCCCACCTCTGCCTCCATGACTGCTGCTTGCTACCCGACCACCCTGCCATGATGGACTCTTTTTTCCTCTGGAATCATAAGCCTCAAAATCTCTTTCTTCTATAAGTTGCCTTGGCCATGATATTTTTATCACAGCAATAGAAAGTCACTAATACAGCCCACGTTATGGTTTGGATCCACAGTGTTTCCAATGGCTCACATGTTGAAAGGCTTGTCTACTATTTGGTGGTGCTTTACAGAGGGTCATGAGGGCACTGACTGCATCAGTGAGTTCATCTATTCATGAGTTCATACTGGATGGATCGGGAGGTAGGGTCTGCAGAGGCCACTGTGGACTTGACTTTGCTGGGCATATCTTGTTTTGGATTCTTCTCTTGCTTTGCTTCCTGGATGCCATGAAATGAACAGTCAGTTTTCCTCTGCCTCATCTTTCCCTTGTGGGGGCTCCGCTCTACCTAAGACCTCAGAGCAATGATGTCAAGTAATCATTGACTGAAAACAATGAGGCAAAATACATTATTCCTTTTTTCAACTGTACCTTGAAGCATTAATCCTGGGGATGGCAGACTAATACAGTACAGACGAAGCTTTATTCTCTAGTAACTGGAGATTAAACATGAGGGCAAGTGTTCTGCCACTATGCTCCACCCCAGGCACAGATGAAACCTTGATAAAACTTCCAGTCCCTGGTTTTCTTGGTAGAGCCCGCACATGTACAATTGTAAACAGGTGCTTCCAAAGGCCAGTGTGGGAAGGCTTGGTTCTGAGTACAATGTTACTGGGAAGTGGTGGTACCGTTGAGAGGTAGGGCCCAAAGAGGGGCTCTAGGTCACTGGGGACATACCATTAAAGGGGATTGTGGGACACTAGTCCTGTCCTGTTTCTGTTGGCTGGCTTGAGACGTAAGCAGTTAGTTTGGTCGCATGTTCCTTCTACGACATGTCACTCTTCTCAGGGGCTCAAAGCAAGGGCCTTGCCCAGTTTTCCCTGGAAACCCCCAGAACTGTAAGCCCAAACAACTTTCTAAGCTATTGTCTCAGGATTTATAGGAACAGAAAGCTGATTGATACATACAGAAAACACACCAGATGCATGGATTGCGGTGACTATATCCACAGGGGAGGCACGGGGACTCCTCTGCTTTGGAAATGTTTCTACCTAACTCTCTGGGCTGAAAGTCCCCATCCTCCACATGGTTCACATGCTCCGCATAGACATTCACTTGGCGGATGCCCTGAGCATTTGAGTAGATGGTAGTTTCAGGTCCCCTCATTTCAGACATGCTACTCAATAAATGGGCAGCTTGGGAGAGACAACACAGACAGTGAGGGATGGGGAGGGGCGGGACATTGTCTTTGGCAGTGTTCCTGGTAGCATGAGAATCTCTACCTAGGCGGATCCTCCCTGCACCCAGGAACAGTTGGTAGGTAGGCTGACGTGCTGCAGCAGGTGCTGAGGGCTAGAAATAATTCCAGAATGACACAGAAGTGCCAACAGCTCACCTGGGAGCCCACAGCATCAGTGGATCAAGAGGTCACATGCACCTGCGGCAGAACATTGACCAAAGCGCAGGTGAACATCCCTGGTTGTCTAGACAACCCTGGGGAGAGGCTGTATGCTGGGTAGCAAACAGTCTTTAAATATAGAAAGATATTTATTACCATTATCTCTTTTTAACACCAGTCAGAATAAAAGCATCACTAGCCTCTCCATTTAGTCTCTCTGAGCTGTTGAGATTATTCGATCTCACAGAACTCATTACAAGCAGTGTCCTATCCTGATCACAACAGCAAGCTCCCTCCTAATTTGGCAAAGGCACAGAGCCTCGTCTCTGTTGCTATATATGCAAAAGAGTCAGGAAGTACATTTGGTTCTAGCAATTTTTGTTAAAAAATGGCATAAACTCTTGATGCAGAGAGAGAGGGGAGAGAGAGAGAGAAAGAGAGGGGGAGAGAGAACGAGAGGCAGAGAGAGAGAGGAGAGAAAATGAGAGAGAGAGAGAGAGAGAGAGAGAGAGAGAGAGAGAGAGAGAGAGCAAGCACCGGTCATGCTACCTGCTACTTCTCCAAAAAGTTGCCCTGAGATCATGCTACCTGCTACTTCTCCAAAAAGTTGCCCTGAGATGTTCATGTTCTCTGAGTTGGAGGAAGCCTCTGAGAATGTTAAGGTCATCAGTGGTTACTCAGATGACCCTTAGTTTCAGGAACATTCTCTTCTTAGACAGCTGGAATGGCTATCCATTCCTCCAAGCTCTTCTGATGCCTGAAGGATTCACCACCTTCTGCCTCATAGATTTTGAAGCCTGGCCATCCTCAGTTAATCTTCAGCTTGCCTATGTGGGTGAGCCAGACAGAGCATTGCTGGGATCATTGATGACTAGAGTTTACTTCTTACGGTATATAATGATTTTCACACTTCGCAACAGCTTGGAAGGCAAATGAAGGGGTTCTGTGCATCTTTCCAGCCACATGCTCCAGGGTGGACTGAGACCCAGCCTGTGTTTCTACCCCACCTGGCTTCTGAGTCCACACTGACACTACATTGTCATCACCGCTGCCTGGGGATCTGAGCAAAGGCTGCTTCCCTGAGCCCCGTGTGCAGC
Organism: Peromyscus eremicus; assembly: GCF_949786415.1. Lineage (NCBI taxonomy): Eukaryota > Metazoa > Chordata > Mammalia > Rodentia > Cricetidae > Peromyscus > Peromyscus eremicus. The sequence continues at coordinate 2,059,772 of NC_081421.1, forward strand.
ATGTCTAAGATAAATGCAGTAGGATCGAGACATTCGAGCACTAAACACTTAGAAAAGTAATGTCAGGAGCACGCTGAATGGGAGGCAAAGGCATCAGTTCGGTGGTTTCACAGGAGAGGAAAAGACCCAGCAACTGAGATCTTAAAAGTGTCATCTAAAAATACAGACACGTGTGGCTGGCTGCGGTAGCTCCCCGAATGATGCTGCACAGTTTTCAGAACACCAGCTAAGCACGCCAGGCGGTGCCCACGTGCTGGCACACCTCGTGACTTCAGAGGCTCTGCTGAGAGCTGTTACATTACGTAACATCTGTGAGAGGCTCGATGGCACGGGCATTTTCTATATTAACATGGAGACTCATTCCTCAGATCTAGAGTTTTGGTGACCACAACGAATCTCTTTTCCAAATACTTGCCTGATTCCCTCACAGTCAACCAACAGAAGCTATTGTCTCTTGTCTAACAGTCCAGGGTTGTGCTGTCCTGAACTGGGGAGACAGTTTGGCTCCAGGAGACTGCTCAGTAACTTGGGTTCCTACCCTTATTTCTATCTCTTCTTCTCATATGCACAGTCCCTGTGGCGGGCTTGCAATGTTAGCCTTAAGGGAAAGGAGAGAAAAGAGGAAGGCCTCAAAACACCAAACAAAACTCTGCCTCCTCCTACAAGAACTTCATTTTCTGAAGTGGATGCTGTCCTTTCTTCCTCCCACACAATTACAGAGGAGAACCGCCAGCTGAAAATTGTATCCTTGGCTTCTACCCACGGTATACCCTCTTCCTAGTTGTGATGACCACAAATATCTCCACACACTGCCCAGTAGCCAATGATGGGGACCTGTTCCCTCTGGTTGGGAACCGTTACTACCTCTCTCCATTAGGCAGCATTTCCCTGGGGTAGCCCTAAGTTAGTTCCTCCTTGAAGGAATTAATGAAAACATTGTCCATCACTTGCCTGGATTCCTCAACAATGCATTTTTTTTTTTTTTTTTTTTTTGGTTTTGCAAGACAGGGTTTCTCTTTGGTGCCTGTCCTGGATCTTGCTCTGTAGACCAGGCTGGCCTCAAACTCACAGAGATCCTCCTGGCTCTGCCTCCCAAGTGCTGGGATTAAAGGTGTGCGCCACCAGCGCCCGGCAACACTGCATTTGTTTTTAATTCTTTCTGCAGTCTTAGCAGCACAAATTGGTTCTAAGCAAATTCTTTCAGCACTCTCTTACTACTGGATGGGCTGTGTTGCTCTGGTGGTTTCCTATTGATAATTTGGAGGTGAGGGAGTTCACAGAAGCACAGGGTAAAGAAATTGAACGTTCTGCCATGCAGAGGGCAAGCTTGAGTTTTGCAGAAGGGATCAGAGCACAGCCCAGGATCAACCACACTCTAAGCAAGACATCTTCCTGCCAGATTGCACATGTTATCTGCAACCATCCTTCTAGGAAGGAGCCCCATGCAGAGATCCTTCTAGGAAGGAGCCCCACGCAAAGATCCGGAGCCCCTGTAGCTGATTCTATGCAGGAGAGTTTTCTCCTTAGCCACAGTGATGTGGGAGTCTGTGAACTCAGTCATTAAACCTGACAACACGAGGTACCTGTTGGCTGCAATGAAGCCAGGATCTCGTCTTTCTGAGTGTCAACAGTCATGCTCCTGCTATCAGTGTATTCACCATGGGAACCCTTTCTCCACCAACAGTGAATACGATCCCAAAAGAAAACTTAAAAAAAAAATATGTCATTGTCATCTGCCATTCACAAAGAATCTGCCACCTTATCAGGTGGTGGTGGCACACTCCTTTAATCCCAGCACTCGGGAGACAGAGGCGGGCAGATCTCTGAGTTCAAGACCAGCCTGGTTTACAGAGTGAGTTCTAAGACAGCTAGGGCTATACAGAGAAACCTTGTCTTGAAAAAGGCAAAAAAGAAAAAGAAGAAGAAGAAGAAGAAGAAGAAGAAGAAGAAGAAGAAGAAGAAGAAGAAGAAGAAGAAGAATAATCTGCCACCTCTGCAGTGACCCATGGTACTTCGGTCAGGTGCTGTTGTCTTTGATGAGCAACGCAGTTGCAGTTACTGAAATCGAAGAGCCCCTGTTGAATGGATGTGTTTATTTTTATTAAAGGTCCTGAGAATCTTCAGTGACAGGCCTAGAAAATCCATAGATGCCTCTCCTTCCAATGCGGCCTGGTTTCCACATCATTTGGCCCGAGTGTGATGCCTTCTTAGTATTTCCAGGAGTCTGACTGTGTTGAGATTGAGTAATGGAGGCAATAACTGGATCATATAAAAACTTGCAGCTACTTGCCCAGAAATCCAACCCTTCCCATGCTGACCAGCCCAAAAGGCAGCACACTTGAAGTCAGAAGCACAGAATGTCAGAGCACTGTCTCTAATCCCAGCCTGGGGAGCCAAACAGCCGCCTCCAAGTCAACCAGCCTTCAGTGGCCAGGGTTTCCTGGTTTTCGTTACCATCTCCAACTTGGGACTAACTGACCAAAGCCAAATGTGCCCCCTAACCATATCCAGAGGATGCCTCACTTCCAGACAGCCCGCCTGCAGCTTCCCCACAGACACCCACCATCAGGGCATAGCCGCACCTCTCCTTTCTCCCACTGCAGAGCTCCCTGCGCCTGCCTCTGAGTTTCTGCCCAAATGCAGATGGGGGAGGCTCACTCTCTGCTATGCCGAGCTCAGAATAAACAGCTCTCCCTCATCTCACTCAGTTGGTCCTCATCTATTTCTACCACACACATGGCTGTCACACAGCTGTGACTAGATCGCTGGGTATCTGGGCCTGGATCTCACGTTCTAGGTCATTCCATAGACTCGTGTGGCTGTGCTGATGTGCCATGTGCAAGTCAGCATACCATCCCTCTCCTTCTCAAGAGCTTTAATTCACTTTTAGGTGCAATGATCCCTTTTCTAAATGAGTTACAAGTTGGTATCTTTCAATGGCTAATCATTTTATCTACCATCACATGCATGAAGTCACTTTGGTAACAGTCATCTTAAGGAATTTTTGTCAGGAAAAAGGTTGATGCTCCACTGCTTAGAAACTTCAATGACACCTCATTCTCTTGTGGAATGACCTTCAAATAACCTTCAAGGGACCTGCCTACCTCAGCTCTCTGCCCCCATTTCCCTTGGGTGTGTAATTTTAGTTTCTTAAGTATGCTAAGAATCCTCCTGTCTCTAGGTATCTATGCAAAGAACATTCTCTGTCTACTGTGAACTACTCCTTCTTAACCCCTGCTCAACTTAAATTTATTCTTCAAATATTTTCTGATATTTTAAGTGGTAGAATGTGATTTCTGATTAGTCAACAAGATGTTTGCTTGGAATGCAAAAAAAAAATGGGCTGGAAAAAGACAGAGACAACAATACATGCTGATTTTTAGGGGCTTTGCCAAGAATTAAAAGCATAGTAAATGGTGGTCCTCTACATTGGTGGTCAGAGAAGGTGTTTGGGCAGAGAGGACATTGAAAGTTTGGATACAGGAAGAAGCCAGCCATGAGTAGATGGGAGGGAAGGGAAGAAGGTGGGGTCCCGTGAAGCCACAATTGGGAAGGTCAGGTCAGGTATCATTTTAATCAAAGTGGAAGGTGAAGTTATGGAAGAGACTTATTTAAGGGTAGGGATAGGATCTACTCCACACACTCTAAAGGACACTCAGGGTGCTGTGAGACTCCAAAGGTGTGCAACTGAGTAGGAAAGATGGAGGCCTGGCTGTGGCCAGAAATAATAGACAAATGTAAGAGATGGACATGGGATATGATGAGGAGGATGGAATCCACACAAGGTAAAGATGGGCTGTGGGGAGACAGGGGTACCCTGGGACATAACGATCTTAGCTTACATGCTTACTCTCACTATGCTGGAATGTCCTGATGAGGGGTGTATGCAGCATGGTGGCTTCCTGTGCCCACAGGCAGGAAAGACTAAGCACCTACCACTATCCATAGCCCTCTTGCAGGAGATAAAGCAGAATTTAATCCTTTAAAATACACGGTCTTACCTCTCTGAATCTCTTGCTTTAGAATCACTGGAGGTGAGGCTCGAAATATCACAATTAAAAACACAAATGGTCCCAGTGATGTGTAGCCATGGAATGTAAAGGTTTTTTTTAAATCTCTAGTACAAGGGTAAGACAAATGCTGAGAAAACTCCAAGGCTCAGTATGAGACATAGTTATGCAATATAGCTTTTGGACAAAAGGGCCAAAGTAAAGAGGAAATAAATTAACAAGACGAATCAGTCCTAAAAAACTAACATCCTATTTCAGATCCTGTCTCAACTATTGCAGAAACAATAGTCTCTCCTCCTGAAACCTGGCTTGAGTGCAGACTTCTGTATAACAGCTTGCCCTACTTATTGGCAGCACATGACCGCCTGGCTCTCACTAGCTCCAAGATGGGAAGATCTGAAAGATATGTTAAGAAGTATATAGATGTATTATTTAAGAGCTGAGAGCTACAAAGTGAAGAATTACCTCTTGAGCAAAAGAAGCAAAAGAAACTATCATCACCACCAACAAAAACCCATAAAAAAAGTGAACTGAAATAATAAAATTTGACACCCCCTCCTTAAGTGAAGCCTTCTTATGCCTTGCTTGGTCCCACTCATGCAGATAAAAGATGTATTTTAGGTATAGTAGCCTTGAACACAGACCCAAGCAGGTCAGAGATCAGGGTGTCTGGAAGAGCTCCTTGGGAGGCATAGAGAGGTAATTGGACTTCCAGGCTGCACACAGCATACTTGTCATTTTCTAGTGGTGTGCCATTTGCAAAGGGCAAGGTAGTACTGCTGAATTATCTTGTGTTCCCTCTATGTGTTTATGACATGTCATAGTGTGGGTGATGGTAGGGTCTATTCTTCTTCTGTTTGCTTACTCCATGTTCTGTGATGTCCACTAGAGTTCAAGGTATTTGGGACTGGGAAGCTCTCTGGCTCCAGAATCTTCCTGGGATTTTGATGCATCTTGGGTCCTATCCCAGACAGTCAGGATATGTTTTTTTAAAAACTCACCGTTCCTGGCCCTTCACATTCACATCAAAGCTTGGGAAGAAATTGTCTATACCCACAGAGAGAGGCCCTTAGAATGGTGGACCCCAAATATCACTGAGAGCAGTTTGAGGTGCTTGTGACAAACCAAGATTCTCATGCTCACTCCCCAGAGACTCCAGTCTCATAAGCCAGCTCCCAGATGTTAACCCACTTGAGCATGAGTCTGGTACTCTGGGGATCATTTGAGAAGCCGGGCCACTGATGGCAATAAATAAATATTCACAGCTCTAGAGAAGAGCACATGACAAGCAGAGCCAAATGTCTTTTTAAAGAGCATTATTTTACAGTGTCATTTCACTCCTTTGACGACAGACTCACTTCTGGGTTGTCAGTGAATGCTCAACTTTCCACACCCTTTCCTCAGGTGTGGTTCTGAAACTGTGGGCCTGGAAATTTATTAGTTTATTTTAATGTAATTCTATGGATAGTTCAGATAATCATGGAGATTTCGGGGAAATGCTTATTTTTTTGAGGTTCACATTTAAGGAAAATTCCACAGGTCAATTGGGTAAAGGTCTTGTTCAGATCTTACAAGGTAATTTAAGCAGAAGGACCAGGTTCTTGGTGATAGGAGGAACTTGTATCTAAAGGAAGTTTCTAGAAAGGCCTTTACCCTCATCTAATGTCCTGGGGAGTGGACACCAAGCTTAAGCTTAAGAACGAAGATATCCACCATGTAGGATTCTATATTTGAAGAGAAGTCAGTCTGGCCTTCCTCTGACAGAAGACTTCCAGTGGGGAACGTGGGATTTCATGGTCATTGCTTTCTTGTCTCAAGGTAAAAACAAGGCTTGGGAAGAAAGTTCTTCAGCTAAAATCATCGTGGAGCCTACAGTGGCATCAATGATTCCGTTGAGAAGCCAAGATCAAACCCTAACTACAAAGCCAGGAGTAGACATTTGGATTCTTGCGAGGAAGAAAGCACCAGCTTGTGGCAGGAGAGGACAAGGCTCTACACAGATTAAAAAGCATTGTGTGATAGGAAAATTGATGTAAACCCACTTCTTAGACAAATTTCATTTAACTAACAGGCCAGTTTATCCTACCTAATGTTTTTGGGAAGAAACAAGTAATGTAAATGTATATATTTGGCAGGAGATAGAAAAAAATAAGAAAAGATCGAATTGGCATAGCCCACTTAAAACCTTATTTATCTTTAAAGATTTATGTTTTAGTTCTTTTATTTATACGTATGTGTCTGTGTGAATGTATTTCATGTGTGGGGGTGCCCATGGAAGCCAGAAGAGGGTCTGAGATCTCCCAAGTACTTGAGTTACAAGTGGTTTTAAGCCATCCCATACGGATACTGGGAACGGAATTAAGGTCCTACAATGGTCCTACAATACATAAACAATGGTTTAGGTATGGTTCTAAGCAGAGGCAAGCTGTAGAATTAATAACCTCATGGAGAATTGAAGAAGGACATACCCACCTCCAGAAAAACCCCAGCAATGATGATTAGTAAATAATCTCATTGCTGTCACACAAACAAAATCTCATTTCTGGAGGCCTTCTGAGAGGAGGTCCAGGGAGATCCGCCAGAGACATCAATGCTGCACGTAAATGAGTGTTCTGGGAACAGCTGTGCTGGGGCTTGGCTACTCTGAGGAAAGCAGCCTGGAAGAAGTCAGGGAACGGGGATGAAACAGGGTTCTTTCTTTTTTCTGCTACTCAGCACAGGAAGCAGACAGCGCCCACACGGCAGAGCAGCGTTAGTAGTGTCTGTAGATAGCTATCCAGACACTGCCGTCCCAGAGGGAGCGGCAAGCTGCTTAGTTCACCCCAAAATTAAATTGGATAAAAAAAAAACCCTAAGCAAAAAAACAACCCCAAACCTAGCAACTTAAAGCAGAAATGGGAATCTGGAGAGATGGCACATAGAAGTGTGTGTACACACACACACACACACACACACACACACACACACACACACACGTATACGTGGGGAAGGTGGGGAGAGGCAGAGAGAGAGAGACAGACAGACAGACAGAGAGAGAGAAAGAGAGAGGCAGAGGCAGACAGACAGAGGCAGAGAGGCACAGAGAAACACAGAGACAGAGAGATTATCTACAATTAGCAATCACTGGAGTGACGTACTGACTAGTGGTCCTCATGGGGACATTTCAGGGGTTCAAGTGCCACACAGGAAATCTGTTGTGGGGGTGGCCAGGTAAAGCAAGCTGCTGAAAATGGCTGAAACAAGCAGAAAGGCGTTTGTGGTGAGTGTCTCATTGTCAGTCTGGACTTGCTCACTGAAGGCCCTCCGAGGGGACTTGGAGTCACAGTAAACCCTTACACCAGTTTGCAGTCAGGCAACACATTTGCCTCATCTTTGACATCCAGCTGTCTGGTTTGTTGGATTTCCGGCTAGTGTACTAGGGGGTCACAAACCCCATGGCTGATGAACCTGCTTCTCAGCTCTGCCCTTGAGTCGAAGTCCCTCAAGGAGCCATTGATTGTATGAGGAGGAAATGGTGAGAAAAGAGGAATACTAGAGTTCTGCCTGAGGAGGGGCTCATTCTATCACTTTAGGGACAGTTTCTGAGCTAGTAAGATGGCTCAATATGGAACGGTGATTTCCACTAGGCCTGATGACACCAGTTTGATCCCAGAGACCTACATGGGGGAAGGAGAGAACCAGTTCCCACAAGCTGTTGTCTGACCACACACACACACACACACACACACACACACACACACACACACACACACACAGAGACAGAGAGACACGGAGACACAGAGACACAGAGAGAGAGACAGAGACAGAGAGAGAGAGATCTAAGATCCCATTTATATCATGGGCTACGTTTTTTGTTGCTTTTTGTTTTTTTTGTTTGTTTTTAAAACAGGATCTTACGCTCAAGCCTAGACTAGCCTCAAACTTGTCAGTCTCCAGTCCCAACATTCAAAGTCCTGAGACCAGGCTATTTTTGAAAGGACAAAGCCATACCTATGAAAACAAGAATTGTAGAGGAAACTATGTTGCCACATTTGTGGAATTTAAATGCATACATGGCAAAGTTCTGAAGTACAACAAATTTCTAAGTAAATAATTTCCTTTTCCTATATTTTCACATTTGTATATGCAAGGGGATAAGTTAAGAGTGGGCTAATTCCTGGGAATAATTCTGTGTGTTTTACTCAGAAAACCAAGCGTTTCCTGTACTCAGGTTGCCTACTGTGTACTGTGTATTCTCCTGTTCCTCATGTTTGGCCCTCATGACTTACCGTTCCACCTAAGGAGACCTACCCTTCACCATCCACTGCCTAAGACGATGGTTGCCTGTACAGTTTAATTTTAAAGAAGGCTTTTCATAAGCCATTGATCTCTTTTCCCTCCTATTCCAAACAGCAGACATGAAATTACGTCTCTGGGTACATGTGATTAATCTCCAATCCAGAAGTGAAGAAAAGAAGAAAAGGTTAGGGACATCTAAAGCCTCTTTTTTTTTTTTATTAGGAGAAAGCAGGCTTTAGGTTGAAAATGTGATTTATCTCCTTTAAATCCACTTGAAGATCACCTTTACAACAAGGGTCAAATGTGGCTTGAAATGAATTCCCTGTGCGGTACTTAGGCAGGTCCTAAGTTATAGCTTTTCAAGGCTAATAAATACTGTAACCATGTGACGGCAGCCATCTAAATGGCTGTACATAGGATTTGGGGGGATTGTGGTCTTTCAGTGGAAAGAGTCTGGTTAGAAGGGAAACATTAGAGTTGACTTGTGGCCAGACTGCTTGAAATCAAATGATATTCAATTTACGTCTGGCCTTCAGCCACCAAATAAATGAGTCATTACTGCAATATGCAAGGCAGTTGTCTCTGGCAAAATGATTCACAAAATGACTTCAGTGGATGGCTTGTTTGGGGAACAGACTTAACATCTTCAAATATTTACTGGGTTGATTGCAATTGTATGCAAATCACAAGGTCAATCTGTATTCTTATAAGCAAATTTGGTCTTTTATTTCCAAAACAGAGAGTGTCAAGCTGTGTTCACAGTTTCACATGGAAATGGTGACTTTTCTTTTCCACAAAAACACTAACTGAAGTGTATTGAAATATTTTTGTTTTGCTCTTATTAAGAAATAAGAAACCTTGGCTTGTTTCAACCCTGGTATTTCATATATCTGATAGAAAGGAGAGAACCCTGAAACATGATTTAGGCCAAGAGAGATGTGGGATACACAGTGATACCTAGTGACAGCAGGCAGGATTCCAGTGAGTTCTACAGGACTCATCTTAGGAAACGTTCACATACAGTGAATAAAAACATTTTAGGAGAATCTCCCACTTTCAAGGGGTAGGGGAAGAGGGCCTGTGAAAGCAGTTCCTCAGTGGATTTGTTACTTTTGTAAAGATGATCCACGCTATTATAGAAGTTCAGATATGCCAAAAGTTAAGGGGATAAAGTTATCAATAACCAAGATAAAGATTAGGACCCAGGCCTTGCTGTGTCCCTTACAGCTCCAGCATCTTCCCCTGGGTCCAACTCTTGGCTGTAACTTCTTAATAAGTTTTTAGAAGCCTCCCTTCCTACTTTAGTTTTGCTCTCTCCAAAATTTTCTTTCATTTTGTGGTGGGAATAAAATGAAAATGCGCCAATAGACTGAAACAGCTACACCATGATAACAACATATTCATTTAAATGTATTATGAAGTGATATTTAATGCCATGTAGTATTTGTTAATGACAAAAGCAAGTTACAAAACAGAGCGGATAAGGCATACATGCATGCAACATGGCTAAAGGATGCCTACACAGGCTTTAAGTATACTCCCACCTCATCAAGGAATTCAACTTTTGGTTCAGATTTCATTCATTTCCAGTACCCTATAATATACAATGGTTACTTTTTTAAATGTGAAAATAGTCTTAAATTTTAAAATGATTTTTAAAGTCTCAACTAAAATACCTTACAAGAAAAAAGTCAAGTCTGCCCCCTCCTCACTTTCTCTTAGCTTGGCAAGCACAGGTAAACAGCAGCCGCAGTTTTGAAGTAGCTTGTCATAAATGGCAGCATGCAAAATGCCCATTCATTCCCCCACTTAACAACACGATTTGGGCCACTTACCAGATTAGCTCATTTCAATTGACCTAATGGTTATTACCAACAATGTGTTTTCTTAAATATTTATTTCATAGTCTGTTTAGCCAAACTTTAATTGGTGGTTTTTACTTGTTTTCTCTAGATTTTTTGATTATAAAGAAAATAGTAAACTCTGTGGTACACTTCAGTACGCTTGTGCGCACAATTTCTAGAGACAAGATTGCTGAATAATTGATGTCTCATCCGAGAGACATGCGCCTTCAAGGTGTTTATGGACTGATGGGTGGTGGTTAATCTTACCAGCTTTGCACAAGGATGGGGATCCCCTTGATTTCAAAAACACTTCCTTTTGTCTTTCAGGGAGATATGGGACTTGGCTGTTGTGTTAGTTCACGTTTCTTTCCTACAAGGTGAATTTAAAACTCGGCCCCATGTATTTTATAAGCTACCTGTCCGCACTTTCCTGTAAACTGTCTGTTAATGTCCCACATCCACTTTCTGGGATCTGTCCTTTCCTTTTCCCACTAGCGAATGTTTGTGTATTAGAAAATGCAGCCTTTCATAGAACATGTATCTTACATTTGTTCCTTGCCCCTCAAGTTGAGCTGTAGTGTTTTCCTTTATAGACTTCATTGTTTTGGCCAACCTTTCCTTCTGCAGGTTCTAGGAACTAATTACTAAGGTAACCATCCAATATGGTGTTTGAACAAAGGTCACGAAGTATTTTCAAGGCATATTCTCAGTACGTGAGTGACATTACAAATGGTTTTAGAAATGGCCAGGAATGGGCATTCCTTTAGCGCTCTGTGCAGCAGAATTGTCTTAAGGAAGTAATGCACAACGTTAAGTCTTACAAACATTTAAAGAAAGAACAGCAATGTGAACACAGAGACAGGCTGGATTATCTACTATATTGAGGACTTTCAATTTTTCAAGTTGTCTCTAAGTCAGAGATTTTTTTAAGTCTCCAATTATAACATTTTTATTAAAAATGACTAGTATAAATTTGTGCTTTCAAATAAAAGATTTCCTTTTTTTGATTGAATCAAAATGGCTCTTGGCACTGCCAGCATGTATGGGGTTTATTTCTGGGGTGAGGAAAAGGCTGCAAACTGATTGTTGTGATGGATGCGCAGTCCTCCGACTGTTCTAACAACCACCAAGTTCTTCACTTTAAGTGAGTGAAATATGTAGAGCATGAATTCCATCTCAGAAAAGCCGCCATAAAAATAAATTGTGATGCCGGAAAAACCAATGTCTGCTTCGCGCTGCCCTGTGTCTGTGCTGCCCCAAGCATCTTCTGCCTCAGGCAGAAAAGGATTCTCTTGGGAAACAGACTTGCTGAGGACTCATCCTGGAGACAGTCTCCACCTTGTCTGTTCTCTGATGCCTTTCCGCTCTACAATTCTTTCACTCTCTTGGCTGGGTATAGAACAAAACTGACGGAAGGATATTTTCAGTTTCCCCTTGTACATGCTTGCTGTTCTCTGGTCCTTGGGATTCTATGGTTTTACTCAGTGCTCTGTAACAACTACACTGTGGGATTCAACACAAAGCCTTGAAGAAGTCAAGGAGTTTTTGGTGGCTGTCATCAGCTGTGGGTCATGATTGGAGACTCCGTCTGCCCTCACATTCCCGAAGAGTATGAGGCAATCCACATTATGTAACCACCATTTCTAAGAACAGTTTCTCTTCTCTCGTAACTGCTTGCACCAGTTATTCCCTGGTAGTGTTTGCTACACTTTTATTCTTTGAGAGCGTCCATTAAAATTCAGGGTAAGCTATAGGCATTACTGCGTTATTTCTAAAAGCTGTGATAGCCACTAACACTGGTCACTACATCCCGATCTCCAGAATATGCATCAAAGCCAAGGAAAATGACTTTTTTTTAAATGCAGATCTAAAATGAGGTACAGATGAACAAACGTCTTTACAAGTAGTTTAATTTAGTGGAATCATCCTTCATATACACGACAGGGGGAAACACTGTCAAGTTTTTCACCATTGAACTCTCATATTCTGAGCTGCTTCTGTGTTTTAGACTTGGGACAATGTGGGTCAGATACCAGTTAAAATTCAATAGGCAGTGACCACACAATTAAACAAATGTTCTAGAGCATTCTTCAGGTCCCCATAGGGGATCCAGGATCTACTGCCCTTAAGGAGCTCCCATTCACAAGATTTCCATCCATTCTTGGCTTTTCCATGGTCAGTGGGTAGCTAACTTATGTGCCACCATAAGTAGCATCTGCTTCATTCCTATCTTATTGCCCCCTCTATGCCTTCCCCTAAGCAGCCTCAGTCACTCCACCTGGTTATCTCCGTATGTGAGCAGAAGATTAAACAGCCTGGGATAATTCAAGGACATTTTCTGGGCTAGAAAAAAGAATGACAAGGTCTGGAGTTTCCCAGGAAAGAAAGAGGTGTATGAAATATGTTAAAACATGGAAAAAACAGGTCTCCCTGTGTGGTAACATGCAAACACCCTGAGTCCATTCCAGCAGTGTAGTGGCAGATACGCCCCTCACACAGGAAGCTATGCCTGGACCATTTGCTCCATGAGTGTGAATGAAGAAATGAGACCAAAAGAAAGACTTCTCCTGCATGACAGTATCTTCTAGACTACAGGGGAGGCACAGGGGCTCCACGCGTGAAGGAAGAAGAAGTAGGTGGGGGTGGATGCAGATCTTCCAGAATGCTGTGGAGTTTCCCGGCCATTTGCTTACCAACTCCACTCCAGTTCTGTTCCATCCACTTGGCAAACACTTCCTGAGTAGCAACTGTTTTCCAGACACCATATATTTACAAAACAGAACAAAACCCTGTCTCCAACTTTAAAAAAGAAAGGCAGATACACAATGATTCCAGCAGAATCATCAATATTGATCATTCCTAGAACATGTCTATGTGCCAGTCCCAATGCCAAGTCTTTTACATGCAGAATTTTATTTCATGTTCTGAGTAGACACCAATGTGACTCTATTTTAAAGACGAAGAACTCAAGGCGATGACTGACCCAGGACAACAGAGCTTCCTAGAGCCTGAGATAGACGAGAACTTAGTATAGTCTGCCATCAGAGCTCCAGAGTGGAACTGGCACCCTGCCCTGGAAAGTGGCTTTAGCAGCAGAAAGGAGAGGGTTGCTCTAGCCTGGGTATGGGAGAAACGCTAGCACGTTCTAAGCATCTGATGCTGTAACACATTTCCCCCACCTGAGCTGCATCCAGGAGTGATGTATAATCAAGACAGATCAGTGTGAAGAAAGGCACGTGGGCACAGAAGTACTCAGTGTCCCAGGAGGGTGGGTGGGGGTGTTAGAGGAAGGCTATGCAAAGCCCTGAGCCGCTGTGCATGCACATCCCAATTCTTTTCATCCTCCCTCCCTCCTTCCCTCCCTCCCTCCCTCCCTCCCTCCCTCCCCCTCTCCCTCCCTCTCTCCCTCCTGCCTTCCCTCCCTTCCTCCCTCCCTGGCCTGCCATGGATGTGTGAACTCCAAGGGTAGACAGAACCAAAAAGATGAGCAAGGGCTCAGATTTCACCAAGGTTTGTCTCCAAACACTCACAGACAATGATTCATTTTTACACACTTGGGTGTAATGAAGATTAGTAGAAAGAGTGACTCTAAATTGGAGCACAATTGCACAGGCAATCATACTTAAGTCGTCTTGAATGCCTATTTTTCTTGCAGGAAAGAAATAAAACCTCAGATGAAAATTTCTCAGATTGACTTTTAAGTATGTTTTGATCATTCAGAATCACTCTTAACACCCATTTATAAAAACAAACAACAAGAGGCCAATTGTGGTTAGGAGTTTGCAGACATTTAGAAGTGCAGGAAGGGTGAATGTACACTTGGATAGTTTCAGCGCTGTGGTTGGTGTGCTGGGCTAGAAGACAAGAGGTATATGGAGGTCCCTCTGGTAGCTGAGGAAAAGACATCTAACTCATCTGGGTGTGGGTGAGTCAGGGGAGGCCAGTGGAGCAGGTAACAGATCAATCTCAAATACTGCTTTGATGTGGACCTGAAATGTCACCCAAAAGCTGTATGGTGAAGGCTTGATGCCCATAGTGGAAGTATTCAGAAGTGAGGACTCTTTGGAGTGGCTGAATAACAAAAGCACTGATGTCACTAACAGGCTAATCTACTGATGGATGCATTGAAGGCACGGACATCATGAACAGGTTAATCTACTGACTGGTGCAGATCTTGATGGCTTATTGGGAGGTGGTGGAAACTTGAGGAGGGCATTAATAGAAGCTGCTTACTAAGGGGTGTGCCTTTAAGGCTTCCAGTTGTGGGACTGGGACACCAATCTGACCACAAAAACTTCAACCTACAATCTGTCTGTCCTCCAAAATGTGCTGGGGTAATGGTGGTGCAGAATTTATGGGAGTGGCTACTGAGGCCAATGTCTGGTCCAACTTGAGGCCTATGCTAGAAGAGGGAGCCCATGCCTGACACTGCCTGGATGGCCAAGAACCAGAGGCCTACAGACTCAGGACATAAACCAACATGGCTGGGAAAAAATTCAGTGAAATGATTACTAATGATAGTCTGCTATATTCGTAGATCTGTGACTTGCCCAACAATCGGTTCCCAATTGTCGTTAGAGAGGCCTCATCCAGCAACTGATGGGAGAAGATGCAGAGACCCACAGCCAAACATTAGGCAGAGCCAGGAGAACCTTGCAGAAGTGTGGAGGGAGGATTGCAGGAGCAGAGGGGTCAAGGATACCACAAGAATGCAGCCCACAGAATCCACTAACCAGGGCTCCTAGGAGCTCACAGAGACTGAAGTGACAATCACAGACCCTGTAAGAGTCTGAGCTACGTCTTCTGCATATATGTTATGGTTGTGTAGCCTGGTGTTCTTGTGGGACTCCTAACAGTGGGAATGAGGGGTATCTCTGGCTCTTTTGTCTGCTCTTGGGACCCTTTTCCTCCTACTGAGTTGCCTCGTCCAGCGTTGGTGTGAAGGTTTGTACCTAGTCTTATTGCAGCATGTTATGCTGTGTTAGGTTGATAACCCTGGGAGGCCTGCTCTATTTTTTTTTAAGGCAAATGGAGAAGGAGTGTATCTGGGGGATGGGGGAAAGTGGGGTAAGGACTGGGAAGAGTGGAGGGAGGGGAAACTGTTGCTGGGACATAATGTATGAGAAAAGAATAAAAGAAAAAAGAGATGTGCCTTTGAAGGGTACATTTTAGGTGTGTTTTCCATGGTCTGTTCTCATTCTCTGTTTCTTTCTTTCTCTGTCTCTGTGCTTCTCTCTCTCTCTCTCTCTCTCTCTCTCTCTCTCTCTCTCTCTCTCTCTCTCTCTGTGTGTGTGTGTACTTGTGTGTATGTGTCTGTCTGTTTGTCTGTCTGTCTGTCTGTCTGTCTGTCTCTCTTTCTCTCTCTCTCTCTCTCTCTCTCTCTCTCTCTCTCTCTCTCTCTCTGCCCCTCTCCTCTCCTCTTCCCCTTCCTTTCTGGCCACTTTAAGATGAGCAACTTTGCTCCATTACATGCCCACAATGATGTTCTGCGTCTCCACAAATCAGAAATGACAAATCCAAGTGACCATGAAACATGAGCCCAAATAAACCTTTCATCTTTTTTTTTGTTTGTTTGTTTTTGGTTTTTCAAGACAGGGTTTCTCTGTGCAGCTTTGTGCCTTTCCTGAAACTTGCTCTGTAGACCAGGCTGGCCTCGAACTCACAGAGAACTGCCTGGCTCTGTCTCCTGAGTGCTCGGATTAAAGGCGTGTGCCACCACCGCCTGGCTTTCCAAAATATTTTGAAGAATGAGAATAATGTCAACAGAACTGAATGTTAGAGAAAACAGTTAGTGGCAGTCTGGAGGATAGACTGAGGTGCAGGATTAGGCAGGAAAGAAGCCAGGGGATGGTTATCGTATGGGGAGAAATTAATAATGCCTTTACCCAATCACCCTGGTAAGTGAGGCACACGATGCTCCAGATATGACATGCCAGCTGAAGGTGGCATTTCACCACCTCAGTAAAGACTTGAAGGATGTGCCCGCCAATCTGCAGAATGCCACTCGGGTCACGCTGCTCTGGCTATGACAAGCAGTCACAATGAGTCATTGTCTATAACTCTTTCCTTATCAAAGGTTATTGATTAGATCATGGATGGAATAAGAAATAGGTGCTCTGTCAATAGGGTACATCAATCAACTTTTGTCATTAGCTGGGGTGATTTTATTGGCAGTGATGGTAAGGAAATGCTGGAGTCTCCAGAAACCCAAGCCACCCACTTACAAAAACAAAAACAGAATAGTCAGGAGCTTGACTCAGTAAATCCCATAGGAAGTTACACATCCGATTCCAGAAGGTATACCGAGACGCATTGTGGGTAACCATCATGATCTTAAAGGATCGGATCAATGTTTCTTACATATTTTCATTTCCGTCTTAATTCTTGTGTTTATAACAAGAAACTTTCACTCAGAATTGAGGGGCCATCTATTCACAACAGTCACAGGAAATATCAGTATGGAAGAGGTCTTCAAGTCTATGTTAATGAAACCAGTAAGTACCTAAACAGAATGTGTACAAGTACACTATGTGAGATTGATTAGAATTTTCTTTAGTTTTTTTCTTGGGTTTCCTTCACTACTGCCAAAAAAGGTCTACATTGAATTCACACTTAAAGTCTATGAAAGCCTAAATAAGTCCCAATTACAGCTACTAGAATTACCTATAATTCCACGAACTACGAAATATCTATAAATCCCCTTATCCTGGACATTTGGGCTGCAGTATGAATTCTCTTCAAGGCACACTAAACAGTGGTCACAGCCAAGGCTTCCAGGAAAGCCATGGGAAACAAATGAGGTATGTTTTTCATGGTTCCATGTCCTTGGGAAGAAATTTAATTACATCTTTCGGGTAGGTGTATAAAGAAACATCTGGAAACCTTGTTTTTTTGGAGTAAAAGCAAACATGAGCAGGAGAAATTCCATATACTACAGAGATTGTATCACAAATAACGAGAATTGAACTAGAAGAGAGAGATTTGAAGGCTCCAAGCAAAGACAAGACCAGAGCGTGAAATTCCAATCACCCTGATTTGATTAAAACACACTCTACACAAATTATCATATCGGATACAGTAAAGAGGCACATTGTGTGTTAATTAAAAAGAAAAGATAAAATTACAGTAAATTTGGCTTTGGCCACTCTTGTTTTCTTTTTTTTTTTTTTTTTTTTTTTTTTGGTTTTTTGAGACAGGGTTTCTCTGTGTAGCTTTGCGCCTTTCCTGGAACTCACTTGGTAGCCCAGGCTGGCCTCGAACTCACAGAGATCCGCCTGGCTCTGCCTCCCGAGTGCTGGGATTAAAGGCATGCGCCATCACCGCCCGGCCTTGTTTTCTTTTTTAAGAGATTTATTTGTGTCATTTTTAATTCTGTGTATGTATATGGCTCTGTGCATGTCGAGTGCAGGTGTCCATGGAGGCCAGAAGCACTGGATGCCCCTGAAGCTGGAGTTACTGGTGTCTGTGAGTCATGTGACATGGGTGGTGGAAACTGAACTGGTCCTCTAGAGGAGCAGCATCCTCTTGTAAGCCCTGAGCTGATCCACAGCCTCTCTTGCTCATGCTCTCAACATCAAGGTATAAGGATGGTATGAGTTAGTGCAGTTTTGTTTGTGTACCAAGGACTAGCTAACCCTTTTTATTCTTGATTTTGTAAAAAAATATATATATTCTTTTGGTGTGTGTGACCATAAGAACGAGACAGAAACAGAGACTCACACACATACACACACAGAGAGAGAGAGAGAGAGAGAGAGAGGGAGGGAGAGAGGGAGAGGGAGAGCCCACCTGCATGTACACTTGCAGAGGCCAGAGGAGGATGTCATCCCACCCCTTTCCACTGAGGCAGGTTCTTTCCTCACACCCAGAGCTGGTAGTTTAGGCTAGGACCCCTGTCCAGTGAACTTCTGGCCTCCACTTGCTTCTGTTCTCCAGGGCTGGGGTCACAAGCACGTGTGACCATGCCGAGCTTTTATATGAGTACTAGGGATTCAAACTCAGGTCCTCAGGCTTGTTCAAAAAATGTTCCTACCCATGGAGCCATCCTCAGCCAACTTCGTGTTCTCAAGCTTAGATTATGGTTTTTTAATTCCTTAGAATACAGGCAAACAATGATGCTCCAGTTACAGGGGAGTGGGACATCTGTGTACAAAGACTGACAGGAAGCGTATCTCTGAATTCTAGTCTGCGTCCTCCTTTTCGTAAAACAACAGTGAGAATTTTAACTCTCAACTGTCAAAATGATGAGAAAAATGGAAAGTATTAGTATTAATTGATTTTCCTATTGTTCCTAAGACCTAGGATCCTATGAGATGAGGCTGAAGTGTATTTTAGTATAAGTGTGTATGAAACACTTAGTATAAGCATTTTAGTATGACTGACCTAGGCACTCTGCATATATGTTACAGTTGTGTAGCTTGGTCCGCTTGTGGGACTCCCAACCGTGGGAACGGGGGCTGTTTCCGACTCTTTTACTGACTTTTAAGACCCTATTCCTCATACTGGGTCACCTTGCCCAGCCTTAGTACATTAGGAGGTGCTTAGTCTTACTGCAACTTGATATGCTATGTTTTATTGATGCCCATGGGAGACCTGCCCTTTCCGAAACAGAAATGGAAGGGGAGTGGACTGGGGGATGGCGACAGAGGGGATGCGGAGAGGTGGGAGGAGAGGAGGGAGAGGAAACTGCAGTGGAGATGTAAAACTAAGTAAATAAATATTTAAAAAGTGTGTGTGAGTGAAAAAGCTGAGAGGGGACATGAGAGTCACAGGAAAGAGAAGAAGGGAAGCAGGCAGGGTTCACAGTACTATCCAAGGGAGACACCGGAAAGCCGCCTGAACAAGCAGGAGGGGCCGACAAGAGTTTGATTTGACCCTGCAGAAGGACTATTAACTGCAGTCACATCTCAACACTGCTTACCATATGCCTACTTAGCATGCAGTGTGGCGATGAATATACAAATCATTAGGTAGGTGTGAGATTAACCTGAGCACATCATTCTTTAAAAATTTATCTTGTGTGTGAGTGTTTTGCCTGTATACATGTCTGTGCACCACGTGAAAGCCTGGTGCCCCCAGAAGCCAGAAGAGGGCATTGGCTCCCCTGGAAACAGAGTTAGAGACATGGGGATGCTGGGAATCAAGTCCAGGCTCCACCCCCACACCTTCCCCGGGGAAAAGCAGCTACTGTTTTTAACTTTTGAGCCTTATCTCCAGCCTCCCTAAGTACATCTTACCTACGAGACTGCACTCTACTCGGTATAGACAGCCCTCACAATGTAGCATTCCTCTACCTGCGCGCTGACCAGTTTCAGTCTTGGGAGCTTATACGGAATGACAAAGTAAGGAAGAAATAGAATGGATATTTAAAGGAATAATACATTTTGAGAAATGGAATATGCAAATGAAGACAAGAAGGAGGCTACTGATGAAAGACATGCTGGCTGGCCTGTATTACGGGCTGTTTGTAAATTAAATTTTCCTTGGATGTATTGACATATTGGCGAAATGGACATACTAGTAAAATTCATAATCAAATTCTCAAAGAACAAACAGCTAGAAAATTGTGTAGTCGTACTTCTAAAGAGTCTGTGGTAGGTGTTGATTAGAAATACAGATCAAATCTAAGAAAGGACTTCATCTTTCTCTAGAATCACACCTGTTCTGTAATGAATAGAATCAGATGCATTTCTGGTTTTCCTCTTTATTAATTACCATGCAACACCTTGGGAAGAACATGTCACCAGAATTAAAATGAAGCAAAGCAACGTAATATGCAACAGAAATATCCAGGCTATGGAGACGGACTCAGGGACTGTGAGGACAGACTCAGCTCCTTAGCTTTAATAAGATTTTGTTTTACTGAAATAAACATAGAAACTATTTCTCAGGTTTTATGAATTAGCCACATACAGGTTTACCCTACATTACGACAAGTTTCTCAGTTTCAGGCTATTGATATTCGGGGCTGGATAATTCTTTGTTGTTGGGAGATGTTCACAGGAGAATGTTTCCCACTTTTCCCAACCTCTACCCTCTAGAGGTACTACCAGCCTCACAGTGTGACAATCAAAACCGTCTTGACCATTGCCTGGGTATGCAAAACCATGTTGGGAATGGCTGTTTCATAGAACATGGAAATAAAAATTCCATTGTTGTATTCATCACTGGAATTCAAGCTCAGGTAACTATTTTAGACACAGGGAACATTTTCTTTGACAAGAGCTATTAAGCCCTGCAAAAAGTTATATTCAGGAAAATAAAAAGCTGAACTTTTTTTTTTAAGGCGGGCATTGAAAGAGTGAGAAATAAGAATGAGAGCATGTTCTTTTTTGTTTATAGAGTTAAGAACATGGGACATAATTCTGAAAAGAGCCGATTTTAAAAGTTCACTTCAGTTTCATGTTATGATTGAAGCAGGGAGATAAAAAACGGAAAGATAAAACAGAGGAGGCCTAAGTAGGAAAGGACTGAGCAGGCAAGACGATAGAATGGAGTGCCACAGAGGTGCGGAGGATAGATAGTTTAAAAGACGATGGAGATGGAATTGGAAAGTGGAGCTTCTGGACTCCTCTGTACTTGTGCCCATAGCCCCTGGACCCAGCCTCCCGGACCCTGGCATCCTGACCCCCAGGCCAGATGCTCACTCTGTCTCCCTAAAGAGACCTGGGGATAGAGACTGGGAACAATCCAGGACAAGGACGGCCTCTCACCGAGATGACTGCCTTGCTGGGTTTGAAGTGGGTAAAGGTGGGGTGGAAGTTTGCTTTACCACGAGGGACTCCCCTCCCCTGGGTTTGAGTGGAGAACAGAGAGGAAGCTAATTTTCTGGGATGAAGCGGCCCCTTTGAAGAGCTCATCTCTCATTTGTTTTCCACTCTCTGGAGAAATGTGGTTTTGCTCCACGATGCACTCCAGCTGGGATGTTCTGACATGGACCCAACACAAGGAGGCCAGCCCACCATGGAGGGAAACCTCCAAAACGGCTCAATCTTCCTAATGCTCTGACCCTTAAATACAGTTCCTCATGTGTGGTGACCCCTTAGTTATAAAATTATTTCATTGTTATTCCATAACTGTGCTTTTGCTATTGTTAGGAATCATAATGTAAATATCTGATATGCAGATTAACTGATACACAACCCCTGTGAAAGAGTCATTCGACCCTCCCAAGGAGTCATGACCCACAGGTTAAAACCCTTGCTCTTAAACCATGAGCCATGGGCTGGAGCAATGTCTCAGTGGATAAGAGCACTGGCTGGTCTTTCAGAGGACCCGGGTTCAGTTCCCAGCACCCATATGGTGACACATAGTTATCAGGGGATCCTTTGGCTTCTCCTGGCCTGCACAGGCACTACATGCATATGGTGCACATATATACATGGAGGCAAACACCTATACATACAAAATACATGAACCTAAAAAAGTTATTTTTAAGGTCATGAATCAAAGTCCTCTTTTTGTTGAATGTCACTATTTGTTACAGGGACAAAGCTGACTGATATTGTTCGTTGAGCCTCCACTAAAAGCCTCGCAGTAGCTTTAGACCCTTCTGAACACAAGGCTCCAGGGGCCACTCCGAGTCATCTTTCTCCTTTTCTGGCAGCCTATTCTGCCGTGTCTCCAGTGAACAGGAAGAAGAACGCAACAGTGATGTGGGTAGGACCACTGTCGTTCTCATCGACAGCGGCACGCTAGGAGGAAGGGCATGCGTAAAGAATGGCTGAGTGCACAGGCCACTGTGACGGGTGTTGAAGCTGGGAGCAGCACATATGTGGCACAGTGAATGTGACCCTAGACATGGGGCAGGGAGCTCCTGCTGCCGCGTCTAAGGGGGCTCCTCAGAGAAAGGCCAGGGAAGGGCCTCCTGACACTTTTAGCCCCATGAATAGTCACAACTGTGGCTCTAAAGGCAGGTGTGTGTCCAAAAGATGCTTTTGTTGGGGAGATGAAGCAGGGAGGGGTCAAGCCCCTGTGGGCCAGATGCTGCTATACATCATTCTGCAATGCACAAAATATCTTGTAATTAAAATGTTTGCCAAATAATGAAAATCACAGTTCCCACATTCCTGGTTTCATTTTGGGCAGGGACAGGGGGCGGGGGGAGTTACTCAATGGTTCCTCAATGAGACCCACAGCAATTTCTATAGGATTTCACAAACAAAATGTTAACCCTTTAGTGTTTAATCAAAAAAAGATGTTTTGCCTTGCCTTCACTGTGAGAATAAGGCATGCGAGGCCTCCCACCACATCTAAGCTCTCCCTTTCATTCCACCATGCTGGGCACATGTGGTAAGTTTCACAGGACACCACTGGCTATGGCCCTCACAACTGGGAGGCAGGGGCGCTGAATGTAGGAACCTGCACAGGAAACCTGCCCAGGAATGTTCTAGCCTCCAAACAGTTGTTTGCTCTACTATTTGGCATTTAATATGATTCATCTTGGCATTTTTGATTTTAAATCTTTACCTCATTTCCTCCTATTTCATCTATCCACTTCATGAATGTCTAAGTTAATCATAAAGAGCCATTTTGGTGTCATATGGCTAATGTCAGTCAAATAGTCTTTAATATTTTCTAAGTAACAGGATATTGTATTGAATGCAATCAGACTAATTCCAACCTGAAAATGCTAAAGGTTACACACACACACACACACACACACACACACACACACACACACACGTTCTAGCATGGAAACTCTGCTCTTCCAAAGCAGTTTTGGTATAAGACCTAAGGAAAAAATGAAATGTGCTTCATAACAAACTACTAAATGATGTGAGATTATGTACACTGTGAAGATGTGTGGCTGTGATTGGTGTAATAAAAAGGTGAATGGCCAATAGCTAGGCAGGAGAGAAAGGTAGGACTTCCCAGAAAAAGAGAGGAACTCGGGATGATTCTAGGCACACGAGAGAGACACCAAGGTGATATGGAGGGAGTCAGACATACAGAATGAAAGAAAGGTAAAAAGCCATGAGGCAAAGTGTAAATTAATATAAATAGGTTAAATGGAGTTATAAGAGCTAGTGGGACAAGCCTAAGCTAAGGCTGAGCTTTCATAATTCATAATAAGTCTCTGTGTTGTTATTTGTGAGCTGGTGGCCCCCCAAAAAACATATGACTACAACTAAACACCACAGAAAACATTATTTTAATTCAAAGTATGAATTCACCAGTGATCTATTTGCCTAAAGCACATCAAAATCAAACAGCTCACAAATTCATAGGCAGAGCTCACAATATCAGTTCTGGGAATGTTAGTGAATTATGTCCATGAAAGAATATTTTGATCTTAGGAATTATTCAGGTAGCTGGTTTCTTTCCAGTAGTCTAGACATCAAACAGGGCCTTAAACTATTTCCTAACACACTTCCTGGTAGGTATAAATCCGTACCAAAGCTCTGAGTTCCATTTGTTTCTTAGGAACTTAGAGCTGTGCGCACACACACCAAAGGGGACCAGAAGCATTTCACGGCGGAGGATCCTCAAAACTAAATTTACTTCAAACAGCATTTCAAGTGGCTCAGAATACCACAGGACATTTTTAGGAGCAGCAACGCTTCACTGAGTAGCGGTTTCAATAGGGAAATCTTCTAAGGCCTCACAAAGGGGAATTCTGTTGATGACTGGCTTTTGCTACTCTGGTAAGAGGAAGGGTTGGGGTGGCGAAAGGGGTAAGAGCTGGCTGGGTGGAGACTGTGGTGTTAGCTCGTGTCTTTCCATGCCTTGTGCCTCGCAGAACAAAAGGGCTAGACAAAGAAGGGAGATTTGTAGAGCCAGGGAGTATGTTCTGGAAAACAGACTATGAACACCAAGGCCAAGGAGTGAGGTGACACATTTTGTGACTTAAAGAAATAATTGTTTCCTTTCTGAAAATTTCAGACATGTACACAGTGAAGTACAATCTTATCTATCCTGATTTCCCCACTCCATCTCCTTCTGTATTCTCCCACAACTCCCTGCTCCCAACATATGCAGCCCAGCTAGTGTTACACATGTGTGTAGTTGAGAGGCCTCCACTGGAGTACATGTCCCCAGTAAAGAACGATTCTCCCTACCCCTTGTCACTATCCGCTGCCAACAGCAACTCAGTGTAGGGAGGGACCTGGAGATCGTCTAACCGTCTATGCCTGGCTTTGGGCTGGTTCAATCTTAGAGAGCATCGCGGTTGTGAAATCATGGCGGTGATAGACACACTATGTCCAGAAGACAGTGTCTCACAGTACTCCTCCCCACCCTCCAGCTTTTACTTTCTTACTGGAGTCCTAGTGGTTGGTGTAGAGCTGGGATTAAATATAGATGTCCTATTTAGCGCTGAGACCTCAGTCTTCCCAGCACACTGATCAGCCATGCATCTCGTCCACTGACAGCCGTCCACTGCATAAATGAAGCTTCTCTGACCAAGGCTGAGAACAACCTAGGTCCTCTGGTGCCATCTTTGTCTTAAATTAGACTTGACACCTCTTCTTGGGAACTGACAACCTCCAGCAGCCTGTAGGTCAGCTAATGCCCTCAGCAAAACTGCAACATTGTGCGGGGGTTGCCCTTAAACCGTGCTTTCTAAAATCTACTTACTTTTCCTTTTCATAATTTTAAATTTTTATTAGGTTTTTGGGACTTTCTTAGTTCTTGCAGTGGACAGTTGTGAGCCAGCCTAGGATCCTTCCCGAAACCTTTAATGTTGTTCCCATGAGGAAACATATTTTGTTTATTAAAGGAACAGCCTTAAAACAAGAGAATAGAGCACACCTGCATGTAAGCAGGGGACATCCGAACAAGTAATTGGTTCGATTTTATAAACTGCCATTAGGTTTAAAAGTAAGACTTCTACAAACATTGTTTTTTTCCTCTAGATCCTACTGCTGCTCTGAGATTTTAGTCTAGACTATGTGTCTTAGTTTATCTTAAAAGGTTTGTGATGATATTATTACGTAAGTTAAGAAGTAATGGTTTGGATAACCTTTGTTTCTCCTTTCTCCTGAGGAGGTTTAATAAGTTAGAGTTGGATAATAAAGAACAGTCAAATTATGGAAGAAATTTAAAAAGGTTTGTAGGTATTATTTTAAAAATCTCAAACATTTGAATAGGCATTGGAATTAGCAACAGATCTCAACCAATGCTATCTGTCATTTCTCAACAGAAAATGAGAACTATTCTCATCCAAATAGAAAGACCATTTTATTTTCATTTTTATTTTATGTATACAGGTGTTTTGTCTGCATGTATGGCTGTACACCAAGTCGTTGCTTGGTGTCTCTTGAAGTCAGAAGAAGGCATCGGATTCTCTAGGACTGAGTTACAGACAACTGGAAACTGCCATGTGGTTGCAGGAATAGATTCAAACCTGGGTCCTTTGGAACAGCAGAAAGTGCTCTTAACCACTGCACCACCTCACCAGCACCCCACCCCACCCCAAACCATTTTGTTAATCAAATCAAGTCGTAAAAATGTTGGGTTAAGAACAGGGAACAAAGGATGTGGATTTTGCTAATTCTGAACTAGCTTAGACAATAGAGGCCTCTGCGTTCTGCCCTTTCTTAGGGCACCATCATTTGTAGGGACGTGATTTAGGTAATCAACTCCTATTGTTGTATTTTAATTTTCTTGTAATTTGGTGCCAGAGAGACAAGATACAGATGTTCAGACTGTCTTGAACAAAATCTATAAAGCTTTTATTTTTCTTCTTGACCATAACAAAAAAAAATAGGTCTCTAAAAAGTATCAGGAGAGAGAAAATATGTTCTCAGAAGTCTCTCTCTATTTCAAGCCTAGAACTCCTGAGCTGCTCTGAGCATTGGGTAAGCAGGTTCACATTGCATCTGGTCCAACCCTTCCAATATCATGGCTAGCAGCTAGTTTACGGTGCAGAAGAAAAAATAAGGCTGAAAGATGAAAAGAGAGCTTCCAGAGACTAAGGTTGCTCTTGTGCCATGACTGGCCTCACAGGAGGGGGTCCTGGCTGTGTTCCATGGCTACAGTAGTAGCCCCTTCATGGTAAACACATGCCAAGATTGCAGAGGATGCCCAAGACTACAGATAATATAAAATTCCTATACATACCATGTTTCTTTTTCCTATACATACCTAAAGTGAAGTTTAATCTATCACTTAGATTTAGTAGGGGATTAATAGTAACTAATAATAAAATATAATAATTATGAAAACACACCGTAACTGCATGAGCATCTACTCAGTGAGGTGTGGGCCAGAGCTATACTGATGAAGTTGACCCCGGACACAGGCTGACACAAGATTTCATCAGACAATATAGAAATGATGAGTTCATTACTTATATAATTTTTCACTTATTTTGGGGCATGACTGACTATGGGTACCTGATACCACAAAAAGAAAAGAAAAGAAAGGAAGGAAGAAAGGAAGACAGGAAGGAAGGAAGAAAGAAAGAAAGATAGAAAGAGGAAGACAGACAGACAGATTGATTTATTAATGCCCCCATTCAAATATGCAGACTCAAGTCCTCAGAGAACCAGAAAATAAACAGACATATTCTTTCTCTCTCTTTTTCTTTCTCTCTCTTTTTCATCTCTCTCTGTCTCTTTATCTCTGTCTCTCTCTGTCTCTCTGTCTCTCTTTCTGTCTCTCTCTGTCTCTGTCTCTGTCTCTGTCTCTCTCTCTCTCTCTTTCTCTGTCTCTCTATGTCTCTCACACACACGTGTTCTCTCACACCCTCCTCTCATTTTAAAGGTGTGGTCCCGGAGCCTGACAGGGCTTTTGGGAATACAAGCTCCTGACTACATGCCTTTTGTCCTCTTAGCCTCTCTCAGCTCTCCGCATTTCTGAAGTGGGGATGGTCCTCACCGGTGGGGTCCTGGACCAGATTTCTACGCATGTATGTAATGAGGTGATCCTGGTATGTGGCAAGCCCTTGATAAATCCTGACCCTGCATTGCTGGTGCTCTATTTTTTTTTCTAGTAAGGCAAAGGGAGTTATTTCTACCAATGGCTTCACAGGGAGTTATCCATGAGGGTTTTCAATGTCAAATGTGGGGAAGGAAGTGAGTTAGGATTTATAGGGCAAGTAGGCACCTGGGGCAAAAAATGGGTCTTTTATATTAGGCAGAGTTTAAAAAAAAAGAAAGAAAAATCATCTCAGAGTTTATTATACCTTTAAAAGAAAACAAAATCTCCCCTGGGTGTGAGACGGCGATTTCCACAAACAAGCTTGGCCTTACTGCACCACAGTCAGAATCTTCTAGCATTCAGCTCCACGTCCTCAGCTCCCACTGTGGCCCTGCCCGCTCCAACTGTGTTTCCTCTGCAGGATCTAGGCGCCTGCACCTCATGCTTCTTTGTCTCCTCTGGGTGCTGTTTCCTGACCATTAGGACTAGCCCTGGCTGCTGGCATTATAAACCCAAGTGCACGCACGTTCTCCAGTCCCTCTGACAGAGCTTCCTTAACCTCGGAAACAACACAGGGAAGCAGCTCCCCGCAGCCCCCTTGGCTTAAACCCATTTCCAGATAAAATCCATCCGCACTGGGGGCCAACAGCGGCGCACTAACAGTCAACACAGCAGTCCAATACTGCTCCAGGAGACCAGGAAGACGTGGCTGCGTTTCTAAGAGACGTTTTCAGACTGGACTCCTGATAGACGGAGATGAAAGAACGGTGAAGACAAAAGAATTTGATAAAAACAGGGGTGAATCTTAGACTCAATCGTCTATTGAGTCAAGAGACGATCGTGCCTAATAGAAAAGAAAGAAAAATATTTCCTTTCTGTGCTGCAAATAGGAAAGGGTATCACATATTTTCTTCCCTTGAAACAAAGAGCTCCATAAAACAGGATTTTTTTTTTTTTTTTTCCTGAGCAGCCAATTCCCTTCCTGGGCCCACAGGCCTGTTTCAGATTTAAGAGGAAACTAGCACCCTCACTACTCCTGGGGACACTGTGGCAGCGCTCTCCTGATGCAGAATGGGAACAAAGACATTAATGTGACAGCCAGCCTGCACGTGGGGGGGACAGAAACTATGTGGATGGGGGTAGGGAATTAAAGGAGGTGGCACATAAAAGGCTGTGTCTGAGTCACACAAAGATGCTGATGTGTGCAATTTATCACTCTTAGTTGCATGAGAAAATATGATTCAAAATTGGCCAATAGAAGGACGTGAGAATAGATGGAATTAAAAAAAACCCTCTTATTGAAAAATTATCACTGGCTTCAAATCTTAGGTCTGTGGAGACGGCTCCATTTTGCACCAACCACCTTTTTCTGAAATGGACACATACACAGAAGGAAGTATATGCTCTTGAAATGGCCCTGCCTCTCTAGGGATGGCAGCCCAGCACTATAGGGCACACAAGTGACGCACAGCAGACCTGCCCTTGGACAGTAGGTGGTAGGATTCTGTGAGATTTTACCCTGGTGCCCGAGCTACTCCTGGGTATGGGGTAACCGAGACGGGGCACATGACTCTGGTCCATACCTAGTGTGGCAGTCTATGCATTATGATGGGGTTGAGCACAGTAACCAAGAGTAATGTTGTCTCTGAATCCAGAACCTTCTCTGCTTAAGTTGCCCTGTGTGTTTGAAGTTGAGCTGCTACTGGGTTATGGGGGCTTGTGGTGAATGGCACCTACAGGCTCATATAGCTGGTGAACTGTTTGAGAAGGACTAGAGGATTCAAAGGTCTGGCCTTGTTGGAGGAAGTGTGTCACTGGGGGTGGGCTTTTCAAAGACCTCTGCCGGGCCCTGTCTCTGTTTCTCTGTCTCTCTTTAATTAGTGATTCATTGGGGAGGACCCAGCCCACTGTTGGTGGAGCCATCCCTGGGCTGGTGTTACTGGATCCTACAAGAAAGCAGACTGGACAATCTATGAGGAGTATGTCAGTAAACAGCATTGTCCATGGCCTCTGCATCAGCTCCTGCCTCCAGGTGCCTGCCCTGTTTGAGTGCTTGCCTTGGCTTTCCTCAAAGGACTATGATTCATAATATATAAATCAAATAAATCCTTTTTCCTTAAGTTGCTTTGGGTCATAGTGTTTCATCACAGCAACATTAAACTTAACTAAAATATATCCTTTTTCTAATAGGTCCAAATCAAAAGTTTACGCGCACACACACACACACACACACACACACACACACACACCCATTGGCACAGTTTGACTCACAACTTCTCAGCTTTACACTGGTGCAGCTGAGCACTCATACAAATAGTCTGCTTTTCATTAGAAGCACAGCATCAGTCAGTTCCTGAGCTGTGGTTGAGCTATAATGTCCGGTAAGTTGGGGAATTCACTCAATTTCCTGCTTATAGTATTTTAATATATATGAGTGTTATTGCATGTGACTCTGTCTTGAGTTGATGAGTATCTATGCATACACATATTACATATGTGACACTGAACAGCTATCTGTCTCTTCCTCAAACCGTGCTCACTGGAGTGTAATGAGGCTCAGGACGCGCTGTGCTAAAACATGACCCCTTGCAAACCAAGGGGGTGTGCAATCATCTGTCACACCCTTCAGGAGATGTAACTCCTAGAAAAGCTTCTCTGATTTTTTCCCCTGAAGCAGGCTGTCAGTCCTCATATAAGAAGTGCTGCCCTTAAGCCTGAAGGAAAGAAATGTCCATGCTTCTGAACACAAAGGAAAGAATATGCCGAAACAGGACAGCTAAGCTTCTTTGCCCAGCTCCTTCCTTTGCTGTGTTCCACGACTGCCCAGTCTTCATCAACCCTAGCTTAAGAACATGCAGGTTAACCAAATCTGATGGCGCAGGCTGTGAGCCCAGCTCCCTGGGAGGCTGAGGCAAGAGGAATTCATGTTTCAAGGCGGCATGAGGTCCCAGGGTCAATTCCAAGAACTACAAAAAAAGTACAGTAAGGTTTTACTAGTTAGGGTTTCTGTTGCTGTGATAAACACCATGACCAAAAGTGGCTTGGGGAGGGAAGGGTTTTCTTCATCTTTCAGCTCACAGGTCACACTCCATCACTGAGGGAAGTCAGGACAAACCTCAGGGCAGAAATCAGGAGGCAGGAACTGAAGTAGAAGGCACGGAGAAATGCTGCTTCCATGGCTTTCCCAGTCTGTTTCACATACAACCAAGGACCAAGGTGGCACCCCACCCCTGATCCCTGCCATAGGATGGTTTCCCCCACATCAATCACTAATCAAGAAAATGCGCTATTGATTTGCCTACAGACCTCTTAATGTTTTGTTTTGTGTTTTTCCCATTAAGATTTCTCTTCCCAGATAACTCCAGCTTGTGTCAAAAACCTAGCCAGCACAAAGGTCTGTTTATTTGGATCTTCAGTTCTTGTAAAAGACTCTCCATAAACCCAGAGCTTAGGTGAAACCATGTATTTGTGTCTCTCTTGTTAGCCTGACTTTTATTACAGAGGGCTCTTCCATGGATTGAGGGTGGGGGCGGCTTCTCTTCCTCTTTTGCAACCGCACATAAATCAAATCATTGCACGGGATGGAGGCTGGGCTGGGACTCTTGTCTGGCCATCTTTTGGTGTTGCTGCTAGGGCCCCGAATCTATATTTCTGGTGGTCAGGATACTGTGCAAGCTATTCCCCAGACCTGCAATACACACCCTCCTGAGGTGAAAGCTTCGGACAATCCTGACAGGGACTTACGGAGTGGAAGACACAGCAGCTTTGAGGGAAAGAAGGCAAAGCAGACCCAGTGCTTTGCTTGGCATGATTTTTTTTTTAATTGGAAAAAACATCTTGAAGACAAAAAGAAAAGGAACACATATAAGCTGGATACGGACTTAATTTGAATCCCGGCTGCATGACCCCTACCTACATGTTTGCAGTGCCATGGCAATGGGGCATTACTTAAACCACTAGTTATTCTGAGAAGGTGTGAAGCAGGAATCAGGGCCTCGCTGGAGGCACTCTCCAGCTGCTGGATGTGGCGCTGTTGGCCCAACGCTCATATTGGATTCAGAATTCAGGGAGACTTTCAGAGGACGAGGGAGGTGTGGTGCGAAGAAAAAGCTCACCAACACTTTAAAGCCAGATGTGGAGAGAATGAGCAGAGACCACATTCAAGCCCTGCCAGCCAACCATGTTCTCTTCTCTAAATGGCCACCATCAAATGATATGCTTAATTTATAAGAATCTTACTACAATGTAGACCCCTTCAAGTGGCAAGAAAAAATAATTAACCTATTCTATGTATTTTCACATTAATGTGCAACATAAATCTTTATTCTTCATTTGAAAATGCATTAAATAATAAACTTGAAATAAATGTATTCTCAAGGAACCAAGTTATAATTTACCAGTTGTATCAAAGGCCCCTATATGGTGGCTCATACCTTGTAACCTAGCAATCAGAAGGCTGAGTCAAGATGATCAAGAATTTGTGGCCACTGAGGGATCCATAACAAGATACTATCTCAAGAAGCCAAAAAGTTCAAGTGAAAAAAAAATGCATCATGGTTTGCAATGAAAGGAATCTATGGGTATTACAAGTAACAAGTGGCAGACAACTCCATCTAAGATATGGAATAGATTGAAACCTGAAATTTGGAGGACTAAGGAGTTGTATGGAAAGAGTTTTCAAGTTTATATAATAGAGGATAGTATCCCAAATGTGAAGTGAAATCAGACACAAAGCCACCAATTTCCCAATGTCCTTATAATGGCTTTCAACAGACTCCACTCTTTTGTCATAGAAAAGGCAGTGGGTTGTAACTCCATCCCTGGTGTTGAAGGGCTAAGATCCCGATGCGGTCACTTCCTGTCTGGGTTTAAGCTTTGGATTTGATCAACATGTATTTGCTTGGTAATTTTGATGTGTTAGACTCTTAAGACAGAGCCCTGAACAAGATATGACAATGGTACAAAGCCAATCAGACCACCATTCTGAGTCTATGGCTGATACTATAAAATCAGTATCAACAACGAGCAGCCTTACTTCCCTCACAGGTAGTTGTGAGGCTTTGTGAAGAAATCCACAAAAGCATTCTAAAATGGTGATTACCTAAATTGCCACACCTTCTCACATTCTTCTAATTAGTTTACATCTAATTTATCAAAGAGGAGGAAAACCTGTTTCATGGGGGCTGGAGAGATGGTTCAGCTGTTAAGAGCACTAGCTGTTCTTGGAGAAGACTGGGTTCAGTTTTCAGCATCCCCATAGAAACTCACAGCTGCAGGGGACCTTGTGTCCTCTTCTGGCATCTGGGGACCCCGCACGCATGTGCTGCACATAAACTCACACATGTACACATAAAAATAAATGAAAATGAAAAATGCACTTCAAAAGTGTATTATTTCTTTTCAGTTGTACCCTTCCTTTGTTTTGGAAAGACTTCTGTAGGCTCACAGGATTTAAGGCAAGGAGAGCTGGTACTAATTCTAACATCCTCAGCATCCCATACAGTTAAAATCCTTGGATCCAGCAATTCAACTCTTTCCTAAGTAGGGGATTCTTCCTTCAAATCTTATTCAGAGCCAAAATAGATAGACAGATGCCACTGGGTTGCTCTGGCTGATGGAAAGGCTGGTCCTCTGGTTGTAGACCCTGAGGCTTCTATTGGAACCCTAGAGAGGCCCAAGTCATTTTAAAATCTCTCCATTTCTGTGGTTGAATGTGTAAGAGGGTGGGCCTTTGAGTGTCACAGGCTAGACTTCTATCTTGATTCCACTAGAGATCCTTCTTCAAACCTGGCTTTCCTGCTCCGTGTAATGGGGCTAATAGCAGTACCATTCCACTGGATGCTGTGGGAACTTCATAACTTCACCCACAGGAAGTTACTGGCACACAGCTTGGAAGGTACAGAACCAACTCACTAATTAGCATCCCTCTTTTTTTCCACTTCAAATTCACTCATGTGACAGGCATACTAACTTTCATTAAATCATTGCATTCCACACGCCCTTGCCCCGTTCGAGCTTTATAACACGTTTTTTGTTATAGCACAGCTTTATAACACACCTCTTTGCTATTGTATACCAAGTAAATGACACATCACTTATCCTATAATGGATGCATGACTGCAGGTGTGTGTATGGCTGGATATCTCACTGTATCTGCAACTGTAGTTACATCTGTACAGATGTCATCAAGCCCCGCTGCTACAACACTCACATCTGTCATTCCACCAACCTGCTCTCACATGCCTAGGCTTAGATCAAACAACTATGCAAAGAACGTGGGACAAAGTCTAACTCTATGAAGTGTAGGAGAATATGTGTGTTGGTACGCTTTTGCCAACTTAACATAAGCTAGAGTTGTCTGAGAAGAGGGTACCTCAACTGAGATAATTAATGTCCCCATCAGATCGTCCTTCAGGCAAGCCTATCGAGCGTTTTCTTGATTAATGATTGATGTGGGAGGGCCCAGCCAACTGTGGATGGTGCCACCCCTAGACAGTTGGTCCTGGCTTGTATAAGAAAGCAGGCTAGGCAAGCCATGGGAGCAAGCCAGCCAGCAGCACTCCTCCATGGCCTCTGCTTCGGTTTCCACCTCCGGGTTCCTGCCCTGACTTCTCTTAGGGATGGACTGTAACCTGTAATGTGAAATAAACCCTGTATCACAGCAACAGAGACCCAACTAAGACAATATGCAGATACGACAGGCAAACTGCCTAAAAGGAGACAATACCCACAGCCCCGAGTCGTGTGTGCTGTGGCTACAACTTGAGTAGCAAGAACAAATGTAGTAACCAGCAGGGAAGGATGGTAGTGTTTCTGAGGAAGGAGGCTTGACATGGGAGGGGAAAGGTCTAACCTAGGGAGAGGCAGAGGATGGTGCATGGAGACCATGGAGGAAGCCTGTACTGTTACAGAAAGGGTCATGAGAGACAAGAGTGAAAGCAACCCCAGTTCCCCAAAGTTTCCTGAACTGGACTCTAGTCCAATGTAGAAAGACCTGGGCCAGGCTGATCAGGAGGAGAGATAACGGGACATCTGCTCTGGAGGCTCTCCACCCAGTACCCACATCCACACAAAACGGACTGCCTCTTGTTCTCACCTGCTCCTCCTCCCCAATGCTCCTCTTTCCCCCAGCTCCTCCTCCCACCTGTCCCTCCTCCCACCTGTCCCTCCTCCCACCTGCCCCTCCTCCCATCTGCCCCTCCTCCTCCTTCTCCTCCTGTGTGGTCCTGTCACAGTGCACCAGTACCATCCAATGAGAGTAGAGCATCTGCCTATCACCCCTCAGTCATTGCTACTGGCACATGCCACATTCAGTAAGTCACCAGGGCAGTCATCTCTGCTTGCAAATGTTTAATTCTATTCACCATTGTCTGTCCCTGCAGCCAACTACCGAAAACATGTTACCAGCACTTCTGTGACTGTTTCAACTACCACCTTCCACACCCCTTGGGTTCCTCCAACCAACTCTTAGCTCTGTCTTCAAAGAGATTTAAAAAAAAGTACCTGGGATCCTGTCATATGTTCCTCTTACCCCAGGATGTACCAAGTCCCGACAGTGGCTTGTCACAGTGTGTCCCCAACCTCTTCTCGGTGCAATTTTTCCTTCTTCCATTCTAGCCATACTGGGTTCCTTTCACTTCCTTCACTGTCTAGTATTCAAGCATGTGTTCCTCTCACTAAAATCACTTTCCTCTCATCCCATATCCGTCCTAACACCATGCCACACCCACACTCACACACCCATTGAGTCATCCTGTCCCACCTTGGTGGCCCAGTTAACACCTCCTGTTCCTGTCAGTTTTCAGCTTAAAGCCTGCAAGAAGCCTTTCCTAAACGCACATCTTCGAGCCACAAGGCATGGTCTCTCAACCTCTGGTACTTCTGTCTCCACGGCACAGATCCTTGCTGTCATTCAGTGTTGGCATCTCACGCTAGATCTGACAGAGCGCCAGGCAAGGACCATGACTGCTTTGTATAATATGTACAGCAGTCAGAACTGACTAGAGGAGATGCTCAGTCGATAGCTGTAAAATGAACCGAGTGGAATTAAGATCATGTGAGTGCCTTCTGTAGTCAGAGAATAAAAGAAGGACCTGGAGACATTTGGGAAGCCCCACATGGGACTGATAACTGTGAGAAGGGTTAGAGCAGCCCACAAATCAGGAGTGACTGTGCCAGCCCAGCATCTGGGAGGAAATGGCGTCAAAGACAGTTGTAGTAGGAACATATTTTTAAAATTTAAGCATAAATGGATAGAGACATACAGGGGTCATCCCCCCGAATGTTCCCTATACTCTTAAGATGAGTTCTGCACAACCAAAAAAGTTTACCAAAGCCAGAAAAACCCTGCCCTGCCCTTGAAACATACACAGCCATGGTATTTTGTTGGCTTTTGTTCTTTAAATTATGACTTGTACTGAATCATATTTCAATTTCAAACCTTTTCCCTTAAGATAAGCATGAAAAAAATGACTGAAAGAATGAATCACATTTTACAAAATAAATAGTAGTTATTGCAATTTCACAGCCTTGGACACAGTGTAAAACTGCTGGATAGTTCTCAGGATGATGGTAACTTGTTTCAGGTCTCTGCTGCCTGTCACCTCCATCCACCCATGGACACCCTGAAGAAAGGGATTCTATCACCCACCCAGCACCGAGCTCAGAGCAGAGCGTGCAGCAAGTGGTGACTGAATATTGACTGACCGTCCGAAAGCTACAGAAGCGTGTACTAGCTGGAGGTCAGGTCTTGGTTTTGAATCTGTTTCTTCAGCTGTGTGACAGAAATAAAAGCCTTTGTCCATGTGCAAGGTGGCCATGAAGACCATCAGAAATAACACACATAGGGTCACTTTTCAAAGGGTAAAGAATCCAGCTGCATACTTCCCTTCATTCATATGCACTGGGATTTCAGCGGTGGATGTTAACGGAGGGAGTCAGGGTGCTGATACTTGTTCAGTGTGAATCTGAGAGGAGGACTGGTGTGTGTGTGTGTGTGTGTGTGTGCGTGTGTGTGTGTGTGTGTGTGTGTGTGTGTGTGTGTGTTTCCAGCCCTCATGATAACTCTAATGAAGAAATGAGCTTGGAACTGCTAGACACTTCAACAGAGTCACACAACATCAAGGGGGCAAACTGTATTATAGCAAGCGACCTCAAGCTGATTGCCGTCACAGGGTACCTCAAAACTCATCTTGTTAAAACTGAGATCTGTTGATTGCTTCATTTGCTAGGCAGAACTTCGGGTTCTTGAAACATGGTAACAAAAATATGAGCTCTGACACACAGCATATAGCCTGTTGGAAGATAGAGATTTAAATAAATATGTCCTACAAAATTCCTTGCATTTAATAAAACTGGAGTGTGAGGCTGAGAAAAGAAGATGACAGGAAATGCTGAGAAGGTTAGAGATTGGGAATAGAGACAATGAAGATGATAATGGTGACAACTTATATTGAATGACACTGGGTTGTACTCTAAATTCCTCACATTCATCAATGTACTACTTTAGCATATGTACGAATAACCTGTCACTCTGTGTTCCTATCAAACAGCCAGTTGATGCTACTGTGTACCTGGGATGCTGTACTGAGTTAAATGACCAGTTTGTTTAACTTCCACAATAATTCACTGATGATGTTTTTACGTCTTTGTTTTGGAGGGTTAGAGAGGTAAGTGCAGAGTACTTGCCTAGCATGCAAGAGCTCCTGGGTTCAAGCCTGATGCTGCAAAAACAGGAAAGAATAATATAAAGAACCAATGAAACACTTGGTTCTTTGAAAGGATGAACAAGGTCAACAAAGCCTTAGCCATCCAAGCAGAGGAGAGAGAGAAGACTCAAATTAGTGATCTTAGAAATGAAAAGGAAGACAGATAAATAGATGCCATGGGATTCAGTCCATTATAGCATATTGTGAAAACTCACATGGAAAAAGAGTTAGAAACCTAGATAAAATAGATATGTTTCTGGACATATATTATCTACAAATTAAACCAAAAGAATATAAACAATGTAAATAAACTTATAATGAGCAATGTAATTGAAATAGTAATGAAAAATTAGTCTCCCAACTAAAAAGTCCAGGGCATGATTGTACCAATAGCCAACAAGAAAAAAAAAATGGAACAACTTGGACTTCATGGGTTTAAAAAAAAAAATGAAGACACAGAATTGGGTAGGTACAGAAGGGGCATGGATTTGGAAGAGTTGGGGGAGGGGCAAATATGATCAAAATACAATCTATAGAATTCTCTCTCTCTCTCTCTCTCTCTCTTTCTCTCTCTCTCAAATCTGGTACGCCTGCATGCCAGAAGGGCATCATATCCTATTACAGATGGTTGGGAGCCACCATGTGGATTCTGGTAATTGAACGCAGGACCTCTGGAAGAGCAGTCAGTCCTCTTAACCTCTGAGCCATCTCTCCAGCCCCCCAAAATTCTCAAAGAATTAATAAAAATATTTTAAAAGAAAGCCTAATAATAAATGCTGGAAAGGATGAGGGGCAAGGAAGGCATCTTTATGGTGCTGAAGGGACTGTAGATTAGTCCAGCCACTATGGAAATCTGATGATTCCTCAAAAAATTAAACCTAGAATAACCATGGGACTTAGCTGTGCCACTCAAGTGAACAGGCCCATAGGAGCTTGTGTTGGCAAACACCAGAGACACCTGCATTATTGCAGCAATAGTCACAATATTCAAGTTATGGAATTAGCCTAAGTGTCTATCAAAAGATGACTAGATTTTTTTTTAAATGTGATACATGTACACAGGAGTTTTATTTAGATATAAAGAGGAATGACACAATGTTTAATGCCATTTTGCAGGGAAATGGATGGAACTAGAAACATTAAGTAAAATAAACTAGACTCAGAAGACAAATATTGTTTTCTTCTTATATAACACACACACACACACACACACACACACACACACACACACACACACACGAGACATGAACATACAAGTGTGACTATATGGGGAAAGGGGGGAGGGAAGAAATGTGATGCTACAATAGAGTGAATATGGCCGAAGTACATCATATACTGGAATGAAAATGTCTTTATGAAACCCATCACTATGTACCATGAATACATGCCAATAAAAATGAAAAGGATAAAAATCACAAAATAAATGGAAGGAAACTAAATAAAAGAAAGCGAAGCTGTGCCCCAGGACACAGAATCTGCTGCTGAGGGTGCAGCTGGGGAGCGGGTTGGTCTGCTCTGCCTTTGCCCCTGTGGTTCCTTGAGTCAGTTGGGTGCTTGTGTGAACCTGGGTGCTACGGGTGAGAAAGAGTTGCCCAGGGGCATGTATGCTCTTTCTGGCCGCTCTGCTCCTGACTCCTGCACTGACTCTAACACGAACAGAGGAATCCTTCCTCTCCCCCAGGTCATTAATGTCAGCTCTCTGTCAAAGTGAGGACAAAGCCAACAGATTAGTTCATGTTTTGAGCTTCCTCTCCCATGATCATTTCTTTCCTCAGGGTTTTTCTTTCACTGAATCAATTCTGTGAAGGTCACAACTTCTTTTTTTTCCTGTTGTAGCCTCAGTGCTTCTAACATAGTACGCACACAAAACACAAATCTCTGGCAAACTACAGAGAAAAACTTTTTGTTTGCAACGTATCACACACTGTCTAGATCAGCAGTTCTCAACCTGTGGGTCGAGACCTTTTGGGAGGTCAAAGGACACCTTTATAGGGGTCGGCTGTCAGAAAACACAGATATTTATATTATGAGTTTTAACAGTAGCAAAATTATAGTTATGAAGTAGCAATGAAATAATTTTACGGTTGGGGGTCACCACACCATGAGGTGTGCATTCAAGGGTCGCAGCATTAGGAAGGTTGAGAATCACTGCTCTAGATTGAAAGCCCGGGCCATCAAGAATCTTGCAATTTCGTCAGAAAAATAATTCAGTTTAATGTGGTCAGTTGCACCAAGCATGCCCTAAGCAAATGCAGAAAACACATCCAATTGACTCCAGCTAGGGCCCCCGGCTTTTCTATAGGGCCCTAGGCTCTGGAAAGCCACTATGGGCACTTCAGCTCCCTTCCCTCTCGCTTCCTGCTCACTGTCAATCTTTTGCTGGAGGTGCCATGTCTGTACCCCACTACCTACGTTACCTGTGCAAAGGTGCATTTCCCAGATGATACCATTCCCTAAAATCGTTACACAGGAAGTGGAAGATGGTCCCAGCAAGCAGCCCCACCTACCACACCATAGAGATGGCGTGGCTAGAGAGTGGAGAGTAGACTGTTCGTGGGCCAAAGTTCCAGAGTGTGATTGTGACTCTAGAGAATTCTTTTGGCTCCAAACCTCCAGCAATGATGGAGGATAAAAACTGGAGTCTAGGGCGAGTCAACTACGAAGTTAGGAGTACTGGGCACATGAGAAGAGAAACAGTAGATTGCCAAACAGCAGGCCCTGCCCTTTGTAGGATAGGGCCTGGGAAGGGCAAAGCCATGGTCCCAGGAGGGTGAGAGGAGGTAAAATCCAGAGTGCAGCGCTTCAACAACTCAGAAACCAACTATGAAGTCCCAAAGACCCGGGGTCCGAGTTGCTGTACAGCCATCTGTTAGTGCATATTTGATGGTGGAGGAGATGAAGAAATTTCCGGTTGCGCCAGCCAGAACTAAGGTACAGTGCAACTACCAGGCTAGCTTGGCGGGGCTGAGTGAACCCCAGGCTAGCTGGGCTGACTTAACTCATGTTTACTACCAGATGGCTAAACGTCCTTTGCCTCGAAGCTTTGATCCCTTGGCAGTAGCCACCAACCCACTTCGGAGGGGCCATAGTGAGTGCTCATATTCAAGGAGCCTTGTGGCTGAGGACTGCAGAGGTTCCTTTCCATTGCCGCCACATGTCACTGGCATAGGCAAGCATTCCCAGCCACAGACATTAACGGAGTTCCACAAGGCTGAAGCGGGGCCAACTCGGAAGCCATGTAAGAATACGAAAGAAACTCAGGTACCCCAGGAGCAGCTGGAGGACACCAGGCAGCCTCAGGAGCCAAAGGTTCAGGCTGACAAGTCCTTTCTAGAATGCCTAATCAAAAACTGTAACCAATTTAAGAAGAATCAAGAGAGGCCAAGGAAGGGCTGTGCCCAAGAATGTGGTGAGGTAGAAAAAAGGAAGCATGGGGTCTCAGGGCACATGAAACCAACCACAGACCTTCAATCCCAGGACAAGAAGAACCAGATTGACCTCCAGCAGCCGCTGCAGGTAGTGACTAGGCAAAGGGCCTCACCAGAGAAAAGCCTGAGTGAACAAGAAGTTCCATGTACAGTGCAGGGAGAAGAGACACAGCCCACGTCAGCTCAGGAGGAGAGCCCAGCTGGGGAATTGTCAGCAAAGGAGAGCGAATCTAAGACCTACCCGTCCATCAACAAAGAGAACCAGCCCCTATGGAGGAAATTAGAGCAGCTCGCTCAAGATTATTACAGAGCGGAAGATGCACGGAAGCAGCTACTGAGACAAAAGCAAGAGTTGAAATACAAACGATGGGACTCTGTGATCCGGGGGACATCAATAACGCTGACAGAGCGCGAGTGTAAGCAACAGCGATGCCCCAAAAAACCCAAGGTGCTCAAGACCATGGTGAGCAGTCCCCTGTGTACCACGGTAAGAGTAAATCTGCAGTAATCCCCACAATACCAGATGCCGTAAATGTAACAGAGGAAATCATTCTAGACCTGCACAAGCAGCACACAGCACTGCTGCCTCCTGGGAATTATGCAGCAGCCAACACTGGAGCTGGAAAACCTTGACTCTGGAAATGAGAGCCCACCCCATTGCCCACATTTCTGAAAAAAGACTCAGTTTTTTTTTTTTTTTTTTTTTTTTTTTTTTTTTTTTTTTTTTGCTTCCATCTCAAGCGATTAGAACAATGGCTCTTTGGGGTTGCTGACCAGTAAAAGAGTGAGAAAGAGCTGGGGCAGGAAGACCTGATGTTCAGCACTAAGTGAAGCAGACGGAACTGTTACAAGAACCCACAGAGACAGAACTCAAGGTCTCAGGACTCAAGGTCTCAGGACTCCCGAGAGTGTTTAAGCAGCCTGCTGAGATCACATTCAGAAAGGAACTCGGACTCCTGATGGAGCCTGGAACAGGATCTCCGATGCAGCCAGCCTCACTATTGTGCCACTATGGTCCCTACGCTGCTGCGCAAACGGAGTCTGAGTCACTGGGAAGAGGCCAGGGCCTGGTGGGCTGCCCTAGGCTGGAGGAAGTCTGAAGGAGGAGGAGACTTTGCGTCCTGTGGGTGTTGAAATGCTCATGAGAGATAAGTGAGGGGTAGAGATGCTATGAGACAAATGATACAGCGGGTGGCACAAACATAAAGGACACACGCTGCCTCAGTCCCCTGAGTCACCAATGAGTCAGCATCTGGGGGCAGGACACACAGCCTTGGACTGTATTTTGGAAAAGGGCAGTGAGATAAATTTCCAGACGTTCTCTCTGTTCTCGTCTGCCATCAGCAACAGAAAGAACAACCAACAGCCAGAACAGTCACACAGAGGCCAAACTTTCATATTAATTAAAAGCTGTGTAATGAATATCTTGGCCAATTTTTCAATCACCAGGAGCTATAATTGGCCCCAGTAAGAGACTGCTTCGAGCCAAAGACAATGCAGGGCCTGAGCTGCATGCAGATCATAGTTTACATTCTGGTTCTGCCGTGCACAAACATGCAGTATGGGAAGGTAACATTACCTCTTTAACACACCTTGAGAGAGCTACCTCTATCCCAGATATAGGAACACATGCTGGTTAGCATGCAAGACGCCATATCCAATGTTCAATAAAGGACAATAGCAACAGTGTGGGAGTCACAAAATGCTCATGCTATGTATTTCTCTCTCCTGTGATTGCTGGAATCCAAGTGTTAGACATAAGCCCCATTCCTGTTCCGGAAAGCGACTAATTCTGTGAAGAATGCCCAGGAAGGAGGAAGAGATTCTTCAAGGATATGACAAAAAAAAAGTCATGGTATTTTGATGCCAACACCCATGAGACAGGGAGAGACAACAGCAAAACAAATGCATGGCCTGACATGACCTGTTCCAGGAGAGGGCGCTGAGGAGCAAAACAGTCTGAGAGGGCTCGTAAGATGAGAGGATGGCAGCTGTGGACACCCACTATTTATTCATGTGTCGCAACTGAACCTCCTCTGACCTCTATTACTCCTCCAAATAGTATCCTTCAGGTCCCCAACGTATTCTGAAAAGCCCATGATAAGTGTGGCCCCTTTAATTCAAGACCTCCACATAGCCATCTGAATGTCTAAACTGCAGATCTGAAGTCTAGAGTCTTATCTAGGTAAGAGAAAAATGTTTTTATTCTTTAATCCATTCATTTTCTCTCTCATTCCTTCATTCTTTCCTTCTATTCTTATTCTTTCTAGAATAATTGTCTCACAGAACTCAAGAGGAAACTGTAAAAGCTTTGCCAAAAAAAGGAAGAGGGAGAAGGCTGGGGAGATGGCTTAGTTGATGATGTGCTTGCCTTATAAGCACTTTATAAGCATAAGGACTTGAGGTCACCCCCCAGCGCCCATGTTAAAAACACCAGGTGTAGAAGCCATATGTCTGCAGTCACAGCCCTGGAGAAGCAGAGGCAGGAGAATCTTT
Source organism: Peromyscus eremicus (assembly GCF_949786415.1). Taxonomy (NCBI): domain Eukaryota; kingdom Metazoa; phylum Chordata; class Mammalia; order Rodentia; family Cricetidae; genus Peromyscus; species Peromyscus eremicus. The sequence goes on from NC_081421.1 coordinate 2,102,398, forward strand.
GGGGCTTACACCAAGTGTGGCTGAATTGTTGAGTTCTCTGTTCAGTGAAAGACTCCATCAAAAGATAACTTGGAGAGTGTGTGATGATTTGTTCTAATTGTCAACTTGACACAATCTAGGGAGTCTCGATGGGCAATTTTCTGGATCTGATTGGCATGTCTTTGGAAGTTATTTTGATTATTTTAATTGAATTAGGAAGACCTACCCACTGTGGTTGGTACCATTCTCTAGGCAGAGGATCCTGAACTGGGCAGGAGTGGAGAAAGCAAGCTGCCCTTGACTGTGAATGTGGCTAGCTGCTTCAGATTCTTAGTATCTTGACTTTTCTGCTATGATGGACTCTAACCTGGAATTGTGAGTGAAAATAAATCCTTTCTTCCCCTAGTTGTTTTTGCCGGGGTATTTTATCACAGCATCAGGAAACAAAACTAAGACAGAGTCAGGATGATTATAGAAGGCACCTAAGTTGACTTCTGTCCTCACTGCACACATATGCACCTACACACACACACACACACACACACACACACACACACACACACACACGTATCCACACATACACAAATGATTAAAAAAGAAAACACTAGCAAGAGGGGCTAGTTCTTGCTGCACTGGCTGTACTTGCAGAGGACCCAGGCTTGGTTTCCAGCACCCATATGGAGGCTTCAAGCTGTAACTCCAATTCCAGTGGATCTGACTCCCTCTTCTGGCTTCCACAGGTATCAGATGTGCACACATGTGGTGTACTTACACACAGGCAGCCTACACATCCATACACATTAAATAACAATCTTCAAAAACCAAAATCTTGCAAGATCAAGAGTTTATGATTTGGCTTCATGGATGAGTTTAGGAGAGATAACAGAAAGATGACAGAAAGACAAACAGATGGATGGATGGATGGATGGATGAATGGATGGATGGATGGATGGATGGATGGGCAGGTGATAGATGATGGACTGACATGATAATGCTTTAGAATTTCAGTAGTATTTTATGCTGTGTGTGTACATGTGTGTATTTGCCTGTAGGCATGTACTTTTTCTTTTCTTCTGGAGCTAGTTGTGCTGTATTAAGCCCTTGTGAAGCAGAATATTCTCCAAAGACTCAGATAAAATGAATGATTTCAACGAGGACTCAGCAGACGGCAACCTACAAGTCACACTGAGCCTACTGCCCACTCTGCTAAGCAGAGCTGGATTTACCTGTTGTGGAGGCTGATTCTCACTGCAGTAGAGCTGACTAGTCATGGTGATCACATGGCCCATACGGCCTAGGACGGATGACTGCCTTGTTCTTTACAGAAAAGTGGTGGTGACCTCAAATTGAGTTGCTATTTTTAGAACCATCCATCATGGCTAAGCAGCTGCTGGCCAATAATTCACCAGATATCTAAAAGTGGCCAAATGATGTTATAATACCATCTCTCCTGCTCCAATTGGTCAGTTACCTGTTCTAGCTTGACTCTCTTCTTTGGAATTAAGAGTGGTGAGAACTCTCCGGAAGCTTCCTGGGCCAGGCTTTCTTTTCAAACTACCAGAGTAGAGGCACTTGGGCAACAGAATTGTTACACTCTAAATAATTCAAACAGGCTCTGTAGCTGCTGGCTCCAACCCAAATATGAGCAGTTATAATTAACAGCAATGAACTTAAAAGACAGTTCGGAATGTGCTAATGCTGTCGGCATGTCACAGCAAAGCTGCAGCCCCACGTGATGTCCTCTTTTCTCAGCCCACAATGTCTGTCCAAATAGAGAAACACCCCATGAGCATTTAAAAATAATGCTATCGATCAGACTGCTGGAAGACTGGGTTTTCTTTCTCTTTATTCTTTTTACTTAAGTACCTTTTTTTGCCAACACAGTACATTTTCCCCCTTGGGCTGCAACCTAGGTGGACAAAATATGTTTGCACCATTTTAATACACTTTAGTTTGCTTGCATACATTTTTAAAGCATGTTTTCATCGACATATGTTAATTTTATCATCTTTAATTTTTTCCCTTTTTTTAGTTTTGATCACTCTCTTTTTGCTTACTTATTGGAAGATCAGCTCCTGTGTACAGATTGTAGCTGCATGTCCATACTTCTCCTTCACTATGCAGAAAAATCTATGAACATTAGATTGCATTCAATATGCCCAAAGCTTTGTATTTTATCCAGCTCAGGTTTCCCATGCTTGGAAACTTAAGAACCGCCTGCTTTAAATGACCCTGCTGATTCATACTGGAAGCTACCTTGCTGTGGCTAGGAATAAGATTTGCATGAAAATAACTGTCTCTTGGGTAGAGGGAAGGAATGTAGTCACCTCTCAGGACCCATGGAGGACTAGTACCAAGATCCCTGTGCGTATCAAAAGCTGTATATGCTCAAACCTCTAAAAAAAAATGACACAGCCTGCACATACCCTTTCATATACTTCCAACCATCTCCAGAGTGCTTATAACACAAAATACAGAGCAGTTGATAGTTATCAAGTATGAGTCATCAAATCATGACAAGGAAAGCAACTGTGTTTGTCAGAGATTCAGTTTCCCCTCGGGGTTGGTTGAGTCCACAGGTACTGGTGCTATGGGTATGGGCAGGATGTGGGACAGCTATATTTGTAAACCTAATCTTAATACCCAGGAGATCATCAGGAGCCATATTCTATTCAACAGTGTGACACGAGCTAGAATTTCTGGGCCCTTCTCTTTGGGTTGCCATGCAGCCCTTACTTCACTTTCCAGTCTAGGTTTACTAAGCAGGGCTGCCAGACAGGGATAGCCTCTTTCTGGGAGCTGTTTGTGAACATATTTTTTCATCCTACATCAGTGTTACCCACACTTAGTAGCATGTTGTTCAGATAAATGTTTCTTAAATTGCTCAAAATAAGGATCTAAAAATCTGTTCCACTGTATCCAAGCTATCTCTAAGAAATAAGATAATATCAAGCATTCATATATGCCCATCACATTGCAGCCTTGTAGGATGGATTTTGCCCCTGTGGCGGGTAGAATACTCATGACAAGACTTTGTGATTGGCTCTGGGTTTTCTCCATTTCACTAGTGGTCATTAGCATAGAGAGGGTAATTTATCACGGGCCATCATACCATGATAGCCTCTCCACCCATCTTTAGGACCTTCCTGAGGCCACATTTTCCTCTGGTGGTGATATGTTGGCTGACTGAATGATGGAAGCAAGCCTGGGTTGGAAGTCAGAGCCCCAGGCCTCAGCTTCAACACTAATCTACTGGTTGACTTGGCAGGCATCAACCCCCTCTGGGATTTGGTGGCTTCACATGTGAAACTAAAATCAGCCTTAAGGTTCTCTTGAGCAAGAGTAGACAGTTCACAGTTGACCCTTCTGAAGGACAGGGATGTACACAGCTTGAAGTATAAAGCTGTCTACAGCAAACCAAAGGAGCGTTGCACTATTCTCATTTTTGGGTGGCTCAATGTAAGACTGTCCATTGGTACAGGGAGCGAAAAGCTAACCATATACATAGACTCTTATGCAGAAGTCAATTTTTTGAGAGCAGCATGTCAAAGAAGAGTACTTATCCCACCTTGCCTTAGTTAGATGCTAGTGTCTCTATGTTGCTTGAACTCAATAAGTAGACCAGGCTGTGTGAAGTCTGTGTGGACTCTGGGCATTTAGCATTGGAGTCACAATGTAACACTGTAGCCTGCCTGGCACCTCAGGGTTTTGCATAGGGGTGTGTCAGGCACTCCCACTGTTCTCCACAGAACATTTTTCTCTAGAGACCTTCACAACTAGTTCCATTGCCGTCTCAAGTCAACTGAAAAAGTATCACCGCTGTCTAAAGTCGTCTTCCCCACAGCCTTCCCACACCCCCTGCCTCTGTCTTTACTTTTTTCTTCTTTGAGGAACTTGACTTCTGATACACTGTGTAGTTTGCTTAGGATTTTGCATATTAAGTGTATCTCTGGTAAGATGTTTGCTCTCTGTGGTAAGACTCTTCTTGTAGGCACTGTGATGTGCCCAGTACTTGTGAAACTGTCTTGCCATCCTATATGCATTCACTTAACATTAGATAAATCAGGCTAGTACATATTTATATGCATAGAGATGTACATGATCCTTATTTTCATATTTGGGAAGCTCAATGCATGTGTTTAAAATTTTGTATCTCACTTGAGAAAAAGGTGAAAGTACTCATTTTTTCTTCTTAATATACAAATTTTCTGCCTTCGATGACATTCTCAGAATAATTCTCTTGACCTATGTTATTGTCAAATGTTAGACAAATAGTCGTATTAGAATCTAAATTTGGGTAAACTGGCATTGAGGTGGAGCAACAAAGCTAGAAAAGAAGTTTGTTTTCACCACAGAAAAAGTCAATTCAGAAGCTACCAATGAGATCTCCTGACTATCCTGTCATGGCCGTCTCCACAGGCGAACACAGTGGTCCCTGTTTCAGTTGGTACTCAAACGTGTGAGTGACCCAAGAGACGGATTTGTCGTTAACGGATACCAAGCTAGTTTCTACCCTGACCACTGATGACCTTTGCCCGTCACTCCTTCTCTATGCTAATACCTGTAGATTCTGTTTAAGATTATTTTTACATTATGTATGTGTGTGCCTATGTGTGTGTATGTGCCTCATGTTGAGTGTAATGCTCACAGAGCCCAGAAGAGGGCGTCAGATTCCCTGAAACTGGAGTTATAGAAGGTTGTGAGCCACCATGTGGGTGCTGGGAACTGGACCAAGACCCTCTGCAAGAGCAGCCAGTGCTCCTAACAGCTGAGCCATCTCTTAATCCCCCACATGCAGATTCTTTACTAAGACTTATGTGAATTTAGAAGACTCCTCTTCGTATCATTTTAGCTCTCCAAGAAAAGACTCTGTCCTGCTCGTTAAAACATGAACTTGTCATCTACACACTTTTTTATAAAAAGACAATACTTTTTTTTTTTTTTTTTACTTCCAAGAATTGTTGAGAAAGAAAAGTCTAGCCTGAGGCAATGAATTGTCACAGAAAATCAGTGTTTATTATGTTTCAGTGACTCAGAACACTTAAAATAATGAAAATATATGAAAACATATGGTCTCCATGCAGGTCAAATTATCACCTGCTTTGGAAAGTAAATTTTAAAAATCATTTTCACATCAAGTGCTGTCCACATTGGTTTTAACTTTTCTGTAAGTTTAGATATTTAACTTTAAAAAATCATTTTAAGTTCTCAAAATGCTCGGGTACATAGTAGACTCCTAACATGTGCGTGGTGTGGTAAACTGAACTGACATTTCAAAGAAACAAAGAGACCTGTACTATGAAGAACATCTTGAAAGACCCCCCTACATTCAAGAGTATATGTGGGTCAGTTCAAGATAAAAAGGATCCGTTTTCTTTGTCTCTAGGACTCAAAAAAAAAAAAAAAAAAAAAAAAAGCAATCAGATGCAGTTGGACATGATGTATAGTTGGCAAAGATTCTCCGCCGTTCTGTGGGCTTCCTCTTCACTTGCCTGATTGTTTCCTTTGCTGTACAGAAGCTTTTTAGTTGTCTGAGGTCCCATATGTCAATTATTGAAGCTAATGCCTGAGCGAATGAAGTCTGATTCAGAAGCACCTATATTGTATAGGGCACTACCTACCAATATTTTCTCTGGCAGCTTCAGTTTCAGGTTTCACACTAAGAGGTCTTGGTTTATTTGGAGTTTTTTTCTTTTTAATAAGATTCATTTACTTTTATTTTACGTGTATGAGTGTTTGCCTGCACCACCCTGTGGAGGCCGGGAGAGGACACTGGATCTGCTGAAATTAGAGGTTCAGATGGTTGTGAACTATCATGTGCGTTCTGGGGACTGAAGCCCAGTCCTCTACATGAGCAGCAAGTGCTCTTAACCACTGAGCCATCTCTCCAGCTACAAATTGTAGTCGATTTCTGAAAGGATGATGTATATGGGTCTCATGTCATTCTTCTCTATATCCACATATTTGGGGGTCATGAATTTAAGAGGAAGCATTTGGGGGGACCTGGGAGGAGTTGGAGGGTAGAGATGATGCAAAGACAGAGACACCACTCTATTCAAATAACAGCTGCCTTGCAAGTTGAGACCCAGCACATCCTAAAACACAGGCCTAATCACAGCTGGCTACCTTCTAACAAGGGCCTTTCCAATAGAGTGACCAAAATAAAGCTGCTCCTCCACATTAGCCAAATATTTCTTTGCCTTGCTTCCAGAACTGCCTTATGAAAACCTCCCCACCTCAGCCTCATGTCCCTTTGCTGGAGCCCACACCACTTCTGGCTCGCTACTGTACAGCTCGTGAATTCCTCCCAGTTCAAACATATTTCTTAAAAATTCACTGTGGCCAAGTTTATCTTACAATATGACAGTTTGTTGCCCAGCTGTAGGCAGAAACTGATCCAATCAAAGATGTTCACTGGCCAGATGCTACCTGCCACTGCAGCCCACAAGGAAACCCATCAGGGTTACTTCAGTTTAGTCTTTGTTTTTGTCTGGGAGCTTTTGAGCAACCATGTTACTGGTGTTTGGCAAGGCAAGCTCTAGGAAACACAATTTAGTTGGTAAAGGAAAGGGCCTGAAACTCAGATCTTATTTCCACACCTTCCCCTGCTATTATGAATCCCTGGGCAGAATTAAAATGCTCAAGAACCTTGAGTAAACAGAATTAAGACTAAAATTGATAAAATGCCCTCTGGTATGAATATAGATAAGCACTGGATGGAAGTTCAAATCTGTGATGAGGCAAGTAGAATCCAGCTAGAGATCACATCAGAAAACTCCAGAGTGGTCAGCTGCCCCAAAGATAACGGTGAGCCTGAATTATTCGGCTATAGATAAAAGAAAACATAATCTGTCTTACTCTGCATATATTAAGTTTGGGGCCCCTGTCAAATGTGTTTGAAGGTCCTATGGTGGGCTGCGTTCTGTTGGGGTATCATTTCCAGGAGGCTATATTGCTGACCATGGGGTTTCCAGGGGAATGGGAGGATGGTCTTCAGAGAAGGAGCTGTGGGAACTTTGCCCAGCTTCAAGGGTCAGGTGTGGTGGTGCCTGCCTCTAATCCAGAACTCAGGAGGTAGAGGCAGGTGGATCCCTGTGAGTTTGAGGCCAACCTTGTCTACAGAGTAAGATCTTATCTCAAAAAATAAAATAAGATCGGCTTTGGGGAAGTCTTGGGCTACATCCTCAAGCATCTGAAGGGATGACGAGAGAAACAAGCATCTGCATCCATCAATCCAAATGGCACGTCTTGGGTCCTTACTACATTCATGGTGCTCTATAGGTGAGGTGGGATATGGAGATTAAAGATGCCTCTGCCTAGTATGCAGGTGCTTACAATTAAGTGAAATAAAATGTAAACTGTGATTCTCAGTTTTCCTACTCATTCTGTTGGCCACTGGCTATGATAATAATGGCTGTTTTCTTCCCTCGCAATTCACCTGGGCCACAGAGTATCCAGATTAGCCATTATTTCTGGGTGTATCTGTGAAGGCATTGCTGGATGAGACTGCCATTTGCTTAGATAGACTCAGTCAATGTAGCCTTCCTCCTGAATGTGGGCAGGCATCATCTGAACTGACAAGAGTCTAAGTAAAGTAAGAACTGGGAGAAATGTCCATGCACTCCCTTCCCTCTCAAGCTTGGGGCATCTCCTTTCTTCTGTTACTGTCCATAGGCTGGGCTTTACACAACTCTGAAGTTCTCACATGTTCACATGGGGATGAACCATGCCACTCTATCGTTCCAGAATCTCCAGTTTAGAGTCAGATGATCATAAGATGTTTCACTATGACCACTAGAGCCAATTCCTCTCTCTCTCCTCTCTCCCCTCTCTTCTCTCTCTCTCTCTCTCTCTCTCTCTCTCTCTCTCTCTCTCTCTCTCTCTCTCTCACACACACACACACACACACACACACACACATCTTAGGAAAGTATGGATAGCTGGATATTTGGAACACACAAATACAATGGCCTTGGGCCCTTACTTAACTTCTTTGGTTTTGTTTAGAAAACAACACTACAGTGTTTTATCAGAAACATTAATGCGATCAATATAAACTGTGTTCATTGTTTTTAGAAAGGCCTGTGGTGTGAGACAGAGTCACCAAAATGTTATAATAGAGAAATGGAACAAAAAGCTGGAAAAAGAATAAGAACTCAGGGGTTGAGACGAACCAAAGAGACAAGTTAAGGCTTTATAAAGAATGTGACTTTTGTCAAAGGACAAGAGAGGTTTGTGTGGGGTGAGAAAGAAGAAGAAGGTTTGTGGGACAGTGTGGCCTAAGGTGGAGATGTTGAGAAGAAGTGGTACTGAGGAGACTAACAAATATCCCTTGGACTAGAGGGCAGGGGGTCTAAAGTGATGGCAGCTGGCAGCAGCTGGCCAGGGGTAGGGGGTTGTGGGGGGAGGTAAGTTAGGACCACCTTCACCAGCATGCTAAGGAGTCTGGGTGTACAGTGTTCTTTTAAAAAACAAAACAAAAAAACTCAGGAGAGTCAACCTGTCCAAATAAGGTGTGGAATTATTGGACGTAAGAAAGCAAGTTCATGCGTCTTTACACCAGCCCAGGCAGGAGACAGAGATGAGACACTGCCCATGCACTGCTGACCGAACAAAGACTTGGCCTTAGTGAGTGGGTATCAGAGGTGATGACAGATGGCTCCATGTCCTGGGTTCTGGTTCTGCAACCTCTGTTACAGAGAATGCCAATGCCAGGGACTCACCCAGGAAACCAAGAGGGCAGTGCAAGCTGACAATTGGACCACCAGGTGATGAGTTCACATGCCGGGTGCACTGAAGTTTCTGTGGCTGTGGAATAATCACGGATGTGTCCAACTAGAAAGTCAGACATATGGCTGCTTAGCTCATACAGGGAATCAAGGCTAGACATGTAGATCGGGAGGCAGTCAGTGAATTTAGAGGTTAAAATTTCATAGTCAAATGTAGCCAGACTTAGGTTTGAACTCTGCCTTCTATATTAGCTAGCTGTGTGGCCTCAGACAAATTATTTATCATCTCTAAGCCTTAATTTCCTTAATTGTAAAATGGGGAAAATTACACATACTTCAAAAGGTTCCGCTTATTGCTTACCATCTGGCGGCCATTTGTCACCATCATTGTGGGCCATCACCATCATTGCTGAAGCCATTAAAGTAGATGAACTTGGCCAGGAGCAGAGTAATTAAGTAGAAAAAAGGGCTGCAGAATGAGTCTCAGGGAACAGTCACTAAGGATCTATGGCAAAGAGCAAAGTTGGAAGGCGCCCAGACGCAGTCAGAAATGCAGAAGACCAGGATGCAGAACACCCCAGAGTTCCAGGGGACAGTATTTCAAGGAGGGGGGTCATCAGAAATGGCACACACCACAAAGAAATCAAGGAGAGAGGAGGAAAAAATATTCAGCACAATGGTCAGAAGGTTGACGTTACTTATTGGATTATTAAGTATGTGGCAGGTGAGGGAGCCAGTCACAAATACGACGAGATTCCAAAGGGAAGTTTCAGGGATGGAGAGATGGCTCAGTGGTTGGAGCCATTGCTGCTCTTGCATAGGACCCGAGTTCAGTCTCCAGCACCTCTGTTAGGGCCTCATGACTGCCTGGAAGTCTAGCTCCAAGGGATCTGACTCCCTCTTCTGGCCTCGGTAGGGACCTGCACATGTGTGCTCCCTCTCAATCACACACACTTAAAATAAAAAATAAAATAAAATGCAAGTTTCACCCAGACCCCAAGGAAGTAAAAACTAGATCCCAAAATGAACTCTGAGCTGGGTCACTTTCCAGAAATTTCCAAGCACCTATAGATACATACAGCCTTTGGGCCTATTATCCACTTCAAGGGTGCCAAAGGCTTAAGCCCTTGGAGAGAGCAGGATCTTCAAGAAAGACTTTGCTTTTTAATATAGTCTTTTGGTGATGTGAGGGATGAAGCTAGGAAAATGCTCCACTACCCAGCCTTCTGTGGAAGAGTGCTCAGACAACTGTGATGGGAACTCCATCATTCTAAGACAGAGGCAATGCTCTCCTGCTCCATAATAAGGGTTTCACAGGAGACAGAAAGCACCAGAGGGAAGTCTCCATGAGCAGCAGGGAATGGTAGAAGTGGAGGGTTGTTTTTACATAGTTTGCTTTCCCCTGAGCATTTTGTAGCAAAGGACCCCCGGCTGCACTGGGTGCCCTATTGGTTGGGACATGGGATGAGTGAGTGATTTGATGGATCTGAGTCTGCATCGAGTTCATTCAGATTCATTTAGATTCTTTCCAAGAGGATCATCTGAGGCCAATGGGGAAGTGAGAGCTTTAGAAAATACTTGATGCAAGGGAGGGGCTTGGACCTGCCTCAGCTGAATGTGCCAGATTTTGCTGACTCCCCACGGGAGGCCTTACCTTTTCAGAGGAGAGGATGGATAAGAATGGGCTGTGGGGTGGGAGAGACTGTGGGAGCAGTGGGAGGAGAGAGGAGGGAGGGATCTGTGGTTGGTATGTGGAATGAATAAAAATTTCCTAATTTAAAAAGAAATAGAAAATATAGCCAAAGCCAGAAGACATTGGATGCCAATGTCACACATCAGGGAAGAAGGCTGGAATCCCTCTGCCAGAGTCCCTGAAGAACCCCAAAAGACAACCAAAAGAGAAATTGGCTTTTAATAATCAGTGATGGCCTGGGGAATTTAGGAATCCTAGCATAGTCAGTGAGGGGGCTCACCTCTCTTTCCCCTCTGTCTGCTCCACTCCCATCCCACACATCCTGGAGAAAGCAGACAGAGCAAGGAGCCTGTGAGTAGTAAGGAGAGAAACAGGAACTCCGCCATTGTCCCAGAGAAGGGACTTGCTATGTTGGGCCCTCTACAGGTCTGGGGAAAGAAGTTCCACTCTGAGGGGTTGTTACACAGAACTTGATGTTTGCAGTTCTGAATTACGTAGTACTCAAAGCTAGAAGAGTCCAGAACATTTGTATTACCCTAGGAGGGAGCTGGCCAATCTAAAAGGTCAATGGAGAGCAGTTTATTTTTTAACAGCTGATAAAATCCCATAACTTTTGTGTTTAATATGGCAGTAGCCTAAAGTTATATAAAAGTGAGTCAGAATGAGAAAGTGAAGGCTTTGAGGATATAATTTATTGATTCTAGCAGATTGACAGAGGAAGTCAGCCTCAGTGAAGCAAAGAGCTGGCAGAGACAGTTGAAGGCATCTGCAGGGCAGGAGGAACTTGGGCTTGGCTGTAGGCTGAGGGGCGAGAGACATAGCCAATCCACTAGACCAATGGGACGGGAATGCTGGGAAGATGAAGTCACAAAGCAACAGAGGACAGGATAAGATCAATCATGGCTCCCTGTCCTTCGAAAGATAAGGAAAGAATAGGGAAGAGGTGTGAAGATTTAGAGGCATTTTGCTGAAGAAAATAAGAATGAAATTTTATAGTGAGCAATATTGATTCTCTTGGTGAGCTGGGAGGGAAGCTCCTTCAGGATAATGATAGGCATGGTGGTTTTTACCTGGCAGGGCAGATTCTGGGAGAGCAAGTCAATGCTAGGAAAAAAAAAGACTAATTTTCATTTAATAAGGATGAAGTAGTTATTTTTCCTAGGGGATAGTGGGATTGGCCTTGTGTGACACTGTGGGTGTCACTTTCACAGGGTTGCCACTGAGGAGGGTTGGGGACCTGCTGCAATGCTGTGAGGAGGACTTCTGTGAAGCAGAAGAAGGGGAGAGACGATCCCTGAGACTCAACCTTCAAGGATTCATGCTTGGTACTGCACTCTGTTGGGTTTTCCATTCTACAGTGCATCTGTCAGTTACCACAATCAGAAGACCAGGGGCACGGAACAGAAACATGTAAAGAAGCGAAGGCATATGTCGTCTAATGCCTGGATTTCTGGTGTAGAAATTGCTCTCATGGCAGCAAATGGACTAGCCTGTGCTTGACTTAGGTCTCTCTTCAAAGCATAGCACTCTAGCCCTGTTCAGCTCCACAGCATAGCAGTCAACTAAATCTGAATATTACTGAGCTCCAAGGCTTATATCTCTATTCCCATTAAAGGAACGTGTGGCCAAGAAAGTCTTCAGCACTTCTTTCCTGTTTTCTTTTAAATTTTTATTTAAACAGTTTTTTCATATATTAAATTCTGTTCGTTCCTTTCCCCATCTCCTCCCAGATCCTCCCACCTCTCTACCCACCCAACTTCATGTTCTTTCTTTCTCCTTCTCTCTCTTTCTATGTCTCAAAAGAAAGCAAATATAAACACATAAAACAAATAAAAAGCAAGACAAGGAAAACAATCTAAAATCAAAACAAAATAATTAAAATTAAAATAAAAACTTAATTGACAAAAGGCAAGTGGGAAGAAGAGCCCACCAGCATTCACGTCCTTTATTCAGAACTCAGACAAATGGCCCAACCCTCCACTTTAAATATCAGGCTGAGTTCTACAAACCCAAGCCAACGCAATGGAAAAATGAAGAATGAGCATGCCAGATTTGACATGCTCCTTAAGAAGACAATTTTTGTTGGTCTATTCATTCCTAGAAATAACTTCTGAAACAGTAAAATGGTACATCTGGGAGAAATCTGCCCACAAGACTCATTGCGAACCAGCCTTGTAACCCAATTAAAGCTATGAAGAACTATTGGTCTGCTGTGAGCCATTAGTCATTTTAACATTATACTCTCCCAAAGGTATAAAACCCATGAGAAGCCACAGAAATATTTAATATTCTAGGTCAAAGTTCAATGCTGAAGAGCCTCTGGTTCCTTTAAATGTGAGCAACATTCAAGGTTAACATGAGACATCCTATTTGATGACTTACTATCTATAGTTATTTGTTCCTGGCACACTTTCTGCTGCATAATGCATCTATAAATAGGAGAGTTTATTGAATAAATGCAAGAAATAGTGAATTTTGATAGCAGTAGCTTCAAGTCACTTAACAGGGAGGCCTGGTCTTTATCTAAACTTCGTTTTTCTCAGTATTTTTCAATGACTCTGTGGCTTCCAATCTCACCAGATCCAGGATGGAGCTGTGGGAGCACCAGAGATCTCTTTATGGACAGATGGGGACGGACACACACACACACACACACACACACACACACACACACACACACCATTCCCAAAGTCAGGAATCCTGAAGGCTGTTAGTTTTCAAAGTCTGACTGCTTTTTCTAAATGTGCTTTTTTAACATTTTAGAGATCCCCACCAGAGAACGGTGGAGCCCCTCCTAGGCCTGCCTCATATGTAGCATGGGACAGAGTGAGGAGAAAGCAACAGAAACCACCTTCTAAAGAATAACCAAAGCGAATCTTGGTGGCATCTGTATCCGGTGAATTCCCGCAAATATATCTGTGCCTGAGTCTGGCTGAAACCTTCAGGGGACATATTTCAGTGAGGGGAGACTGTTTTGGAGGTGCTTTGACATTTATTATTTTAAGTTCATTCCAGCCTCCTGGCAGAGGGTAGATACAACATAGGAAACAGGATGTGGAGTAAAGACACCACACAGATAGAAGGGCTTGGCGCTTGGATAAGACCCATGCCTTCCGAGGCTAAGCCAGTGCTGTGTCTGTTACTGTCTGTTTTAGCCCTAAGAGCACTCAGATGGGCAGTGACGGAGATCATCACAATGAATGGTACCTACTGTAGTTTCTGTCATCTCTTTCAGATTGAATCCATGAAAGTGGTCAGGATGGAGGAGTTATAGGAACATGTCCAACTAGGCAATGGGTACTCAACACCATGAGAAGCTGAGGAAATGTCCCTTCTAGAAATATGCTCATATTCAGGAAGAATACTGCATTCCAGATGGTTATGTCTGGAAAAAAGCTAGATTTATTATGTTCTGCTGATATGAGACTATGCATGTGTGTGTGCACACATCACACATCAGAGTTCTTAGAGAAGTCTTCAACCTTCCTAACCTTCAAATTCTGTGCCTCACCTGGTGACAGACACTTACACTCGCAGCCCTTTGGAGGCTGAGACAGGAGAATCTAAAGCTGAAGGCTAGCCCGAGATTTATAGTGAGTTCATGGCTAGTCTGGTCTACATAGTGAGACCCTACCTCAAGAGAAATATAATAGGGCTGGAGAGAAGGCTCAGCAGTTAAGAACACTGGCTGCTCTTGCAGAGGTCCTGGGTTCAATTCCCTGCACCCATGTGGCTGTTTACAGCCATCTGTAACTTCAGTTCCGGGGGATCTGATGCCCTCTTCTGGCCTCCACAGATACCGTGTGCATGTGGTGCACAGACATACAGGCAATTAAAATACCTACATACACATTTTTTAATATGGTAGAACACTAGACAGCTACCAAAGTTTAACTACATATTTGGTCTATTCTTTAGTTCTGTCCTGTTTATGTGTACACAGATCTGTATGTACATGTGTATAAATATAGTTTATGTTTCATCTCTCTCACTTTAATAAGAAGACTTGAAATATAGGCCCACAGAACACAGGAAATGGACCAAATCACATATCTGACATTAAGCGCGCAGTTAAAGAAAAGCAATTTTCACACATGGCTGAGAAAACTGATCTGTTCCTGGCCGACAAGAGTAGTCTGTCTGGGAGCTGTGTTTTTCTGTTTTTTCTTTCTATTTGAATCATAGAGCACAGTCTCTTGTTTATACTCATTTAATTTTACTTTCTTAGATAGGCTGGACTCCTTGCAGATTATGGCATGAGCCTCCCCGCAGAGGACTTCAACCACTTAGCTTGGTGTGGTCAGATGAACATTTCTAGCTCTGCTAAGCCACACAGAGCCCAGAGCAGAACCCTGTAGTGTGATGACCAGTGGGCAAGCATGGACCCTACCTGCAGGGAACTAACAGGCTTTCAACAGAGATTGTTGGATATCAGCCACACATCAGTATCTCTTGGATTGACAGTTCAGTCAATGAGACACACAGGCGCCTGTGCCTGTGAGAGCACTTTCTCAGCTCAGACGAAAGGTTTCAAGGGGCCCCTGGCCACCATGGTGCTGAAATTCCCTGACAGCATTTGTCCAACCTGTCACATGAGGGGTAGCCCAGTGACAGCTCTGCTGTTTGGAACTCTGCTACTACACATATTGATATCATTGCACAAAGCCAAGGACAGTGAATCAAATGAAACTCCAGGGACTGGCAAGATGGCTCAGTGGCTAACAGCACTTGCTGTTAATGTGGAGTACCTGGGTTCAGTTCCCAGCACCTGCATGGTAGCTCACAACCATCTGTAACCACTGTTCTAGGTGATCTGATGCCCTCTTCTGGCCTTTGTGGGCACTGCATGAACACGGTACACTGAGTAAGTACCCTTCCAACAGTTATAAAAAGTTCTAGAAATTAGAGGAAATAAATTTGGTTCAACTAAAATCTGGATGGCTCTTACCAATTTCCGTTGTGGGTTGAGACATTTTCCCCCAGAAAGCCCTGTTTAAATCCCAACTTCTGATACCTCTGAACATGAAGTCATTTGAAGAGAGGGTCTTTGAAGATGTTCTCAAGAAAAAAGGAGGCTACCTTGGATGAGGATAGACCTTTATCTAACAACAGATGACCTTGTAGGAAGAGGGAAATGGGATAAGCATACTGAGCCATGGGGATGGAGGAGGCAACCTGGAGGGATGTCCCCATAGGCAAGGAATGTAAGACTGACTGCCAACAGCAGTCACTAGGAGGAAGAGGGAGGGAGGGAGGGAGGGACTCTGCCTTGCACTCCAGTCAGTTCTCTACCCGTGACTTCATTCATGGACTTTCTGCCTCCATAGCTGCACCACAGTAAGTCTCTGGGTGCCCCCCCCACACTGGGTATTTGAAATATTTATTTATAGTTGGTACAAAATATTGAACGTATTTCTGGGATATAATGTGATGCAATGCAATGTGATGTTTCAATACACAATATAGAGTGATCAAGTCAGGGTAATTAGCCCATCCACCACCTCAAACATTTCTCATTTTTATCTAAAAAAAAAATGATAAAACGTGAAGTTGGAGACATGAGTAGGGAGATCCTGGAAGGTGGAGGGTTTGTAAATATGGTTAAAATACATTGTATACCTATATGAAAATCTTAAAGAATAAATAAAAGCATTTTCCATCTTTTTGTGATAACACTCAAAATCTTTTCTAGTGCTTTCTGTTGCCCTGGCTGTCTAGTTTGTGGAAGTTTGTACAGAAGCCTTAAGAGACTAATGAAATACAAGAGGCAGAAAAGACATAAGCTTCAAATAATGATTTCCTGACATGAGTTTCACGATCTCAGAAAAGTAAGATTTAGGCTCTCAAGAAGGCAGCTGGCTGGACAGTAGAAAGGCACCCATGGCAAGACCACGTGATGAGTGGCAGAAAAAGCCATGAAATGGTGGGCACGTGAGCCTTGAGGATGAGGGGCTAGACCAAAAGGTGACACCGAGGCCAGGCTCATCACCAAGGAGTTGATGTGGGCCAGGCAGGCACTACTCAAGCAAACCCTGTCCCTTCCGAACGGCAATCAGTGCCACACTTAGTGGCTTGTCGTCAGCGTCTAAGCAACTCCGGGTTGAGCTTCCTGTCTCCAACGTGGCACCTTCCCTCACTCTGTTTCCTCATTCTCAATCACACAGCAGGTGCCACAAGGGATGGATCTGCCAGCTTCTGCCGGCCTCTATATATAGCACTCTGGCCACCATTTGGAAGGTGCTGAAACTCTCTTGATGGATGACACTCTGCTAAAATGGTTACATTCTGAATTAGAACAAGGAAGGCACCCCACATAGCACGTGAAGATAGGAAGGAGAATTTATGGCTCTTCATTACTGATACTGATGCTGCTCCCATGTGGCCTCGGGAACCATGTATCTGCTACAGCAGAAGTCTCCCTTGGAAAGCCCCTGTGCAATGTCTGTGGGAGATAGTTGGTGACACTTGGGAACATGTCCTTCCTAATTCCGAGCACATTAGTAGCTGGGTTTGTTTCTAAAGATAAAATAAAAGCACCGCCTTGTTGCACAAGGCCACTTCCTGACACCATTAAATCAAGTGTGGCTCTGCACCAGGAAAATTATTAATTCTGAAGATGTCTCCATACACCTTTAAGGAAGTTTACCATGGAACTGACCACATACAGCATCAATGCTCGGATACAGCTTAGTAAGTAGAGATGAGCTGGGTTCAATCACACTTAGCGTTTATAAAAAGATTCATATTTTAATACATTAGCCCAGAACATGCTGTACGAGCACCAGGAGAATTGCAGTTGACAATGTGAGAATTTAGTCTCTGGGTAAGTTCATCTAAGGAAGTAAAACCTCAATTTAGAATTTTTCTTTTCTTTAGTCGACTCTCCTTCCCCACCTCCTGTGCCCACGTGTTTTTTTTTTCTAGAATGGAGGAGGGCACGCTACACAGTAAATGGATTTCACACAGAGAATTGGGTAGGACATATTTATCTAGAGAAAGAAAGTGAGGAGTTCAACAAAATGGTTTGTAGAGTGCTCTCAAGGGGTTAAGTGTCAAAAGCTGGCTAGAATGTGTGTGTGTGTGTGTGTGTGTGTGTGTGTGTGTATGTGCATGTGTGTGTGTGTTTATATACACTCGTGTGAGTGTGTGTACATACACTTGTGTTTTCTTTTAAAATACTTTTTTTATTTTATTTTACTTTATTTTATATACATGGGTGTTTTGCCTACATGTATGTCTACACACCATGTATGTCCCTGGTGCCCCTGGAGGACAGAAAAAGGTATTGGGTCTTTCAGAACTGAAGTTACAGATGCTTGTGAGCCACCCTGTGGCTGCTGGGAGTCAGACCCAGGTTCTCTGCAAAAGCACTCAGGGCTTTTAACCGCTGAGCCATCTCTCCAGCCCCCACTTGTCTTTAACAAAGCTGAGGAGGGAGCTGTGGGAGTGCCCTATCACTGGGCTACATCCCATATGTCTTTTGATAACGGAAGGGTCGGGGATTGGTTTTCTGTTGTACTTCCCACAAAGTCTACCTGCCTGTGGTGATGGGTGGTTGCAGCTCCCGGGCTGACAACATATCTTACCACATCAGGAGCAGGGGACCAGCCACTGTGGCTTCCTGAGATGGGCCAGGTGGGAGTAGTGGCCTGAAATCAACCTGATGGCTAGATAAAGAGAACGGAGGGAGGCCTTGCACACCAGTGGCCAGCTCTGCCGATTTGAAAGTGAGCTGTACTCCCGGGCAAGGCAGACGGGCTGCTCTCGTATCAAAGCAGCAAGTGGGCTCCCATTCCAGAACACATCTGGTGTCCCAGACCGTTCTATCAAAAGCAGCTATTTTCTTTAAATTGAAAGTCAAGGCCATTTATTCTTCTCAAAACCCATGCTGTCAGCTCTGCGTCCTGGCTGGAAACATTTGCTGTTCCACACTGGCAAAGCTGCTTTGTCCTTTCCTTAAACAAGGTGGGACGCTTCCTCCCTGAGCACATCTTGTGAATGATACATTTATATAAATCCTTGCCCCAAGAGGACGTGTGTATCAATTATAAAGATGGAATGTATTTAGAGAAAACTTATTCGGAGGGAAAGAGATGCCAAAGTAATCCTCCTGTCAGGACCTTGCATGAAAATAAATCTTGTCGTGGGTCACGTTCATGTCATCTCTCTGTACTTCCACTGAACACTTGAAGATTTCATGATGGAGGGTAGTTTTCTTTGCCTATGTTACTGAAATCATGAATTAGTCAACCATTAAGTGCGCATCATTGATGTTATATATGGATATGTATGTGCTGCTTAATGATGAGGGTATGTTTTGTGACCTGCATGTTTGGGTGACCTAGTGTGGTGGGAACATCATAGAATCTAGTTAATAAGGTAGAATGGCTGGCTGTGCTGTGCCTGAGCACTGTATTGTCACGAGGCTCCACTATGTGTCATCTGTCGTTGAAAAAACAATCTGTGCATGGCCCATCACTACACCACACATAACTGATCCAATATGAGTCTACGACTGAGCTTCAGGACGAGCCCTGGACAAGACAACGCTTGCCATTATCTCACTTCAGGACTGTCCACCCATCCTGTCAATGTAGCAACACATTCACTTACTACCTCCAAAAATGTCTCCAACTAGATAGAATTTGAAGTGTCAGTAACTATGTAATAGTTCCCTAATTAAATTAGAAGGAAAATTACCCAGGCAGGATGTCCTGGGCAATTATTTTACCTGTGATACTGTAAGATTCTGAGATGACTCCCGAGACCACCTCCCCCCACCCAAAATAAATCATTCCGAAAATCATAGCCCTTTACATTAATTTCCCCATTTATCAGTACTCCCCTCTTTATCAATCACCAAGGGTCACATTTAGTTCATTAAAGGAAGGAAACTACCATCCTGACAGTTCACAGATGTTAATGACATACGAATTCCAATGTACTTCAGGGAGAGAGCACCAAACCGTTTTCTCAGGAATTAGAGGAAGCCACATGAAAGCTAAGTCTAGAAGCATACTTTGTAATTTTATGATTACAAATCCATCCACTATAAATTGTTTTATGAAAATATATAATTAAAAGTGTAGAAATCCACACTGTGCTTCTCTGTAAGGCATCAGTTCAGTTATTAAATGGCTATAAATTAGCCATTAGGAACGTATTCTTCCAAACGGATTAACCTTTTCAATTATCATTTCATCTGTTTTCTATATTAAAAAAAATCAAAGAAATTCAAGATATAGGAAAGACAAGGCGGGAGAGGGTCTGAAACTGATTTGGTGGCTTTGGAGTTGACATAATCTTGGCCTGGTGCGGTTCACTTTGGAAAGCTGCCTCAAATTTCCCCGGGTTTTGAACTTTTTTTTTTCCTTACCACTTTCATCTAGCAAGAAATCATCCTGGTAACGGAACTTCTCTGGTCCACATGCAATAAAAATGTCATCGTCACCAAAAAAGTCCTGAAGGCACATCACCTATAAGAGAAAAGCATGGTACTCAGCCAGGGGTCCACAGAACAGCAATCACAACACCACCACCCCCCATAGACCACTGCATAAAGCCATTTCCCTCTAATGGAATCAACAGGGGTATTTCAAAGGCTCGGCTCCAGCATCTGTTATCAGTAAGGAACGAGTTAGTCTCAGGTCTGCAGGAAGGCGGAGAAGGCGACTAGCCCCGGGAACTGTCACATTTATGACTGGATACATCAACAGGCTAGGAGGCAAGAGCTCTTTGTTTCCATAACACCGGGGATTCAGCTACTCGGAGCAGAGACACCCCCCCCCCACACACACACACACACCGGCTTCTGAATGTAAGTTCCAATAGCAAGGAGAGCCAATGTATGGCTTTAACAGCTGACGTGCTTTAGTTGATAACTGATAGCATTGTGTACTCACAACAATCACTAAGAAAAACAGTGTATTAAAATAACCTGTAGACCCATTCCATCTCTAGTTGAGATAAAACTGAAACCCTTATAAGAGGAAGGATTTGAAAAAGGAGTTTTTGATGAGGTTTAGATACAGACACTAAAGAAACTCTATGACTTTCTCTCGTGTTACACTGAACACTAAAACTCTCAACACCCTACCCCCAATTACTTTTCAATGCTGAGGATCAAGCCCCAAACTTGTACACATTAGATTGACACTCAGCCACTGAGTTGTGTCTCTAGCCCTTGTTTGTTTGACACAGAGTCTCACAATATACCTAGAGCTAGCCTTGGACTGTCCATCCTCCTGCCTCAGCTTCCCTAGTGTTGAGATTATAGCCTGGCGCCATCATGACCTTTTCCTGGAAACTTCTCCTTGTCAGGTGAAAGAAAATTTTAGACCAGACATGGTTGCATGTGTCTATCATCTAAGCACGGGGGAGGCTGAGGAAGGAGGACCACCAGCTTGACTTCAAGGATAGTCTGAATATCACAGTGACATTCTGTCTGAAAAACAAATAAAAGGACTCCATGTAGTCTATTCCCAAATGAGAACTCGAAGGTAAATGTCACTTTGCAGTGAATTGTGGTCGGCATGACTCATTTGCTTGAAGATGCTTTTCTACAGTTTCTGTTGATCACATGGGTTATGCTAACGCTGGAAGGCTGCTGAATCCTATCCATTCCCAATGTCCTTTCACCATGTGGGCGAATCGTAAGGTGACTCTACTTTACTTCTCTGTCGCTGTGAAACATGGATCAAAAACAAGGTGGAGGAAGAAAGGCTGTATTTGCCTTGCCGGTTATAGTTGCTCATCAAGGGAAGGCAGGGCAGGAGCCTGGAAGCAGGAACTGGAAGAGATGTGGAGGGACACTGCATACCCGCTGGCTCCCGGGCTCATGTTTGCTACCTTTCTTATATAACCCAGGCCCACCTAAGGATGGCACTGCCCACAGTGGGCTGGGCCCTATTATATCAATTATCAGTCCAGAAAATGGCCCACAGTCATGCCCACAGGCCAAGCTGGTGGAGGCAGTTTTTCAACTGGGAGTCCCTCCTAATGAGCTGTGTCTAGTTGACAACAAAACTCACCAGGGCAGAGCTCTGAAAAATGAGCCTCTTGAATGGCATGTTCCTCTGGGTGCTTGGGCACCGAAGAAAAACACGTGTGGAGGGTGAGAAGCTAATGCCCTGAGGTTCCTGTCAGCGTCTCTCTCATTTGTGGTTCAGCCATGGGTGCCTCTGGGTCTCTGTGTCTTTGTCAGGCTTTAGTAGTGCTACCATGTTACATTACACAAGCTGTAGGACTCAGCGCTGTGAGTTGGGTGCGAATGACATTCTCTGCAGCCCCAGTGCAACGGCATGTGGGCTACTGAGGGTCTCTCAAGATGTCTCATTTCTACATAACGGCTTGGCTGCAAATTTCTTAGAGGAAATTTCTCCAACCGTTTGATGATAAACCTTAAGAATGAATCAGATGTATTCATGGCTGTTAAGTGCCTTTTCTGCCATCTAAAGCTTGAGGGTATGGATCATTTAAGAGGAGGGGGGGGTCCCCAGGGTTTCATCACAAACTTAGTATTAGAATAATCGAATTTCCACTTTCTTTATAAAGAAACCTTTGGGTGGGCAGAGCATGTCCTCCACACAACTCTTTTTCTCTCCTTCCAGTGCTGGTCTCGTTTATCTCGACACCCCAGCTTTCTCTATGGGTACTGATGTCATCTAGCCAACCATTCACAAGGCATATCTCTATAATATACATAAGTTTTTAATGAATGCAAGGTAGATGTAAGATAGCTCATGGCACAAACATACAGAAATGAGTTAGGCATGGGCTTCCCTCAGGTAAAACTGAACACTAGCCCCAAAGTGCAGCGTGTCCTTAAAAAGTAGGTGGTGAATAGAACTTGTGCCATCAGAGGTCCTATGTCCAAATGTCACACTGAGTTCATCCAGCGTGGACAGGTTCCTTAGTTTCTGAACTCCAAATAATCTTAGTGCATTAAAGTGTACCCAAGTTCAAAGAGGAGAGGGGGGAAACCAAGATCCCTGAACTTGACTCCTAAACTGTTTCTTCCACAGCAGCATGGATGCAGTGTTCCATGCCCCTCTTGGGACGTGTGTGGACAGCCACAGGTCAAAGATCTCAGAAGCTAGGCATGTTGGCACACACCTACAATGCCAGCACTTGGGAGGCTAAAGCAAGAAGACTGTGTGTTTGAGACCAGCCTGGGCTACACGGTGAGATGCAGTCTCAAAATAACGCAAACCAACTGAAACAAAACTCAAGGAATGTGCAGGGGAGAACTACTTATTACCTACCGTCTTCCCAGGGAGCCATGTTTTGCTAGCAATATTTAAGTACTGGTTTATTTTCTGAAACTTTTATGATGGGCCTACAGTGTGTCAAGTTCTAAGCCAAATACCATGATTAAAAAAAAAAACAAACTCTCTGGTTGGGAGTTGGGGAGATATAGTTCAGTCTAGAACATGCTTGATGTATAAACACAATGACCAAAGTTGAGTCTCCAGAACCCATGGTTTTTGTTTGTTTATTTGTTTGTTTTAAAAAGTAAGGTATAGTAGAACTTATGATCCTAACGTTGGGGAAGCAGGAGCGTGTAGAACCTAATTGATAAGCTTGAAAATGTGATAGAGTGTGCTCAAGGAGAAACGGTCCCTAGGAATAATCTCTGGTCTCAACAATGTGTACACATATGCGCAAATGTACACGAAAATGTACTCATGTACACATACACAAAATTTCTTATAGACCAAAAATGTTGTTTTATAAAGGAAATACTCCTTCCTTTCTACAGATTCTGCCATATTCATTGCAGGATATCAGGTGGGACTACTCAACCACACTCAACTGTGTACGCATGTTTTTGCTAAGTCCAGGGCAGGACTACACAGCATGTTCTGGGAGTGCTCCCAGCATTGTGCGGATGACCATTCTCCAAGCTTGAGGCTCAAAGAACACAACAGACAACAAATGATCCATCTTGGACGGTTTCAGCACGATTCTGTTGGCAAGTGGGAGATGAAACATGACGCACTTTTGATGTTCCTTCCAACACCGAGATTCCAAGAATATGAAAAGAACACAGTGATTGCTAAAGAAATTATCTGTCATCGCGCAGCAGGAAAGACATGGGGAAAAAGTCATTCCAATGTCAAGTATTATGTACTCATTTACCGCCCAAGCTTCAGTGAATGGAATTAATGAAAGTGTTGAACTGTTCGAGACTCGGAGGTTTTCAGCTGAGCACGACTTCGCCTCTCTTGCTTGCAACATCCCACTGGGAAATGGCAGTAGGCTCCATAGATGACATTACAAAACAAAGCCATTCCTTGGGAGACACCATGACAAAGTGGCTGAGGGCAAAACAGATTTGGATTCAGGTTTAAAGGAAGGTGGATCTGGAAAAAGTGGTGCCTTTCAGTTACCCACACTCCTGGGTTGAGAGGCCTCTGCAATGTAGTCCACCCAACAGAAAAGAGTAACGGGGGAGTTTATACCCCACTTGGAAAATGCAGTGCGGGAGTTTCCCTTGGTTTTTCCGAGCATTCTGGCATCAAAGGGTTATAGAAAGTAGAAAAATGTAAAATAAGTTTTGCATGATAATCTGATCTCATATCTACGAAGTGTGAATCACTTTAAAACTTGATGTACTCAAAACTCAGCTTGATTTCCAGCTTTAAAATATAAGTTACGTTTAAGGGTGAAGAACATGCTTCACGCTACAGGGGACCATGAATATGGACCCCATCTGCCCCGAAATCTCTGCTCAGTTGTGGTCAGAAGCATCCATCAAGATGGGGCAAATGTAAGAGAGGCAACAAGTTTGAGGAAGGAGACAGACTGTGAAAAACTCCTGTGCAAGCCTTCCTGTTTCACTGGCAACATCCTCTTACCCACACCAGATCTCCAAGAGCTGGGATTGCCAGTGTCTCTTCTTCCCCATTCTTCTGCTGTGGGTTGATTTCCTGCAACATCTCCAAATCCCAGGCAACTGCAGCCCTCTCCCTGTGGCTGCCATCACCCTGTCTGCCCAGAGCCCAGGGACCTCCTCCAGGGCCCTTGGCAAAAGGTCCTTGTAAAAGTCTGATTGCTTGACCCTTTCTCTGCAATCCATCCTGTTTCATTTGTCAGTCTGCAATTCCATAGTAAAATATCAAATTCTCTTTCTGTAGCTCAGAAACCATCTCAGAAACCATGGCTTATCATCATCAACCAAAAGTCTGTCTTTCAAAGCTGGCAATCCAGATGCCTTCACATCTGTTCCAAATTCACCTACTAGGGTCTCCAGTTGTGACCCAGTGTCTGATGAGTAATAAACATTGTTAGATGGTTGGATGGCTGGGTGGATGGATAGTTTAAGTTCTAAAATGAATGTGTTTCCATTGATTTTATTTTCTGAAAAGGGGCTTATTCTTTTCTACTTGTGATCTTTCTTTTCCATAAAGATGCCCCTATTGAATCCACCCTCACCTAGACTTGGTCTAAGTCCCCTCTATGGACTAAGGTTTGGTTGAAGGTTCAAGCCTTACCTTCCCCATCCCCTTTAATCCAAAGGGACATAACACACCTTTGTTCTGAAGCTGTTGTCATCATTCAATAAATGTTTATTGACCTTTTATTTGATAGCCTCAAGAATATGTGTCCTCATCTTTTCTCTCTTCTTTTTCAGTCTATAAGTCCATAGACTCAAAAATCCTTACAACTCCCAACACAGCATTTGTTGTGAATCAATAACTCACCAAAAGTAACACACATGATTTTCTAGTGATTTTTGCCAAAGGTCTGAGGCTCTCTGTCTGGATTACTCTACCCTCTCCCAGTTGTCCTGAAATGAGTTTTGTTTATAAAGATTTAAAATCCGGTCAGGGCAGAACAGTGTCTCTCCTGGGTGGTGCCCTCTTTGGTCCCACATCTGTGCCTGCTCTGGAGCACATTCCCCAAGAGCACAGCACTGCTGGCCACCTGGGTCATGACTGAACCCCACTCTGCCACTTAGCTCTGAACCTCTTTGTGCCTCAGTTTATCACATCATTCTTTTTAAGGATTTGATGTCTTAAGACCACAAATAGGAAACAAATAAATTCTCAATAAACTTTAGCCATTTTTTGAGCCAAGAGTATTGTCTTTATCTTTAAAAATAAGTATGAACAAAGTATAAACCTACTTCAAATGAATAATTTTTAAATCATAACCCAACATAGTTATATACTTCTAGATACCACACCCACAGGCTTCTTTTCTAAGTCGATCTGAGCACAATGTAACAAGTGGATTACCTTATTGCTGTGGGAACAAAGATTCTGTCAGGACTGTCATTTCGTTTCATTTTGTTTTGAAATAGGGTCTTACTGTGTAGACCAGGCTGGACCCCAACTCTTAGAGATCCACTTGTCTCTGCCTCCACCATGCTGCCTTTTTAGGATTACTATTTTAACGAAAAGCATATTTTAGATTTGAGCCATGTGATTGGTGCAAAGAAGTTACAAACACAAAGACGGAATGTGGTCCATGTCTCTGGCCTCCCTTTGACTCCCACTGCTTGCACCTCTAGAGAATTATTTCAAAGGCTGCTCTCATCTGGGACCATAATGAGAGTTGTGTTTATCATTGTCTTAGCTCAGAAGCTCAGGGGGCTGGGTGTCTGTCACCAACTCTTAGATTTGTGGAGACCATAGGTTTGTATTCTTTTGAAAAAGTATCCCAGTTGGAATGCCTATATCAGAAATAAAATTCTATGTACATTGCATGGAGGTAGAAAGGAAGCGATCTCTTTCTGGTATACTGCTCAAGTCCTATCCATGGATATTTGGTTCTTACCTAGTACTTTGGTTATTCTATGGAAATTTAACTTCAAAGGAAGTTCCCCGTTCATTGTATGAATTTCCTTGGATGGTGCTTAGGACAGTGCTGGAGCTAGAATACCTCAAAACCCACAGGTGCTTAGAATTGTCGCATGTGCTGACAAAACCCACTTGAGTGTGCAGACAAGAGCTTCTGAGCAGGGATCAGGAAATCTGCTTTCCAGGTTAGATTTTGTCACCTGACACAAGTTAGAGTCATCTGGGGAAGAGGAACCTCAACTGAAGAGACATCTCCATCAGACTGGCCTGTCTGATGGTAGGTAACTCTGTGCTGCCTTTTCTTGACTGACAATTGATGTGGGAGAGATCAGCACACTCTGGGTGTTGCCACCCCTGGACAGGTGGTCCTAGGTGTGTAAGAAAGTAGGCTGAGCAACCACAGGGGCTGAGCTAGTAAACAGCATTCCTCCACAGTCTCTGCTTCAATTCCCACCTGGAGTTTCTGCCTCGGCTTCCCTAAGGGATGGAAGGGAGCTAGGAGTTGTAAGATTAAACAAGCCCTTTTCTCTCCACATTGGCTTTGGTCAGTGTTTCATCATAGCAACAGAAAGCAAATTAAAGTTCTAAGCTCAATTGTTATAAAAAAAAGACATGGAGGAGCTAATTCAGTTTTCTTATCTGTTTCTGCATTGCTTCTAATGTGTTGAACCTGAGAACTAAATGACAGAGATAGAAAAGTTGGAGACAGTTGTGTATGTGCTGTAGCATCGGGAGCCTTTGCCCTGCTGCTGTTTGGGACCGTGCTGTGGGCTGACCCAGAGCCCCCTGCACGCTAGGCAAATGTTCTGCTCTGAGCGCCAGCTCCACATTCAGCCCTCCCCACGGTGAAGGAGACAGATAGACAACCGCCGGACAGCTGCTATAGCTTGAGTTGAAATTACCTCCGTCCTAGTCAGGGTCACTGCTGCTGTGATGAAACACCATGACAAAAAAAAACAACTTGGGGAGGAAAGGGCTTATTTCACTCACACTTCCGTGTAGCGGTTCAACATCAAAAGTAGTGAGGGCAGGAACTCACACTGGGCAGGAGCCTGGAGATGACAGGAGCTAATGGAGAGGCCATGGAGGAGTGCTGCTTACTGGCTCGCTCCCATGGCTTGCTCAGACTGCTTTCTTATAGAACCCAGGACCACCAGCCTAGGGATGGCACCACCACAACTGACTGTGCCTTCTGACATCAATCACCAAATTAAGAAAATGGCCTACAAATTTTCCTGCAGCCCTGTCTTATGGAGACATTTCTTATTTGAGGTTCCCTCTTCTGCAATGACTATAGCTTATGTTAAGTTGACGTAAAACCAGCCAGCACAACCTCCCAGCATGGTGTTTTTGGGAACTAGTCCAGCTGCTAGCAGACAGAACCCCCTGGTGGCAGTCCTTGGGTCACTGATGGCACAGTGCACCCTCAGCTCCTCCCCTCTTCTCTTTGTTTCCTGGTCAGGGTCACAGCTTTGCTTCTCCCTCAGTCCCACCATGACCAACACTCAGCCTTGTCAAAGACCCTAAAGCAATCACCTACAGACTGAACCTTCCCAGACTGTGAACCCAAATCAACCTTTCTCCTTCCAGGATGATTATTTCACATGTTTGTCACAGTGTTGGGAACACTAAATGACTCTATGGTGGTGAGGATCCCAATCTGTAGATGAACAAGGCAGCCTAGGGTGGAATAGAAGATCCATGGAATCCAGGTCAGTTAGAATTCAAATGCAGGCTCTTAACTGCCAATCTGCAGCAGACTATGCCTGTTTAAACCCACACAAACCTATACCCTGGCATGTATGTCTCAGACATTTTGGTTGGTAAAACGGTTGCTGTGAGTAGTTATCACATATAATAATAGTCTAAGCAGCTAATAAAAACATCGTTTTTTCTTTAAAAGAATTAGAATTATTTCCTCGGCTGGAGGAAAGCGTATTATTTTTCTAGCTATGAATTCACATCTTCTCCATTGACTCATCAAGCCAGCGCACTCCTCTAGGGAGACAGATGTGTACAGGGGAAACAAAGCCCAGCAGACAAACATGGACTTCCTCAGCTCAGCTTCCGGCGTGAGTTGCTCTGCAAGGGCAAAGATTGAAACAAAGGCAGTAAAGGCATCTGCCGGTTACACATTTCCAAATCGAGACCACGGAATCCGTTGCCCTTCGCTGGAGTGTGGTCTCCATGGCAACAAAGACAGCAGGAAGCTGGCCTAGATTCTTATCAGGGCCCTTAGCAAGGACATTTTCTTTACAAGAGCGCCCTCTACACACCAAATGGAGGATAGCTCCCAGACGTCGCCGGAAGCAGAGAAGAATGAGAGATCATTATAAAAAACAAAAACAAACACAAACCAGTATAAAAATGAAAACTAAAACAATTCAGTCCAGTTATTGAGTTCATTGATTATTGTATAATCCTTTAATTTTCTTTTCAAATATTTATGGGTAATTTCTCACTCTTCCTGATACCAGAGACAGTAGGCATAAAAGCTCTGTTGCTCACGTTTTGAAGACTTACTTTTATTTTATTGGTGTGTGTGTGTGTGTGTGTGTGTGTGTGTGTGTGTGTGTGTGTGTGTGTGTGCGTGTGCGCGTGCGTGTGCGTGTGCATGCTTCCAGTGCCTGTAGATGCCAAAGGAGGGTGTTGGATTCCCTGGAGCTGGAGGCAGTTCTGAGTTCCTGACATTGAATTGGAATTGAACACAGGTCCTCTGCAGGAGCAGCAAGGGCTCTTAACAGCTGAGCCATCTCTCCAGCCCCTGCTGCTCACAAGGTCAGCGTGGCAGCATGCTCCTGCAATCCCAGAGCTCGGGAGGCAGAGGCAGATCCCTG
Organism: Peromyscus eremicus; assembly: GCF_949786415.1. NCBI lineage: Eukaryota > Metazoa > Chordata > Mammalia > Rodentia > Cricetidae > Peromyscus > Peromyscus eremicus. The sequence goes on from NC_081421.1 coordinate 2,131,442, forward strand.
CAGCTCATGGACCAGCCTGCACAGCTGAGTCCATGAGCTCCAGGTTCTACAAAAGACTCTGCCTCCGGAAGTGAGGTAGAGAGTATTCTCTCGCTCTGTCTCTCTCGCTCTATCTCTCTCTGTGTCTCTCTCTGTCTGCCTCTCTGTCTCTGTCTGTCTCTGTCTCTCTGTCTCTCTCTGTCTCTCTGTCTCTGTTTCTGTCTCTCTCTGTGTCTCTTTCTCTCTCTGTCTCTGTGTGTGTGTGTGTGTGTGTGTGTGTGTGTGTTAGGATTACATATGACTATTTGTATATGTGCTTATGTGTGTGAATGCAGAGGTCAAAGAAGGATGTCACGCTCTACCACTCCCTGCCTCGTTTGCTTGAGACAGTCTCTCACTGAATCTAGGATGGTGGCCAGCAAGCCCTGGTGATCCTCTTGTCTGCATGCCATGGCACTAGGGTTACATGGCACATGTGGCCATGTCTGGCCTTTTACGGGGGTGCTGGGGGTTCTAACACAGCTCCGCATGCTTGCAAAGCATGTCTTCTTACCCACTGGGCAACCTCCCCAAGCTCACTCTTCTTTTGACACGGCAGAATTCTGTTGTGTTGGTTTGAGAGAGAAAAAAAAGGATGTGGAATTGAAAGTAATTCACTCATTCACTGGGCATGTCCTCAGGTGCTCTCTTTCCACAGACATCAGCTGCTAAAATGCAATCTGACCAAGCGCAAAGCCTTTATGTAAAAATCAGCCTTTCACAGGCTGATGCCAAATGACTGGTCCCTTGTTATTTAATTCTGTCTTTTAATAATCGAGGGTGCCATTTACAGTGACTTTATTGATCATTTTAATTTCTGACTTTACAGTAGTGTGAGGCTATTATGTATCCACGCAGAAATGGCCTTAGTATACACGAACTGCAGGCAAGATAACGTGAAGACCCGTAGGACCCTTGTTTTTAACTTTTAATAGAGTATCCGTTAAGTTACAGGAAGTACTGAACACTTTATGATAACACAGGCTTTGTGTTCGTTAAATGACTTTTCTCAAAGGTAGGGTAGAGTAAGTGCTCTGAGCAGACAAGCTGGCCAGACTAAGCTGTGGTGTGGGGTATGCTAGTATATCACCTATGCAGTAATAGGGGCTTCGAATATTTTCAAGGTTGAATGTGATGATTAGGTTGCAGTCTCATCAGGATTCCAGGGGAATCTGCGCTGACACCTCTCCTTTGTCACATGTGTGACCTGGTCTGCGCAGGTTACCGTAACAGAGTGCCGTTGACAAGGTGGCTTATAAATACCAGAAAGTTGTCTCTCCCACTTCTGGAGTTTGAAGTTTAAGACCAAGGGATAAGCTGACTAGGGGTCTAGTGAGCCCCACTTCCTTATAGACCATATCTTCTCACACTAGCCTCACCTGATGGAAGGTTCTAGCATCTTCCCTAGGACCCTGTATAAGGACCCTGATCTAATCATGAGCACTCCCAAAGGTCTTTCATCCTACATCTATTGCTTCAGTTGAGGGCAAAGGTCAGGATTTTAATTTATGAGTTCCCCAAGCTAAAGTACTGTGCAAGGTGATCTCCAGCAGCAAGTACTGGGCTCTGACACTAACGAATGATCTTGGGCAGCTATCCAATACCTCCAAACCTGTTTCCTCCCTTATTAAACTTAGCTGTAAAATTCTGTTATTGTGTAGTCGTGTCTTTGTGTGCATTCCGGGGGGGGGGGGTCAAAGGACAACTTCCAGGAGCTGGTTCTCCCCTTTCACTGTGGGATCCTGGGCTAGAACTCAGAGCAACAGGCTGGACTGGCGGGAGCTTTTACCAGCTGAAGCATCTTGCCTGCCCAGTTTCCTTGTGTTTAATGAAACTACCAATCCTATTCTTGGAGCAGTCAATGAGACAAAGCACAGACACCATGCCCGGCTCTCAGAGAACCCAGAGTACGACCATATTTACTGTTAGTGGTGATGGCAGCAGGAAGGCACGTTGGCTAGGTATCTGTATTGAGCATTATTCTGGGGCATTTGGATTAGATAGTTATAGTTATAGTTTTCTTTGTTAAGAACTTCAGAAAAGAAATTCACTAAAGAGGTGTAAGTGTATAAATTTGAAAGACATTATAAGATAGTTCTGTTAGTAATATAAGTTAGGGTAGAAAGTGAATCAGGTACATTTTGGACTTACCAAAATAGAATAGATAATGGAATTATTTTCTCTGAATTTGTCAAATACAAATGGACTAGACATTGTTTAGGTATTTATTGCTTGTATATGTGGTATATAGTTATGGTACTTTTGTATATAGTTTTTCTTATATTAGTTATAACTTTTTCCCTTTTTCTTTTTATTAAAATAGAAAAGAGGAAAAAGAATTTGTACTGTATCAATCAAGCTGATAATAGAAAAAAATAAACAAATAAAAATTGAAAAAAATAAAAAATAAATAAAAATTTTAAAAAGAAAAGAAAATAGCAGCATTAGCAGCCTAGGACTAGCTGGGAATGAGAGCTATGAAAACTAGTGTTTACTTCAAAACCTTCCAGTCTTGGTCTCTAACCAAGTAACGGCACATCAATCTTGTTCCTGGGTTTGGTTTCTTCTGCTTCTTTAGTGTTGTCTGCCATATTGTTAGAGTCACTTATACTAACCACTAGACACTAGTCCACTGACGACTTAACTCATGGACCAGGAAGATGGAAACTATTTCACAGTCATCTTTGTGGGGGCAGGTGTAAGCAATCATTGATCAGAACTCCTATCAATCATGTAGAGCTGGTGTTCAGGAAGAGTGGTAGCCACACCCAGGAGCTGGAATATTTGAACAATCTGATTGAATTCAGATTATTCAGTCAGGGTTAGAAAAGATTAAATCCACGCTGAGAGCGTCTCTCAAATGATCAGCGCACACAGGGAGCTGAGAGAGTGGCTTGGCTTCAAATCAGGCAGATGTCTCTTTAGAGTCACACAAAATCATACAAAAAGACTCCTCTGGTCTGGATTCCATCCAAGCAGTGTCTGAGCTCTAATTTAAAAATAGCTCCACCTTAGAAGAGATTTTCTAAAGAATATTCTTTTAGAAATGCTTGTTTTATGATCCTGTGGGTGTGAGGTTGTCATTTGTAAAAGGACGGTGAGGACAAAGAGCTGATGTTCTGAAATAACCCTAACAAGTTTATAAGGAGCTTGGAAAGCTCCATTAGTCACACGGGCTTGGAGCTAAACGGACTTACAACCCAGGAAGGAGTCACCAATCAGCTGTTAAAAAGTGCTCATTAGAGGTCTTGTCATGCAAGTAAAGACACAAAAGTCAGATGTCAAACCCAGAGAACAAAAGCCAACCACAGAATCTGTGTGGCAGCACCCTCAGGTAGGGTTGATCAGAGTTAAAATATTTAAAATAACGCATTCTGTCTCTTGGCCTAAATTGCTGACACAGGATCTTGCTTTGTTGCCCAGGCTGGTCTGAAATCTGTGATCCTGCTTCAAGTGCCGTGTGTGTGTGTGTGTGTGTGTGTGTGTGTGTGTGTGTGTGTGTGTTTGTAACTTCCCCCCTCTTCCCACTTCCTCCCTGCTTCTACCTCTCCCCTTTTTTCTAGGGCTTTTGAGACACCGTTTCACTAAGGTGCCCTGGTTGGTTTCACTAAGGTGCCCTGGTTGGTAGTCATCTCACTGGAAAGCCAAGTAAGACTCGTAAGCCTACTATCTTTTGTCTCTGTGTGGTTGAGAAGACAAGCTATTTAAGTTATCCGTAAGTGCCCTTAGATACAGTCAGATTCTGAGAAAGCTTTGCAAGAAAACCATAATCCAAAGTATTAGTATATATATGAAGGATTAAAAAGCATAACTACTTTTCCTTGTATGTGTTTGTGCACTGGTTTATTGTCTGAAGTCACATATAATAATAACCCACCAAACCACAGATGTCTGTGCCTGCCAGGAATATTTATAAATGTTGCTTGACATTAAAGTATGGAGTTGGTTGCTTTAAATGTGTCTGTATCTATTTCTAATTTACTGGTTCGTATATATAGCTTGACACTAAAAGAGATATTTTTATGCAATTCAAATTAGTTTTCTCAAGTGATGATTTTCAAGCAACAATTATTCCATATAGTTGACATTTCCAAAAAGATTGTTAGCAACACCATCACCACCATCAGCATCAGCTTCACTGTGGCATGATCAACAACACTACTAGAAGCCCTACCACTATCCCCACCACTACCATCTCCATCATCATCACCATCTCCATCATCATCACCATCATCTCCATCATCATCACCATCTCCATCAACATCATCCCCATGCCAATCATCATCACCGTCTCCATCATCATCACCATCTCCATCATCATCACCATCTCCATCACCATCACCATCTCCATCATCATCATCATCTCCATCATCATCACCATCTCCATCATCATCACCATCTCCATCACCATCTCCATCATCATCATCATCCCCATGCCAATCATCATCACCATCTCCATCATCATCACCATCTCCATCATCATCGGCATGCCAATCATCACTACTGTCATAGTCAGCACTACCATCATCACCACCACAATCATTGCTAATACCACCATTACTCTTATAGCGGCCACCACCATCAAAGCCATCGTCACCACTACCATCACTATCACCACCACTATCTTAGCTACCACCATCACCATCAGCAAGCACCACAACCATACCCACCAATACCATCATCACCACCACCATACCCACCACTACTATCATCACCACCATGTAGCCAATACCACCACTATCATCATTACAGGCACCACTATCCTCACCATCATAGCCACTACTCCTCTCACCATTGACTCTGCCATAGATACCCTCATCATCTCTACCACCATTACCTCTCCTATCACCTCCACAATTCCCTCCTCCCATATGATAGCCACCTCTCCTGCTGTCATCCCTATTGCCATCATCAATCACTACCACCCTCCCACGATAATTACCACAATCACCATCCTCCATTACAATGAGCACCCTCATAACACTTTGAAGTGTATTTTTGTGTTTGTTTAGTGCTGCGAGAGCACAGTCTTTTGTCTCTTGTGTGTTCTGTGTGGCAGTTAGCTACTGTTCTGCTCACTGGGTGCTTATTAGTTTCTAACTGATAATAATCATCCCAGTTGGAATCAGCACAAAGTGAAGCTAGAATGCTATTAGGAATAAATTATATTTTGTGTCCATGCTCATTTGTAGCTGGTAGATATATACATATATACATGACTTTGAAAATACTATTAAAAATATTTTTTTCTTCAAAAAGATATTTGAGAGCCAATCCCCTTTTAAAACTACAAACGGAAACATTCTCTGGACCTGTGTGAATAACGATTCCATTTTGTGTGATTACATTTGCATCTAAACAGAGCTGATGCAAAGGTGAGAAAAAGAGATGGCTACAGGCAGATTTTAAAAAGCACAAATAGCTCAGAATGAAGGATTGGCTTCAAGACATGGTTTTATAAGTAAACGCTAGTCTAGTATGTAGTTCTGAACACAAGCTTGGAGCTATCCTTACTCAATGGCCTTCAAAAATGTTAGGTGTGGGGAGATGGCTCAGTCAGCGAAGGGCTGGCTGCAGAAGCACCTGTGTTTGATCCCTGGAATCCTGTAAAAAGCTGGCCACAGTGATGTGTGTAATCCCAGTGCTGGGAGAGCAAAGGCAGGTGGATCCCTGGGACTCACTGGCCTACCAGCCTAGTATAATCAGTGAATCCCAGACCAATGAAAGACCCCATGTCAGACACAAGGCAGATGGTTCCTGAGGAACAACAGCTGACATTGTCCTCTGGCCCTCACATGCATGCATGGACACATACGTACACACTCACACAAAAGAAGAGATGGGAGCTAAAACACTGCAGGTCACTACTGCTTTTGCCTTTATCCTGTTCTGTGTATGTGGGAGTTTGTAGAGTTCTAAACCTCAGCACCGCACAACTAACAGGGCTGGCTGCCATGTCCTCACAGTGTGTGAGCTGAAGGAGAGGAGCTTCCTGCCTGCAGAAGCCTGGCAGGTGACACACACAGGAAAGAGGCCAGGCCTAATAAAACACAGCAAATGAGCCGATCAATGGCCATTAACCCAGATAGGAAATTGATGGGGCTGCACCAAACGGCAACACTCTTTGCCCAGCTAAGTCAATACTCCTCATGCAACAAACCAGCCCAGATGAATTATTTTCTAAAGAAAAGCAAAACCAGGTCTTTTATTTGAACATCTCTCAGCTTTATTAGTTGTGGTGTGTGTGTGTGTGTGTGTGTGTGTGTGTGTGTGTGTGTGTGCATGCATGAGCCTGTGTGTTCATGTACCATTGATGCTTTTGTGACAGTCAGGAGACAACTTGCAGGAGTCTGTTCTCTCCCTCTAACCTGTGGGTCCTTGGGATCAAACTCAGCTCTTCGGACTTGAAGGCAGACACTTCGACTGAACTACCCCACCGGTGTGGAAATCTTATTTTTAAAAATTGGAAACACATATATTTTCATGCACATGACTGCACACTCTAAATAAAACACTCCCATGACCTAGAGAGGGCAGGCAGTTCAATCTTGGGAAGAGGACTCCATACTCAATGGTGATTGCTCATTAAAAAAACCAATATGGCAAGTATCATGTGCGTATATGTACGTAAGTGTGTGGTATGTATAGTTACAAAAGCTTATGTTGGGGTCCTGGCAAAAGTGTGAATCTGTCAACTGTAACTGTCTTCTGTGTCTTTTCCTCCTTCCCCTAGATTTTCCCATCATTCCCTCCTCCCTAGAGAATCCATGCCATAAAACATCAGCACAAACATCACCAGCTCAATAAAGATAAAACGACAAAGATAGCCTTCACCATAATGCACCATAAGGCAGAGCCCCCCAATGCACTCTGGCTGCAGGGATGGGCCATGGTCTCAAAGCTCCGTTTTTTTTTTTTTTTCTTTATAGTGAAAAGTCTGTCTTTAAACATAAAAACCAACTCATATGCAGTCATTTTCCTAGTGGCCATCTTCTCTGCTCAAGTGTGGAAAACCAGCAGACTCATGGAAAGCCATTAGCAACATTAGTTCCAGCTGACAGAAGTGAGGTGTAGAAAAAGCAGTGGCTTGGGAAAACAGGCTTTGGGCCTGAGGCATCAAGTGGGAGATAAGAAACCACCTGTCCACAGTTTCTAATGGTTGGTTCTTATTTATTGGGTTTCTTCGATGTCAGGAGTAAGTTGAAACGGTTATTTCCTTCCACAGAAGAGTCCCATATCACTGATGGTCTCTGTAAGTGCCAGGAGAGGCTATGCATGTCCCCATGGGCCCAGTCTGGTTTTGTAAGGAACAATCACCTTGCAGAGGGAAATGCTCCCCATGTCTGGATGAAGGCATGCCTGTGTTTGTCTATGTGTATGTTCTGATTTGCAATCAATAAAGTATCGACACAGGACAGCATACATCAGCGGGTCTGAGTATTGCCTCTGGAATCTGGAAAATTTGGGTTCAGCTCCATTAATGGTGCAGTGGGCCAGCTATTCAGTACTGAGAAGCCCCCATTTCTTTACAGGACGTATGTAGACGATCTAGTACTGCCCTCCCAGGGTGACAGGAAGAATTCAGAATTTGATAATTCACAGGTGTGTAGACATGATGCAGATTTGCAGGAAGAGGCAAACAACAGCCCTTAAGTTACTACTGGGGAAGCCCAGACCGCCAAGGTCATCCTCAGAGGGTCAAGGGTCATTGACAAGAGGGCGGGATAAACCTGCAGCATCTGGTTTGTCCTTTTCCTGAATTGTTTTTACAGTGAAGATCATTCTAACAGCTTTCAGACTTCAGACGACTGCAAGGAACAGGAACTGCAATCAACACATGAAAAACAGCATCCTCTCGCCCTGTCCATTACTTTCCCCCTTCCCTTCACACACAGAGAACACAGTGCAGTAACTACACTGATAGGCACTCTCCCTGTACGTTCCCTGAAAATCATATTCTTTTCAAGTGTCTGACAGGCAGGCGACTGAGCAGACCCTCTAGGCTAACACATTTGTCCATGCCAATCATAACCCCCTTGAAGGCAGATGAAATGAGATCCAGGCATGAAGCGCCTTGACTTAGCAGCAATTTGGAGCTTTGAAACCGCAAAGGAGGCAGAACCATTCAGCACAGAACTTGAAATTGAGGGGCTCTCTTGTTGGTCCACGGATCAACTTCCATGTGTCATTCACAAGTGTGAAGCCTGATTCTAATGCTGAGTCTTAGTCAATCTGATAGGTTAAGAAGCCCATGCAAGGACTTATGGCTATAAATACATTTAAGTAAAATCACCTGACTTAATTTTTACAGAGAGAGCGATGTGCTTCTCCCCCACTTCACTCTAGCGTCATACTGCATTCAGTGTCCAAACATGAAATGTTGACAGCATGTTTTGAAGCCAATAAACAGCTTTGTGCGAACTTTTACAGGTAACTGAACAGTTGTCTCATTGTTTGGAATATCTTGGTGAACAGTTTCTCTCGAGGTTGAATTGAGAAGAATCAGGCCCTGTTTGGAAACAGGGTCACTACTGATGCAGTTAAACATAGAGTGATTCTGGAGTTGGGTGGGCCCCTCATCCAGGAGGACTGGAACCATATAAGATGGGGAAATTCATAGACAGACAGACAGAATGAAAGCAAACTGTCGGCAATAGCTTCCATAAGCCAAGGGACACCAGCAGTTCCCAGGAAGCACCAGGAACCAAGGATAGGCCTGTGCCTTTCACCCTCCATGAGGTACCAGCTCCTGCTCAATCTGACCTTGATCTTCGATTTTTGACTTCCAGAAATGAGGTAATAAATTCCTGCTGTTTAATCTGCCCAGCTCATGGCACTTTGTTACAGTGGTTTTAGCAACCCAGCAGAGGTGTGCGCCTCTGGTGCACACAAATTATAGAAAGATGAGTTTCCTTCAAAACGCACTTATCTTGCTTTGACTAAAATGATAGGAGGAAGTGTTCAAAGTCTATTGAGTTAATCAGCTGGAATCTGGATGTTCTTGGAACCTCAGCTGTCAGTGGCTTCACATTTCCATTGGTCCTATGTTCCGGAGAATTTTAGACACTCCCTAAAACCCAGAACATTCTGCCAAGACACTGTCTGTGCTTTGCAGACTTGATGGGAAGGTGGAGGGCACTGTCAGCATCTGTGTGTGTATGTCACACAAGCCATGCCTTGGTTAGGTAAGGCTTGCTTGTACATACTCCTTTTCCCATTTATTTTCTCTGCTTTGTTCCTTGTTAGCAGTTTCCCATTATATAAGCAGAATAGTGAATTAGAGAAACAAGCCTTTATGAGACAACTCCTTGGGACTGGAAAGATGGCTCAGAGGCTAAGAGTGTTTACTGCTTTTGCAGAGGACCCTGATTGGGTTCCCAGCACCCACATCAGGTTGTTCAGAACCACCTGTAACTCCAGTTCCAGAGGATCTGACGCCCTCTTCTGGCCTCTTCAGATTCTTGCATGCATGTGGTGCACATAAACTCAACACACACACACACACACACACACACACACACACACACACACACACACTACACACACACACCCCTTAAGAAAAATAAGAAAACTCCTTGATTTGTAGGATTTTTTTGTTTGTTTCTCTGTGTAACAGCACTGGCTATCCTGGATCTCGCTCTGTAACTAGGCTGGTCTCGAACTCACAGAGATCCTCCTGCCTCTGCCTCCCAAGTGCTGGGATTAAAGGCATGCACCACCATCACCAGGCTCTCATTTGGCCTTTTTAGATCAGTGTGGTGTTCCCAGAGTGTCTGAACTCCAGTTCCATCTCCTCTGATGTGAGGATTGCCTGGAATGGAGAATGCTTTTCTTCCAGTTTACACAGGACATGTGCAAAGGCAGACTAGGAGGTGAGGGCGTCTTACTAGCTCACCACACCTGGACACTGATGAAAGCTTAGTGAGGTTGCTATGGAGATTTGGAGTTAATCAGAGGGGACACAGAGAAGATAATGGATGCTACAAGATGTTACCGCTCTCCTTGAGCCTTCTGGGAAGGAAGGAGGCTATCAGGCACCATGACTTAACCATGTTCCTGGACTTTGAAGACTGAGATTCCCAAGAATTCACTTCATGCTGTGAGGTTAAAGCTTTCCATCAAACTTTTGGCACACCCTAATTAATAACATGGAACTTCAATGCTCTAGGTGTTTCTAGAATCATGAAATAGCTAACTTCTTACCACAGTATTACAACAATTTAGAAAGACATGTTTTTTGGTGAAAAGATACTTCCAGCATCAAAAATGAGTGGTTAAATTTTACTGTATTTTAAAATTGAATGTTGGGAAGATCATCTTTTCATGATAAAAATTCTTTAAGATGCAGTAAAATCCTTTTGCATTAAATTATAATAATTGAGAATAATCAAGAATTATTATAGCTTAGCTTAGCTTCTCTGCAGAAATGAATTAAATTTAGAAGATAAGTGGGTGTCTAAAATAATCACAGAATTAAATGCATTGAAAAGGAATATGCTAGGAAGTGCCAGGTTCCCAGAATTTTGGGTTGTGAGGCAGAAAAAAAAAAGGAGGGAAATCATTAGCAATGAAACTAAAAAAACTCCAGAAGCAAACATTTTATAAAAAGAAGAGATGAACATGCAAATCACATGCAAATCACACAAACCCATGATTTCAGAAATCATAGTCAGTGCCAAGGCATCCACATTTCTACCATGCCCCCCTTTTAGGCAGGATCACTTCTACCTGAGTCTCTGCCTTGGTGAAGTCCTCAAATCAGCTGACCAGACCACCCCAAGGCATACAGAGGAAACATGGGTTTGCATCTCAATAATTCAAATCTTTGCAAACGACTTCTTAGAATATACTTTTTATTTTTTATTTTTCTTGATACAAGTTTTCCTGCACATGAAGAATAAAAGCCCTCAAAAAAAATCTTGGAAGTCATGACTTCCCAGGGGTTCATCCAGGAGCCCCTGGCCAATCTGGCCTTGCTGTCTTTAAGTTTTTTTTTTTATTTGATTTAAGTTTTTCTGTGTATGTGTGTTTTGCCTGTATATATTTCTGTGCACTGAGTGCATGGTTGGTACTCAAGGAGGTCAGAGAGAGAGGCACTTTTAGGACTAGAGTTACAGATGGGTTTGAGTTGCCATGTGAGTGCTGGGAATTGAACCCAGGTCCCCTGGAAGAATAGACAGTGGCTCTTAGCCACTTACCTCTCAAGTCCCAGGAATATTCCCAGAATATTGGGTTGTAAGGCAGGAATATTCCCAGAATTCCCATTCCATTCCCAGAATTATGTATACACACGCACGCACGCACGCACACGCACACAGACTACTGTATGAGTTAAGAATAAGGGTTTGTTTTTTAATGGCGGGACATTCAAATTTCAGTGTCCGTGAACAAAAACCATTGGAGCACAGCCCCATCATTCATTGACGGGTATGCATTACACCCCATTCAGATAAGCCTTGGAGTAGTTATCCCTCAGTCGCCTCCCAGCTCAGCCCCAGAGAGCATCATCGGCAGAGATTCCAGTCCCTCATGCAAAATGGTGCAGTACTTGCCTGTAATCTTCACACATCCTTCTGTGTGCATTATGGCATCTCACAATACAGGAAGAGTGTAAATGTGTGTGAACTACTGTTACAGCATATTGTTTAAGGAGGCGTTTACACTTGTCACTCCAGATACAGTGCCGTTTTCTACATGTTTTCCATCTGAGCTCATCTGAATCTGCAGATGTGGAATTCATGGATACCCCGGGTCCACTGGAGTTACAACAGGGACTGTGTATATTTTTAGCCTGAAATATTTTCTACCTGAACTGTTATTGGAAGAAATTTGCCGGCTCCTACTTGTATAAAAATGTAAGTTGCTTTGACGTAAAACCTGCAAGTAGTTCCTCTCACATCCTCAAGGATGCCACTCTGGAATCATGCTCTGGGGACCTTTCTCCACTTGTACTCTAAACATAGCCCAGGTTCTTCAGGAACATGCCAATCATGATGCTAACAAGGTTTACACACAGCAGTCTTCTGGGCTGAAGGGATATTCCTGTCTATACCAGTAAGGCTCCGTTCTGCGTGACATGAACCAGGCTGGCATGCACAGATACCTGGATACCTGGATGTGTGTGACCAGTTGATATAAAGGATAGCTCCATTGATTCTTTGGCTGACAGCTAACTGAATTAACAGGAGCATCTAGGATTTTGGCATTGTGTGCACACGGCTTTCATTCTGTTTAATGCCAGCAGGCTCTCTCTCAAATTTCATTCACATTATTGTAAACTGCATTTCCACAGTTAAAATATTTACTTTTTGAGAATTTCAGTTTATCCATTGTTCTGCCAAAGTACACAAGAAGGCCCTGTTCATGGAGCCACCACTACCCACACAAAGAAAGTTCAACAGTAGCAAGAACAGTTAGTAAGCCACACTGTGCTGGATAGTTTTACATCAACTCGACATAAGCTAGAGTCATTTGGGAAGAGGGAACCTCAACTGAGAAAATGCCTCCACCAGACTAACCTGTGGGCAAGCCTTTGAGGCATTTTCTTAATTAAGATTGATGTGAGAGAGCCCAGCCCATTTGTGGGCAGTGCCACCCCTGGGCAGGTGGTTCTGGGATACATAAGAAAGCAGGCTGAGGAAGCCATAAGCCTGCAAACAGTGTTCCTCCATGCCTCTGCTTGACTTCCAGTCCTGACTTCCCTGGGTGGTGAACTACAAGCTGTAAGGTGAAATAAACCCTTTCCTCCCCAAGGGGTTTTTGGTCATGGTGTTTTTATCACAGCAATAGAAACCCTAACTGAAACAGAAATTGGAACCAGGTCATGTGTCTTGGGGAGGAGTGTGGTGCCATTGCAAATTTGGCCTGGAAAAGTCCCTGAGTGCTTGGAGCTCGGTGGGCTGATCCGAGGGAGCTTGGAAGATGATAAGGCTGAGAGGAAGTGCGGGGACTGGAGGCCTGGCTTGTGACGTTCCAGAGGGGTGACTGAGAGTCCACCGAAGTCTCATCGGGACCATCTGGTGTTTTGAATTAGAACCGTTAAAGTGAACCCTTGGCTTTGCTGAGACAACTGATACTGGTCAGCTGGGGTGGCAGAACCTTCGATTAAGAAGAGACTAGCACACACCACACCACCTCTTCTGAGATAACCAGCTGGACGCTCCTGAGGGTCAACCCACACTGGATCCCTCGAACCGTTCATGTTCTCTCTCCCTCTCTCCCCTCCCCTCTCCTATAATCTTTGCACCTCACTGCTTTGTTACATTTCAGCCAGTGTTTCCATCTTGCCATCAGGGGCCCATAAAAAGTAAAAATTGACCCTGTCATGTATACGTTTACTTCAAAGTCGTTCAGGTATTTGAACGAGCCGAGTAACTGTTCGAGTGTAAACTCTAACAAACAGAACCAAAGAGCTCTTTCACACGTTCAAGTTCCCCAAAGCATTCAACCTCTCCTCTAGGGGCGATGATTATGCCTAATTTGTTGTTCTCAGAAAAATGTCAGTCATCTTCCATTAAATTGTGTCTGAGAAACAAGGCACAAGGGTACTTAGGACTTCAAGAGGCCTGAGTCATGGAACTGGGACAAATATCAGGTGATAGGATATGTGCACAGTACTGGAACCTGCTGTACCGGAGAGTACCCAGACCTCACAGACTACATGTAAAGTCTTGTCCTCCAAACAACTGCAGAATGCTGGTCGATGCTGAAGAACAGGTCTTAATGAGAAAACCATGTGACACAGTAACTGAGGTTTACAAACACATATGGGGTGGAGGACATCTCCATTGATGAACAGGAATCAAAAGCATCATGTCTTTGAAACTATCAGTCAATTGACTGGATGAAGACTTCCTACAGCTCACTTGGAGGTGTGGTGATACTGTGTTCCCCAAAATAGTGTGCACCCTAGTAAACTTATCTGGGGTCAGAGAACAGAACAGTCACTAGATATAGAGGCCAGAAAATGGTGGCACACGCCTTTAATCCTAGCATTCCAGAGGCAGAGATCTGCCTGGATCTCTGTGAGTTCAAGGCCACACTGGAAACAGCCAGGCGTGGTAACAAGAGCCTTTAATCCCAGGAAGTGATGGCAGGAAGCAGAAAGGTATATAAGGCGTGAGGACCAGGAACTAGAGCTGGTTAAGCATTTAGGCTTTGGAGCAGCACAGCTCAGCTGAGAGACATCCAGTCTGAGGAAACAGGATCAGCTGAGGAGCTGGCAAGGTGAGGAAGCTGTGGTTTGTTCTGCTTCTCTGATCTTCCAGAATTCACCCCAATACCTGGCCCTGGGTTTGATTTTATTAATAAGACCCTCTAACAATTCATGCTACATGGAGGGGCCTGTAAATTTAAAGGGAAGAAATGGAGAGAAAGCTGCAGGGGTGAAGGACAGTATGGAGCTGGGGGTGCCCTGGGGCCTCTCTAGAGGCTGCTGTGCAGGGGTGAGGGGCAGTGAGGAGCTGGGGGTGCCCTGGGGCCTCTCTAGAGGCTGCTGTGCAGGGGTGAGGGGCAGTGAGGAGCTGGGGGGAGGTACGCTAATGCCTTTGCAGGGGGTGCCGTCCTACACCACTCCAAGCAGCAAAGGTTTCATCTTCTTTTCCTTCCTGAGCGTCAAATGAGGTTGTTCCGATTTGCAATGATCACAGTATTTGGCAGAAAGTCAAGTTAACACAATCGTATACATTGGAAGCACACAGCGACATTCTGTAATGGCCTGTGTGACTTGGCGTTAGAATTTTCCTAAGACATAACTCTAAGGTGGCAGGTGAAATTCTCCTCTCCCACTAGTGGATGTGAGTTCTCGTGCATCCTTAATTTCCTTTGCTGCTGCAGCTGCTCTTAGGAGCAGACAGCAAAGGTACACACACTGATGGAGGGCTCACCACTGAGCTGCACTCCCAGCCCCAGAATAAGTTTCTGCTTTGCGAACCGTTCTTCTGGTGATTCAGAGCCACGGTTGCATTTTCTAAGAGGAAGAAAAACAAGAGAACAAAACAGGAACAAAAATATCTCCTCATCCAGATCAAGTGGAAAGGACACCTGCACAGGTAGCTAATTGCCTTATGCTCCACTCCGCAAAAAAAAAAAAAAAAAGGATTTTCCTGAGGACTCTCCTCGAGCCTCCAAGCCCCGATGTCCTGTCAGCTCATCCTAAAAACCAGCCAGACAAAGAATGAAACTGACCACTGCACAGTTCAAAGTAAAATCCTCAAGTACGGTTTTCCCAAGGTCTGAGGTCAAATTCTTTCACTTAGTTTTGCCACTGGCAAGGACACAGAATGTGAGGTGCCTATAGTCCTGATTCTGCCCACCCACGGGACATGGATTGAATTTGCATTACCTATGAGGTAAATCCAAAGCCCTAACTACTCTCATGGATGTGACCTTTTGGGAGAGGGGGGACAGGGTCTTGAGGGGGAGATCACAGCGAATTAAGCGGACTGTCTTTAAACCTTGTGCCAAGTGGCAGACGAGTAAGTGATACAAAAATGGAGGCTGATATTGATGTGATGTTGATGTGGCTATGGTCCAAGAGTACTTGGCAGTACCAGAAGCTAGAAAAGGTAAGGAAGACTTCTTCCCAAGGTCCTGGAGGAAGTGAACCTTCACGGCCACCCCAGTATTGAGTTTCTGGGATCCACAACTGAACGAATATATTTCTGTTGTTTATAGCCAAATGGATGGCAATTTGCTAAGGCTGTCATAGAAGGGTATGCAGCATGCCCTCCAGGGTGATGCATTTCCTCCCTGGGAGCCCTCCATATTGTAGGATCAGCGCACGCCCACCCAACGCATACTTGGGTGTCAAACAAGCTGTCTGCCATGACCTTAATGTGTGTGTCCCTCTCCAAACCCCTAAGCTCATAGGTTGAGTCCTCACCCACCCCAGCATAATTACAGTAAGACACAGGCTTCTGGGGCGGGTCAGTGATGCGATGGGCCCCTCATGAATGGGCTAGTGCCCTTGTGAAGGAAGCCCCAGAAGAGCCTTTGGTGGTATGTGAGGGTGCAACCATGAAGTGCCACGGCCTTCACCATCCAGACAGCAGTGTCTTCACCAGACAGAGTCTGCCAGCATCTTGGTCTGGCACGGACTCTTCCTGCCTCAGAAGCGGAGAGGAACATGTTTCTGTTGTTTATGAACCTCTCGCTCTCAGGACTTGCACTTGCCTCTAACAGTGTTGTGACTCAAGTGTTGTTCAAGTTTCTCGCTCTACTGACCTTTCTCTTTCCTTTAAGGACTGTGATTTTCCAGCGTGTTTGTTTGATTTCTAGGTTGCCTCACTTTCCCAGGATGGTGAATCCTAGATTTGCCCCATCCGGTAATAATTCTGGTGCATACTGCCAGATTAAAAGGCTGTACTCTCCCACATGGACGGTTCTCTTGCCTTGATACTATTGTTGTGAGTGGGAAGGTTTTGTTCACCAATCCCTTTTCTAATATTTTGCCCCAAAGAATGAAAGTTAATTTCACACATACTTTCATGACCTAAATTTTATTTTGTTTTGACTAACACATATTAATCTAACATATTGATGGAATTTTCATGGTGTTTCTTTAGTTTACTGAAATTCAGGCTGAGAGATTGATGGGGCAGGAGAGTGGAAAGGTAGCCCCGGTTCAGCATCTGTAACGTTAGTCACAGAGGGTTACCCATGTGACAGTAAGAAAGGAGGAAACTGGGCAACCCATGGACAACTAAGGCCAGGGGAGCAGCATTACAGGAACATGCCTTCAGGGTAACAAAGATGAGCCGCACACGCAAGCATACATCATAAGGAAGAGCAGGTTATGATCACAACAAATGTAGCTTGAAAGGAGAAGTGAGCATAGGTCGTTTAGTTCCGACCACCAAGCAGAGCTGTCAAAACTGCCTTGGCCTGTCTGTTACCCAAACAGCATTCTTAGGAACACCATTAGGGCAGGAAAGGATGACCGAATTCAATGTAACCCCGAGACAGGAGGATTAAAACGGGAGTTTCTTGAGGAAAACTTGTCCATCTGATGCTCAGGGGAGCTCCTGGGATCCAAGATGGCATCTGATCAAGGAGCCGGGATGGAGCCACTTCGGGACCCCCAAGGCTGCCAAGACAACCCTGATGAAATTTCATCTCCCTTTCCCAGGTCCACTTGGCACAAAGACAGGGATCATGTCACAAACACCCCTTCCCCTGACAGCTAGTGACAGTGCTCCTGCAGAAAGGCCGACTTCCTTCCGGCGTCACACTAGAGCCCTCCGGCTCTTCCCAGCATGCACTCCGGCACGCCCCGGAGCATCTCCCTTTCCAGCTGCAGACTTAAAATCCTCCGCTCTGGAGCAGTGACTACTGACCTGATGTCCAGCTCTCTCCCTTGGTTCCACTGCATCTCCACCCATTGCTGTCTCTGTGGCTGTCATAGGCACAGCTCACACAGATCCTCAGGGGCACACATCTGACCAGCTCTCTCCCCACAGCCTGGCCACTTTCTCCTCTTCTCACCTAGTCTCCAAATTACTTTCAGGGAATTCTTTCCTCCTGTGGGTTCTCAGTCACCAAAATCCATCAGCTTGACATGTGATATGGATGGTCTACTAAGGGCTCAGCTGTGTGTGGATACATGTGAGGAGGGGAAGGGAAAGAGCCACAGATAGACATGGTGTTCAACCAAGTTTACTAACTTGTGCAAATGAATAATAAATAGATCATGGATTGGTAGTGGTGTTGGTGGGGGGTGGGGTGGGGTGGATAACAAGGTCGGGGGGGAAAGCAGCAGACACCCACCTTCTCACAAGCATGGAGGCCGGAAGCCCAAGATCACTGTTTCTACAGGGCTGGCATCTCCTGTGGCAACCGTGCTCTGTGAGTGGTGGTGAGAAAGGCCCTCCCACTCCTTCAGCCTCCCTGAGGTTCTCCATGGATGGTGCTGCTAACACTGTCAGGTGACTCGGAGGAGCAGGGCTGAGCTGCTCATCAGTGCAAGGCCTGCGTGCTGAGGCAAAGCCTAGACACGACCTCCAGGTTTAAG
Organism: Peromyscus eremicus; assembly: GCF_949786415.1. Lineage (NCBI taxonomy): Eukaryota > Metazoa > Chordata > Mammalia > Rodentia > Cricetidae > Peromyscus > Peromyscus eremicus. Next base: position 2,149,470 of record NC_081421.1, read on the forward strand.
TCTTACAGACTGTGGGCTTCATTATTTAAGGAATCAAATTGGAAATATTCAACAGCCCTCTCCAGACATTATAAAATGGTCAAAATAACACGCAAGATTTTGGGTATAGATGTATTTAAATTGTGTCAGCCATTCCTGAGCAGGCCTTACAAAACTAAATACAGAGCCGTGAACCTCACAAATACTATGAATGACCCTCCTCTCAAAGTGTCCAGTTAGCTTCCTGCACAATTCACAGTCTTCTTATTGGAGCCTCTTTCCTGGGAGTGGTAAGAGGGACATGTGTGCCAACCACTTGGAGCTTGCCCCAAGCGAGGGAGACCCAGTTCATCTTGTCCTCAGCCCCCTCTGCTCAGCTCTGCCAACACACGCTTCCGACTGCGGTCTGACCCCACTGGGTTCCCTTAGTATGGTTGTTCAAGGAGACTGAGGACAAGGAATGATTGGGTCTAGACTATTCCAGATCACCAACATCAGCTGTGAGTCAGCAGATGCTAAGGTTATGATAACAAGTCCAGGGATACACTGCAATTCTCAAGGAAGGGATCCAACTCCAGATATCACACCACAGGTTTCACTGTAGCAGAAAGTCATTGAACTCTTTCCCGTGAGCAAAGTCAAGTTGGGAGGGGCTGACCAGTAGTGATGCTGGGTGAGAGGATGGGTACCGCTCTCCAGCAGGCTGTGCCAACCCCAGCTCGAGCACCAGTCCGTGTTCAGACACACAGATTACAGGAAGCAGAGTGGCCATTTGTCTCCGAAGGAGGTCTTAATGGCTCATTACTATGGATTCATTACAAATTGGCATCAATTTCAAGCATGTCAATGAATCTCCATGATATTAATAATGTATGGTAAAACTACACTCTGAAGAATGAATTTTTTTTTTGCTCTGTGCAACTTGTTTTCTCCCTTTTCATATAATAGGTCTACATGTGGTGCTTTTACTATGTACCAATTTTGACTAATAATCTTTAACATTAGATTATAATTAAGGGAAAACGGGTACATAGTAGAATGATTTGCCGTCTTAATAAGGAAATAGACATTTTAAATGCTCAAACTAGCAACATGTAATACCACAGTTGTCCACAGGGTGGCAAGAGAACTCCAGAAAAGTCAAGCTTGGCCTGTATCAATTACACTGAATTCTATACACATACCTCACCCTTTACAAGCTCCATTTCATAAAGAAATACTGCAAAACGACACTAATTAGCAGAATCACGAGGCTGTCTTCTACAAGGGTTATGAAATCAGCTTAACGACTTAAAATCTAACTACAGTAAGAACTACCAATATGCTGAGTCTCAGGAACTGCTAAACCACACCTAGAAATGGCCTTCAGTGGTCTTCCGATCCTTACAACAATTCTCTTCCTTAAATGGAAGCCATATGTGATTTTTTTTTTTTAAGATGAGGAATGTGGTCCCTCCAGAGTTTAGTCACTAGCCAAGCTGTCCCCAGTATTGCATAGGGCTCTGCGAAACAGTGAAGCCCGGGAGAAGAGGTCAGGCCGTGAGGAGGGTGTGGGCTAAGAAAGCGGTGCCGAGGGGCTGCCAAGCAACCAGGAGGTAGTGGACGATGGAGCCCTGATACTGAGAGATGTCAGCCCATCCCTGCAGGGGTTCAGGACCGGGACAGACAGAAAGCAAACATGCCAACAGGGTGAGAGGCAGGAAACGTGGAAGGCACGACTGTCAGCCCACGGGCCCTACTGTCCTCAGATCTGCTTTCCTGCCTCCTCCGAAGCCCTGCCGCCTCTCCCTGCTTTCCAACGCCAGCGCCAGAGTACTGACTCATAGCAATCTCAGCCCTACAGGGAAGGAACTGGACACTTCTTTCTTTCAGAAAGATGCTGAGTCGGCTCCATCGTCGAGCGGCGTTGATTCATGGGGAACGAATCCCAGTGGCCGCAGGCCAGCCCTGGCCATTTACCTCATTCAAGTCTGAGCGGCTGGAGTGCAGCAAGCTTTTGCAATGCGTGCCTCTGTGGTAAGCGCTCAAAACGATCTTTGTCTCTGCAGAGGGGACCACATGCCAGCCACTGCGTCCCTCTTGCAGTAAGGATGAAGGATTCTCTGCACAGCCCTGGCATCGAGCCAGCTGGATCCCAGCACACTGGCCCTTTTGTAACCTCAAGTAAAGGATGTTCCGACCTGAAGTCTGCCATCAGAGACATAATGGAATCTCCTAGTCTGGGGTCAGTTGGCAAAACCATTTATTTTTTTTTATAGTGTGGTAAAACTGTCATTACACAAAAATTATCATCTTGCGTAATTTTATTATTCATTATGTGATCACCAGTATTGTATCTCTAGAACTCTTCTTCATTTTTTGAGACTGGAACTAGCTGTCAATGGCCTCCTCAACTTTTCCCTCCTCTGACCTTGCTGACGCAAGTTACATTCTGTCTCTGTGACTTTGAACATTCCAAGCATCTCGTATAAGCCGAATCATACAGTATTGGTCTTTCCCCCCACAATATCCTCAGGGTTCATTCAGCTGTGGCCTGTGATGGAATTTCCTTTGTCATCTTATTATTTTGTTGTTGGTAAGCTTTCATTGTATAGAACAGCTTTAGGTTTGCAGCAAAGTTGAGCAGACGCTGCAGGACCCGTCCGCTCCACACACACAGCCTTGCCTCCTCTCAACACCTCCAGCAAAGCGCTGTGTTAGTTACACATGAAGAACCCGCACAGATGCGTCATTACCACATGCTTCCCAGGATCCATGGCTTCTCCTGGGTTCACTTTTAGTATGGTACAGTCTGTGCTTCTGAACAAGCTTAGGACATGTACTCACTCTTAATGTCATACAGAGTAAGTTCACTGCCCCCAAGAAAGTGTCTGCATCCCTTATTTTTTTTGTAAAGATTTGTTATTTTTATTTTATGTATATGTGTTGTTTGCCTGACTGTATCTAAGAGCACCACATGTGTGCAGTGCCCATGGATGCCAGAAGATGGCGTCAGATCTCCGGGAACCCGAGTTCTGGGTAGTTGTGAGCTGCCATGTGGGCACTGGAAATCAACAAGGATCCTCTGGAAAAGCAGCCAGTGCTCTAAACCACTGAGCCATCTCTCCAGCCCCCTGTGTTACTTTCTAAAAGCCGAATCATATTCCATTGTTTATTCTTTTTTATTTTTTCTTCAGGGCTAGGAACTTGACACTGGGCCTCATAAACATCAGCCAAGTGCTCTACCACTGAGCTCAACCTCCAGCCTGCTGTCTGCTCATTCTGTTGATGGGAATTCTTTCTACAGCCCTCTTGCCTGTGGTTTGCTCGTCTCTGGACAGATTAACTTCTGCAAAGACCAAGTACAGCCCAACACAGGCTGCACCTAGTGGCTATTCCATGGTGCCTGATGAGCAGAGTTCGGCTGAAGGATTTGCATTCAAGAATAAACCAATGAACGTAAAAGACAGGAATGGCTCCAGTAATCTGGTTTGAGTTTATCTCCTCTACCAAGGCATATTATCCGACCTCCTTGAGCCTTAAGTTTGTAAAATGGGTAAATACCAGTCACTACTCGATACTATTAGCACAAGCTACTCAGTGTGAAAACTGCATGTGCATGGGCAGGAGTTGATAGTGCCAGGCTGGAACCAGGGAGCCACCGCCCTTTGTAACTAGAGACTACGGAGGAATCCCGGGAGGTTCCCTTTGTCTATGGCCCTCAGAGTAGGGCTTGACTTTGAGCTCAGATGTGTCTTTGGTCATAAAGGAGTGTGACTATGAATAGCATGGAGTGCACTGGGTGGGCATCCTCTCACGGCCTCTGAAAGACATTGGCAGCCTAAACTGGGCCATCGCTTAGTCATCCCCTCAGACGAGACGACACGGTTGTGAGGGGGGCAGCTCTGGGTGGTCTTCATCCCGGGGTGGATCTGAACAGAGCCTGAAAGATAATTAACAGCTTCACATGACCTGCACAGCTCACGGTGGAGGGGAGGGCCGTTTGCCTCCTCTCCAGCCACAATGCTGAACTGGAGGAGGCAGTGGACTATTGACCCTGGGATTCCAGAAAATTCTGAACTCTACCCACCTCTGCTTGCTAAGTCTGCTTTCTTCATCATGTCTGTTCTGCCACCACAAGCCTTTCAAAGCCCAGGGACAGGCTCGGCCGAGAGGAGGGGTTCTGTCGTGTTTGCCTTTTCTTGTTTCTATTCATAGTTCCTTGCTTCTATTTTCTAGAATTCCCCTGATCCAGCCAGCTCTCACCTCTCCTCACTCCTTCCTCCCCAGACTCCTCTAACATTTGAGCTGTGCCTTCCTCTCCTACCTCCCCCATTCCCTGCCCCCTTTGATTTTTACAGCTGCAAGCCAGCCTGTCCCACCCCCAAACACACACACACACACACACACACACACACACACACACACACACACACACCAGCGCACCAGGAGACCCCTTGTGACAGCACCCTGGTCCCAGAAGCACCATAATCCTGTCTCTGCAGTGCCTCTTGTCACCATGGAAACAAGCATCCACAGGCACTACAGACAGACACTGGCTGGTACCTGTCAATCCACATGTGAGTGTGTGTGCTTAAAATAGAAACACTGCAAATAAAAACAGCAATTAGGGAAATCTGCACATCTTTGTGCATCTGCAGAGCTGGGCTGACATTGGCTTCTCTTTCCCATCATCCTTCTCCGCTGCTGCTCTTCTTAGAGGTGTACAAAACCAGATAGCAATGTCTCCCTGGAAACAATGCTCTCCCTAAGGGGATTAGCCCTCGTCGGGACTCAGGATCATCAAGAGCAGGTGAGACACTGGCAAGGCCCTCAGAAAAGCTGCCATTGATCCCTGCCCTTTGTGTAAAACAAAATGAATCAATTTAAATATGAAGCTGGAGAGTGAGTATTGAGGAAGTGACAAAGGAGGTTAGGAAGCCAATGCCAGGAAAACAGATGAGGCTATGAATGAAGGAGGCTGTAGCCAGGAAAGTAGATGAGGCTATGAATGACGGAGGCTGTAGCCAGGAAAGCAGATGAGGCCATGAATGAAGGAGGCTGTAGCCAGGAAAGTAGATGAGGCTATGAATGAAGGAGGCTGTAGCCAGGAAAGTAGATGAGGCTATGAATGAAGGAGGCTGTAGCCAGGAAAGTAGATGAGGCTATGAATGAAGGAGGCTGTAGCCAGTAAAGTAGATGAGGCTATGAATGAAGGAGGCTGTAGCCAGTAAAGTAGATGAGGCTATGAATGATGGAGGCTGTAGCCAGGAAAGCAGATGAGGCTATGAATGAAGGAGGCTGTACCCAGGAAAGCAGATGAGGCTATGAATGAAGGAGGCTGTAGCCAGGAAAGTAGATGAGGCTATGAATGAAGGAGGCTGTAGCCAGGAAAGTAGATGAGGCTATGAATGAAGGAGGCTGTAGCCAGTAAAGTAGATGAGGCTATGAATGAAGGAGGCTGTAGCCAGGAAAGTAGATGAGGCTATGAATGAAGGAGGCTGTAGCCAGTAAAGTAGATGAGGCTATGAATGAAGGAGGCTGTAGCCAGTAAAGTAGATGAGGCTATGAATGAAGGAGGCTGTAGCCAGTAAAGTAGATGAGGCTATGAATGAAGGAGGCTGTAGCCAGGAAAGTAGATGAGGCTATGAATGAAGGAGGCTGTAGCCAGGAAAGTAGATGAGGCTATGAATGAAGGAGGCTGTAGGCAGGAAAGTAGATGAGGCTATGAATGAAGGAGGCTGTAGCCAGTAAAGTAGATGAGGCTATGAAAGAAGGAGGCTGTAGACTGTTTGTTTTGCAATTAACAAAGTCTCAGTCACTAAAAGGTGATTGACAGCTCTCCCTGGCAGCACTCAGTGATAACCTGACTTTTTCATGTCACTGCAAGGGGAGGACTTTGGCCCTTAGGGAAGGCCTTGTGTTCCAGAGAGACAGCTGTGATGGCCTCTTGAGTCCTTGCAGTCTCTCCTCCCTTTCCAGAGATTTCCACCCCTCTGGCTGACACACAGTGCTAACTAGCAGACCATTGCCCTCAAATAAAAATTAATATAATATATAAAAATATATAAATATAAAAAGATTATATTTAGGTGTGTGTATATATATACATGTAATAACATGCATACATATAATATATACTAATATATAGTGTTAATGTATAATATATTATTATTATACAATATGTTGTATATACTATTGATATATACAATATGTAAGAACATATATATGTAATACATTTATGCATGTAATAACAATTTTAAAAGGTGTAAATTTGAAGAAAAGCAAGGAGGAGTATATGGTTTATAGGGAGGAATAGAAAGGGAGAAATTCTGTAATTTTCTTATAATCTCAAAAAGAAAAAGAAAAATATTTTAAATTTATTCCAAGGAAGAAATAGTTCAGCAAGCAATCTACATAGTGCAATGGTATTGCCATTCCTTGGAAAGCTTATACTCAGGGCCAGGAATGTGGCTCAAGGGTTGACCCTGGCTTGCACAAGCTTGGGGCTTCAATCCCTAGGACCCTATAAAGCAGGTGTGGTGGTTCATGCTTATAAAATCCCAACACTTGATGGGAGGCAGTGGAAAAAAATGGCGGGCGGAAATTCGTCATCTCTATAGCTTTAGCTAGCTACATGGTGAGCATAGCCAGTCTGAGGCCAGCCTGGGTTCGATGAGACACTGCCGTAATAAAACAAAACAAACAAACAAAAAACAGAGCAAGAAACTCCAAATGATGGTCATTACAAAACTGGACAAGATGCCAAGAACTCCTTAGAAGGCCAGAAAAGCAGGTAGGGCCAGGAGGTGGAGTGCCCAGTCCTGAATTCACCCAGCAGGTGAATGCTTGGAACCTGAACCTATGTAGCCACAACAGTTTTCTCTCATTGCATTTTCTCACGGAGTATCTTTGCCTTGCTTTGCACACATGCTTCAAACCAGATTCGACTAGCCAGCAAATCTGTGACGAAAATCCGAAGCTAGTATTAACGGGATGGGGCCTCTCACACACGGCACCTGGCCCGGTCTGACTGGCACCGTCTATGTGTGCTGGTCACTGTCACTTTCCTGCATCTTACAGACTAGACTTTGGGGGTGGAGGCTGATGTGGGAGGAATGTCGATCCTGACAGGACACCCATGATCTGCAGGGCAGACCCAAGACCCTTCCCTAAACACAGGCTACATTTTCCAGCTGAGTATATCTGATAGGGGCCTCAGGCTCCAGCTAGCCGGCCAGGCACAAGAGATGGGTGTGCTCTTCACAGAGGCCGACTCATGGAGGACAGACCACATCTACAGAAGAGAAAGACTGGAGAAAGGCAAGCCGGGCCACCTTAAGAGACCTGGGAGACAGCATTAAAGAGGCATCCTTGTCAGCACTGGAGAAGTTGAAGTTACATTCTTATAAACAAAACATTCCTTTTTCCTGATAATAGGTTCTGTAGGAAAACATTAAGGTACATTTTCTTCCCAGTGTTCCCATTAACTGAGTAGAGAAAAGGGCTGAGGAATGTGCTACATAGAGCCAGAGTCTGGCTCAGAATTATATACTGACGTCACAAAGGCGGTGACATCATATGCAGATAACAAACAGCCTGTCCCAGGATCACAGAGGATGCAGCTCTTCCTATTTCCTGGGCCTGCAGCAGAACCAAGATCCCCAGAAAGTCTCAGGTCTCCAAGAGACCAGAGCCTGCCTGCTGAGCCATGGTCCCAGCCAAAGGGCCCCCACCGCTCTTTGCTCTGCCCGGGGAATTCCTGTAACTCTGTGCAGACCAGCCACTTCAAGAGACAGAGATAGCAAAACCAATGTTCTTTCCCTCTACCTGTATTTTCTCACTTCATGTGGCAAATGCCCCTGAGGGGTGTCGCTGCCTAGCCTCACAGGTGAAGGGGGCTGAGAGGGAACACAATATTCACCCCGTCAGTGGCAAGGCAACACTGAATCTACCTTCCTCCCTTTCTGCGGCTTCGATAACTTGGCTACGCATAAACAGTGGAGGTTTATCTGGCTCGTGGTCTTGGAGGCTGGGAAGTCCAACCGAGCGTCCATAAAAGCTTTCTTGCTGTGTTATTCAATGGTGGAGGCAGAAGCGAGGGAAAGAATGAACAAGGAGGGGGTGCTTTTGGACCCAGCTCCCCTATAACTGGTAACAGTCACGCCCACCATAACATTAACTCAGCTTGTGACAATGAAGCCGTATAACCTCATCACCTCCTAAAGATCCCATCTCCTAGCAACGCTGCAGTGGCAGTGAAATCTCCATGGGAGTTTTGGAGGGATTACCCAAACTGTGGCACAGCCCCAGCTTTGCAGAGCTTACTTCCGGCTCACCTTTTCATCCCCACATTGTGTCTAATGGAAAGGTTGCTCAGTGGTTAAGAACAATGGCTGCTCTTCCAGGAGACACAGGTTTGATTTGAAATGCCCACATGGCAGCTCAGAATCCTCTTTAACTCTAGTACCAGGGGTTCTGACATGCCCTTCTGGTCTCTGAGGGCACCAGGCATGCACAAGGTACACAGACATGCATGTGGGCAGAACACTTATGCACGTAAAAAAAAAATTTAAAGAAGCTTACACTATTATTTTGCTAATGTATTACTGAGGTCTAAGTGGCTCCAGAGTTTTTACTGTCATGTCTCAAAGCTTCTGCCCACATATATTTCAATAAGACAAGGGTGTGCCACCCATAGCATCCTTCAGTCCCAGCACAGCCTCTAGCATAGGGATGGTACCTCGGGGGTTCCCAGGCTCGAGGGGCTAAACAGCTGTCCCTCATGCTTCTCTCCTTCACCTCTGAGTGTCTGGAACATCCCATCCTCAGGGCTGGTGTAGACCAGGCACTATCCCACCTGCTGGCCAATGTATTATGTTGACATTGGCACCCACAGGGTGACCACATGCCCAGGCTGTTAGCCATGCTGTGTCACTGATGCCCGCATGGGGCTGGAGTGCCCATTTTGTACCAGCACTGTGCGGCCAGCTGCTTTCAGCTCTCCTAACATCGGTGCCAACCTGGGAAGCCACCTGGCAAAGATGTAAGCTGTACTCTTCACAGTGTGGCTCATTCGGTCACAGTTTGGGGCTAGGGTCGTGGGCAGGATATAAATTCAATTTTCAATTTAAATCTTACAGCTGAGTATTGACTGTGCCATTTTTGAGCTTTTTGTTTTAATTCTGAAGGATGCCTCACACAACTCCCCCCTGCATGCAGATGGTGTTCCTGTACCCATTCTGTCTCAATCTGTGCTCCTTAAATCTATTTTCAACAGCTGACCTGAAGTTTTGGAAAATGATTGGTCCTCACAGTCTTCTGAAATACTAGTGGGTCCTGATAAACAGCAGTTTCCATGGAGATGACCAAGGACCGTTATACCCGTGTTGCAGGGAGCTTCTGATTTTATCTCGAGCAATTAGCTTTCACACACACTTCATTCATTATTCATTTGCTAAGAGGAAATGGCTGCAACCCAGAACATTTCAGGAGACCTGAGTTGGTGAATCAGAGCAACATGAGAATACTCACAGGGCAGCAGTAGCTCGTCAGGCCATGGAGAGGCCAACCTGGGATTTAAACACCCCTCAGAAGTGATGTGTGGGCGGACTCCACCTGCAAGCCTTCTCTGGCACACAACTATACATTCTCAACCGAGGAAGAATTGAAAACTTTTCAAGTTCCCTGGTGATCGATGGGGTCACCGAACTCAGAATTCATGGCTCAGTTCTTCTGTGTCTCACCTTCTGCAGCCGTTCCTTCCTCAGTTGACTAGCCCACCCCACACCACACCCCACAAGCTCTGGGACCATACACGCATACCCCTAAAGCAAGTGAGCTAGCTCCATTTTTGTAAGAGACAGGTAGATTTCAAACCATGGCTCCTAGGGAAAGGCGGTCTTAAAAAGCGTTTTGGGGAAAAAAAAAAAACTACAGCATCTTTAAAACCTAAGAATCCCTTTTTTCATAATGAACTAAGTTCTCTCTCACATATAGTACACACACACACACACACACACACATTTATAAAGGTAGAGGTGATTGTAGTTGCAGTCAGGAAACTAGAAAAAGGAGCAGGAAGGGGAAAGGGAGGTTTTGAGGAAGAGGCAGCTGTAACACAGCACACATGCTATGAAGTTGGAAAGGGGAGGGCAGAAGGTGGAGAGGCACAAGGGGACAGGGAGTGGGGGAGAAGAGGGCAGAGGAGGGTCAACAAAAGCATATTACATATGAAAATACCATAATGAGACCTATTACTTTGTTCAGTAATTTCAAAAACAGAAGCAAATAGAAAAAGAAAAAAAATGACCTAAACAGTTTAAAATGCAGCACATTCCTTAGGTCTTATCCATTTACTAACTGGATATTAATGCAGTTTGTAAACATAATTCATGGAACTTTCTACTTAAAATAAAATCTAATAAAATAGCTTTCATTTTTCCTGCTCCAGGCTAAAAATAAAAAATAAAGAGTAAAGCAGGAGTTGGTATAACTTTCTTTAAGAAAGCATGGCCCCAGGAGTAGGCAGTCTTAATGACACTCTTTTATAAATGTCTATAAAACAAAAATCGTTTCCGAAGGCAGCATGGTTGTGAAAATTGTAATAAGCATAGAGTGTCCACTCACAGTCCTGGGTCCTAGCTCCCAAACTGTTTCCCTGTGTAGAAATGTGTTCATTGTTTCTAAGCATATAAAATCAGGTTGAGTATTGGCATACAACCTGCCTTAACATTAGAGAACACATATTAAAAACAACCAATGTATGTAAGCAATCTTTATATGATTTTAATCCATTGCCTGAATTTTGGAGTAGGAGAGATCCACAACCCATGCTATTTATACTGTGAAGCAATCCTTTCCACATCCTGCCCTAGAGAACCATAAAGGCTATATAGCTTTTACAGGCAGCCCAAGGTTTCTCCAAAGCTCAGCTGCTCTGTCAATAAATCAAGACAAGGACCATTTCTGGGTAGGAGAGGAGTTTAAATTTAGCAACACATTTTAAAGTACAGTGATCCCTCACTGTTGGCTCTAGAACCTCTAAGGCTAATAGCATCCACAGACACTAAGCCCTTTATATACAACATTATATAGTATTTAAAAATAATCTACAGATATCCTTGCACCCTTTAAACCATCTTTATATTATGTATTGAAATTTCATATGCTATAAATGCTGTGCAAGTCCTTGTTTGGGGAGATGACAAGAGAAGAATCTGTATGAACTCCACGCAGATAGGATGTTTTTGTAATTTTTTTATCCTGGTAGGTTGAATCCAGAGACTCGGAACCCACAGATCCTTTACTGAAAGCTCACGGAAAAACGCTAGCTTCAGGTAGAAAGATAAAGGATCCAACGATAATGACGTTAAACTTGTCATTCTGTGAATGTGGGAGCACCATCAGCATTCTGCACGCCCTCCCTGTCTCCTGGGACTTGGGAGCACATCTTCCGACCAAGGGGACGCTCCAGTGTCACAGGCGTGAGTCCCACTGGCTCTTGGCTCCTTAGTCCATCTTGTGCTGTTAAATGTCTGGTCTCTGACTCTGCTCTCCACCACAGCTTACTCCTTGCTGGTCCCAGCTGGAGGGACTGAACACTTCTCAGAGCTTACTTTGTAGAAGAGACAGGAGCTCTTGGTGTTGAAATGTATTTTTTGTGTTTGGGCCACAGATGCAGTCTGCATTATCTCCACCTGGCCTCAGAAATCTCAGAATCCCTCATATCAGTGGAGCACAGGTGTGTACACTCAGGGAGCACTCCTGATTGAGCTGGGGGCAAATAGTCTCTAACCATTGAAATCTAAGCAAGACGCCATGTGCTACTGTGCCTTATGGGCTTTTGAACAGATATCTCAATTCTGGACAAGTTCCAGGAAGATATATTTCAATATTTCTGCCACAGTTTTTGTTTTGTTTCGTTTTGTTTCATTTTAGAATCTGGAGAATTCTCTTGCATATAAAGCTTACCTAATAGGTCCATAGAATCTAAACTAACTATGGAGAATAACATTTTTGAGTTTTTCATGCATATTGATCTCCGTGGGTCTACCTGTGGACTAGTTCGTGACAGGGTGAGAGGACATGTCCTTTTCTGATGATGGGACTTTGTACAGATTACTTCACAACATGGCACCTTGGGGGCTGGAGAGATGGCTCATCAGTTGGAAGCACAGCTCTTGCAGAGGATCAGTGTTAAATTCCAAGAACCCAGGTGGCAGTTCACAACTATCTCTAACTCCTCTTCCTGAAAGACTGACACCATCTTCTGGCCTCTGTGGGCACGGCACACACACACACACACACACACACACACACACACACACACACACGTGGTGCACATACATATGTGTAGCAAAACACTCGTAAACATAAAATTTAAAAAAATATGGCATATTGGAAATTGAAGACCAAAAGAAACAGGAAGGGAGCCAGTGACTCAGAGATGCCCAGGAGAATCTGCCCACAGGCCTTGCAAAGTCTGACCTCCATATCGCTGTAGCCTCTGCCCTGTCTCCACCAATGTTTCTCCTTCAGTAAATCTAGCAGAGCCATACACAGGTCTGACCACTGCAGAGAGTCTTCATCTCCTTGCTGGGGCACTCGTGTCATAGACAATTTATATGATAGAAATTTGTATGTTTTGTTGTTAATCTGTCCTTTGTTTTAGTAGCCTCAGGAATCAGCCCAAAATGGACAAGGAGAAGACACTTCCCCCAACCCCCCTACCCCATGGCAAACTAAGGTCTGGTTTGCCTTTACTCTGGAAGCTGCCTGCCCTATTCTGCCCTCGTAACACACAGCTTAGGTGTTTGGCTGATGCTAAGCAGGCATTGGGAGAGCTTTTTTTTTTCAAATGCCTTGAAATGACGACACACATCACCTAAAATGTCAAATAAAAATCTCATGACATTTTAAATCATGGAAATTATTTTATAATTACACTGTCCCGAGACTATTTTGGTTTAATTGCTTCTCTGAGACGTCTCGAGGAGAGTGGTAAGACAGGGCACATCTTCCCCGATCTACAGCTTCATCCCAGATAATAACTCAGTCCCCACACTTTTGCCTCTCTGCTTCATACTTCCTCCTCCTGCAGATCTCAACCGCTAACAGCTCTACAGCTCACATTTAGCTCTGCTGTTTTGAAAGCTAGGGCTGTACTAACCGGTTTGGGAAACAAACCATCTCCATGTACGTGGGGAACAGGCAAGGCTTTCCTTTGACAAGCCAAACCTCCAAAGAGACCATGAGTTCCTGGTGGTCCAGCCAGGCCCAAGTTTGCAAACTAAAGATTCTCTTTGCGGATACTGGCAATGCCAGGAAGTTCCTACCATTCCTTCCTCAGCTTCCCTCGAGAGACATATTCTCAGTACATATTCCAGTCTGGGGCCAGCGGAGGAGTGGAAATGAAGTCAAGACTACAGACAGACAACTTTCTTGTGTGTCACTCCCTGGAGAGCTATGGCGTCCACAGTCATCTCACAGTTTCAAATGGCACAAGCTGTGTGTCCTTGCTGGCTTCCGTTCTCTTTGTAAATGATGCTGTGCTCACCCTCGCCTCAAACCTGCGCGTGTTCTTTGTTGGTGTGCCTGGATGTGCAGGATGCTTGGTGTAGTCTCATTCTGTGCTTGCTCTCAGTAGCCTCATCAGACCTGGATTTGCCTTGGGAATGTCTCAGCATGAATGATGTCATATGGTCACAGTGGCCTCTCTTTCCCCTCAAAGTCCTTTTGATGATCCCTTTGTGTTATCTGGTCATTCATTTTTTTTTTTTTAAATTTCAATTCTCCCATTTTTTAAAACCACACTAGTTCAGCACCACCTTGTCTGTGATCATCAAATCTCCAATTGATCACACCTGTGAGGCTGCTGCCCTAACACCCAATGTCTTCTGATCTATTGGAGACAGTCTGAAGCTGGGCACTTAATATGTTTCAAGTACGAGCCCCGGTGCTGGGTCTCCAGGTTTGTTTCCAATCACTCTCTCCTGTGCCACGTGAGTGTGCAGATGTGTTGGCTTTGTCCCTACGCTCATTGTACACATCCACTGCTGTGACTGGAGCACCCCAGCTGCTCCATCTGCAAACCTAGCCCCCTTCAAGACTGAGCTCAACCTTCAGTTTCTCCCTTAAGCCTCGTCTGAGGTCCCTGCCTTCTGTTACCTCTCCTTAATGACACTCTGGCAGCAGGCAACCTGCCTTCTGTTAAGGACAGTCTGGCCCCAGGCAACCCCAGAACTGACCAATGTTCAGTCCAGCGCACTGCGCCTCAGCTTGAGCCTGTTACGTCTTCAAGTAGGCCTTGAGTTCACCAAAAGCAACAGGCTCCCCTCATACAGTCAGCTATCTGTATCTGTGGGGTCTACAACTATGGAATCAACCCAAAACAGATAAAAAAAAACGTACAACTCATAACATAGAGTTTGTCTTATCATCTGTCTCTCTGAATAATATCACAGAACAATTACATACATGGCACTCCCATAGTTTTCATACTATGAGAAACTCACAGATGATGGAAAGCAGAGGAAGAATATGCACTGGGACTAAGCAAGCGCCATGCTGTTTTATGTAAGAGACTTGGACATCTGCAGACTTTGTACACAGAGGTGCTCCAGGCACCAACTCTACATGAATACTGATGAAAGACTACGATTCTCTTCCCCTTCCAACAGCCACCACCCTGCCCACATAGTTAGGAGCAATAGGAAGTAATGGGAAGGGCTGAGAAGATGACTCCACAGCTCAGAGCACTGGCTGCTCTTTTGGAAGATCTAGGTTGGGTTCCCAGCACCCAAATGGTAGCTCACAATCACCTGTAACCTCATTCCAGGGGATCTGATGCCCTTTTCTGGCCTCTGTGGTCAGGCACTGTGGGCATGTGGTACACATACATACATGCAGGTAAACACTCAGGCACATGTAATCAAAAAAGTTAACTAAAAAAAGCAATAAAAGGAAAGGAGAACTTGGCCTGGTTCACCTCAGATCTGCCACACAGCTCCTGCTTAGGTTGACATCACAGGGCTTGAATTCAACTGCTTTCATTAAATAATGAAGAAAAGGAGTTAGGAAACGTACCAGCCATGAGGAGCGCATGTTCATGCCTCCCTTTCACTGTAGAAGCCTTTGAAGACCTGACTATGGATCATGAAAGGCAGAGGGAATGAACAAGAGGCCAGTTAAAGCCCTGGGTCCTTCTGGTGTCACAGACAACTTTCTTTCATCTGCAAAACATCTTATGGGAGACACAGGACCCACTACCACAAGCCCTCTGAAAAAAGGAAGGCAGAGAAATCACAGGCAGCCTCAAAACATACCGAAATAAAAGAAAAAAAAGCAAAGCAAAGGTGAAAGTCACTCGCTGTGTGGCCCCTTGAAATCTATCACGCTGTACCGTATGGACTGAGGTGTTTGATGGATGCTTGTGGCAGGAGTCACGGGAATTAGTCAGATAAAAGTCAAGCATGAGAGCAAGGAGGTGGTTCCGGTGCTGTGTTTCTTACTAGAAGCTTCTCACTCCACAGCATAGTCAATCACACTGCAACCTGCAAGAAAACTCCCAAACAACGATGCACACCAGGCCCCAAACCACAGACTCTTGCCTAACAAGGCACCCTCACAGCAGCTCTTGAGGATACAGACTCTCAGCCAAGAATGGTTACTAACTTCGTAACCTTTGTCTAACCTTCGTAAGACAGTTTGTCTCCGGTAACCACACTAAAAATAAAAGCAGGCAGCCAACTGGTGAGGTTATCTGCTCCTTTAGAAAACACGGTTCATGCTCTTTCTGGGCTGGATTTCTATGATTGGCTTGGATGGAGGTTTCCAGGAGCTTCTGCCCCCAAATGAGGCTTGACAGATGTGGCAGGATGTTGGCCGTGTGCAAAGCTCCGACTCAGTCTTCAAATGTCTGGCATTGTCCATAGACTTCTGAACCAGACCTCAAGCTATTACAGGCTTTAAACTTTCAAGCAACTGTACCATTAAGCAGCCAGCATGTGACTGTATTGCAGTTTTACCCACTGCCCACAGACCACAATGTATCTGAGGGAAATTGATATAAATCAACAATGAAAGGAGCAGAGGATGGCAAAGAGAGGCAGCCCATCATTAAGAGCCATTCAGCAGCATCTGGGTTGTAACTGCGGTGCAGATTCAGAAAGCAACGAGGCGCCATTGTGAGTGATAACCAAATAGCATATTTTCTGAGCAATTTACCCCCAAGTGTTCCCAAAGGTGGCTTCACAATAATAGGGTTCCTTCTTTTTTTACTTTTATTTTTAACCTTTGCTCCAAGAAAATAAAGAAAGCTTCTATGTATCATTTTAACTGTAGGGGTTTATTCTAACATTAAATTGACAACATGCCTCCATTTCTCCTCTATCATATTGGAAAGACACATTTAAATGCCTGAGTTTATAAGCCTTCAATGGGGGAAATATTTGAATGAATTAAGTTCATTAAAAAAAAACTAAACCTAATGCTATATATTTTTATTATACTAGTTAATATGGGATGCAGTTTTAAAGTGCTAAACCAGTACAGTAAAAGCAATGGGCATAATTGCAAGATTAATAAGAAAGAGACCAATCCTGGAGTACTCATCTATGAAATAATTTTCTTTGATTTTTATTGAGGGTAATTCAAATGTGGGGGACAATCTGGAAGCCTCTTAGTTGTACCAACAATTAACAGGAAATTATTCTGAATGAAGATTTCCCCTATCCTCAGTCACCAATTAGGATACATTGGCTTTTCTGACTGAATCACAGGTGTAGAAATAAAAGAAGAAAATTGCTCCTTTTAGTGGCAGGCTGTGGGAGACAGCAGAAAAGATGTCAGCTTTCTGAAATCATTCATTTTAATGGGTAAGTCTTTGCTTGCTGGTCTTCTTATGTAAATTTAAATTTTTTAAAAATTGTATGGGTTTGAGTGTTTTGCTTACATGTGTGTGTGCAGTGCCCATGATGGCCAGAAGAGAGGGCCTCAGATCCCCTGCAACTGGAGCTGCAATGATTGTGAGTTACCATGTGAGTGCTGGGACTCATACCCGTGTCCTCTGGAAGAGCAGCCGGTGCGCTTAGCTGCTGAGCCATCTCTCCAGCCCCTGCTTTTAAATGACAATCTGTGGGAACATTCCAAACCTAATGAATCATATTAAAAGTTTGTCTGAAATACCCTCTATGTAGACATCATTGCAGAGGGACAAATTATTTCAATCTATTTTTGTTTAAAATAAAGTTAACACTTTGTTAACTAGGAGGAAGAGACATCCATCAGTTTCTCTTCTTTGTGATTTATCCAGCTGGGCTCCATTTCTCTGTGTGTGGTACCACAAACAGTACTGTGGGCAACACTGTTCATGCCACAATTAATTTTGTGTATTGATTCAGTACAGACTTGCGGTCAAACATTGTTCTGAATGTTTCTATGAGGGTATTTTTAGAGGATAGATATCAACATTTCAGCCAGTGACTGGAATGATGTAGAATATGTCCTCCCTATTGTTTTGGGGGTGGGCCTTCAAGCTCTCCCACGACTTGAAGGCCTAAATATAACAAAAGACCAACACAGCCAGGCAAGAAGCCACACTGCCCTAGACACCAAAAAGCTGGTTCCCCCAGCTCTCCACCCTGCTGGCTCAACCTCATTGTTTTAGATTTTAGATTGTTTCCACAATCTGGAGAGCTAATACCCCAGAATAAACGTATCTATACATGCGTACACCTTGTTGGTTCTGTTTCTCCGGTGCACCTCACCCAACACACCACTTACACGAAGCTCAATCATCTACTGTGTGCATCATTCTCTGCCCATGAATATGGGAAGCAAATGCCATTTTTGTACCTCTAATGTGGAGAGTGAACATTCAAACTGTTGTCCATGAAGTTATAGGTCTCTACTCAGAACTTTTGAGATCCTGGTGCTGTTTATTTTGGTTAGAAGTAAGTCAATTAAAGCCATGTAACCACTTCCCTGAACTCGGGAGAAAGTCGTCTCCTCCTTGACTCGGGTGAAGCTTTCACTTGAAGGTAGGGTGGGAAAGGCCAATCAGTTTCCAGAATGGCTGTCCTCTCCTGGGGTTCTACCCCGTGATGTGGAGTTTATTCCAAAGCGAGACTCATCCACATACACATGCAAAGCCAGGCTCACCCACTCCGATGACCTTTTCCCTGAGCACGAACACGTACTGTCTAGCTCGTGCTTTTTTGAAGGATGGGGAAATGTGAGCTGTGCTATTGATGAAGATAGGCTCCAATCCAACTGAAATATACACTGTAAGAATAGCTCCAATCTCTCCCCTCATCTTCTATTTTGAGAGGGTGCAGGGAGTCCTGGTGGGGCAGAAGGTGGGAAATTTGCTTTGAGGTCAAAGAACACGTTCACTTTCCTGTGTGAACCAATCAAGCGTGGCTCTGATTTCAAGGGCTGATTTCCTTCTGACGACGGAAAGCATTAAAGAGCTGATCTCATACTCTCGTCCTTCAATGCTTTTTAATGTCTGTGCTCATGAGGGGGTGTTGGCCTGATTAGGTTTTTTTTTTTTTTGGCTGGATTGAAAATGGCTTTTTCCCTCAATGAAAACTTTAATTTCCTTCCAGAAGGTTCTAAATAAGGTTGTAGGTCACTGGACACTGGACTTGCAAAAGAATAGTCTTTAGAAATTAAAAAGAACACTCCCCAATAAAAACTAAGCAAAACAAACAAACAAAAACCCGCAAGAAAAAACTATGGTTCTCATGGATTAGTTGTAGCTGGTTCCTGATCCTTGTTTTCCATTGTTCTTCAGAAGGCATGGGCCCTGAAGTGTTCCGGTTAGCTTAGGGTAGTGGTCTCACACTCATCATTGTTGCTGAAACATTTAATACTAAAAATCAATCTCACATTCAGCCAGGCTAGCCACCTTTTCAGCATAGCCGGATGCCTGCTGTGTTCTGATCGCTGGTTCGAACCATCTCGATCTGCTGGATTTCACTCTGTCGATTCCCCTCTTGGCATAGCCTCCCCCGATTCCTCAGGGGTTCGGTTGCTGGCACTTTTGGTATTTCCTATCCCTTCAACTGTCCTAAAGCTGCTATCAAGTAGTTAAAAGTTGTAATGTAAAAATCGTAAGAACGATCCCTACACATAGGGATCATGAAAAAGATGCTAGGTACCTCTGTGGTGCGGTGAGGTTAAGAACGCACACCCGCTATCACAGAATCTTCAAGTACTCTGATCTGCAGCGCTAGTAACTGGTAAAGTCAAAAGTGCTTTGGAGCAGGTCTTGCTTCTGCCATTCTAACATATCGAAGCGACCCTAAGCATGCAGTCTGCCTTCCCTTCGATCACCACCTCTCCCTCACACTGGTGACTTCCCATCTCCTTGTATCTCTGTCCTCAGCCCCCACCACTCTTGAGGTGCCCATTACCCAAAGTATTTAGATAAAGAAATACTTTTACTGTTTTATAATTTTGGAATATTTTCATGTGTGAAATGAGTATCTCTGGTCTCTGGTTGAGACCCCTGACCTAACCACATAATTCATTTATGTTTCATGTGCACCTGTACGCACACACAAAGGTGTAATTTTATACCTTTTTTAATACTGGTAATTTTATACAATGCTTCTGATAATCTCCACAAGAAGCAGCAGTTTTAGGGTGTGGCCTTTTCCATTTGTACCATGTCAGTGTCCACATATTTCAGCTGTGGGTGCGTTTTGGACTTTAGGTTTCGAGGTTAGGGATCTTCCACCTACACCAATTTCCCCTTCAGTTCAGCTCCACAGAAGCCTCACACACAACAGCCAACTCTGACATGCCTTCTAAGTGCAAGCTTTCAGCCTTCTCCACTGTTCCCTGTCCTTTGGGGGTGTGCATGCTTCTCTCACAGGCACCAGTGTACACATCCTCACACCACAGCCACTCCACACCTGTCTGCTGTGTGACACTGTGCTTATGCTGAGTGATTATCTTTTCAACACACACCCAGAAAGCACTCCAGAAGAAAGGAAAATGTGCATTTCACGGAGACGCGGTTCACGGCAACTCCCACCGTTGAAGTAAAAAAAGACACAGCAAACATTGACGAGTTTCTACATACCAAACCCCAAAATACACGGATCATGAAATGATCATCAGCTTGAAAGCAAAAATGTGAGATAAGGCATTTCTGGAAGCAGGTATCATCTTCATGGTTCACCAAATTAAGATCTCTACTCCCAGAACTGGAATTTCTTATGGACATTTGGTGAGCAAAGCGGAGGGCCTGTTTACACTCAGATCTCAAAGTCCCTTAAAAGTCTGATGGTGACAATCAGTGTGGAATTAGGAGCCTCAGTCTTTTTCCTCCTCTTATTTCTTTCCCTTCAAGGATATTCTGGAATAGTAAAACTCGCCTTTCCTCTCAGATCCAGCAGAACTCACCTTCTTCCCACCTAGCTGAACAAGGCCTTCCCTTCAGAATCTACACAGAACCCTCTCACTTCCGTTCCCTCCCTCTGGCCTTGGTTCTCTTGATCTAAACAGAATACAATCATGAGACTGTGATTTTAACACAACGGCATTAAACACAAACCAAACTTCTATCCCTTTGTTTCTGTTACCTGAGGTCTTAATGCCTTAATACTAAACTGTGGGAAGGGTAAGCTGCCTGGCAACCAAGTCTCTGAAAGGGCAATGGCGTGTGTCTGGGGCCCTTTCCACAGATGTGACTCCAAGCCTGCTGTTCGCAGAACTACGGACTTTACTCAAACACACGAATGATTGCTAAAGCCTTCCAGACCACCCTCTATTATTTTCCGCTTGGTGGTGTGAAACTCTGCGTCTGGGACAGTCTTGCTGGGAAGAGGAACATGCTGGACTGTGGCTGGAAAATGAAGTCCAGCTAGGTCTCCCACTGCACTTGGCCATGGCATCCACTCCTATACCTGCTGGTGGGGCCTCTTCCCTCCATGCCCCTGCTTACTCTCCAGGTTAATCATCAACTACAGGATGTAGAAGGCCTTATTAATTCCCCATTTCCTCAGTAACACCTTTTTTCCCCTGAGGCCTCATTGTCCACTGTAGTTTTTATTTTTCATGTGAGCTCTAGAGTTTCAGAACTTCAAGACAAAAAGTAAGTTAGGGACCTTGAGATCTTATGGTCCTACTGCACACTGCCATGTGTACCTGTTGATGGTGTGAATTCCACTGAATGTGACTAAAGACCAGGCACCACAAATTATGGCCAAATTGAAGCAAGCTTTCTTCTGTGCCCAGCTGAGCCTGGTCTGCTGTCTCTCCTTAAGATGGGATTCAAGAGAGCAACCCTGAGCCAATTTCTCATGCCTCTTTTATAGGGCAAACCCGCAAGGTGGGGGGATTTACAAGCAAGCATGATTACAGAAGCAAGACCAAGCAGTCAAGGAAATGTTCCTGAAATATTTGTTATAGAACATTCCATAGTTACAGGGTGGGGTGCAGCTCAACTCCAAGAAACAGAACCTTAAGGTTTACAGTAAACAGAAACCTAGCTTAGCTGGAGCCTCAAAATGGCTTCTAATCTTAAAATGGAGTCAGACTGGTTTCTCAATGGTAATTCCAGGGCAGAGGCCAAAGGAAGGTAGGTCTCTAGGCTGGCTTCGTCCAGAGGATCTTCATTAGATGCCTGGCTACATGAGCAGCTACCAGGCACTGAGGGGCCAAACTCCATAACAAAATGGAATTTTGATTTGTAATATCCCCACTTGTAAATTGGCTTAAAGAGAAAAAAGTCAAATTTCTATATCTAAAAATGAATCTATTATTAAATATCATTACATAAATTTGCTTTGCATATCATTCACAGGCCATTAAATGGCAGTACTTAACTGACTAGAAACAAACAAGCATCAGAGTTGTTAAAAGTTTGTTTGCAATATGTTTCTGAGAAACATCATACAGAAACAATTATATATTAACCACAAAAGCAAAATAATAACAAAAACTCTGAGTATCTCTACAACAAAAAGCCTGGGTTATCTCTTTCCTTCAATATTAAGGACCACTTACTATTCGATTTTATATTGGCAAAAGGCAGTGCATCACTTCCAAAAGAGCACATGTCACTCACTGCAAGAAGATATTATGGGTATTATTGCACACCCATTGCTATAATTGAACATCTGCATAACTGGTTCCTTGATCATTAATAAAACACCAAGAGAAGCACCTCCAAGCAGAATAGTGCATTTTGACCAGACAATTCTTTTCTTGTCATCAAACAACAAAGTTTAATGGGAAGACCTATCTATGAATCAGGAGGTTGAGTGTGTAAAGAAAATGTTTATGTAACTGTATGTGTGTGTGTGTGTGGGATGTCATTTCACTTCCTGGGACCTCACTGTCCTCATCTGCAAAATAAGGTGCTGGGTCAGATGACCTTCCAGTTTCTTTCCAACCTGGCAATCTGAGGTTGCCATGGCTCCTTCAGTGTGGACCACTAGTAGCATATTCCTTGTTTGCTGGGGGCCAGTTCCCCGACTTTGAGGTGGAAACGGGAAGGACAGATGGCATGAAATAGGATGTGGACTCTACCTATGCCAAAGTCAGGAGACACAAGACCAGCATTGTTTTGAGAACACAAAATAAAAACTTCATGACTCATCACCCCAGATAGTCTCTGAACAAAGCTTGCTTTTCAGTTTGTTTTGATTGATGGGGACAGTTTTTTTTTTTCCTGCTTGCAAGATGAAAGGTCAGAGCCATGGTGTCTTACTGTGTGCCTCTTAATTAACTAGGAATGAAAGCCCACCATTGTACAGATCAAGTTCATTGGAAGCTTTGCTTGACTCTTTCAGTATTAGCTGGATGAAGCTTGGATGCTGCACAAATAACTGGTTTACCTTTGATTACCCACTTTATCCCTTTGGGGGAGTCTAATGAGGTTTGGGGAGGTCTCTTTAAAAACAACAACTGTACTCATAGGATCAGGTATGATGCTACAAAAAATACTCAATTTTAGTCCCAGCAATGGTGCAAGGCTTGGTTTAGGCAAGAACCAAATTATACAAACATAATGTTTTTAGAGTTTTCAACATTTTTTTTTTTTTGTTTAGCCGAGTAAAAGGAAACTTATTTCTAAAACGAGTGTATTTCTAAAACGAGGGCAACTTTTAGGTTTCTTAAGCAGTTTCAAATTTCAGTTTGGTGTCATCCAATTTAAAAGAGTTTGGGGAATTTGTTTGCATATTTTTTTCAGTAAAACTAGCAAGAAATATTTACTAACATAATTTGTGTTGGAGGAGTAAAACCAGTTTGAAACATGTATTTTTAAGTATGTATCTACCACATATCTCCTTCACAGTGAAGTACAGTCTTTTAGACAAAGCAATCCTTTTATAGACTAGAATTCCAAACATACTGAAGCACTAATGCTACACTCAAGTTTTCAGTTTTGTTTAAGATAAAGCATTTGCATAAGGACCCAGGAAAACTGGAGTACCATTCTCTATTGGGACCCAGAAGGAAGATGATACTTGCTGGATGACTGAAAACTGAAAAGTACTGAGGTCACTAGGAAGAC
Organism: Peromyscus eremicus; assembly: GCF_949786415.1. Lineage (NCBI taxonomy): Eukaryota > Metazoa > Chordata > Mammalia > Rodentia > Cricetidae > Peromyscus > Peromyscus eremicus. The sequence continues at coordinate 2,172,964 of NC_081421.1, forward strand.
ATCAACTCTTAGCTCATTTGCAAGTATGCAATACACATACACACATGTGTGGAAGTGTGCGTCATACACGTGTTTCTCCAGGTTGTTGTTCTCTTCAACTATCTGCCATCCTTAGAACAGCAACCAAACGATTGTAGAAGCTCTTGTTTAAAACTCTGTGGGAAATTAACAGAAGAGCCACTGTTCCTAAGAAACCAGGAGTGGGGTTCCTACAGTAGGGGAAGCATTGACTGCACCCCAAGGGCTGGAGGAGGCTCATCAAGGCAGGATCCTGCTTTGGCTTCTGCTCTTTCCTCTCTGCCGCTTGTGACCAAGGTCAGCAGTTCTATACCCTCATCTCAGCTCTTTGTCCACAGGTCACAAAAGATCTGTTCTCCTCTGATGCTGGAGAGCTGTCTGCATCAACTACTGAATGACCTCCTGACGACAAGCAGATCCCAGTCAACCCGTGCTTAGAGTAAACCTGTGTTGAAAACCTTGGAATCTGGGAAGGAAAAAGTGACGTTGACTTTCACTTGTCCTCAGATCCTCATGATAGAAGAATCAAAGCGTTGGAAGGGGATAACAATGACATTTCTGGGGCCGGAGAAGCAGATCAGCAGGTAAGAGTGCTGGTTGCTCTTGCAGCGGACCCAGGTTCAGTTCCAAGCACCTACTTGGCAGATCATAACCATCTACAACTCCAGAGCCATGGAATCTAGTGCCCTCTTCTGGCCTCCATGGGTACTGCACACACATGGTATACATACATAATGTAGGCAAAACACTCACACAGGTTAACAAAAGAAATTGTATTTCTAATTTGCTTTTTTGTGTGTGTCCATTGTAATCCACCCAACCTGAAATTCCTAGGCTGAGGGTGGATCTCAATAGTAGAATGCTTGTCTAGCATGCACAAAGGCACATGAACAGTCACGCCAGCCACGGCCACCAGAGCCACTGCTCCATTTTGACCAAGACAAGATACCCCTCTATCAGGGTAGAGAGAAGGTGTAAATGGGGTGGGCTGGGAGCAGCATTAGCTAACCTAGAACTGGAGTTACAGGCAGTTGTGAACTACCTGATGTAAGTGCTGGGAATCCATCCTGGTCCTCTGCAGGAGCAGCACAAACTTGTAACCACTGGGCCATCTCACAAGCTCCTGTTTGGAAACTCTACTTCATATGTTCTATAAGTTTTTCTTCTTCCTCTTCCTCTTCTTCTTCTTCCTCTTCCTCTTTTTTACTAAACCAGCAATCAGTATTTTTAACATTACTTTGTAGGCCTTAAATTTTTGTATAGGCCTAAATTAGTGTTGTCAATACCCTATGGCAGCTATATAATTTGTGTCCACTTTTTTTCATATGGTATACATACCCTGACCATAAATTCTAATCCCATAGCAAGTATCAAATATTTCCTTCTGATAAATTGCCAGGAATTAAGTTGAATAGGTTAGACATTTTATGGCTCTTGATATACACCACAAAATTGCTTTCTAGAAAGATTGATACATTTTATGCTTCTCTAGCAGTATGTAAGGACCCAGTTTCTCCAAACTCATAATCATTTGGGAGATGGAAAATTATTTGTTGTTGTTGTTGTTTGCTTGGTTTTATTTCTTTGTGGTTTTGTGTAACCTTGATAAATAAATAAATGGCAAGAGCGAGATTAAATAAATAATAAAAATAAATATAGACATAAATACAATTAATTTTCCTGGCACTCCTTCTGTAGGCTAGACAGACTTTGCACTCAGAGGTCTGCCTGCCTCTGCCTCCCTAGTCCAGTGCTAGGGCTAAAGGTGGGCATCACCACACTTGGCTTCCTCTTATTTCTTTAACTCCAGGAAGACTATCAGACACTTTCTAGGTAGTTCTGGTTTCAGATATCTGTGAGTTCCAGGCCAGACCAGCCTACACAGAGATCTCCAGGACTGCCAGGAATCTATAGAAAGACTCTGCCTCTAAAACCTGAAGTAAGTAAATAAGTAAGTAAGAAAATGGTGGCCAGTTATCACGGTGCATGCACTTAATCAAAGCAGACGGTCTAGGTAGTGATTTCTAGTGCTATAGAGAGAGACCCTGACTCAAATACATAAATGAATAAACAAATAAAAGTAAAACAATATAAACATGAATTTAATTGACTTGGAATAAAACAAATAAACAAGGGATGGCTGTGCTGGGTATCTGGCTTACGGCCTAGGGTACCTGAAGCCCTGGTCTCTGTCCCGTCAGTACCACAAGAAGTGCGTGTAAGGTGCATGCCTGTAATCCCAGCACTCAGGAGCTGGAAGAAGGAGGACCACCACTGCCGATGGGTTGGACCCCCACATTGGTTATGTGCTCTACTGTACTGAGTTCAGTGTTTCTAAGGCCTTTCCCCCGACACACCAAGAAGAGGCTTTATTCAGGCAGGATGGCCCAGGTGGGCACTAGGTAGGCACACACACACACACACACACACACACACACACACACATACACACACACACACACACTCACACACACACACACACTCACACACACACACACAGAGAGAGAGAGAGAGAGAGAGAGAGAGAGAGAGAGAGAGAGAGAGAGAGAGACTGAGGGAGGGAGAGAGAGAACACCAAGAAGAGAAAAAGAGAAACTCACGTGTTAACATTTTGTCTTTCTGAATTCCAGGGTTATGTAGAGAGACCCTGTCTCAAATAAATAAACAAATAGATAATAAATAAACAAATAATGAAAAAGAACTAGAGGAATCATCAAGGGATTTAAAAAAAACTCTACTGTAACTACTTGTTATAAAAGGTAGCCAGCACTACAGCATATCAGAGAGACCTTATCTCAATTAAACAAGAAACCAAATTAAAATATTGAGTTACCCAAGTTTAAAGAAAAAAGGAAAGGAAGGAATGGAGGGAGGGAAGAAGAGAGGGAGAGAGAGAGGGAGAGAGAGAGAGAGAGAGAGAGAGAGAGAGAGAGAGAGAGAGAGAGAGAGGCAGACTATGGAAAGGATACCTGTAGTAGAGATTGAAAACTTCAGTTTGGAGCTGGGAGTTGTGGCACACACCTTTAATATCAGCACTCTGCAGGCAAGAGGATCTCTGAGTTGGTGGCCAGCCTGGTCTACAGATTGAGTGCCAGGACAGCCAGGGCTACCCAGAGAAATCTTGTCTTGAAAAGCCAAGAAGAGGAGGAAGAGGAGGAGGAGGAGGGGGAGGAGAGCCTTTGAATAAAGGGTCAGAGATGTTCAGGGTCATCATCAATGACCTCTGTTGAGTGACAGACCAGAACAAGGGTGAGAGAATCTTTCTGGAACATGGCTCTAGGAAGACAGAAGACTCATGGGTCACTGCACAATCTCCACAACCTAAATAGAACCTGGCAAAAATGTAAGAGCTCAGTAAATCTGTGTTGAATGAACAAAGAGCTAAGGAACTAGGGACAAGAGAAAAACAGGAAATAAAGAGGAGATATACAAGGAAACCAAGAAGTTTCATACGATCTTTGAGGGACCATGGGCTGTCCTCAGAGGGGAACAAAATGATCATTTAAAATTTTAAGCACAAATGTTCTGTACTTTTTACAAGCCTCCAAATCCCTTGTAAGCTGAAACTAGCATAAATCAAAACATGCATTGACCATTCCGTCTGCCATCTTGCTCAGCTGCCCAGCTATGGAGCATCCGTTGTATTCCATGGGGGTCACTGCGGCTGCCCAACCTAGCCAGACAGAGGCAGGCTGTGTAGTCCTGAATGGAGAAAAGGCCCAAACTCAAAATTCTAATTACAGGTTCCCCTGAGTGAGAATTCACTTTTACACATCTAAAAGTCAAAAACTCTTTAAGATGAATCATGATATTGGGAGCTGTCTATAAATTATTTACTTACTTCTGAGTGCATTTGCTTACTGTTTTATTGAACTCAGTGTTCACAACAGCCTTTTAAAGCATCATTATCTTTAGAGATTGAACACAAAAGTGGAATTGCAATTTTGAATAGCTAGCCCAAAATTAATATGAAGAGACTGATAAACCTAACAGACCTTGGGTGAGATGACCTGATACAGGGTTCTTTCAACAGGAAAACAAAATATGAATTACAAAAGCCATATTTGTGTAGAGACAAAATCAGATAACTGTCCTATGATCCATAAAAGATGAACAGGAGGTTTGAATGCAGGCTGGTTTTTAGCAGAATGTAATTTAAAAGGACCAGTGAGAGGGGGAAGGGTAGCTGATATTTGGATAAATTGTATCTGATCTCAGCATGCAGAATGATAGACACAAATGTATGTCAGGAAGAAAAGACTTCACAGTCATCATCACACACTCTCCCCTCTGGTTGTAGGCACCGGAATGAAGAGAGTGAGGGGTTCAGAGAAGTAAAATTTAATACATAATCTCTTATCACAAAAGATACATTGCAGCCGGGCGGTGGTGGTGCACACCTTTAATCCCAGCACTCGGGAGGCAGAGCCAGGCGGATCTCTGTGAGTTCGAGGCCAGCCTGGGCTACCAAGTGAGTTCCAGGAAAGGCACAAAGCTACACAGAGAAACCCTGTCTCGAAAAACCAAAAAAAAAAAAAAAAAAAAGATACATTGCAAACTTCCACTTAGCCTTAGGTCAAGGCAGAAGCAATTAAAAACCTCTAAAAAATGCCCAAAATATTTAATGATAGATACTGGTACTTTGCAGGTCTCTCTAGAAAAAATGGTACAAATGGATGCTAGAAATGATGATGCAAGCATGCTGCTGCTGGTGCTGCTGCTGGTGGCAATGCATGTAGTGGCCAAGGCTGGGACTGCTTGCTGAGGGCCATTACAGAGAAGGGCAGAGGCATCCCACCAGCTTTGGGATGCTTGCTTTGGAAAAGGAGAGAAAAAGAGTTGGGGAGGGGGGCCTCACAGAGACACAGAGAAACGGTTAGGGAAGCCAAAGCCTTGCACAATCAGGAAAAGAGCTCAACAATATAGTCCTTGTCTAGAATGAACAAAAGTGGATCTCCAATACCACAAAAAGAAAGGGAGCGAAAATAAATGAGAGGGAAAGGAGGGAGAGGGAGGAGGGAGGAATGGGTGCGGGAGGGAGAAAGAGAAGGAATGAGAGAGGGAGAGAAGGAAGAGAGGGAAAGGGAGGGGGAAGGAGGAAGGGAGGGAAAGATAAATGGAAAGAAAGGAAGAAAGAAGGGAAGGAAAGAGGGAGGAAGAAGGAGGGAGGAAAGGAAGGAGGAACGGAGTTGGGGAGAGGATGATCAAGGAAAGAATGACGTTTTGAGAGATTCCATGGAAGAAAGCCTTTGTTCAGTCTAGAAGAAGGAACCCAACAGCCATATCTACACCATATAACATATGACACCAGAATGATACACAGTGTCCTGACATTATGAAGAGTTGTGTTTACGTTCAAAGCCCTCCAGTGAAATGACTTCGGCATGCTGTGAAAAACCTGCTTACAAGGTGCCATGTGTAAAAGGACACCCCAAGGGTAGGAGAGATGACTCAGCAGGTAAAGGACTGATGACTTGAGTTCAGATGTGGACCCCATGGTTAGGTTTTGTCAGCATCCAGTAGACTAAGACACACTGCTCTATTTTTTCCTTTCAGAAAAAAAAATGCCAAAAACTTCATAGGAAGATGAATGTCTAGCTGAAGAGACAACTCGGCTGTTTAGAGCAGGGACTGCACTTGGAGAGGACCCGAGTTCGATTCCCAGCACCTATGTTGTATGACTCACAAGGGCTGTCATTCCTGGTCCAGAGGATCTGATACCCACTCTGGCCTCTGTGAGCACCTACACTCATATGCACATACACACCTACAACCACACCCCTTCTCCATCCACACCCAAACCCTCTGATTTCTACATTACAGGATTGGAACTGTATTAGGATCATTGTTATACCAAACATCAAATTTTGTACATAAGCTTCCTATTAATTTTATATTCTTTGCTAACAAATAACTGAAAAAAATCTCTCTTAAGGGAACACATTTGATCTATGACAAAAAAACTTATCATTCCATTTTCTTGCAGAGTCTCTGACTTTAGTTAATAATTATCACAAACATCCCTAAGAAATTAGGTTGAAATATTGTTCAAGAGTATTTAAAAAATCCTTAATCATCTTTTAGTCATCCTCAGACTAACTCTGCCAAATGTTTGTACAATTCGTTTCTACAAGATTTCTCAATCAAGCAATTTTCATGAATGAAAATTACCCTTTTCCTTTACATGCAACAAGATCCTATTGAGTTTGATTTCAAATGTGCTAATTTACTGTCATTTTTGTAAGGCTATAAATAAAGGTTGTTCTCATATGAAATTATTTATAGGAGACTACATTTTTTTGACTCATTTTATCTATTCATTTTATGGGGAAAATGAGTTATCAACAAATTTTATAAATGGTCAAATATTTCACATTTTAATGCTTTCTCAACCAAGTGTCTCTTTGTCCACATTTGATATGGTTTCAGAGAAGACATATATATTATCAGTGAATGCATATGGACGTTTTTTCTCCAAGTTCATTTGAATATGTAGAAATTGCTGGTGGCTCTTTCCACACGGCCTTCAGTTGGATGCACTTTCTTCCTCTAAAAATGCTGATAGAAATCTGCTATACACAATCATTGACCCAACTGCTGATGTCAGGAGTTTAAATTTATCATGAATCTTGTGTGGTATCTTCGTGGCTAATCAGTATGCAAATTTATTCTCATTTTGTTTTTTCTACATACTCCACCATGCTTTTCCCCCATGATTAATGTCAAAGACATTCTCCAAACTAATTTTTTACTCTCATTTTCCCCAACATTTTAGTTAAGCTGATGTTAATTCATTTATTTAGTTATTGTTGGTAACTACATGATGGTTCCTTTGATTAAAAAACATGCTGCTCTGTAGTCTCTGACAGATTAACAGATAATTATTTATCCCAAATCTCTCCAAAAGTATTTTTTTATTTCTTTTATTGCCATACAGCACTAAGGTTTGCATCTATGTAACTAAATACATGATGGTTTCACTTCTTTCCATGTAAGATCTTTTCTTCTTATATCTAAAACATTCATATGCCGAAACACTTGGCAATCCCAAAGATTGTCAATGAAATTTCATATATGAACTGGGTTTTTATTGTGCTAAATATTTTCTTCATACCTATTTCTTAACAAACCTCATATTCAATGCCTCTAAATGTTGATGATACACAATGGTAACTACAAAATTAATTAATACATTTGATACCTGGTTTTATATTGCATAAAAGCTAGTCTAAGGACTATCAGTATTTTCAGTTCCTAACAAATGTCTCAGAGTATAGCTCAAAATTAATGTATAACTCCTAAAAGATGACCATGATCCCTGGGTTGAGAGAGACAATGAAAGAGGCTTTGCATATAGTATAGAAACACTTCTGGAATGTCTTCCTCATAAAGCCAAGAAAAACAATGACAGAAATGGCTACAATAGATAATTTTAGAATCTTAGAACCTATCAGAAGCACTAAAGTAAAGAAACAGCTGACTTCAGAGTCCCCTCTGTGAGCTCTGTGCTACTTTCCTTATCCTATTCCTGATCATTTCTTCCCAGTAGAGTGAAAACTAGAAGAGGAAAAGAATGAAGAAGGTCCAATAACCCACAAGATATCAGCAAACACACACATGCACACATACACACACGCACACGCACACACCAGGAGTTTGAAAGGGAACTGGCAGAGAGAAAAGGTAGAATAATAAATACTTGAAGAGACAATGATTGCAATTTTCTATAAATGATTGCAGTTTTCCATAAATGGTGAACGTCCTTGACCTACATATCTGAGAATCCCATAATGAAGCCCAAGGGAGATTATCACAAAAATTTCGCTGCCCAGATGCATCATGGTTAAAGTTTAAATGCTAAACACAAAGAATCTTGAAAACAACAAGGAGAACATAATTCATAACACATGGAGGATCCTAATGGTAAAATACAAGCTATTCTTGAACACAACGGGAACCAGAGTGGGTGGAATGCCACTGGAGGTGTTGAACATGACTAGAGGATCCACTCAACATTTTATATCCAGCCTAACTATATTTTCAAATAAAGAAGGGAGTTAGATAGAAAAATGGTTACCAGCAGTTATATCCTAAAACGTAACATCAATAGTCTTTCAGGATGAAGTTAAAGGGTTAGACATTAACTGTGGCCACTTAAAAATTGAAGTAGGAGCTAATGAAGGCTTCCACTTGGGTGCGAGGAGAGCAAAGAAATGAGTTAGGATGTCACTGTCTTTTTTGCTGAACTTCCACCAATTCAGTATGGAAAATTCACCCAACTGTGCAAATCAAAGGATATTAACATTCCTGACACATCTATTGGTCTTATATACGTGACTACTAATGAAGTCCAATAGCTAACCCACAGGCTTTTATGTCTTTCAAATATGCCTGTAACAGTGAATAGTGAATGATCACGCCACAAAGGACTCCAAATATGTCAAGATCTTTGCAAAGATTTTTGTCACAGTTAACACAAAACCATCGAATGACCTGTCTGGTTCTTTGTCAACTTGTCACAAACCAGAGAGGATTAACTTCAAGTAAGGAAATGTCTCCGTAAGGTTGGCCTGTAGGCAAGCTTGTAGGACATTTTCTTAGTTAGTCACTGAAGTGAGAAGCGATTGGATGGTGGCCCAGCTCTCTCTGTGTAGTGCTACCCCTGGACAGGTAGTACTGGGGTTTTGAAGAAAACAGAGTGAGCCGGAGGGGCAAGGCAGTAAGCAGCATTCCTCCATGGTCTTTGCTTCAGTTTTTGCCTCCAAGGTCCAGCCTTGACTTCTCCCAGTGATAGACTATAAACAGCATTTTCCTTTGAAAGTTGCTTTTGGGCATAGGGTTTTCTCACAGCACCAAGATACGAACTGATTCACATCTCATTGCCATAGATTTGAGACAAGTAAGGTTTCTCTATCTATATACAATTATATATAAGCTGAGATGGCAAGATTCTAATGAAATCTTCATTGGATGGTCCACACTAAACCTAAGACATCAACCTCAGCTCGAAAGTGAGTCATCGTCTCTGTTCCATGTAAGTGATTGTTTCAAATGCAGCTTAGGGCAGATTCATTAAATAATTAGTTCTCCAAGAGTCTAAGCTTTCTCCTGTTGCCTTCAAAGCTTCAGAATCCCGATTTCATACTTTGGTTGAATGTTTCTGGCCAATGTTTCTGCACTGTGTGTCTTTTCTTGACAATGAACTGGTTTCCTTGGAAACATAACTGCCCCCAAATTCAATTTGAGCAGGAATACCCTTTGCCAACAGCTTCTCAGCAATGGAGATAAAGCATTTGATGATTAGAAATGATATACTGTCTTATAGTATATTACCATAACGTCAGAGTGAAATATTAGCTTCTTGTGACAGCCCCAAAGAAACTACATTGCCGTAGAGACATCCTGTCCTAGGGATCCAACTCTACTGATGAAAAATAATGAAAAGATACTGAGATTTTAAAATTTGTTTTCTAATTTCACTTTGGAAACCTGGCTGAAATAACAAGGCTAATCATGTCCAAGGCTTTGAACTATTTTCACAAAGTGACATCCTCATGGCAGCATTATTCTCTGTGACAACATGAACCACCATGAGATCGGCCAAATAATTACTGGCTTTTGATGAGTACGTCCAACAGCCTCAATGTGTTTCCATCAACTGTGGACCCTCTAAGATCATGACTGCCACTCTGAGATGCAAGGTGAGTTAAGGAAAGTACCACAGATTTTATCCTATATTATGAAATATATACTATAGATATATAAAATAAAAACTAATTTCTAGTCCAGGACATTGGTTAGGGTAATCAACTAACTTATTTTCTGCTGATAGTTATAGTAATACTTATTCCTATTCTTTTAAAAAGATCTATTTATATTATTTTTAGTAATGGGTATATACATGTCTATATGTGGGTATGTGCAGATGTGAGCACAGTGCCCATGGAGTCCAGAAGAGGGTGTCAGATTCCCTGGAGGTGGAGTTACATGTGGTTTTTAGCTACTAGACATGGGTACTAGAACTGAACCCTGATTCTCTGCAAGAGCAGCAAGTGTTCACTGAGCCATCCATCCCTCTAACCCCATATTGCTTCTTAATCACCTGATGCTTAAAAACTGGCTTTTTAACCTTTTCAGTTTTGCTCATGTTATTATGATATATAATTTGCATTTCTTGTGGATTCACAGATTATGAAAAATAGCAAATAAGTGGTTGTTTGTAAAGGATGTACCACATATGAGTAAGATTTGCTTTTTCTGTAAGCCAAATGCATGGTGAAGTTATGATTTGATCTTTGATCAATGTGACAACATATATTCTGCTATGATTCTCCACAAACATCTCTGATGGAGCCCTGAAGCCAGCTTTTTTTCCACATTCTGTGTCAATGACATCACTCATGGGCTTAAACAAGCAAGGGCTCCCCCTTGCTCCTTCACAGCACCCTTCAGGATCACATTTATCAACCTCCTCAGCTTCTCAGGGACTCTTATTCATGGTTCTCTTACTCTGAGCTCCCTGCTCCTTAACTTTCCTTGCTATTCTCCCTTCAAGCCCTTGCATACACACCACCTCTGCTGGGAATGCTCGATGACCCTCTGCATACCCAGGTGACCTCTAACCTCTACCCTTTCTTCATCTGTCAGCTCCGGATCCTATCCCCAGACCTCCCTGGCCACAATACAGTTTCTATCCTAACAAGAGTGATCAGTACACGTGTATTTGTGTGGCTGGCAGACGTCTGTTTCACCTAAGAGCTGGTCATTGCCATGACAGAAGAGACTGCATCTGTCTGTCTTCTCCCCATTGTGTGTCCCCATGTCCTTGTAGCATCTCAGGCATTGTTGGGAAAATGAGGGCTTGGACCAGCTGTCACTCCATTACCTTAATGTCTGTATTACCACTGGCCTGGGTCAATTCAAAGCACTTTCAACACAAACACTAGGCTCTCCTCACTAAAGTCAATGACTATGACATTTTATTAGAGATACACACAATCCTAGCGAACACGCAGAGCTTCCCTTTGAGACACAATCAGAGGACACAAAAAAGTCTGGGAGTCAGGTTGAGACAACTAACAGGAATTAATATTTGGATTAAAAGTTACCTCCACAGGATGTGGCAAAACATAGTAAATGGGAGACATTAACAAAATGCTCTTTTCAAACATTTCAAAGCATTCCAAGTCTCTTTTTAAAATTTTAGGCATAGATGTCTGTTGTCATAACTAGATTCCATTTTCTATTGGACAGAATCAGTCCAAGAATTGTCTAGTGACAATACCAATCATGAAACCTTATGTAACCTCCCTAACAACCACAAGAGGCAAAAATGATTCATTTAGTTTTATGGGTGCATTTCAGAAAGGCTGGGTAAATTGATCAAGACCACACAGACATAGTAGCAGAGCAAGGAGCTAGACCCAGATCTGCAAATGCAGGGACCAGAAAATATTTTGTCAATGAGTTATAAGCTGTATCTACCTCCCAAAACAACAGCCCATTCTGAAGCTGGCAAATATTGAATAAAGCAGAGGATTAAGCAACTACATCTGCTGTTACTCAGAATCTGAGGCAGACCTCAAGACTGCACCCACGTGACTCATGCAGCATCCATAGATGGGCATTTGCAAACATTGGGTTAATGGGTGGCCAGAGCTCCTCTGGTCTCTTTCTGTTTTCCCATTTCTCTTGAATTATTTCTTTATGGGTAAGAATATATCTACATGCATATATGTGCACCATATGTGTACATATATGTGTATACCTACAGGCACATATATGCAACATGTGGGTGACGAATCCAAAGAGGCCAGAAGAGGGCATCAAAATCTCTTGGAATTGGAAAAACAGGCAACCATTTGAGCAGCCTCTTGTGGGTGCTGGGAACCAAACCCAGGTCTTCTTTAAGAGCTGCTAGTGCTCTTAACCCCTGAGACATGGCTCAGCTCCAGCCAGAGTGAATTTGTTTTTTCAAAGTCTGAGAGTGTAATTAAAGTGCTTGCCTGGCATACAGGAGACTCTGGGTTGATTCCTCAGCACCAGGAAGAAAGAAAGGGGGAAAAGGAACAACGTTGTATGGGGTCCTTCTGTGATCTTATTGCCTGTCAGGCCCAGGTGATTTTCTGGTAGTTCACTGGATGATATAAAGATGCCCTGTTGTTACTGGACAGTCAAGATGATCATTTGCTAAGCCATAAAGACAAGCTGAGTCACTATGGACCTCATTTGCAGTGGCATGACTCGATGAATTAACATTGGGCTGCTGTTAACTTGTTAATATAGGAATCATATAGCATGATCTTTCGGATCCCTCTGCAGTCTTTCAATGTGAAATCTGAGGCTGTAATGTTCCCGGCTTTGCTACAGGCTTCTTGTGAGCCCAGCAGAACCTTACAGAACACTCCTTCCTGGGCCTGCTTCCTAGACTAGGGGTGTTAGAAGGGAGGGTCCAGATAGCTGTACAGCCTGACATTTTAGCTGAAGCAGAAGGTATGTGGGAACAGCTCTCCCCTCCCCCATCAATCATTAATTAGTCTTTCCTCCACTGTACTGCCTGGCTCAGAGCCTTCACAGTAGGTGGTCAGCTCACTGGAAATTGGTATCTACAGGCTTGTTCTCCTCTAAAACCCAAACACCTTCGACTCCTGTCATCAGAATTGGAGGAATTTGAAGATTTACACTATGGTACACATGTTGGATCTTTGATTTCTTAATGAAACACTTCCTTTACAGGGCAGTTTTGCAAATAAGTGAATGAATGCTAGCTTGTCTTCTTTCTGTTCCCTTCAGCCACGGTCTTTTGAGACACCTCACGGAAGGGAAGTGGTCTAGGGACTTCCCAAGAGGCATGACCATGGCAGCCTAGCCTGACACCTCTCTACAACGCTCCTTCCTGGTGGCTTCATCTTGCAGCTTCTCTACTTTCTGACTTCATTTTATTGCAAAGGCAAACTGCAGGCTAGGGGTGACTGAAGTTCCTGGGGTGACAGGAAACGAACTTTCCTCAACATTGCTGAGAAGATTTCCTGTCAGCCCTTTCCTCCGGCAGACACTGTGGACTGGGAGGTAGGTGCTGTTTTCACACAACAGTAGAAACAGAGTGCATGGTGAGAAATGGCCTTTCCAGAAACAACAGGATCTATCAGCCAAACGCAGACTGAAGCAGAGACAGCAACAGTGACGTCTTTCTTGGGCTATTTCCATGCTTTTAAAGTAAGAGCCCCTTAAAGACATCTGTATGAGGCTTGTATTCAATCCTGAAGATGCTCTTATCTTGAAATAATGCCCTCCTGAAACTCAACACTAACAACTCATATGATGACCTCATTTTAATTTTGATATTGTACTCTGGGGGAAGTCAGAGGCTCTTCCTAGATATCTGATTCTTAGTCACTGGTTGCTGTTAAGCTTTTTTAAAAAATAAACTTAAGCTGTAAAAGAGTGATAATTCCTACTCTGCATTTTCCTAAGTTAGTAAGAAGATTAAAATCATATACTATAAGAGGCTGCAGAGTCTGGCATAGTGAATTCAGACACTAGGATCAAGCAATTTAAAGCATTTACGCTTAATATCGGTGTAACCCTGGCCAAAAGGGATCTAACTTTTCTGAGCAGGGAGTCATCAAATCTACTGAAAGAGATTGCTTTGAATTTTTAGAAAGATAAAATGCCAGTCAGAATCAGTTGCAGAGTTGGCACTCAGTAATTGTTAGTACCACTCAAAACCACAGATCTTCATCAAATACAAGCACGTTGCCTGTTTCCCAAAATAATGAATAAATGAGTCACTGGCTGTCCTGCAAATGACTATGAGACACCATCTTAAGGACAGGGAGTCAAAAGAAGGTGAGGTCACTGGCCCAGCCCTCGCCACCAGTGAACAAAGGAGTTAGTTCAAAATTAACTTGAAATGTTTCCCTTGAAGTCACCAATACAAAAAGCACAAGGCGAATTAATCATTAAATAATAAATGAATCACCCATCTAAAAAGAGGCATAATTATATTACTATAATAAAAAAGAATTTGTAAAAAGTCAGGACAATATAAATTTTGTAATCATTTTCACCCTAAACTAAACACAGAATTTTCAAGTATATTGTCTGATAAAATGAGATTTTGAGTTTGGTATAACTATGAATAAATCTGTGTATGTAGTTTTCCTATATCGTCTATTTTTATTCAAAATCAACAGATATGAGTTCTTACTTCACAGCTCTGCTTTTGGTGGTATCTTGGAAGTATTCGTTCCACAAACAGATGTTTGGACCTAGTGTATACTCTTGATTTGTACAGTCAGTGTGGGGATCGGTTTCATTCTCGACATTTGGAACAATTTAAGCAGTGACACCAGTCACAAGTATGAATGAACAAAGAAAAAATGTAAGGAAGTCCATGCGAGTTCCAAGCAGCCAAACTTGCTGGCAGACTAGCTCACTGTGGAAAGTAATCAAAGCTCGCATTTGATCATTGACAGGTGTAAATCCTCACACTGAGCTTGATACTAGGCAAACAACAGGTTCACAAACGTCTTTGTGTTTGACGTGAAGTAGGAAGCAAGTTCCAACATGAGGCAATTTGTACCATCTGAGAGAAAGGGGCAAATGAAAGGTGGTGGAGACAAGGGAGGAAGCCTTAGGAAAGTAGAAAGGCTCAGGCAGGCTGGTGGGCGTGGGGGATGGTCACCTAGGCAACAGAGTGCTGTCTGGGTATCAGACCACTGAACATTCCTCCTGTGCTGAACCCATCCTCTAGTACTATAGAGATACTGGCCGAATGTCAAGGACAACACAAAGTCCTGCCACTCCCAACCATCCTCTCTTGTCCTCTGAACTCAGCTGCTATACATCCCTCCCTTTTGTGATTTTTCTAAAGAATATGTAAAACCTAGTGTGAAGCTGCACAGTTTTAGAGTGGCGATTCCAACTGTACAGTTCATTGAGATATGTCAGAATGCCTGTTCCAACTGTACAGTTCATTGAGATATGTCAGAATGGCTGTTCCAACTGTGCTGTTCATTGAGATGTGTCAGAATGGCTGTTTTAATTGTATAGGAGTTTATTGAGATGTGTAGACTTTGGATCTCATTCATTTGGGTGTCTGATTTTTTTAATTTGCAAATTCTTTATAATAAAGCTTTAATTAAAATGTTTTTACTTTGGCATGTCTCTCTCTTTCTCTATCTCTGTTTATATATGCCATGTGTACACAGGTGCCCACAGAGGTCAGACAAGAGCTATGGATTCCCTGTGGCTGGAGCTACAGGCAGTTGTGAGCCGCCCAACATGGAGGCTGAGAGCCAAACTCCAGTCCTCTGGAAGAACAGCAAGCACCATTCTCTCCGCAGTCCCCAAGTCATCTCTTTAATACTAAACTCAGGCCTGGTCACTGGGTGCTACTTCTTCTTCAGTTACAAAGAAAGGAAGGACAGCATAAGGAAGCTGAGTGGCCAAGCTCACACAGCCTGGGGTGGGGTGAGGGTGGGTGGGTGGGTGGGGGAGGTGCAGATTTGAGATCTGAATAACGTTTCTCTCATTCCAAAGCCAGTGGTCTCCACCACCCTTCTTGATAAGTCATCACAGTGTGCGGAATGTCTACTGTTTCACAATTCTCATCATCACACTGTATGACTAGTGACGACATCTCACGTGACCAAGCAGTCATCGTGAAAGGCATCAACTCGCAAAGGGCCATCCGCACATCCGGCTGTCCTTGCCATCAAAAATGTGTTTTATTTATTCATTCTACTTTAAACGTGACTTTTAGAAAAGATATAAATATCTCGTTTTGGGTGAGGAGCAGCTACAGAATGGATTCAGAAACTCAGAGTTTCAAAGTTTCTAAAAGAAAGCTCCAGAAATAACTCTTGGCCACAGTGCATTTCTGAAGTGTGAAGCTGAAGCCCCTTGCCAGGCCTTCCTAACAAAATCTGTGAAAAATCAAAGGACACAATCTCTTAGGATTTCTCCTGCCACGAGAGCTACACTGAGCTGCAGTGTGACTGTGCCTGCCATGTCCCAGTCTTCCACAAGGCAGCAGCTGGCCATGGTAAAAAAAAAAAAAAAGCAAATTGGTGAATAAAATTCACACTCCTCAGAACGTGCTAACGTCCTGAATTTTTCTCTGCAGCACTCCTAACTAAACCAAGGAGGCAAACACTGATGATTTAAAATGTCCTCTTCAATTTAAATTTCTGTCGATTTTCTTGGTAAAATATTGTGTTTATGGCAGTGAGTAGGCAGGGCTAGCATGTGTGCATGTACAGACAGACAGACAGATATACACACACATCTATCCTTCCATATTACAAGACAGAGCTACAGGATAAAGAGAAATCTTTACATCGGCTAAGCAAAGACCTGTTTTAAGCATGAAGTTAGGAAATACATTGGAGAGATACAAATTTGTTGCTGCATAAAGGGGTAAGTTTAGTGACATCATGGTTCTGAATTCAGTATTTATATAATGCATATATTATTTAGCGTATGTCTAAAATTGAGATGACCCTGCTTCATAGCAGACATTAATATAACATAAATAACCTTTCTTTAATATATCAGTTAGATTCAGGCAAAAGTGTGAATTTTATAAATCTCAGACTCCTCTTGACCCAGGGTCCAGTTAAACAATATTTACAACTACAAAGAATGTATAAGAGTCTCTCAGGAACATTACACACCTTCCAAATGCAATTTTCTAAGTAGGATTTCCTCAGTATTTTTTTAAATATTTTTAGCATCTTTAAGAGCAGCAGTTATAATGTGTATATCTATTGTTTAATATTTTTCAATCAACTACCTTTTTAAAAAAGGATTACTATTTATAGAACATTTGAAGATTTACAGAAAATTACAGGACAGTTGTGACAGATTTCTCATATACCCCCATAGATTGTGTCCCCTATTATATCTTATATTATTGTTAGATACTGTGTTCATATTTGAATGAACCAATGTTCCTTTGCAATCTTTTCTCTCATATTTATTAAAGTATAGTTGGCAAATGATAAATGTACATGAATATAGTGGACACTGTGATATTTTGACACCTGTAACTGCTATATGCACTATGGATTGATAATTAAATCAAAATAATTAACATATTTATTACTTCAGGTACCTGTATTTTCAAGCAAACAATGTAGTATTACTAACTGTAGCCACCACATACTACATAAGGTCTCAAAATTCATTTATCTAGCATACCCAACTGCAGCTTTGCATTATGTCTCAATTTGCTTCTCTGTAGCTTCAGTAAAACATTAGCCCAAAGAAACTGGGGCAGAAAGGGTTTATTTGGTTTACAAGTCACTGCCCGTTCCTGGGGCAGGAATTCAAGGCAGTAACTGAAGCAGAGGCCATGGAGGGAAGCTTGATCTCCATGGCTTGTTCAACATGTTGGGTTTTGTTTTTTTTTATATAGTCCAGGCCCATCTACTAAGGGATAGTACTGCCCATGGTGGACTGAGCCCATCCATATCAATCAAGAATCAAACACCCCGTAGACATGCCCAAAGACAAGACTAATGGAGGCAGTTCCTCAATGGAGGTTCTTTTTCCTAAATGACTCACGTTGTGTCAAGTTGACAAAAACTAACCAGCATGCCCCTTCTGACCAACAGCTCTTCACCATCCACCCAATTCTCCCAAACCCACCACTGTACTGTTTCATGAGGTCAACCTTTTGGATTTCATGCATATGTCAAATCACATGGTATTTGTCTTCTGGTATCTGGCTTATGTCACTTTACTTAAGACTCCCGGGTACATTGTCACCAAGAATAGGATTTTTTTCTTGCTAAAGACTGAATAGTTTTCAATTGTTTACGTATACCTCGTTTTAAAATCTATTCATCTACTGATAGTCAGTGGGTTGATTCTGAACCTCGGAAATTGTTAATGTCATAATGAACATGGGTCTAGCTCTCTCTTTGACACACTGATTTCATTTCCTGTGCACACATACCCTAGGGGAATAGCTTGATGTGATAGGAGCTTCTATGCTGCTTCATAACAGAAAGTGCTGAGTTAAATTTCCCCTCGACAGCTTACGGAGGTTTTCCTCCTCCACAGCCTCCCTAATACACGTCTTTTTGATAACTGCCATTGTCACAGGGGTGAGGTGCTATGTCTTTGAGGCTTGAATTTGCATTTCCCTGAGAAGAAGTGGCACTGAACAGATTTGCTTACACCTCTTGACCATTTGTGTATTTGCTTTAGAGAAAAGTCTCTTCAGGCACTAGGTCCATTTTTTAAAAACCCGTTTATTTTTATTTTTTTGTTGAGTTCTTATATATTTTGTCTATTAACCCCTAATCACATGTATTATTTGCAAATATTCCCCCCTTTCTCTAAATTATCTCTTAAGTTCATTACAGAGCAAAAGCTTTGGGTGTCTAGCAACTCAAAATTGATTAAAACCTAAGACCCAAATCTGTAGAAATACCAGAAGAAAACAAAGAGAAATGAATAAATCTTGATGCATCATGATTTAAATCCACCCTTCATTCACATTTCCTTAGCCTTTGCCTACATTCTAGGCACTGTTTTATATAGTCAGATCTTCTCCACAGCATAATTCCACTTAACTGACACGGCCCCTTAGATCCTTTCTGGCCGTGATGGTTTCTTAGACTGCATTTCTTTGGTTTTGGATAAGAAATGACAGCTGTAGGAAGCCAGTTCAGGTATTTGTGGAGCTGCCTCCCGTTGATGTACGTCTCATGTCTTCCTCACAATCCAACAGTGTTGTGAGTTTAGGGGAGAAGGAGGAAGGGGTGAAATGGCATCCCCATGGCTCTCACCCCAGGAAGTGCACACTGTGGGGACAGCTCACGATCACAGTGAGTTAACTCTGCTCATGCCAACCTTGACCATGTGCTAGGGTGACTCTCCTCAGCCTTCTCAGGTGTAAAGGAGACCTCCTGTCCTGTCGCATTCCCTCTGAGAAGCTAACAATGTGCAGTCCATGCTTCAATGGCGGGCAGTTGTGCTCTACCTCAAAGACAGATGATCCACACAAAGCATTCAGGATTCTTCTGAATTGATGGGCTGTCTTCCCCCGTCTGTTTATTAGTCATGGACACAGGGGTACTTATCACATCCTTCGGGTCACAAACCAAGACCCCTGGACTCAATGTGTTGCTCAGTTTCTTCCAACATGGCCACCATGAGCGTCTTCACGTCGTGGTTCCTGTGTCCCTTTGAAATGTCTCGTTTTTGTGGTTTTATTTCCTCGTTTCTTTTTCTTTTTCCCCCCCTGTCCAGCTGCTTGCTTTGCAGCACGACCAGAATCAATCACTCTTCTAATAACCTCAGTCCCTGGTCTGCTTTTATTCATAAATGATAATTAAAAAAACAGGATCTAGGGAACAGACACATTTATTGCTGGTAACATGGCATTGCATCCATGCCTTTTCAACTGATAGAGAAAATATGTGTGTATACTAATCTGTGCATTTGCTCACATCTATAAATATTTCTGTACATAGCCATCTGTGCCTACTCAAAACTATATATGAGTTCATATGAGTGCCTCTAATTCTAATTTTAACCAGTTGGATCATTTTTGCCTCCATCTTGTTGATCTGTAAAATTTCACCCCAGCAGCGTCAAACCTGCTGTCTGCCATACATTTACTTAATTATCCAGGTCCCTTAGACACGTGCAGCAGCATCAGGACATTTCACCTGCATCCCAAGAGGAAACAATTTATCACCTATAGGTCACACTTATATATAGCTCCTTTTGTCTTCATTTATTGACTTTAGTGACTTTAAATCCCCAGTTCAAAAAGTTTATGTCATAATTTGCTATATAGTGAGATTGTTTGGTTATATATTATGTTGTACCTTAAAATGAGAAGGAGGCCAGCATATTAACCTACCTCATTTCATCCTAAGTGCTAGAATATTTAAAAGACAGTCACATTTTATTCTGGATTCTGAAATACTTTCAGCTCCAAGCTTAATTAATCTCTATGGTCAAAGAGTTTGTTCACAGTGTGTATAAGGCAGTCACATATATGCACATGTGAACCGTATCTACCTATAATCCAATCACTGTAATGAAATATTACATAAATATAATGTTGTAATATTTCATATTGCACTTTCTGATAAGGTACACTATAGCTCAGTGAACAGGCGTTAGAAAGAATGCAAGATTATATATTAGCATTACCACAGATGTCTCTAAGGATTTGAATTATTTCTTCTCTTCTCTTTCCCCACATTTTAACACAAAATCCAGGGAAATGCTGCCTTGGGTGCTCTGTTTTCTATCATTATTGGATCCATTATACCTAGACAGGTAAGTGCTGTGGGTAGAGTGGGAAGGGAGGCCTTCGCTTCTGGAACTCAAGGTCGCTGCTCTACAAGGAGACAGCGGTATACAGAACACGGGTTCTTACTTGGCACCTCGCCCAGTTCTATGTCCTGATTGAAGATAAGTATTACAAGATAAATGCAAACCATTTCAAGCATGGCCTAAATTTCATAAATGTGGTTATTGAATCATGTCTATCTACTCATTTCTCACAAAATAAGTAGAGATAAAATTACTTCCACGTTTCCTTTCCTTCCCTTGCAACATGATTTAAAGCAAGCATGTTTTCTGTGGTGATTTGAATGAGAAATGTTCTCCATACGCTTGCATAGTTGAATACCTGGTCCCTAGTTAGTGGTGCCATTTGGGAGATTGGAACCTCAAAAAGTTGGAGCCTTGCTGGAGGATGTATGCCACTGGGTTGGGCTTTGAAAGTCCATAGCCTCACACCACTTGCTGTTCACTCTCTGACTCTTGTTTGGGTTTGAAGATGTGATCTCTCAGCTTCCTGTTGCCAGGCCTTCCTACCATATGACCTCTCCCTCTGGAACCACAAGCCAAAATAAACTATTTTTTCTCTCTCTCTCTCTCTCTCTCTCTCTCTCTCTCTCTCTCTCTCTCTCTTAAATAAGTTGTCTTTGTCGGGATGTTTCATCACAGCAATAGAAAGTAACCAATGCATTTTCTAATTAATTTGACTGAGAAGTGGTAGCCAGAGGTAATCACCACCTCCCCGAGGTGGTGACAGTTACGTGGCCTCCATGCGCTTCTACAATCTTCGCCTCCTTTCAGAACGCAAGCTGCAACTCCTCTATGCACGCACTGACTTTTGATGAGAGTTGCCACGTAAGGTGAACCTGAACTTCTCCAGAACCCATGGAAAGAGGGCGGTTGATAACAACATAATGATCGGGATGCCAAAGTGTAGAGAACCATGAGTTCACAAGGCACAACTAACTGAGAAGACTGACTTGCCAAGGTGGGGTCTTCCAAGGAGCTCTCCCATGAAGTACCTACCCTCCAGGAGGCATGATGTGGAGCCCCACTGCAAACAGCATCTCACTGTCTACTCCCTGGAGGAAAAGGGCGTCATAATGAAAGCCCAAAGGCGTTCACTTCAAAGAAATCCAAAGCAGGAAACCAAAATAACTGTGCTGTCTATTTCACTCATGTGAACTTTTTCTCTAAATGAGATCTGGTGAGAAATTCAAAAGAACTTAATATGATCTAATGTCCAAGCATTGAGATGATTTCTCCACTTCCTTTCATGAGAGTAAATACTGATCAACATATTAAATTTGTGGCCTATTTAAAATGACTAACAATATCACCACACCTAATGTTCAGTAATTCAAATTCATGTAGTACCTCATTTAACAGGTTAAAAAAAGTTCTTATTGCCAGACATGGGCTGCATGCCTTTACTTTCAGCACTCAGGCTGAGACAGGTGGATCTCTGAGTTCAAGGCCAGCTAGGTCTACAGAGTGAGTTCCCTCTTAAACAAACTGAAGTACATAGGAGATAGCATGGCAGTTATCAGGGGCTGGAGGAAGGGAATGACTGGGAAGACATGTCAACAGGCGCAGAACTTCAGTTAGAGAAGTCAGGGCAAGTAACGTATCAAAGTGACTGTAGTTAGTTGTGTATTATATACTTAAAACTTGCTTAGATAATAGGTTTTAGGTTCACCATTAAAAATGGAAAAACGGGCTGGAGAGATGGCTCAGAGATGGCTCTTGCACAGGACCAGGGTTTGAGTCCCAGCACCCACATGGTGGCACACAACCATCTGTAACTCCAGTTCCAGGGGATCTGATGCCCTCTTCTGGCCTCCATGGGCACTGCACCCAGGTGGTGCACAGACATGTACAGGCAAAATAAATTCAACTAAAATAAAATAAAAAAATCTAAAAAGTTTTCTAATGAAAATTAATTAGCTTGACTAAACTATCAATAGTGGCTCAAATATATCATATTCTATACATATAAAGATAACATGGTGATTATTATAATATTATATAATTTTTTATCATGTTAAAAATAGTCTGGAAGGAAAGCTGGAGCTGACTGATGCTCAGAATTGGATATGGGCTCAAACTTGGAACCATCAATCAGAGTGGAAGCATTTCTAATAAAGTTCTTGATATTGGTTTAAACCTTAGCCCAAGCAGGAGACAACTATAAATAAACATTAATACAGTTTTATTTTTATATTAATTAGAAAATCAGTAACTATTTCATATCTTAATGGGGTCTTTAACAGTATTATTTTACCTTACATAAGTCATTCTATGTATATTTTATTTTGCATGCTCATAGTAAATAGATTATGTTTCAGTGTTTTGATTTCAAAATCAGCATCCCTCTGTTGGTAAAGGTGGTATGTTCTCAACTCTTTCATTTTCTTTACAGTGGTAAAATTCTGAGCCTGTATGAGCCAGCCAGCAACTGTCTCTCAGCTCAGTCACAATTCCAGGGAAATCCACTGCTTTAAACCCAGGTTGTACATTCAACTTAGTGATATCTAAGCACAAGCTGGGAAATGAGAGACTTCGGTATCCGCTTTACCATAATGAGTGGTGTGCTCTGGGGAAAAACCAGTTTCCCTCTGTCTGAGATGCTCAAAATCCCTCAGAGCATTCACGCAGCCAACTGTGTTTGTCTCAAGACTTTATGAGCCGAGGTCTCAGAACATATGAGCACACTTCCAAGCCCTTGGGACTTGAATTCTCTGTCTCCTACTCCAAGTACAGACCTGGCTTTGTGAAGCTCTGTAGGGCTGAGAGTACATGGTGGGAGGGGGTGTCTGGAAGTGGTTTCATGCATAATTTCCTATGTGGCTCGAACCCTATCTCCTAGTGTTTCTCTGCCCCTAACCCTGTAAACTCAGTCTCATTGTTTTCATGCACTTTCCATCTTATCCATTTCCATACGGCTTTGCAAAGACAAGAGCCAGCCTGAGAAAATGAAATGCAGTTCTGCGTGAGAGGAAGGCTTTGCTGTTTGATTGCTGATTATAGGATGCCAGCTGCCAGGCCACTGAACACCCTGTGCGTTATTTTAGACACCACCACGTCGCATTGTTCCAAGTAAGTGCAGCAGCCTAAGAAACATGAGCGTGCTCTGATTATTTCTATGAACTAGCCAATCTGTCCCCAAACTCTGATGACCCCAGAGAGTAGATGCCTATCGGGAAGCATCAAGCATACCTCTTGCACTGTGAAAATGTAGACATTTACATGGATCCACTAAAATACTGTTTTCCAAGCCTTTACCCATCATATTTCCTAAAGCCTCACACGTTCCAACGCAGCTAGTGACTTCCTGGGTGGCTTGACGGAACTCTTCAAATTGCTACTTTTAACCATTTAAAGAAAAGTTTATGCTTCCTACCTAAATTATCCATTAATCTTTTATGAAATTTTTGTGTACGGTATTTCACCTCTGAAAAGTCTCATCTTAAGTTTTATAAGGCCCAAAAAATGCTGTATTATTCAAGTTTTGGGAATTTTGATCACACTGTGACACTTCGAGACTGTTAATAAAGTTTAACTTGAATCAGGAGGTAGAACTAGTGATCAGCTGACTGGAATTGACCATAGAGAAACCAGCAATTTGGATAGCAAAGACATGCAGGAAGGAAAGGGCGGGGACTTGAGTTTGGCCCTTTCCTTTTGGTTCTGGGACAAGGGACATGTCTCTGGCCAAAAAAGCAAGGTCAGCTAATTGTTACTCAGCCTCTCTGAGCTAGCAGGTTTTCACCCCAACCTTTGACTCCTGGGTCTTATTGATATAAAATAGAACAATAGAGACTTAATTTAAATCTACATATTTCAGCCATGACAGAGCAAGGGCCACTGGACCCAAAGCTCTGCCAGGCCATGGCTTGAGTGGCTGGCAGGGTGCTGAGTTGAGGGCTGTGGGAACACAGACAATAATTAAAATATCAATAGATTCACGTGCAGCCACTAAGTTGACAGAGAAACACCAATAGTTAATTTTCTTTGAAATCATGTTTGTGATTTTTAAGTGTACATCAAGGCTTCATGTAAGTCCTTATCATCAAGAAATGTGCTGTGGAAAGATTGCATGTAGCAATAGTGACAGATACTTCATGATGTTAGGTAGCTATACACACTAACAGAGAGGGAGGCCTTTGGGGGTGGATCCCTCCCTTGGAGACTTTGGGCTCCACCTCTTCTTTCCCTGGGAAGGGCTGGCAAGGAAAGTGCCTCCTTAGGATTTAAATTGCCATACAAAAAGTTGAAGGCATCTGGGCTTTGTTGAGGGCAATAGTATTTCCTCCAGGTTATAAAACAGAAATAAAATCTAAGCTCTACATCAGGTCCTGGGTGGATACCTGACATTCCAAGCAATCTCAAACATTCTACACTCTCATTTCCTCTTTTTAGGAATTCATCTTGTTAGGCACGTCAATCTCTTGGCCTGAAGTGCAAACCCCACCCCCTCCATAAAATCTGCTTCCCCTAAAGACACACTGGAGGAAAAGGAAGTATTCTCTTAATGAGGAAGTAATATACTTTCCCTCCCCTGAAGCCCCTCCCCTGGGGCAGCCCCACCCCTGGGGGCAGCTTCTTGCAGGGCTGTTATGCTGGACTATGGCACCTTGACCAAGGGGTGGGGGCTGGGTGGCTGCCCACTTCCTTTTTCTATCCTTTTCTTTCTGACACTCTGGGCTTTTTCACTGGTTCTCCAAAGACAAACCTCCTCCTTCCATCACGGGTCTGCGAGCCGAACTCCATTCTTCCTTCGACCCTATCTGAAGAGCTTAGCTTTCTGTCTTCTCCATCAGCCATCTTCAAGCAGCTGCCAATGTTTGCAGCTCATCTGCCCTGTTGTTTTTCTCTCAAATTCTAACAGAAGTTCTTTCGTTAACAGGACTAAGGGCTGAAAGAGGGAACCCCAGTTTCTCCAATGACATATGGCACTAAGAGCTGAAAGAGGGAGCCCTGGTTTCTCCAATGACATATGGCATCCAATGTGAGGGCTCTAAATTTCCTCAGTAACGATGATGACAGATTAAAACTTCCTAATACATTATGCTTGAAGTCATCTGATCAAAATACGACTACCAGAAAAGTGCTCATAAATAACCAAAGGCTAGCTATGGAGTGCAGAGAAGCCCTACTTTATATCAACCTTTGAGTTTCATTGTGGGAAAACTCCTTCTGATAAACCCATGATCAATTCAACAACTGACTGGAAAAAAAAATCTTGAAATGTAGCAACCAGTTGAAACAAGCAAGTGGTTAGCGTAAGCTTAGTAATGTCTCTGTCTAAAGCATTGTTAAATTACATTTTACAACTGAATTAACACATGTGCCATCATTAGATACTATGGGCCCATACATGTTTGGTTCTTTAGTAATACTGCTTAAATAATCAGCACTAGCTAGCAAATGAGGAAAAAATATTTCTTACTCAACTTGAAGTGTCTTGAGATATAAAATGCTGAGGAAAACACACATGAATTAAATAACAGGTACATCATCTAACAGCAATCGTAAACATTTGCTATACTAAGCTGATGTTAATGCCTCAGAGTACTTGAGCAGAATTTAAACTGAGCAGAGAGAGTTGGGAAACAACAGCTTTAATCTGAACCTTGCTTCTAAAGTGTCCAGTGCCAATCAAGGCTGCAGGATAACAAAGTCACGATTCGGTGGCATCCTCTAAGAGTCCCCATGCCAATTCCCATATCCTGCCGCCACATCTCCCCACTGGGGCAATTCTGACTTGCGAGGATTAGGCCCCATTATTTCATTTGTGTTTTGAATGTGATTTCCATTACAGCCAAGGATTAAGTTAAGACCTTCTTCTGCTATGCCTGGGGCTTGAGTTTTCCCACAAATGATAGGATTAGCACTGGTGCACACTCTCTCAACCTGTGTCCCTTATGATTACCCTGACTGGATTCATCTTTCTATTCACTGGTTTCTAATGGCCAGGAATTATGTCAGGGACGGAAGATCTGTGGGGCCTCAAGGGCAGACCTTCCTCTCCGACGCTCCCCTGAACAGTTCAGAACAGCTAGAGTGAGGATTGCCGGTAAGTTCTACAGAAAACATGAAAAGTTAAGTTTGGCTTCAGAAGCCCAGTGACTTTCCCCGAGTAATCCAGGATGGTTAAGGCTGAGTCAACAACAGCGGATGCTAAAAGCAAAATCTCAAACAGATATATCACCACACCCCTGTTTCCTTTCACACTTTTTACTATGAAATAAAGAAGATATTTAAGAATTTTCAAAACTGGTCAGGTGGCACACACTTTAATCAGGAGGCAGAGGCAGGCAGATGTCTGTGAGTTCCAGGCCAGCCTCGTCTACAGAGAGAGTTCTAGAACAGCCAGCACTACAAAGAAAGACCTGGTCTCAAAAAACAAAACAAACAAACAAACAAAAAAAGAATTTAAAAAATGGAAAAATGTGGGAGCACAATGAAAGTGTTATAACATCCTCTCTTTAAACATTAATCCTTCTCACTCGTGTCCGCTTAATCATTAAAGAATCCATTTTGCTCTCTTGTCATAAAGGTCCTTAGAGAATCTTCAGCACTTTTATTTAGAGTAAGAAGTATCAGTGATTTCTCAATTGCCAGGCCTCACCAGCCATCCCATAATAATAACCCTTCTGTTCAACCACATTCATGCCTTTGAATAGTAAAGGATAATTTGTCTTTATGAACAGGAAATCCTTTTTTTTTCCTTTAAGAACACACCTCTATGTTTGTTTTAACTGCATCTTTTCAGTTTAAAGCAAGAAAACATCCTTCAGTCATTTGGTTTCTATCCCCACGTTCCCTGTGCACTCTCCTTTGTGGATAAGGATCACATTTTCTTGAGATCCTCTTTCCGTTTCTGTTCACTCATTCACTAGACTTCATCCAGCACGTGCTGGATTGTCCTCTGAAGTTTCTCGATTTCATCGGAATAAGAGCTGGCTTTACATTAATGGAGGACCCAAGCAAAGCTGGGGATGAACAGGAAGAGGCTTGTCAGCATCACCTTTCTGAGGTCTGGAAGCACAGTCCCTCTTTGTCTCAGAAGCAGCTTCTGAATTTCAATACTTTCCTTATAGAGATAGCCGTCTAAGTGAGCTGTGTTTACTGATTAATGGTAATCATTAAAGAAGCTTAAAAATGAATGAGTCTAGACTGGGGTGATGCTCAGCTGTTAAGAGCACTGACTCCCAGCACCCACATGGCAGCTCACAACCCTCTGTAACTCCAGTTTCAGGGCCTCTGATGTCCTCTTCTGGCTTTCTCAGGCACCAGGCACACACAGTGCACTTAGATACATACAGACAAAACACTCCTACCTCATTCACATCAAAGTCTGAATTTAAAAAAATCAACCAAATTAAGGAAAAAAAAACCCACAACAACTACAAATGAATGGATCTGTTCAGAAAAAGACCCAAAGCCGTGGAGATGGGAAAAGACAATGGTTAAAAATGTGCTTGTCCCGTTAGAATAAAAGGTTGCACTCGTGGGTGTGAGGGGACTCTCCCCACCCATTTTGCACTGGAGTCTGCATTTTGTCAGCTCCTGCTTGGTGCTCACACAGCTTCTCTGGGGGATCTGGAACTTGCTGTCATTCAGACACTCACTGCATTCATAAAGTTTTCTTCTCTCTTTTACTCAGCTGGAATATGTCTCCCCTCATTTTCTACCAACTGGCATCAGTTGTTTTCTCCAAAGTTGGTTAGAAAATGTGTTCCAATCACCCAAAATGCATAGCTAAGTAAATATCAAGGGATGCTAAATTCCAGGGTGTCTGGGGTCTTCGTTTACAGTGAAATGCAATACACTTTTAACAAGGGCCACTATAGCAGAGGAACAGTTGGGAGGCACCCAGCAGCTGCCGAAAGAACAGACAGGCTCAGATCTCAGGAAGCTTACAGTCTACTGAAGGGCCAGATATCCACAACTATAATGAAAGCTGGACAGAGCCATCACTGCATCAGACTGGACAGACACAATGAAGTTTCAGCAGATGGTGAGGTCACTTCCCACTTAGCAAACCTGAAAACAGCCATAGAAAAAGTAAAATACATGATTAACACACAGAGTGAACCAATAATTACTCATGAGCTGTGTGCCAAGTAATGTTTGGAAGTCTCAGGATGTAGCAGCCTATTAACATCCACTCTTTGTTCTTCGAAAGTCTTAGAGGGGACAGACAGATGAGAGGTACCTAGAAGATGACAGACAGACATATATAGATCATAGATGATTGACAACTAGAAGATAGAGAGATAGATGATAGATGGATAGAAACATAGATAGACAGATAGATGACAGACAGATAGATATTACAGGGAAATTATGGGAAAAGGACAGTGCCACTGGGAGAGGCCAGGTTTCTATTTTAGGTATAGAAAGGCCTCCCAGATAAGGGAGGTCTTTAAACTCTGTTCTCAAGAAAGTGAGCAAGCAAGATATGTAAATATTTGTGGGGAGGGATGGTTCTTGAAGCTAAGCTTGGGATTCACCTAGGAGATATTAGACTAAAGCAGACAGGGAGACTTCAAGTGAGTAAACTAGAGAGTACAAAGTGAGCCAGCCGGCGCTAAGGCTCGTGCTGTCGGGGACAAAAATAAATCACAGAACA
Organism: Peromyscus eremicus; assembly: GCF_949786415.1. Lineage (NCBI taxonomy): Eukaryota > Metazoa > Chordata > Mammalia > Rodentia > Cricetidae > Peromyscus > Peromyscus eremicus. The sequence goes on from NC_081421.1 coordinate 2,201,939, forward strand.
CAATCACAGAAAAGTAGAGCTGAACGGCATTGGACACCCCTGCGTGGCTACTGACAGCTTTTGTGCTAGATTTCTTTTAGCAAGTACGTAAAGCAACGTTTTAGAAAACAAAGGTCATGTTTCTCTTTGGAGTGGAGAGTGTTTCCTTTTAGGATAATAAGTACATTCTTTTAAGGGTTAAGGTAGTGGACCTTTTCTAAGATTAATGTAGAGTTTTCAGTGATGACACCACCCCACAAGATGTGCAGGTTCCTGTAGCTTGAGTTTTCCTGTCTTGCCCACAGTCAGGCCAAATCTCTTTCACCTGCCATTCCCACAGCCTCTCAGACCCGACCAAGTAAACACAGAGACTTATATTGCTTTCAAACTGTATGGCCGTGGCAGGCGTCTTGCTAACTGTTTTTATAGCTTAAATTAATCCATTTCTATTAATCTATACTTTGCCACATGGCTCGTGGCTTACCGGCATCTTCACATGCTGTTTCTCATTGTGGTGGCTGGCAGTGTCTCTCTGACTCAGCCTTCCACTTCCCAGCTTTATTCTCCTCCTTGCCCCGCCTATACTTCCTGCCTAGCCAACGGCCAATCAGTGTTTTATTGATTAATTAGCAACACATTTGCCATACATCCCACAGCAGGTTCCTATGGACTTCCTCCCCTTGCCCCCATGGACCTGGTGGGAAGAAATATTATGTCATGATGCTGCCTCCTGAGCTGTGCATTATAACATTCTTTGACTCAGGAGACCCATGTCCTTGGCTAGAATCTATGGAACTATTGCAGTGTAAGTCGTTACCTCCTAAAGTGAGACAAAATCAGAGAATCTTCTTATGGGTTAGTAGAACGCTATGCTGAGCAATGTGCATTTCACTTGGGAGAATGAGAAACAAGTGATGAATTTTAAACAGAACGCTGTTTCATCATATTAAAGGACTAGAGTGGCTTAGGGTGAACTGGAGGTGAAAACGGTGATGGAGACTGACAGCTCACACATTCTGGACAGACTGTTGACACGTGATCTTATTTAACCTTCACAACAGATAGCATCTTCACTTACTCATTCAGCCAACATGCAGAGACAATTTACTGTGTTTGAGTTTTTCAAGCATCTGGGATACAAGTGTCTGTTACAGAATATTATTTTAAGGTGTGTTACTTTTGTTTATGTTGCATTTGTTTAACTCTGTGAAGCTGTGTTACCGTGCCTGTGTAAAACACCTGATGGTCTAATAAAGACCTGAACAGCCAATAGCAAGGCAGGAGAAAGGATTGGTGGAGAGGAGAAATCCAGAGGAAGAAATACAGAGGAAGAAATCCGGGAAAGGAGATCTAGGAACAAGAGAGAAGAAGGAGGACTCCAGGGGCCAGCCACCCAGCCACCCAGCTACACAGATAATCAGGGAGCAAGAGTTACAAAAATAAGAGAACAGGAAAGGCCCAGAGGCCAAAGGTAGATGGGGTAATTTAAGTTAAGAAAAGCTGGCTAGAAACTAAGCCAAGCTAAGGCCCCTGGGCACTGACAATTAAGAATAAGCCTCCATGTGTGATTTATTTGGGAGCTGGGTGCCCTCCCAAAAAAGTAAAAATTCCCAAACAACAAATATCCTTATTGAATATTAGGAAATAAGAGTGAAGAAGACCACAGGGGAGATCCCATCTTGTGGTGGTTTGAATAAGAATGGCCCCCATAGGCTCATGTATTTGAATGCTTGGTCACGAGGGAGTGGAACTATTTGAAAGGATTAGAAGGATTAAGAAGTGTGGGCTTGTTGGAGGAAGTATGTCACTGGGGGTGGGTTATGAGGTTTCAAAAGCCCATGCCAGGACAAATTTCTGTCTCTTTTTCTGTGTTTTTCTCTGTGTCTCTGTGTCTGTCTCTGTCTCTCTCTGTCTCTCTGTCTCTCTCTCTCTGTCTCTCTCTCTCTGACAGGGTTTCTTTGTGTTATAGTCTTGGCTGTCCTGGAACTCACTTTGGAGACCAGGCTGGCCTTGAACTCAAAGAGATCTGCCTGCCTCTGCTTTCCTAGTTTTGGAATTAAAGGCATACACCACCACCACCTGGCCTAAATTCTCTCTTTTACGAGAGTTGACTTGGTCAAGGCCTCTTTACAGCAGTAGAACACTGACTAAGACAAATCTCCATGGGAATCTCCAACCCTCTCCATTTGGATACTGACAAGTAAATCCTTAATAGAATGTCAAGTGATCATAAATGTTTAAAGAAAAACAAAGCATGTTAAAGAAAGAGAGTAACATGGATACTCTTTTAAGACAGGGAGGGGAGGGGAGATTTCTCAAGGAGGCACATGTTAGCAGATGCCTGACAAACACCAGGCAGAAGCAACAATTTTATATGTAAGAGACAAGGAAATGGACGTTCAGAGGGAATTGATCTCACTAAGCTCTTGTTCACACTTCTAAGTAGCAGGAATGAAGACATGAGCCAGGAATTGAGAGGTGCAGCAGTAGCCTTTGGCTGCCGCCTCATGCACCCCATAGTTGCTGTTCTATGCACAAGGTAATGAAGAAAGTTGTGGCGTTTCAGAAGAACAAGGAGAAGGGACAGATATGAATGAGACAAATATCACAAAACTGGCCACTGGGTTAAAGGCATGAAAGTCTGTGAGGTTGGATGGCCGGGAGCATTTGTGCTCAGGAGGAGGGCCCCGCTAGAAGGGGTGGTGAGCAAAGGGAGAACTAATCTTTACCCTCTGACCTAGCAAGCCTGATGCATTAGCAGAACAGGCCTAGAAAGTGTCCCTCAGCTTTGACAGTAGCATTGCTTTGGTCCTCTGCCCTCTCTCACAGCTTTCACCTGTCTTCCAACTCTGGGGACGCCCCAGCCACTGATCACTGTGACAAACCAACCGGAGAAGTGAGCCATGCCACATCAGCCATCCCTCATTGTCCAGTTCCCGTCCTTCCATAAGCTGAGGTGTGAATTCAATGTCCATTCTTTCAAAAGAGATTTTTAGGGTATCCTTTATTTTTGGGGGACTTGGGCATGTTAGGAGTTCAAAGGCCCCAGTGCTTTCCCAGCACTGACTTTACAGGACTTCCTGGATAGTGCTGGTGTTCTGGTGTGAGACTTTGTCTCTTCTACCTACATTCACTGGAATAGTTCTGGTGCCACACTTCCATAAACACAGATCACATCTATCTATTGAAACATCTCTCTTCTTCACAACTTCAAAGACCCCTCTAGGTTAAAGCTGATAGTAGTGTTTTATTTCTAGTTTAAAATAGTTCTCATTTATTGCAGAAAATTTTAAAGTACAAAACATTAAAATATAAGAAGGCACAAAAAAACTTTTAGACATCAAAAAAGTTTATAATGCCAGTATATGTACACATGTCACATATATGCATTCATATGTGTACATGTGCATATATGTTCTCCATTTTGACATAAATGGCAACATATTTTTTAAATCCTAAAAGAGTAAAACACACTGTTTTAGAATCATCGCCAAGAAACTCTAAAAGTCCTCAGATTCAGGCATATGGGTGAAATATGGTCAAAATTGAAAGTTGGTATAGTTGTATTTTTTGTGTATTGTTCTTATTATTTCTCATTTTGACTTTGGAAATCACAATCAATCAATCAATTAATCAGTCAATCAATCAATCAGGAAGTTCTCCACACTAATCTCCCCCTACTGCTAAAATTGGCCAATACCATGGACAGCAACATCCCTTCCCCCAGCCCTTGGGGGAAACAACTCTACTAGAGTCTAAGGGATGCCTGAACAACAGGAAGTGTGTGGTGGGTTCTGACTGACTTAATAAATCCCAACCACCAGAAGATGAGGGTCAATATATTGACTCCAACAAGTCAGAACAGCAGAAATGCTTCCTGTTACATTATCCAAACCCATGTATTCCTTTTCAATGTTCAAAATATCCTAAAGCCTGACAAAATGTCCATATTAGTATGTGATATTTTCTATAGCAAAAAAAAGCTATTTCTATAAGTGAGATTCCAATATTCAATTTACAGTATCTGTATGGAAACAAGATTTTTGACTAAATTTCATCTTATTAGTGTAATAATGCCTCCTAGTAGATAGTTCATTCCACCATTTATTATCTACTCTATATCAGGTTACTTGATCATAGTTAACAAAGCTGATTGTCTGCCTTTTGTACACCTTTTCCATTCTCAATGGGATAATGGCAAGAAGCATACTCATTCCTGTTGAATATGCCTCATGATTGAAAAATTAATCATTCATTTTATTTATCTGATCAATATGCAATCATTAATTTTGATTTGCACACCATTATAGTGTGTGTGTGTGTGTGTGTGTGTGTGTGTGTGTGTGTGTTGTAGTGTATAGAGTGGCAAAGATTTTCAAATTTTATATAGTAGAGTTAAATTTGTGCTCAACAAGTATCTCTATCAGCAAAATAACCAACAAATAGCTAATAATGAAATATTTAAAGGATGTATGATTAGAAATTAGATCATAGGCATTGCAGAGATGGCTCAGTAGTTAAGAACACTTGTTGCTCTTATGGAGGATCTGGGTTCACTTCACAGCACCCACAAGATGGCTCATAACCATCCATGACTCTAGTTCCAGAGGATCTGATGCCTTCTTCTGATCTCTGCAGGCACCAGGCATTCATGTGGTGCATACACATACATAGGCAACTCATACACATAACATAAAATAGATAACTGAAAATTCTAATTACATCATAGCAATAATTTCAAGAAAATTGGTAACTAAACTAGTGAAGATAAGATGCCAATCAAAAAACTGTGTGGCTGTAGCCACAGCAGGAATACAGGGAGGAAACACTAGGAGCATTTATCCTATGCCCCCAGTAACTCCAGGGCTCAATAGCTGTAAGATCTACAGCAGTGGTCCACAGTCAACACAAGTAAGTAACTGCTGCCAGTTGTGATGAATGCAACAACTGTTTAGGGATGACTTGTGTCGAACTCCCCGAGTTTCCACAAGGAAGAAGCACTCATGGTTGAGTAAGACAAAACAGTTATCTCAGATTATGGAGAGCTCACAGGCCTTTGAGAAGAGAATAAGAAAGTGCAGTCCGTGGTGATGATGCTGTGGTGATGATGCAGTGTTCGGGGAGGGATTAGGATGCGCCAGGTTTGAGGAAATTCCTAAGCAAGAAATCTTCAACAAAGAGGAACTGTGAATTTAGAACAATAGCTTGCTCACCAACCCCCGTCCCTTTGGCCTTCTTCAAGGGAGATCTGGGACTTCTTCCCAGCTCAGGCCAGTCTATGTTCTCATCTGGAAATCAGCACTAGCACATTCAAGAAAAATAACCTGTTACACATCACATTTTGTTATAATAGTAATAGGCAAGAAGGCTTTTGTGGGCACATATTAAATCTGTTCTCTGAGATTGGAAGATTTGGTAGCTGGTTGTTTACAGAACACAGATGGCTTCACTCCTGATGGCTAAGCGACTCTAAAGCTGTCAGCAAATACTTTCCAATTGTCCATAGTTTTCCACTTAAATTTTGTTTTAGCTACTGCCTGTCTTTCTGCCCAAAGAGTGACTCACCAAAAATCCTGAAATGATATACCAGCCCGTATGACAATCAAGACAATCTTGCAGCTGGAGGGAAGTTTGCAGACAGAGTTTTCAGGCTGAAGACTATCGGACAGGAGCAAGTGAGATGTGTGGATGTAGTGTGGCTTGGTTTCTGTTTTGACAGAGAGCCCAATGCATCAATACTCTGAAACAGCCAAACACTTAGTACCCTATATCTACTTGGAGCGAACTGACAGCCAGAGACTTCCTGGCACTAAGTCACAGCCCAATACATTTCAATACCCACCCCCCACGTGTCATCTTTCAGAACATACATATCATTTGGGTCATCTTGAACCCTGGAAACCCAAAAGCCTATCTTTTGGATGGTTAACCAGCCTTCTAAGGGTGCTGTCAACGTGTGGAATGTTTCTGCCAGGTACAGTTCTGCTGAACCTTCCTTGAAGCTAATCTGAACTCTTCACTTGAGCGCCTGTCATTTTTGTTGGTTTGTTTTTGTTTTTCAAGACAGGGTTTCTCTGTGTAGTTTTGGAGCCTATCCTGAAACTCATTCTCTAGACCAGGTTGGCCTCGAACTCACTAAGATCTACCTCCCTCTGCTGCCTGAGTGTGCTGAGATTAAAGGCGTGTACCACCATGCCCGACCAGCTCCTGTCAGTTTTAAATGCCACTCTTAAATGGGAACACCCACATTTACTTACACAGTGGCGTCGAGGTTTAAGAAACATCATACATAACTCCGAGAAGCCCAGGGTTGTAAATTTGTCTGAGTGTCACGGAGAAAGAGCTGCATGAACAGATTCAGGCAACTCTGAATAGTTCCCTTCTCCTGTGTGTCCCTACTGCTGAATAGATAGTGCTTGGAATCCACTGGAATGTGCGCAGGGGCTTGCTGTCTTGGTTACCACTCTTTGGCCAAACTTAAAACCTAAGAAATCACTGCTCAATGATTCAACAGCTCAGTCACCACTAAGTCACCACAGGAGATCCATCAAGTTCTCACCCAGACACAAGACAAGTGGCCTGCAGTGCAAGGAACCGGGAGGAAGTCTTGTGTGCTGGAGGGAGAGGGGTTTCTTTTGAATCTCCGTATTCCTTTTTAAATTTAAACCTGCCGGGTGATTATTTAAAATGTAGATCATAGCACCTTGGGGAAAAAGGTTCTATTGATTTTGTTTTTAACATCTGGCAATTTTATACTTCTATACAATGAACTTGGATATAAAGACTTCATTATCTTCCCTTCCCTTGTCTCTCTCACACTCCTGATAAGCGTCTTCTGAGTCAGTCCTCTCCTTCCTCTACCCCCTCCTTATACAAGCTGTACTCCAGTGGTCACAGACACTGGGTGTTTATGACTGCAACTGCCATGTCACATCCAGGAAGCAACATTTGTCCGTACCCTTCCCCATCCCCCGGCTTTTCCCAGTCTAAAAACCACACTCTTTTCTTCTATGTTCCTTGAGCACCATAAGGGGGAATTAAGATGTCCCATTTATGGGCGAGCACTTAACATCATTTATTCTCAGAACTTTGATCAGCTCTGAGTCTCTGCTTCAACCGTTGCTCACTGCCCAAAAAGGTTCCTGTGACCAATGTGGGTGGCACACTAGCCTACGAAGTGGCAGACATCCTGTTCCAGCTGAATCGTTATGAGAGTTAAATATAATTATACCCAGTGCCCACCTTACATAGAAATACACCCACATAATAGATAGGAGGGCACCGCTGGTAGTGATTAACAAGAAAGCAATTGCTGGTGATGGAAATTTAAAAACAAAGAAGAGGATTGACCACAGATAAAGACATCATAGGAACTTCTTCCAGACTAGACTTGATCTATCTCAAGTGAAAGTCAAATATGAAAACTGTGATTTCAGATTACAATTCCAACCTGATATGTTTGGTCACTGAGGGTCTCTAACAACAAGAAGCCAATAACCCTGGCCCCACTGTCATCTGCAAACTACACGGGTCATTTTTTCAGGTAGCCACCAACAGTGTAAGGTCCTGCTGCCCTTGTGCTCGATGGCTGCCTCTGATGTCCTCTGGCTCCGTGTTTGCAACACGAGAACAGGACCTGCGTCTGTTTGCCTGGACTTGCCTGTAGCTCGTACAATACCACGTGCCTGTTAAAATGAAATGGTTTTGATACTGATCGTGATTTTCATCGTCTGAGCTATGATAATAATTATTAATTCTTAATAACTTTTGAACAGTTCCTCTAACATCAGCAGCATATTAAAAAGTGCCTTGGGAGCTGACTTGGAGACCTTGGAACATTCTAGATGACTACTCCTTGAGCTGTAGTTCTAGTGCTTCCCAGGATCCCGGGAGTAGAAGGGAAAGGAGTTGTAGAACCGGAGGGATTTGGCATTGAATTCCTTCTAAATGATCGCACATCTCAAGAGGACATTGATTTACAATTTTCAAAATATACAGAAGAAAAAACTCTGCACATAATTCTGCTTCTTAATACCCTGGAGACACTGACTTGGGGAGAATGCATGACAGTGATTGTTTTTGGAAAGTAGCAAGGAGACTGAGAAAGAGGCCTGGTGTGGCCACTACTTCACAGTGACTTTATCTGCTAGAACACCCCCCTTCTACTAAGAAAATGGGTCATAATGGGAGAGCTTGTTTCTTTTTGTCTTAAGAAGATTAGCATCCCTTTTGAATACAAAATACAAAAGAGCTACATACAATCAGTGTCTTGCTGAGTGATTTCTTTTTCAGAGTGGACAGTTAGGAACTTAACCTTGAGTGGCTTTACAATAGCCGCCCCCCCATGAGTGTGCATACAGTTCTGAGCATACAACTTAGCAACCACAATGAAAGCAATAGTATTTTTGCAAGAATGAATTACTTGTGAGTAGCTATAAAGAGTCCCCAGAAAGTACTTCATCAATCCATTACAACTATTATTTCACTTGATAACACGGTCTTTGGGAGGAGGTTTAGGTTCTTGGCACCCTATAATTAATCTGTAATAACCGGGCAAAACAAGGAATAATCAAAGTCTGATTAAAGAGCTGTGGTGGGTTGAATGGAAAATGCCCCACAAAAGTACGGGTTGGTGGCACTGTTCAGGGAGGCTTAGCACGTGCAGCCTTGTAACAGGAAGCACACCACTGGGGGCAGGCTTTGAGACTCTAAACCTCACCCCACTTCCAGTTCACACTCTGCTTTGTGCTTGCATCTGAGATGTGAGCCCCCAGATTCTCGCTCTTGCCGCTAAGCATAACCTCTGCTTGCCGCCGTGCTTCCCCGCCAGGATGAACTCACAGCCTTCTGAAATCACAGCTCTAATAAACTTTCTTTTATGAGTTGTCTTGGTCACAGTGCTTTATCACAGCAATAGAGAACTGGCTAATCATCTAAGGAGGATGATACGACGTTGGCAAGAACGTTTAGTATTTGATGCATCTGTTCATGTAGCACACGCTTGCTATGAACAGCTCTAGTGAAGAAGGCATTCACCGGATCTAACCCATAAGAAAGAAATGATTCATCTGTGAATTTCAAAACAAAGATTTAGGCATCACTGAACATGATACCACAGACCCAGTGGCCAGGGGCAGATAGTGAACTACTGATCATAGGTTTACTGCCACTCAACACTGACTGATATCTCTGAGCTCCAGAGAAGTCAGAGGTCCCTAGAGATTAGGTCTGTAAATGGATGGAGAAAGGGCCAAGCGTGACAGCGCTCAGAAGGATGAAGTAGAAATGTCTATCACAAGTTTGAGGGCAGAATGCACCACACAAGCAAGCTCAAGGCCAACTGAGCTAGACAGTGAGGACACAACTCAAAACCCAAGGCTGCAGATGTGGCTGAGTGCCTTCCACAGACAAGGTGTTGTGCCCAACCCCGAACACTGAAACAGACACGTAAACAAAGAAAGCTAATGGGAAACAAAGAAGAAAAGGAACACCCTCATCTCTACCCTTCATAAGTTTAGGATACCAAGACAAAGAAATAAAACGTGAAAACTGTATGTAAAGCCATCCGGTTTATGTCATATTGATGGTAACTCTCCCCTGTCATCGGATTTTCTTCTCCAGGAAGCACAGGTTGGGATTCAAGCACCTTGACATTTGTTACTTTCTCTCTGCGATGAAACACTACAAGGTGATGATGTTAACTAAAGAGTCACTGGTATTTCTAATAAGGCCGGGAATATTCCAAATAGTCACTCTCCTACAAAAACTAAACAAATAAAGCTTCCTCTTGCCATGAAACAGACGGCAAGCTACGCAACAATTGAAGAAATCAGGCTGCAGCCGGCTAGGCAGTAGGCGACTCCCAGCTCCCATGCCCAGTGCTCGGCCTCGCACAGGGAAGGGATCCGAGTCTAAACTCCACTTCTACTGTCTACTGGGAGACCTTATGCTACTTAACCTCGGTGTGCTTTGATTTGCAGGCTGTTATGAGGCATGGAGGAGAGGCTACATGTTAGCGTATGCTGGCTACAGAGCAGGCAATGGCGTATGCTGCTGCTGCTGCTGTGACTTGCAATTACACTTCCTGCATGGGGCGAGAGGAAGCTAGAAAAGGGAAAAACGTTTGGGCAAAGATTCTTAGTGTCTAAGAACTGACTATAAAATTTACAGCAATTTGACACTGTCAAGACTCACCCGGATAAGATGACACATTTAAAAGTCATTCCTGAAATCTAAACAGCCTACTCATTGAAATTATATTGTCAAATGAAAAAAGTAGTAATTTCACTATTACCATAAATAAAGAATAGATGATACCAAATATGCATGCTTAGCTGGTGAGTCACTGGAGTACTGTCCCTGGGTTGTGACACACCTTAGTGACACCACTTCCCCAAACAGATCTCATCACGATTAGAAACCAGACGCTGTGTGGGCCTTTGATGCAGGCAACAGCACACTTCTCTCTTAATTCCCATTCACTAGAGTCTATGAGAATTCAGTGTGCCGTGTAAACAGGGTAGACGCATCCTCCTCCATCAAAGACCCAGAGGTCAGGAAGGAATCTGGGCTTCATTAGAAAATGAAGGCATAACTGGGCGGTGGTGGCACACCCCTTTAATCCCAGCACTTGAGAGGCAGAGGCAGGCGGATCTCTGTGAGTTCCAGGCCAGCCTGGGCTACAGAGTGAGTTCCAGGAAAGGTTCCAAAGCAACACAGAGGAACCCTGCCTCAAAAAACAACAACAACAACAACAACAACAACAAAAAAGGCAGGCAGCATTAAGGTACATGAAGAGTGGCAGCCTTGGTACCCCACTGCGGGCAGTTACACAGTAAACTGGGATGCTGGTACCTTTTTCCCAGTAGGATTCCAGAGCTGTATCCCTCTGTCCTAAAGATGGCCTGGCATGGAAAATTCACTGCTATCCCCTCCTAAATCAACAAGCTCAAGGAAAGGAGTCCCTGGCTTCCCTAAGAAAACAAGGTTATTGTGTACTATAGCCAGACAATCCTTTTTGGCATGATGGAATGTGTTCTACATGAAAAGGAAAAGCTACTGGTCTGTAAAGTAGGAAAAGGAAAAAAAGAAAAAAGGAAAAACAGGAAACACGTACCTAAGTAAAAGTATATACATTTTTACCCTTGATTTGGGGTGCATGCCTGTAATCTTAGCGTTCTGGAGACTAAGTCACAGGTTCAAGGCAAATTTGGGCTACACAGTGAGTTCCTGGCTAGCCTGGCTACATAGCAAGGCTGTATTTCGAATAAAACAAAGAAAATTAAAACAAAATGCATGTTCTTCAAGTGAGGGGAGGTCAATTTTTGAGAAAAATACATTTACAAAATAAAGAAAAATTAATGAACATTCTAAAAAAAAAAACCATACCAACATCTCCGGAAATAAAAAAATACAGCATTTTATACTCTGATTCTTGAAAAACTGTGGCTATAAACTAGTCAGCCAGATTTACTAAGCCTGTAAGAGCATTCTGTTTCTGTTCTCCTGGCAGTAAATGATCTGGCTAATTGCACTCTGGGAAGCAGTGATAAATTTCCCTGTGTCTAGTTAAAATGCCCCGGGGCTGTGCATAGGCTGGCTGACCACACTGTCTTGGTTTCAGGTTCTAAACAAGAGGTCATATAAATCAATCCTAAACTCTTGCCACAAAGCCACGGTGAAACAGTTCCAGAACTGGATCTCTAAGTACATTGAATTCAGCTTTGGGGGAACTTCTATGAGAAAACTAAAATGTGGCTTTTACAGTTTCTAAACTCAAGCCTTAGCTGTTTGTTTTTAATTTTACTCTCTTTAAAAAAAAAAAAAAGATTTGTTTTCATTTTTATGTGTGTGAGTTCTTCCATGTACGTAAGTGCACCACATGTGTGCACTGCCTGGGGAGGTCAGAAGAGGCCTGGGATCCCCAGGACTGATCGTTTTTAGATCTGTGTGAGCCATGTGGGAGCTTCAAACAGAACCCAGGTCCCCTGGAAGAGCAGCATGATGGGTGATGTTGCTCTGTATGCTGTGAATGTGTTGCTCTGATTGGTTGATAAATAAAATGCTGATTGGCCAGTATCCAGGCAGGAAGTATAGGCAGGATAAACAGACAAGGAGAATTCTGGGAAGAGGAAGGCTGAGTCAGGATATGCCAGCCCTCCATCCAGGGAGCATCATGTAACAGGCACACAGGTAAAGCCACAGAACATGTGGCAACATATAGGTTAACAGACATGGGCTGAGTTTAAATGTAAGAGCTAGTCAGTGGTAGGCCTGAGCTAATGGCTGAGCAGTTTTAATTAATATAAGCTTCTGAGTGATTATTTTATAAGCAGCTGCAGGGTCCATGGGGCTGGGCAGGACCAGAGAAAACTTCAGCTACAGCAGCAAGTGCTCCTAATCCCCAAGCCATCTCTCCAGCCCCTCTTTTATTCCTATGCATCTTCTTTGTCTGAATCTTGCTACAGCCCAATTTTTATTAATGACAGTTTCACCTGACCAATATAGACGGCTTTTCATAAATTTCTCATGACCCAGGAGACAATAAGTTAGAGAAATAATTCAAATTAAATGGATCTTAAATGGTCAACTTCTGGAGTAAAATCAGAAGATTCTGGAGACAGATGCATAGTTCATCTCACTTTTGTCAAAGCAGTATTTTAAATCCTCTTTCTAAGAACGTGGGTGGTAGGAGCTACAGAATATGTGGTCTTCCAAAAACACACTGAAATAATCTGAGTAAGAAGTTTAAAACTCCAGAATAATGTGAAGGTAAGCCAAGACAAAAAGTAAAGTTTTGTTTGTGTGTTCAAATCTAGCAGATGTATTAAAGTCAGAGAGTCTCATATTTGATGGTCTAATATCACTTTGTGTAGCATGAATCTTAACAGGTCTTATTAATAAAGTCAAATCTGAAGCCAGGTATTGGGGTGAATGCTGGAAGATCAGAGAAGCAGGACAAACCACAGCCACCTCACCTTGCCAGTTCCTCAGCTGATCCTGTTTCCTCAGACTGGAAGCTTCTGAGTCCTCATCCAAATGGATCTCAGCTGAACTGTGCTGCTCAAAGCCTAAAAGCTTAACCAGGCCTAGTTCCTGGTTTTCACGCCTTATATACCTTTCTGCTTTCTGCCCTCACTTCCTGGGATTAAAGGTGTGAGTCACCATGCCCGACTCTTTACTGTGTGGCTTTAAACTCACAGAGATCCGGATGGATCTCTACCTCCCAAGTGATAGGATTACAGGCCTGTGTGCCACCATTTTCTAGCCTCTATATCTAGTGGCTGTTCTGTTCTCTGACCCCAGATAAGTTTATTAGGGTACACAATATTTTGGGGAACACAATACCACCACAACTTTGGGGGTAGCCTAAGGCATCCGTGGGGCATACAGTTTTCACATGACATTTTAGTGGTTTACTCTTAAGTTCACATGATGCTGAGCCTCACTCTTCATCTCCTAGAAGAACTCTGAATGGATGGATAAGAAGCAGAGCTTTGTTGGAAAAGTCTAGCAGAGAATGTTTGGAAAGTATTAGCTGGAACAGTATCAAGTTGGAGAGGACAGCTTCAAGGGACACTGAATCTTTTCAAACACAGTGCCCTTTCATCCTTCAAATGACAGGAAGATGACATTGCCAGCATGCGACAGAAATGAAAGTAAGAAACGAGGGAAATAATCAGGGACACAGTTTCCAAGAAAGTGACAAGGGGTGACTTCCTCTCTTTCCCAGTTCTGCCTCACCTTCCTTCACTCTATGTTCTTCCCCACAGGTTAAATGTTGACTCCTTTAAAAAGATAAATCCATCTGCCTAAACCTGACACAGTAACCTCTTCCCTTCATCCTCGCATCCACTCGGGGTGAGCCTTGATATGAGCCACTATTTTGTGCTGATTTGAATCATCATAAGCTGTCTCTTCTTTGTCCCTTTCTTTGGCTGTCACAGGAGTGACATTAAATTTATGTCTATTTCATAGTGACCTGAATACATATAATCTAAGGTGTTTAAATTCCAAGACTGGAGAGCAATTATACTGGTCAGCAGTAAAAAGGAATTGTAATTATCACATGATTCAGTGTGGTATATGCCTTTACTATAACTGGCTGCTTAGCAGATGCTTCTTTGAATGTCAGCATATCTAGTGACAAAGAGAGTGTGGTGGTCTGAATAAGAATGGTCCCCATAGGCTCATATACTTGAATGCTTAGTCACTGGGGAGTGGCACTATTTGAGAAGGATTAGGAGGTGTGGCCTTGCTGGAAGAAATGTGTTACAAGGGGTGGGCAAAAGCATGCCCAGTTTCTGAAACTCTCTCTTTCTGCTTGTGTATTAGGATGCTGTTCTCCACTACTTCTCCATCATCACACCTACCTGCTGCCATGCTCTCTGCCATAATGAAAATGGACTAAGCCTCTGAAACAGTAAACAAGCTCCCAATTAAATGTTTTGTTTTATAAGAGTTGCCTTGGTCATGGTGTCTGTTCTCAGCAATCCAACAGTGACTAAGACAGAGAGTGAGATTAGAAGTGATCTTTGGTTTGAAAGGTATTCTAATTTTCTTTCTGTTGTTGTAATAAGACACTAGCCAAAAGCAACTTAGGGGATGAAACAATTTATTGGTTTACAATTTCTGGTTATAATCCATCACTGAGAGAAGTCAGGGCAGGAACCTGAAGCAGAAACCATGGAGGGACGATGCTTGCTAATTCACCCACAGGGTTATACTTAGAGAGCCTTCTTTATAGCTCAGAACTACCCGGTGCCCAGAGAATGGTGCCACCCACAGTGGGCTGGGCCCTCCTACATCAATCAAAATAGTACACTACAGAAATGCTCACAAGTCAATCTGATTTGGGCAATCCTTCAACTGAAAATCCATTCTCAGGTTGACTCCAGACTCTGTGAAGGCGACAGTTAAAACTAACTAGAACAAGGGGTTTGTGTTGTTGTTGTGTTTGTTTTTAAGAAACTAAAATTTCATATAACCACAGAAGCTTGGGATAAGATCATTCACACCAGTTTCATAATGCCTAAGGGAATTCTTTAGTCCAACAATTCCCTAGCATGATCAGACTCAGTCTTGACCCACAGGGTACCAACCTTACAAAGAGAACAGTCTGGCTGTTTTTAAAATAGACATAATGCTAGTTTCAAAGTCATCTCACTGACAGTTCTAAGAACTGTGGGCATCTAAGATCATGCTAGTATTTGTAAAGACTGGGTACTCCACAAAGTATGCTTAGTAGCAACAGCATCAATAACTATTGTTCTGCTGGTCTGGTGGATGAATGGACAGGCTCAGAGGGGACCCAAGGCACTCAGGTTTTGGTCAGACTGTATGAAGTCGGGTTGGAGTTTATTAAGCAGGGCCTCGCGAAGACTATCATTGTTCTACGCCATTTCTGCTTAGAAGGTTTCACTGATGATTTACCACATTCTCCTTCATCTTTGGTTTTTGCCAGTTGTCAAACATAATTTTTCCCATCTTTGTAAAGAAATTGAAGGGACATCGTATTCTGGCAGAGATATCAAAGGCAGAGACACTCGCTTGCCTCCAAGAAAGCTAGTTCACTTGGGGTGAAATAAGGCAGTCTTGTGTAGAAAATCAGATTTATATAACTTCATTTAAGTGTAACTGTGCACATCTCCCGTTTTCTACTTTGAGCATTTTGACACTTCAAACTTTCCCCCAAAGACAGATTCTTACATTCTTGCTAATGTGTCTCCTTTCCTTTCTAAGACACTGCTTTACCACACTTAGAGCCCAGACTTACTGCACAACTAAGCAGCTAAAACTGCAAAGGGATACTAAGATTTCTTCTTCCTTTTTCATGTGTGTTTTTGCTTCCCTTTGAGACGAATCTCACTGTGTAGCCCCAGCTGTCCTGAAACTTACTATGTAGACCAGACTGGCCTCAAACTCACAGAGATCCCCCTGCCTCTACCTTCCATGCACTTAGATTAAAGGCATGCATCACTACACCCAGTTTTGGTTTCTTCTTTCTTAAGATATAAATCTAAAGAGGAGGTGTAATGCATAAAAGGCAATATTACTTTAAAAAATAAGATTGATATTTTTAAAATATGATATTGAAGTTTATACCATATGATGTGTTTTGTAAATACTATTCTGTAATTTTCTCATTGTATAGATACATCATTTAACAACAACATTGTTGTTAGAGGCATTTCAAATATGATGAAAAAATTCCACAACATTAAGCAAGATATGTTGATGGTTGGTGGTGGAAGCCAAAACATGGCTGATTCCAGATTATTTTTACTGATCTATGCTACTTCATGGCAAAACACAAATTAAAGTTATAATAACAGCTAATCTTTAGCCAGAAGTTTATATGAGATGAAATGCAATGCCTTAGTTCATTATATGTCACCTCATTTAAGCCCTGTAACAACTCCACAAGAATACTACCATCTCAGTTTTAGAGATGAAGAAACCAAGGAGAAAAAAACCAGAGAATATTTCTCAGAACACATAGCTAACAGGTAGTGGGACACTCACATTTTCATTCTCTGAATGAATGACAGAGAATTCATGGTCTTCACCATAAAGTGGACTGAATGTGCTTCATTTAGCTGTAGTACATTCAACTTTTATATCTGTGAGGATAGTACAGTGTTTACTATGTTTTCGTAGCTGACATGGCGTGTGCTTCTTTGAGGAAGTTAGGCTGGCCAGTCGAAAGCTATCACTGTGGTCTCTTGAGCATCTGACTGCACCAGTAGCTTTCCTGTGTCCTTTCTACATGTTAGGAGTGATTATCCTAGATGTAGGGATCCCCATACTACAGCAGCCATCAGTGACATGATTTTAGACAATGAATGAGAGACTGATGTGTATGTAATATTGTCACATTAATCAACTCACAAACACTTTAACTTGAATTTTGTTGTTGAAGCAGACATATTAAAACTTGAAAACACACCCAAACTTCCTAGGCAGTGGTGGCACACACCTTTAATCCCAGCACTCAGGAAGAAGCGGCAAGTGGATCAGTCTGGCATTCCTAGCACCCACATGGTGGCTCATAATTGTGGATAACTCCAGTTCCAGGGGATCTGACACTCTTTTTGGGACTCTACAGGCACTGTACACGTGTGATGCATAGTCATGCATGCAGGTCAAACATCCACACACATAAATGAATTCAAGGCCAGCTCAGTCTACATAGCAAGTTCCAGGCCAGAAAGGACTGGACAGAGAGACCCTATCTCAAAAACAAACAAATCAAAAAGCCCACATGAACAAACAAATAAAAAGTGTTGAAGAATACCAGTGAATATATGTTGATCAAAACAAGAATAATGAACACATTAAAATATAAATTGGCCCATGTAGACAAAGTTATGAATGTTTATGCACTCAAATACTAGATTAAAATCATCCTTATAGCATACTTCGTTCACCAAATTTCTTCTCCGGTTCCCCCCCCAAACCGGTTTTGTCTTGTCCAGTTATGCCCCTTAGTTTTTCCTAAGCCCCACTTGCTCATGCACGTCAGGTTTAGATACATATATTTAATGCACACATAGCACTCACACATATTCACAGAGTGCAATAGTGTAGTTCCATCATATAAGCACACATGAGCAATGAGCAAATCAAGGCAATCAGCATTCCGGTCTTCACAAAGCCTTTTTATATGTTGAGGACCCAGTCTCTTCTGTTCACGTCCAAAATAGTGAGTGGCCTGTAGACTACATTTACTATCCAATTGCTTCTTCTCAAGGCCATCTTATCTGAACCATTAGCAGCAGATTCCTAGTGTCCCTCTGTTCTTGTGGGTACACTTGCCTTCCAGGATGCCCCATGCTGGCTCTTCCCATGGAGTCAGTCACTCCTTCCCAGTACTCTAAAATAATGGTTTTCTTCTCCCCATTCTCTCTCTTAAAGAAAAGTTTATTTATTTTATCTTACATGTATGAATGTTTTGCTTGCAGGTGTGTCTGTGTACCATGTGGGCTCAGCACCTGTGGAGGCCAGAAGAGGATATTGGATCCCTGGAACTAGAATTACTCTTATGAGCCACCATGTGGGTGCTGGGAAATTGAACCTAGGTCCTCTAAAAGAACAGCCGGTGCCCTTTACCACTGAGCCATGTCTCTGGGCCCTCTCTCCATTTTGGAAGAATCCACAGTACAGTCTAATAACTCCGTTTCTTTGCCAAGCTCATTAATTTTATGGCTTTCAACTATCATCTGCATGCCAGTGTCTTCCTAATTGTACCTTTGGGCCAGTCCTGTCTGCTGAATTCCAGACTGTACCCAACTGCCTATTGTAGCATCTCTAATGCATGACTAATGGAGACCTCAGACTTACCATGCCCAAAATTGAACATGTACGCTCTTCACACATCTATCTCTACATCTAGGATAATCACTCCTAACAGGTAGAAAGGACACAGGAAAGCTGATGGTGCAGTCAGATGCTCAAGACACCACAGTGATAGCCTTCAACTGGCCAATCTAACTTCCTCAAAATAGCATACTCCAAGTCAGCTACAAAAACACAGTAAATACTGCACTATCCTCACAGATATAAAAGTTGAACTGTCCATAGATCTGCAAATTATACATGATGACAAGAATAATCATAATTATTGTTGTATTATAATATAAAACATGTCATTGACACTCATCACTATATGGGTTCTGGGATATTTTGAGTTAAATAGTATATTCCAAAATGTTATAATAGCCCATCAAAACTAGCACATGACAGGCTGGAGAGATGGCTTGGTGGTTAAAAGCACTGGCTGCTCTTGCAGAGGACCCGGGATTGATTCCTAGCCACCCACATGGTGGCTCATAATTGTGGATGACTCCAGTTCCAGGGGATCTGACACTCTCTTTGGGACTCTACAGACACTGTACACATGTGATGCATAGTCATACATGCAGGCAAAACATCCACAGACATAAAATAAAAATACATCTTTAAAGGTAGCCTATAAGAAGCAAGGTTTAATATTTTAATTCTGCCTATAGTAACTGCTCTCAAAAAGTGTTACTGAGATATAATTTGTACACCATAGAATCAGTCCATTTTAATTACTCAGCTGAATGGGTTTTAGTAAACAAACAGTGAATGGCCATCACAACAATTCAGTTTTGAAACTCTTTTGTCATTGGTCTCTGTGTCTGTCTCCAGCCCCAGACAGCTACTGATCTATCTTTATAGATTTGCTTTTTTTTTTTAGAAAGCTGACATAATTAAGAGCCCTACTGTTTACCTAACCAACATCCATGTATGTTGTCCAAATACCACAGCAGCCATCAGCGATATGGTTTTAGACAATGAATGGAAGAAGTCTCCAGCCTGCCCAAGGACAAGCAAGAGTATTTTAGCCTGCAATAATAACTTGCCTCTAAAAGCACGTGAAGATCCAGAGCAGAATGCAATGAATATACAGAAGGCCACCATCCAAAACAAAGCAACGAGGATGAATGGTACTCCATCTTGATTAAATTCCATCTCCACTCACTGTAACACAAGTGAGCCCTCACAGAGAAGATGGTTCTACCCAGCCTAAAGCTGAGCTATGGAAAGGGGCACACACTTGACCTTGAGACCCAAATGAGGATGTTTCTATCTCAGCCTCAAAGAGAAACGATCATCCATTAGACAGAGGCATATGGATTATCATGACAGACTGATATGTCCTCAAATTCTGATGCCTAAAATAGTGTATGAGACCATTGTAAAACAAATCTATACAGCCAAAGTTAGGAATATATTTCTCTAAGAACTATAATTTCTCTTGTGTGCCAGGATAGAAAACACTGATTATGGTTTTTAATTGTTTAACTGGGTGACCATTTGGTGATAGTATTGTATGAAAGACAGCCCTTAGTTCTTCAAACTAAATGATTATAAAATACTGATCAGACACATTCCAAAGCCGTCACCCTCATCCAGACATGCATAGACAAACAATGGCTGGTTGCCTTCCTTCAGGCTGGCCTTGAACTCGACTCCCAGTCCTCCTGCCTCTACCTTCCAAGCCCTGGGACTTCCCCTCACTGTTTCACAATGTTAATTTAAGGAATAAGACAGCAAGGGCTACTTGAAATCTCATCACTGCGGCAGGCAACAGATTCTTTTTGTTGAATAAATCATTGCCATCAAGGGTCGGATGAAAGAGACAAGAGCCCAGATGCTCTGAAAGGCTACACAGTTTTCCATCCCAACACACCCCCATAGCTTTGATAACTGCCAGGAGAAAAAGGTCAGCAGAATTCACAGGACTCCCTCAGGCTGAAAATCAAGATGGAGCCCTCCCTTGACTGAATCCTCAGGTCCCCACTGCCTGTCACTGCCAAGGATGAAGTCACTCGGCAGCCAACCTGCAGTTTCTTAAGCTTTGTGCGGCAAAGGCTGTTCCTTAGCAACCGATGTCCACAAATGGGTTTCCAAGGAAACCAGAAAGCCCGATTTATAAAGCTATGAAACAAAGCAACTGTAAAGGCAACACTAGACACAGAAAGTGACAATTCTTACCATCGCCACTAATGACCTGACAGCAAAGTGGTACAAATGTTTTATTTTTTAAAGTTTAATGGAATAAACCCTCGTTGGAAGCATGCCACACTCCCCATCCTGACCTCAGCATCTCTCTGGCTGCACATTTTCAGATTCAAATGAAAGATATCAAATATTTGTGTGTTTAAAAAATGATGGTTCTTGGAGATGACATATTTTTAAGATCATCTATAAGGTATGAAATTGTTTCCAGATCCCAAGTGGAATTCTTCGGACTTCACTTCTATGTAAAATAAGATGTCTCTGTCATCTCACTTCCCTTCACTCTAACAATGCTTTCTTTAGCTTCCTGAACAGCAGATTTCCCTCACAGGAGGCAATAGTTGCAGAAATGGGGAACTGAAGATGGATGCCAGTGGTTATACATGGGTGCTACATATACACCACATCTGAGCATCCTATCATTGAGACGTCTTGCTCTAAGTAACAGCAGAGCCAAATGTGTTGGTATTCTGACTTTCTCAGATTTTAGAAATAACACATGTGTCAAAGGTTGCTTATCGCCAACAATGGGCTCTGAACCACACTGGCCATGGCCAGCCCATTAACTATCCTGCAATATCACGTGTTTTCAGCAAGGAGGGATAAATGTGACTTCGAAGACCTCACATCACTGGAGGTCAGTTTTACCACGGCAGGAAAAGAACTGGTGGTTTATATTGAACGAGGTGAGTTTCTAAGGAAGGAAGAATAGAGCGGAGGGACCCAAGAAAGGAAAGCAGGAAGCTGAGGGGAAGCAGCAGGGTAAGCACCATGGCAGAGGTGAAGGCGGAGACAAAGCGGGATGTTCGCCCATGTCTAAGCATCAAAGCGAGAGTCAGGGACTATACAGGAAGTTTCTAGGTCATCTTGAGTTCTCTTAACTAGGCTGAAGACAATAAAACACGCAGGAAATACTCACCAAGGTCAATAATACTGGGTCTGATTTGTTCATTTCCTGCAGGAGGCTGAAATTCAGCAATGTTCTAGCTTTTCCCAGACATTACTCATCCAGGGCTATACTAATCCTGGTCTGAAAATACTCTGTACCGAAATACACACTTTTTTGCTTCATGCTTTATCTAATATTTGGCTGTCTTGGATTTTGAGTTTTATGCTATTTAGGACATTAATACATGAGATTTCTAGTTTCCCACCCCTCTACATGTATTTTCACTTTCCTTTTCAAAGAAGGAGGGTTTTCAATGGCTCTCAACCAGGGGTGGTTTTTGCTTCCAAAAGAAAACTGACAAATTCTGGAGATGGGCTGTGAGAAGGTGGGGTGTCCACAGCCATCTGGTGGGCAGGGGTCAGGAAGGTTGTTAATCATTTTAAAAAACAGAACAGCCCCTGCAACACAATCTAACCTGACCCCAAATATCACTAGGGTAGCAATGAGAAATCCTGCTTTACACAATTACACATAGAATGTGGTAATGTTGCATTGCGCATATCACAGAATAAGTATTTAAGTGGACACAAAATTTAATATAACACTAACTAAATGGCTAAAACAAACTCAACCTTTAAAGCAGAAAAAAATTAGAGTTGGATAAGTTTTAACATAATGAAACTAAGAATTCAAAGTGACTTAAATATATTTTCTCCTAAATTGTTCCTTTTCTGAATACCTCATTAAATGTAGTCTCTATCACAAGGGCTTAAAAGCAAGGTAAATTTTTAAAGACACAAACTTCTTACTTGCTGCATTACTAAATAAAACATAATGAAGCAGGAAACGTATCGAAAGTCACATATTTGTTATACTAAGTCCGTAGATCTTACCAGGGAAGACCATCCACAGTTCAAAAGAATAGGGGTAGATTTGGTGGATTTCAAATGAAGATTTTAATAGTTTCAATTTAAAAGTCATGCTTAATGAAGCCTTTAAAAGCTGGGTCTCGCTTTATATAATTGGCATCCTTGGAAAATTTCATCACTCTAGAATTCTAACTCGTATCCAAGTAGAAAACACAGTAAATTGCCTTTTCTACCTCCTGAGTTCAAGCCTCCCGACAGTACATGCACAGGAAGTCTTTATAATGTACAAAGGACAGCACCAGTTATTCCTTTAATATACACTCTTACTTCTTCAATTTAATTGGACAGACTGTAGAAATTAAACAGCTAAATAGTGGGGGTCAGGTATGTGCTGATTTCACTGGTATTTTTAACTTATTTTAGTTTATTTGGTACGTTGCCAGAAGGCTGCAGGCTGGGTAGTAACTAGAATACTACCTACTGTGTGTGTGTGTGTGTGTGTGTGTGTGTGTGTGTGTGTGTGTACTGATAGCCTCCTATGTGCTGGGGTTACAGGTACATACCACACAGGTTCCTAAACTAACATTACATTTTCTAGAGTCCGATAGAAATAACAATTCTAGTGACTCTGGCATGGAACATGTATCAGTTCACAAGGAGTTTGAGCCTCTCGTCTCCAGCAGTGCCATCTTAACAAGTGCTTGGCGATGCCATGTGTCACGTAAGTGTCCAAAAGAGTGTAGACAGGAGTTATGCTCCCCAAAATGTCCTGACAGTGCTACCAACACCCACTCTCCTAGAAACATCAGCCCGGGGCAACTGCAGCTCTCCAAGCACACACAAAGACAACAACACAGCTTCCAAACATGAAGAGAAGCTTGTGTGTGAGAAATCAGACAGGGAACTGGTCACAAAGGCAAGCCTGGTCCACACAGCATCAGTGAAACACTTCCACAGTAAAAATGGCATGCGACCAAACCTCGACTCTACAGAGGAGTGCTCACTTGTATAGTGAGAGATGCGTGCGTGCCTTCAAAGTGGTTCACCTAAACAGATGAGGACTATCCAACATGGAACCCTGAAGGGGACTTCCACACAGTTGGGGGCTCCCTCCAGGACCCCAGATTCGGCATAAACCACACCCCAACACCTGTTTTCACAGAGAGATCTTTTATTAAGTGCCAAAGAAAAGTTAAAGGGGCTGCTTTCTGACTCGGGCAGAAAACAGCAGCAAATGACCTTGCAGGTGTCATTGTTAAGAGGAGAAGAAGGGAGGTCTGGGTTAGAATGGGCTGGGATGCCGTGGTAAAGGAGATAGGGGACCAGGAGAAGAGGGCAAGGGAAAGGGGCAGGGGTATGTGTCCTGGAGGGACAAAGGACAGCCTCTGGAGAGAGGGGAGACAGATGTGGTCCATAGGCCAATGGCAGTTTATAAAGGTAAAGGGGAAACCCTGTGTTAGGATGAGGTGTTTAATTTTAATGGGGCATATTAATTAGGTGAGCCGAAGGGGGCTTCTGATTGCTGGACTTTGGTAGTCAGTCTCAGGAGAAGGAAGTGGCCAAATAAGGAAATAGACCTCGGTGGCCAGCTTCAGGAATGGAACCTAATGGTTTTCAGCAAGGCAGAGGGAATGGGGGAGAAGGGCAAGGCCTGCCAGAGCCACATGCTCCAGTGGGTTGGTGTCCCTTCAAACTCTGCAGCCCATACCCACACACAGCTGCTCTTCTGCTCCTGCCTTGCCCACCGTAGGCTCTGGGAACTGTGCTAAACAAACCTGCCTTCTTTCTACTCTGATCTGAAAATGTGAATTCTGTCACCAACCTACCGAATCTCTCTCCAAAAACCTCACTGAGGTCATAGGAAGTCACGAATGAGTAGAGTCCTGAGTGTACATTTTGACATGAGCAAGGCTGGGTGAGGACTCTAAGGCCAACTGACCCATGAGAAATTGGCAACGCCATTACCTATAAGGGTCCCCGGCTCAAGAGGGATGGCAAAGCTTTCCTTGGGAGTGTGGGTGTTTAGGAACTAACATTGATCAGTGTGTGGGAAGAGCAGTAACTGTCGCTTCCTGCTCCTGGTGTTCACAGCCTGAGACTGCTCTTCCACAGAGACCTCCTCCCAAGGCTAGTTAACCCCTCCCGCTGTGCTGTACATAACAAACACACTGAGGTTCAAGGCTGCTCCCCGCTGAAGATCAGAGAACACTAACAGGTCCCGGCTTCACAGTAAGTGCGTCTGTGTGTCTGTACTTTCTTCACGCCCTCACAGCCCGAACTAGAGCTCCTAGACCCAAAACCGCTCTGGACTAGGAACATGAAATTTACATAAAGCACTAAAAGTGGATAAATACTTTCATTTGAAAGGAAGATAAGTCAGGCATGATGGAGCATGCGCATAATCCCAACACCAGAGAGGCCAGAGCGAGCGGGATGATTTTGAGTTTGAGCCTAGCTTGGGTGATACCGTAAAAGTGACCTGGAGAAGAATGAGAAGGGTCAGGGAGGAAGAGAGAAAATGAAGGGGCGAGGGAGGGGGCAGGAGAGAGGAGAATTCATGCCCTGGATTAGACAAATTCCCGAGCTAGCTGAGCACCAGGTTCCAAACCACTATTTTATCTTCTCTTTCATTCCCCTCCCTATTTCCTGAGGCCTGAGGGAATATACAGAAGCAGATGGCCATCCTCAGAAAAAGGCAGCGGTTGCCTCTGAAACCCACTCCTGAGGCGGCAAAGTTATGGTTACAAGGAACGAGCTCTCTCCACAAAAAAAGCTCTTTCTTCAAATAATTTGTGCAGAGGAATCTGAAATCTCAGAACCTGAGTTTTCCAGCCATCTGTTTGGTGCCAGACAGTACACTCATCCCTTACAAACGGGTGTTCAGGAAGAAGGTCGTTAAGAAGGGTAAAGAACCTAAGTTTAATTAGACCATTAGAAAGCATTGTATTGAAGGGAGGGAACATCATCACATCGTCCTAACAGAACACAGCAGTGTCCTCTCAACACCTCCGGCCTTGGTTTCTGAACAGGGATTTTGATGGCCACATCAGGGCCGTAAAGGGCTGGAAAGTTCTCAGCTTCAGCTCACTAACAATTCTGCACAGTATCTGCCTCTGTGTTTGTGTCTCTATAATACCAGTTCCATCTTGTGTTTAAAGACTTTGTCGGGTCTCTTGTCAATTCACCTTCAGGTCCAGTCTGAGAGATCAATTTCTAGCTAAAATATCAATGCTGGGGTAGAAAAGACAGACTGCTGGCGTCTCTGTCCTTATTAGCTACTGCTTAATGCCCAGGGAACCCGGGGGACGAATGGAGTGACCATCACTTGCCCAGATAAGGAAAATTACAACTTAAATGGTGGTGATAAAATATTTGTTAACTGAACTGTGTACTCATGTCCGTGCAATCACCAAAACATGGAGACTTGATACACCGGGACCAGTGTTCTCCAAGGACCAGTGTGTGAAGGTTTAGGTCCCAGCGTAGCACTATGGTGAGCCACGAATACTTTAGGAGTGGCCCAGTGGGAAGCCCTTACCTCACTGAGGGTTTTGTGGAACCCCAGGTCTTCTTAGCCTCTCTGTTGAATCTTGGCTGGTGATGTCAATCGTTTGTTCTGTCTTGCATCTTGCCTCATGTGTTCCATGTGTCAGAAACCCAAAGCAGCAGGCCATTTGATCATGCAGTGGATAGTCCAGAATTATGAGTCCCAAATAAACATTTTTCTCCTTAAGTCCTTCATTATAGTAACCGGAAGTTGGCTAATACAATCCTATAAACCTTCAGGGGATGATTCAGTAAGATCAAACATGGAGTCAAGGCTAAGAAGAATGATTGTGTCACTGGTATTCCAGTAGTCTATAATATAATGGTAGGAAATAGATGACCATGGAACGCCTGTGGCAATGATCTTAACTCTGAAATTTGTTTTAGATAGGTTCTTTTTCTTTTTTTTTCAATTGAACAATGACTTACAGAGGAGCCGCAGTGCATCATCTGCTGTGGTGTCTGGGACATGGCTCCTTATCTCTCCCTACAGGCAGTCCTCCACTATGCTCTGCTTGAAGACAGTCCTCCACTATGCTCTGCTTGGAGACAGTCCTCCACTATGCTATGCTTATTCTATTAAACACAGAATTACATAAATCCAGTCAACAGGTTTGTTTCCCCGTGGATTTCTCTATGTCCTTTTGCTATTTTTGTAACACAATTAAAACATGCTGGAAAATAACAGAAATCAGTAAAATTGAGATTTCTCTTTCTCAAGACAACTGGTTTTACCAAAAGGAGAAAAAAATGAAATTTGTTTTCTGGCTAAATATATTAGGGAGAACAGACACTTGGGACTGGACTATCACAAAGGAAAAGTCAGGTAGTTCCTGAGGCATTCAAAAGCAGATGCAGAAATGTCAGTAAACATCCATGAAAGTGGGCCCCAGCAGAATGAAAGGGCATGGAGGAGCTAGACGTAAGAATCACCAAAGAGACAGTAGCTGGAGATAAATTCTGCCTTCTTCTTATCTGCAGATCATTATTTATGTTGGTTGGGGGAACTGGACCACAGGGACAGCCAATATGTATTTTATTTCAAATGAGGATTGTACATCACTGGGCACCTAGGGCTCAAACCTTGCAACAATTTCCAAAATTGTTATGCATAGTATGCCAAAATGAACTAGCTAAGAAGAAGATACAAGACACAAAATTCAAGTTTTGAAGGGCTTTCTCTAAGAATCCCTAAGCTGACTGTACGGGTATAAAAACAATTGGAGTCTAAGGGTGGCAGATGAAAGCCTGGACCTGGAAATAGTTCATCCATTTTGAAATTTGTCCTGAAAAACTGCACGTTATACCTGTGGTAGCTGCAGCCATGCTACTCATTATCTGTGCTCTCCACTGACACTGCACCAGAAAGGATGCCTGCAGAGGAGCAGCACAGAATATTAGAAAGGGAGAGGGACAGACACATGGCGGAACACTACCATGAGAACAGTAAACTAATCCAAAGTTGTCCTCACTAATGCTAGTGACACGGATCCAGTTCACTTTTTCCCAGTACAGACTTACACTCTCTCATCAAAAATAACGGCATTAGTATTCCATTTCAAAAAATATCCTGAAGTCATTGAAATCAAGGTGAGGCTTTGAGAAGGAACTGAATGCACATAAATATTCAAAGACTATAATCTAAAATCTTTAACTGAGAACAATTTCCAATTATTACCTTATTATCAACAATAAGTTACTAAAATCTCTTGGTTTTTTGCACACACCCACTTGCACACTTACTTACATGTATTTGTGTGCTTATGTATACAGGGGAGAGGGAGAAGGTATGCCATGTAGGAAGATCCCAAGGCAACCCGCTGGGACTGCTTCTCTCCTTCTGTCATTCGGGTCCCAGGGACCGATCTCTGGTCAGTAGGATTGGCAGCATGTGCCTTTACCTGCTGAGTCATCTCACCAGCCCTAAACACCCACTTCTAAAAAACATCATGTAATTAAAGTCTCCAACAGTACATGTAAATTACTTCAACAAACTAGCATTTACCAAGCCCCTAATAAAAGCAAAACAGTGGCCAGCACATCATCAGCCAGTAATCCCACTGAAATCCAAGTGCTTGTGTTCCCAGAGCTTTCCTTTGCTTCAGAAGAAATCCTCATAGAACAATTAAACCTCTAGAGCACTCTATGAAAAATTTAAATAACTTTGATCTTTTTGAAAGAATTATTTATCTTTGTACTTGAAGTATGTGTATGTACACAATGTGTGTACAGTGTCCACAGAGGCCAGAAGAGAGTGTCTATTAGAACGGGAGTTCCATGTGACTGTGAGTCATGTGATGATCCATGAAGCAGAGAAATCAAGATAAAACTGGCTAAGTCTCTCTTGATTCCATTAACCACCACACATGAAAAAGCAGAATGAGACAGGTTTGCAAATACGTCGATGTCCACCTGCAGATAGCATTTTGGACAGTAACAAGGGAAGTATCACCAACAGGATGCAGAGAAGGTAGAGTGAAGAACGGACCTCAGGCAATCAGCAGCAGAGCCTCAGAGGACAGCAATCAGGATACTATTCCATCACAAACACAAAGTGTTTTGACTCTCTTTCAATAACCCCGAAATACCACAGGTGCAAAGACAGTAAATGTCTCACAGTAAGAACCTGGCTGCATGTCCTTCCATGTAACACAACTTATAAGCCATCCAATCCAGATGGCACGGTGTTACCCAAGCTTCCCTATAGCAGAGGCCACAGTGGAGTGTACAGGAAACAGCTTTAGCAAATGCATAATTACACAAAAACAGATTTTAAAAAATGCGATCACACATCGCCTTGCGTTTTTATTGCTGTAAAGAGACACCATGGCCATGGCAACTCTTATAAAGGAAACATTTAATTGTGGTGACCCGCTTCAGGTTCAGAGGTTCAGTCCACCATGGTGGGGAGCATGGCAGCATGCAGGCAGATGTAGTGCTGGACTTGAGAGTGCTACATCTTGCAGGCCACAGGAAGTCCACAAACTCACTGGGCAGTATCCTGAGCACATGAAACCTCAAAGCCCACCCCCACAGTGACACACTTCCTCCAACAAGTCCATAGCTACTCCAGTGAAGCCGTACCTCCTAGTAGTGCCACTCCCTATGAGATTATGGGATTATGGGGCCAGTTACATTCAAACTACCACACACATAGAAAAAAATGAGGCTGTTTGTTAGTTCTTGTCCACTTGACACAAACTAGAATCACCCAGGAGGAGAGAACCTCAACTGAAGGATTGCCTCTATCAGATTGGCCTGTGGGCTTGTCTGTGGGTCATTTTTTAAAATTGCTAATTCACGTAGAAAGGCCCAAACCACCGTGAGCAGTGCCATCCTGAGCTGGTGGGCCACACTACAATCTCATTTGCAGAAACAGGGGGGTGAGAGTAAAGTGAGGGGAGACCCTTTAGAAACAGCAATACAGTTCAATAATATTGTTTCAATAACTATGTATTCTGACATACTTCCCTCAAACCTCCAAAATCTCACATGCAGCTACTGCTAAGTCCTTTAATCGTGACTCCCAGGAAGCCCAAAGCCACACGTGGGCATGCCTTATCTTCCCTGAGTCTATTAGCCCCATGCTCACATCCGGGTTAAAATCTACTGCACTCCAGCTTTGCTTTATACTGCTTCTCTGAGATTCTTCTCTGTGGCCAAGTCAAGAGTTCTTTCCAGAGAACTCGGAGGCTGCTGCAGGCGGGAGTACAGAGCTGGCTCCTCGTCTCACACCTCACCGCTGCCGACAGCGTGACTGCAACTTTATTATGGTCATCGCCTAAGACAACTATGAGGCATAAATTTTACGGCATATAAATTATACCTTAATAAAACTGTAATCAGCCTTTAGGTTTTTTTAAAGCTGACATGTTTTAAGCTTAACGACATTCCATTTCCAAAACAAAATGGTTGTATTTCTAGGAGAAAATTCACATTATAAATGCCCTTTTGCAGAAAGAATGTACTTTTTTCATCACTGGGAAAGTAAAACTTTGCAACAATCTAAGAGACAATGTCCTTGAGGTTTTAGTATTTATTCCAAATGGATTAATTTCATAATAATGATGACAAAAGTCACCAAAATAGCAACAAATACTTAGAAGAAAAAAAATTTAAAGGCATTTCAATTGTTTTGGCAAGTGGCTCAGATTCTCATAGTTAAATACTAAAAGAGCACCAGAATTTAGTATTTTGAAACCCTCATGGGTAAAGTTGATAAGATTCCTCAATGAAATGTGAACAATCCCAGAACAAAAAGATGTATATAAATTTTATGTGTTAAAACTTGGAAAACATCATAAAGCATCATGTACAGTGCAGTGGTTAAGGAAGGCTCTGTGTCCCACTTGGGTATGAATCACAGCAGTTACTTCTACTCTGTCCTCACATCCCTGAAGTTAAGACAGTGATAGTATCTACCACACAGTGTGGCTGACACAGTAAGGAAGCTGTTAATGCTTGGCCTAGGGTAAGCATGCAGGTAAGTGCAGGTCTGTCTGTTCTTGTCCGGTTTAGTACATGTTGAGGTTTGTGCTGTTTGGAAGTCAAGTGCCCTCCCCTTTGAGCTCAGGAATGTCAACATTTTGTTCCCCACTAGGTGGCGCTGCCTGCGGGGGTTCTGGAACCTTAGGAGGTGGACCCTTGCTGGGAGGAGAAGTCACTGTCCTCTGTCTGGGACCTTTGGGGGTTCATAGCCTCACCCACACCCTGTTCACTCTTTCTGCTTCCCGTGTGCTACTGACATGAGATCTCGCAGCGTTTTTGCTCCTGTTACCTGCTACCACGCTTCCCTGGCCATTGTGGACTCTACCCCTCTGGACCCTTAAGCCAAAACAAACTGTCTTCTATACATTGCTTTTGGCCATGCTATTTTTATCATTACTACAGAACTGTAACTAATACAGCCTCATCCCTGGTCTGTGACCTTCCTGGCAGGCCAATTCACCAGCCATGTTGATGCCAACTGGGCATAACAGAAAATCTCTCCCAACTGCTGAGCTGGTCCACACTGTTACTGCCATCCCCCGGCACAGACATGGTGCTAAGTCTGGACTTCCTTTGACTGACTTCAAATGAGAGGGACAGAGCAAAGAATGCTTAGATGGGACAGAGTGAAGGATGCTCCAGCAGGATTTGTATGACGGGATCACTCAAAGAGCCTGGCCAAGTGAGAGTAGCGTAAGAAAGAGAGTGAATAATTCAAATGATAACTTAACTACAAGTAAGGATCGCTTTTCAAAACAAAACGTAGGCCGGGCGGTGGTGGCGCACGCCTTTAATCCCAGCACTCGGGAGGCAGAGCCAAGCGGATCTCTGTGTGTTCGAGGGTGGCCTGGGCTACCAAGTGAGTTCCAGGAAAAGGCGCAAAGCTACACAGAGAAACCCTGTCTCGAAAAACCAAAAAAAAACAAAAACAAAAACAAACCCCCCAAACCACCCCCCCAAAAAAACAAAAAAACCGTATTTTAAGACTTTGAAAATAAACTATCTTTACCTAGGGTAAAACAACAACAAAATAACAATAAAATGAGTCCTAATGACACTCTTCTATACTCATACATCAGTGCCTTTCTCAGCCATCATCAGAGAAGACTCCTCCTGCAGTAGATGGGAACAAATACAGAGACCTCCAGCCAGACAGAGAGAAACCTTGGAACACACAGCTCTAATGGGATGTCTCCATCAAATTCCTCCCCTCAGAGCTCAGGGAACCCCATGGAAGAGGAGGCAGAAAGAGTGTAAGAGCCAGAGGGGATGGAGGACACCAAGAAAATAAATCCCTCTAAATCATCTGAGCAAGGCTCATATGAACTTCCAGAGACTGTAGCAGCAAGCACAGGACCTGCAGGGGTCTGCACCAGATCCTCTGCATATGTATTATAGCTTCCAGGTTAGTACGTTTATGGGACTCCTAAGTGTGTGAAAGAGTGGGTCTCTGATCATTCTGCCTTCTCCTGGGGCTCTTTTCCTTCTATTGGTTTGCCTTGTCCAACTTCAATGTGATGGCCTTAGTTTT
This sequence comes from Peromyscus eremicus, assembly GCF_949786415.1. Lineage (NCBI taxonomy): Eukaryota > Metazoa > Chordata > Mammalia > Rodentia > Cricetidae > Peromyscus > Peromyscus eremicus. Next base: position 2,233,788 of record NC_081421.1, read on the forward strand.
GTCTAGCTATATTTTATTTTGTCGTGTTTGGTTGTTATCTCTTAGAAGCCTGTTCTTTTCTAATGAGTGACAGAAGGGAGTGGATCAGGATGGGAGAGGAGGGGGAGGAACTGGGAGGAGTCGACGGAGGGGAAACTGTAATCCAGATATATTGTATGAGAAATGAATCCCTCCTCTCACCCCAAGACAAGGTTTCTCTGTGTAACAGTCCTGGCTGTCCTGGAACTCATGCTATAGACTAGGCTGGCCTTGAACTCACAGAGATCCACCTGCCTCTGCCTCCTTAGTACTGAGATTAAAGACATGTGCCGCCGCCGCCGCCACCACCAGGCAAAAGAATCTATTTTTAACAGAAGGAGAAAATTTTTAAAAAATAAGTAAAGGCTAATGTCTTCAAAAAGAAAAAAGAAAAAGAAAGAAAGAGAAAGGAGAAAAGGAAAGGAAAGGAAGTGTCTTCAGTGTTAATCATCAATGGATTTTCAATTCCACTATACCTTCTGTGTCTCCTGTGCGTGTGTGTGTGTGTGTGTGTGTGTGTGTGTGTGTGTGTGTGTGTGTGTGTGACATGACCCTGGGAGCAATTTTTGTTTCTGATGATCTTGAAGGGTTCTTTTTGAGGTTTTTGTTTGTTTGTTTGTTTGGTTGATTGGTTTTTTGTTGTTTTTTTTTTTTTTTTTTTTGAGATAGGGTTTCTCTGTGTAATAGTCCTGGAACTCACAGAGATCTGCCTGCTTCTGCCTCCCTAGTGATCTTGATGTGAAGAAGTGGATGGTGATGTCACTGCCCTGACTGCCAACATGCCCTAATGGAAGAGTAAAGACTAATAACACAGAGTTTGGACAGTTACAAACTGTTCTCAAGTCATAGGCCACAGGCTTTAAGAGCAGGGATTAATTTTAATGAAAGCCATTTAATAGTACATGGATACACAAAACTAAACATTTGTATTATTTGAGCTCTAAATGCGTTAGCAAAACAACTCTTGCACTCTTCAAAAACACGAGGGTAATTTCCCTAAAAGTGTTTCCAGACACTAAAAGGACGTTTCCAAGTAAGACTACCCCTCCCAACTGTCTGCTACCTACAGGAATATACGAATGTGATAATGTTGGTTTCTCTCGAAATGATGCCATTGGAGAGCAGTTGGTCTGAGCACCTATGCAGTGGGGGACACAGACAGCATGATGTTTTCTGACATAACAAACCTATGAGAACATGCATAGTCCAGGCAAGAAAACACATTTAGGTTAAAAGAGTAAAGTGTGTCTTCTTGATAGAATCCACATGAAACTGTTGATTTAATTTGGCCAAACCAAGGAGTTGTTTGCCAACACAGGTGGCTTGGTAACGGGCCTATTTTATGTCACTGTCAACAATAAGCATTCTGCATGATGAACTAATATTTGAGGTTTGACTTCTTCCAACTAAAAGAAGTCAAAGAGATGATCCTGATCTCCTTTTTTTGCCCAGCTCATCAGGGTCACCACATGTAATGATAATTTAATCAAAGGGAGTTTATTTTCAAATACAAAGTGACTAGACCTATCAATTTGAAGTGAAATACAAATAAAACAGAAAAGGAACTTTCGCTGCAGAAAAACAAAAATCATGATGTTGCCAAGAAACAACATGACCATTTCCCATGCCATTCTCTCACAGGATACCAACCCCAGAAATAGAAGGAGAACTATGGAGGCCATTCCACTCGTCCCAGGGCACAGCATCAAGCAGCCAGGAGAAATGAGGCGATGAGCTGGGTCTCCACACAGCCATCTGACTTAATGCTGGAACTCATTGCTTTTGACCTTCCAAACAAAAGACCCCCTGGTCACTGGCTTTTGAATGTGTTTGCACAGCTTTGTGTCCTGTGTCCTGACTGGTGCGAAGTCAAGGCCAGTCCACAGATGCATCAAGTAGGGACACCTTATTAGCCGATTAGCCTCCTAGGCTGCACATAAGAAAACCACTTGCCACTGTTACTTCCCACGGATTTACCCCATCCACTATTCTCAGCAGGTAAGTCTGTGAGATATAAGATCCTTGGCACTAAATATCCACGCACACTGGCTGAACATTACCTTCAAAGTCCCTTGCTCTTTCATTTCCCACACACATTAAAAACACCCTTGTGTTTGGGCATCTTCCATGCTGAGAGTTTTCTTGCCTGTAGGAACTGCACCTTGGCAACAGTTGAAGAGCTAAACTCAGCTCTCATGGGGAGTTTTATTGACATTCACTCATCCCCACTAAAGACTCACAGAAGATGAATGATGAGAACACTCATCTGTGTGTGGTGTGGGGAGGGACACAGAGAGCACCTAGCAGAATGCACACAAACTCTGTGGCCATGGCGTATATCAATCTCTTCCTCAAAGTTGGCATTTCCACAGTGCGCTCACCATTCTCTGAATCTCCTAATCTCCATTTAGTCCCCACATCTCCCATCAGGGCTGGATTTCAGAGGGAACACGTTTCATACTCATGGCCTGGATGCTTGCCTACTGACATTTATCCCTTGATATCTGATTTGAAGACTGGCATTGAGGGAATGTTGATGAAATTACTAAATCGGCCAAGATTGATGTTCTCATCCACCTACCATGCAACAGTCAGGGTTTCAGCACCCAGAGGCCTTGAGACTCCAATGTTACATGTGTACTGTTCCACCCCTGAACTGATGTTCTCAGGACTTCTTGTCACAAGGCATCACTGAAAATCTTGCCAAAATGTCCTCCCTGTTTCAGTGGATCTAGACAGACTGCACGATGGCCTTCTCCAGTGACATCACTGCTGCTATCTCTAGACACTTGTTTTACAGGACTTTTAAGAAGATGGCATGATCATATTTTTAGTATATAGAATTGTTTGCATTTTTCCTGTTGTATAAATAGCTTAAAAGAAATCTTACAGCACTACTGTGAAAAATCTCAAAAAGCAAAACATCTACAGCATTGGGTTGGTTAGACCCCGAATAGCCCAGTACTTCCTAGCATGTACAAGACCCTGTGTTCTATTCCGAGCCCCTATAAATAAAGGACCAAACTAATGAGCAGGAAGCCAAATTATACAAAGTAGAGTTCTTGTTAAAGAAAAAAAGCAAAGAAAATGGACCAAAACGTGGCTGAGGGCCATCTCGACTATCAGACTAGGGGTAATTTTCACTTATCTTAGTATTTTCTCATTTACATGGAAATTCTTTACATTGATTACATATTAATCTGTGATGCAAAATGCTAATTAAAAATTAAATCTCCCATCTGTCCTTTTGTTTCAAGGGCATGTGGTTTGCAACATAGTTCAGATTCAAAATTGGGTTTTTTGAAGTTCCATTTGATTTCTGAAACTGTTGTGGTTTGGTTTTTTGTTTTTTGCTTAATTTGGTTGCAAGGATTTAAGCTAATCAGAGGAATCTGTCACAGCATATGGCTAAGGCCACCAGTGTCCTCAGTTCTGGAGGTTCGGAGCTCCACAATTGGAGCAGATTCTTTCCTTGAGACTCTTAATGACTCATCACCAGTTTCTAAACCCATCAGCCAGGCCTTCCTTTAGTCACTGGGTGACCAAGGCAGTATCCAGAAGATTTAGGTCAGGTCATCTGACTAAGGTGGTGAGATCTTTCTAACAGACTGTTTATTGTCCCCTTACAGGACAAAGTTGCTTCCAGTGACTCTCAGAGTGCTCCCAAATTGGCAGATGGATTTTGTTTTTTAAATTGTCTTAAGAGTGTTTCACAAGTAGGAACTCAAGATAGGAAGCAAGGACCATGGTGAGAAGCTCACAGTCTGGTCACACTGCCAGGGAGCATTACATTTGCTTAGCGCTCCACACCACTAGAGCCCAAGGTGATCAAGGTGGCCCCACCATGGCCATGGGTTCTGTGTACTTTGCTGGACATTAGAAGCAATGTGCTAATTCAAACAGTGAGTCCTAGGACAAACTGGTGAATTGTCCAACATGGTGGTTTGAATGAAAATGTCCCCATAGGCTCATGGGGAATGGCGCTATTAGTAGGTGTGGCCCTGTTGGAGTAGGTGTAGCCTTGTTGGAGGAAGTGTGTCACTGGAGTTGGACTTTGAAGTTTCAGATGCTCAAGCCAGGCTAGGTGTTTTCTCTCTATTGCCTGCAGCTCCAGATGAAGTCTTGGCTCCTTCTCCAGCACCATGTCTGCCTGCATGCCACCATGCCTCCCACCACGATAACAGACTAAACTTCTGAACTGTAAGCCAGCCTCAATTAAATGGTTTCCTTTATAAAAGTTGCCATGGTCATGGTGTCTCTTCACAGCAATAGAACACCAGCTGAGACATCCAGTTACTGAGATATTAAATCATTAACTGATCAAAGCTTTAACCAAGTCAGGCCTTGGAGATTCAGAGGCCAGCAGGGCACCTTCCTGGTCACATGCCATAAAATCTTAAGGAAGAAACAGGCATGCATTTTACCAACACAATGAGGAGTTATAGCCTATATACAATAGCAGCAAATGAGTCCCAAGAGATGGAGCTGTGAGTTCTCACAGGAAACAAGGAAATGATCTGTAGATGAGATGAACTTTAAGCTGAATCTTGAGAAATGAGATTTGCAGAGCCAAACAGTAGTGGTACATTCAGAGAAATGTGTCGAATCATTGGGGTGATAATATTCAGTATAAATGTAAGCAGTGACTGGCTCAAAGAAGATGTTCAAAAAACGATGGTAACAATATTAGTATAACCTTATAATAGAATGGGTGACCAGCATGTCAATATCCTTAAGGAATACCCTGTACAATTGAAGAGACAAGCCAATAAAATAACATGCAGGCTGCATTTACAATTGATTGACAAAACACCATCACTGATAGTCCATCTTGGTAGTTTAGTTACAAAGGAAACAATGCAAAATGGCTAATTCTATGCCCATGGTCTAACCAGTGTTAATTACTAGTGACCAGTGACCTTAGGAAATCTGGAAACAAATGCAGGAAGTTAGACTAGTACATGGAGAGCACTTACCACAGCTCAAGCAATTGTATCAGTGACAACCCCCAAAATACAAGGTGAATGTTATGATAGCAACTTTAATGGTAAAATAAATCCAGAGAGTTTGATTTGCCAAGGGTCACACCACTGGTGAGGGTTAGAGGCAGGATTTGCTCTTACAAAGGTTTTATTCCAAATGTCATTTCTAGGCATTATCACAGGAATTGTTTCTATGTAAAAAGACATATTTACAAAGGAAGAGAAGATTGGTCATCATTAAGGAGTAATGCTGAATAGTGAGCTCCTATTGTATAGTTCAAACATGACTTTTCTCAAACCAAAAATAACCAAACAACTAAACCCTTGGATTTCAATGTAACAATTGATGGTAATCAGTAACTGCTATGATTCATATCTGTCAAATTAATACAAACCTTTTCATACTCATAAGCCAAACAAGCCCTTTCCTCCCCAAGTTACTTTCAGCCAGTGTTTTATCTCAGCAACAGAAAAACAAACTAGAAAGGAACCAATCATGATGCTAAATTTGATTACTTCCTTTAACATTTATGACAATTAACAAAGCAGGCATTATGATTCTTATAACATAAACATAGGAGATAAAACAGTATCGTCAGAGAGTTAATTGCTCCCACTGGGAGAATGTTTTTCATTGTCTCTAGGGTAGAAGACAGATTTTTTACTCAAATCTATCAGTCTATGAAACCAGTGTATCTCTTCTGTGTCATATAACTGTTTCTCCCTATGCTTAAGTAAAATATATAAACATCAAAATTCCTCATCCTAAGCAAATTCAATATGCAGAATTTTATATTTTAAATAATCAGTAAGTCGGTTGGGATGATTTGAATAAAATGGTCCTTATATGCTCATATATTTGAATGTTTGTTTCCCAGCTGGTGGAACTTTTTAGGAAGGATTAGGAGGTGTGGCCTTGTTGGAAGGGGCTTATCATTGGAGGTGAGCTTTGAGGTTTCAAAAGCTCACACCAGGAACAGTTCTCTCTTTCCCTCTCTCCCTCCCTCCCTCCCTCCCTCCCTCCCTCCCTTTCTTCTTCTTCTCCTTCTCCTTCTCCTCCTCCTCCTTCTTCTTCTTCTTCTTCTTCTTCTTCTTTTTCTTCTTCTTTTTCTTCTTCTTCTTCTTCTTCTTCTTCTTCTTCTTCTTCTTCTTCTTCTTCTCCTTCTCCTTCTCCTCCTCCTCCTCCTTCTTCTTCTTCTTATTCTTCCTCCTCCTCTTCTTCTTCTTCTTCTTCTTCTTCTTCTTCTTCTTCTTCTTCTTCTTTTCTCTCTCTCTCTCCCTCTCTCTCTCTCTCCTGCCTACAGATCAGGATGTAAGCTCTCAGCTATTGCTCCAGAGCCAGCCTGATGCCATGTTTCTTGTTGCTTCCCACCATGTGATCATGGACTGTAAGCACACCTCCAATTAAATCGTTTCATTTAAAACTTGCCTTGGACATGGTGTCTCCACAGCACTAGAACAGGGACTAAGACGCCAGCATCTTTTCAGTTATCTTAGTCATCTTTTCAGTACTATAACCAACACTTGAGATGACCAACTTAGAAGGAGAAAAGACTTATTTTGATTCATGGGTTTAGAAATTCCAATCCATGGTCTACTGGTCACATTGCTTTTGGACCTGTGGAAAGGCAACATATCAACAAGAGCATGTGGTGTGGTAAACTACCCACTTCGTGGACAGGGAGTAAAAGAACAGAGGAAGGAACGGGAGGAGTGGTTCAGGAGTTAAGGGCATGCACTGATCTTGCAGAAAACACAAGTTTGGTTTCCAGCATCCCCATCAGGAGATTTACATCTGCCTATAACTCCAGCTCCAGGGATCTGACACATCTAGCCACCAAGATTAACTGTACTCTTGTGTGATGCACACCTATACATATAATTAAAAGTGAAGGAAATATTTTTTAAAGAAAAGGTAGCAAGGTAAAAAGGAGTAGCTTGGCCCCCACAACTCCTTCTGAGGGCATTTCCCTGTGATCTAAAGGCATCGAATCAGTTCCTATCTCTTAAAGGCTCCAAGTTGAGAAACGAACCTCTAACGTACAGATCTCTGAGGGACATCCAAGATTTGAACCAGCTAAGGAAACAAAATGAATTTCTCAGACTTAAGAAGCAACTACAAACTAGATTTTCCCTGGCTGAAATCTAAGCCCACACATAGCTGACTTTAAAGTCTGTTTCCACCATCTCCATAGGGTCCCCAGTTCCCAACCTGTGGTGCGGCCAGGTTATGAGGCCAGTCGCTGTGAAGAACACATCACCACTAGGAGGCGATCATCGAGCAGTCTTAGAGCTCCCTCTGCTCCCTACAGAGAAGCCTCTGGAGAATGGGTTTTCAGTCCTGCTTTAGAAGGAACCTTCAGAACTTACTTTTGTTAAAACCACTTCTAGAACATGCACCACTTCAGGCATCCATAGTTGATTACAGCAGGCGGAAGAGGGTGTAGCTCTTCCAAAATCTGAGGAATTAACATCTACATCAGAACACTTGTAGAGCCTAAGTCTTGATTAACCACCAAACATACATCACCTAAAATAGCACATCCTATTCTGAACACTTCAATTCTCTAAGTAAAATGCCATAATTATTTTAAGCTCCCCTTTCTTTGAAATCGGCTAAGATATTTCCATCAACTCCCAGGTCCGATGAGTTGGGAGGATGGCCGAACATGTGCTCCGAGCTTTTGTCAAAATTTCAATTCTGACACTTGAGGATGCAAACTTAATTACCAGTCTGACTATTTTTTATACTAACTGCAAACAAAACTAAAAAAGTGCTGTTCATTTCCCTGATAGAGATAATAAATCAAAATAGTAAAAAAAAAAAAAATGTAGCTCAGAAAGAAAGTTTAAACATGCCAATGAGAATAAGAGTTGTCATGGAAAAGCTTTGTTTTCCTCAGAGAGACAGAGAGAGGGAGAGGGGGAAGGGGAGGGAGAAGGAGAGAGAGAAAGAGAGAGAGAGAGAGAGAGAGAGAGAGAGTCACTATAGCAACAGATACAGGCAACCTCCTTTTCAGGTTCAATGAATCCTTATTTCTTACTTTTTATTTAGAAACTTTCAATTTTCACATTTTTATCTTTACTGACTGCTATAGCCAATTTCAGTATTTAACAACCTTTATCTCCTCCTATACTTGTAAGAGGAAGGTGTAGTTTATTCTATGAACACAATTTTCTAAGATCCTTTATGTTTTTTAATTACTCATATTTATCTTATGTGTATGAGTGTGTGCCTACAGGTATGTCTGTGCACTATGTGTATGCAGGGGTCACAAAGACGAGAGGAGGCATTGGATCCCCTGGAACTGGAGTTACAGATGGTTGTGAGCCACCATATGCATGCTGGGAACCAAACCCAGGTCCTCTGCCAGAGCAGCCAGTGCTCTTAACCACTGAGCTATCTGGCTTTCCAGATCCTAGTTATTTTTACTTCAGAACAAAATTAGATATCTAAAACCAAAGATCATCTTGTGATACATGCCCGCTAATTCTTTGGACGTAGCAAGAGACCAACAAAACAGCAAAACGGAACCATTACAACATGTTCTGCAATAGGATTTGCATGTGTAGGTCCCTCCCTCTCCTTTTCTCGCTAACTGTGGAATGTCCCATCTGATATCTCCAGGCCATGATTGACCCCTCGGGTCACTGAATGCATGGAAAAGTGAACGAGCTGGCAAGAAGGGAGGACTGTACGTCAGCCAAATGATCCTGAAGATTTTTCACATAAGCAAAGCAGGAAGTTGCTGGCTCACGCGGTCACGCCAGTGGTGACGGATTTTACAAAGTGCATTGCTTACGTGAAATATCTACCAGATAAAAATGTAGCCTCTCTGAATTTTTCCTCTGCTATCTAAGTATGCTCCGACACTGTACATGCTATATATTCAATGTCTAAGAATAGGCAGATCTACCTATGGTTTCCTCTTAAAGACTCTCTGGTTTACTACTGTTGTATTTCTGAGGGGGTGGGGGTCACTGGGATAAGCCTCGCCTATGATCTTCTCTGTACAAATGACCTGCTTGGGCACTGGCTGTTCTTTATATTTCTAAAGAAGTGTCAATAACCATGACTTTAGAAGATTTACCAGCGGCAGGCAGCCAGACTGACATTTCCATAAAAGGATTCAAGAGCCATGTTATACTTGTATCAAATCTTGTATCTCTGTGGCTTAATCACTTCAAAACAGTAATATTTCAAATGACCTCCAAGAGTGACAACTTAGCAGGGTGAGTGAACAGCCCACACCGAGACAGTGTTGTGTGTCTCACAACAGAGAACGTAAGATCGAGAAAGTGACTCTCGGGTTCTTAGATTCTGGGAACCTCTGGAATGTGGAGGAGGGGGCTGCGACTTCAGCCTTCGGTTTGCACACACATGTCCTTTTCCCTTTCCGGCAGGCCTCAGTCAAGAGTCAGATAAATAAAGCACTACTGAAAATAGGGTTCGGCAAATATTTCCGTGACTTCTGCAGCCACGACAGCTGACAGCTTGATACCATGATGAGCAGAGCCTCCCAGAAGCTGGCGGGGGTGCAGTGGGAAGAGGAAGGTTTTAGCTAAGCAATTCTGGATGCTTCTCTTCATGAGCCACCATGGTCACCCTAGCCAACTGCAGCTTCCTGTAGACACTTTAGACAGTGAAGCGTTTCCAATATGTTGGTTTCCTTAGTTCCGTCTCAAAATATCTCAGAAAAAAAAAAAAATGTGCCAGAGGCTGAATGAACTCTGAGGCTAGGGCTTAATGCAACCCTGGGAGGCAGCAATTTAGGAGGCCACATGGTGGCAAGAACTAGTGAGAACAGTGTGTGGACTATGCCCTCCAGTGTCTAGTTCCTCTGGGTAGCAGTGAACAGCGGGCATAGTTTTCACTGTTACTGCTAAAACCACAGCATTTGCTCTTTCCATCCACAACACATCTGCATGCTGCCCGAAGGGGACAGCGAAATCAATCCAGCTTGGACGTTGTCCTCACTCCTCACTACGCAGCTACCAAAAGCATTCAAGCATTCATTTTATAAACAGTTCTATTTCTTCAATGCAAAAATATTATCTTTGAATATTTATTTATGTATTTTCCATACTGTTTATGGATTTGATGCAGACCTGAGTTACGCAAATAAAAAAATAAAGGGCATAAATCAATGAGCAGTTAGCTTAGTTGGTTAGATGGTGGTGCTAATAAAAAACTGGTACAAATCGTTATAAGGCTGGTTCCTGATGCAGCATAGAGATGCCCATGCCATCCTGTACTGAGTGTGCTGGCTAGTTTTAGGTCAACTTGACACAATCTAGAGTCATTTTGAGGAAAACACAGTGGAGAAAATTCCTCCACCAGACTGCTGTGTGGGCAAGCCTATAGTGCATTTTCTTGATTAATGGTTAATGTGGTGTCACCCCTGGGCAAGTGGTCCTGGATTATTTAAGAAAGCAAGCCATGAGGACCAAGCCATTAAGGAGCACTCCTCCATGGCCTGTGCTTCAGTTCCTGTCTCCAGGTTCCTGCCTTGAGTTTCTGCCCTGACTTCTGTCAGCAACGGCATTGCACAACTCTCAGACATGAGAATTGTAAGTAAAACAAACCCTTTCCTCCACACGCTGCTTTTGGTCACAGTCATCACAGCAATAGAAAATGAACTAAGAGTTAAGTTCACTACACTACACTGAGTGTCACTCCATAGGAAGGCTTGGAAGAACCCCGCTGTTTCTCAGAGGCTTACTAAAAACAACCTGTCTCTGCAGAACTGTCCAAACATTCTACTTGAACAAACTATTTATTGGGCAGATTTCCCTTTAGAACTGAAATGATTCAAAACTCCCAGGGTCCGTGAAGAAGGGCTTTATTTTCGCTACTGGGAATTCAAACAGAAATTCTTTATGCTCTTTAACTCTCTCATCTAATTCTTCTGCACAGAAAACTGTGCTTCAAGAAAAGCAGTCAACTTCAGTAGTCAATTAGAATAGCTACAGTGTATATGAGATATCATCTCTCTCAACTACGTATCTACCTATCTATCTGTCCATCCATCCATCTATCTATCCATCCATCCATCCATCCATCCATCCATTCATCCATCCATCCCTACCCTGAAAACATTCAAATGAGATTCCTTGGGAAAAATGCTTCCGTTATAATTTAGATCTTGAACATCCTCCACAGGCCTAATTCTTAACAGCGTGTTCCTCAGGCTGGTGCTATGAGAGGTGGTTGAACCCTTAAGAGGTAGACCTTCATGGGAAAGCCTTTAGGACATCGGAGATACGCCCTAGAAGAGGACTGCGGTTTCTTCATGGCCTCTTTCTTGCTTTCTTTCACTTCCTAGACATGAGATGAATGGCTTTGCTCACTTGCCTGGGTTCCTATCCCAGAGTTCTGCCTTGCCACTGGCCCAAAGGAACGGGCAACCTGGTCATGGATTAGTATCTGCAGACCTGTGAGCCAAAGTACTTGTCTCTTTATAAGTTAATTACCTCAGGATTCTCACTGGGTGATGGGGCGCTGCCTACCACTATTCCATTAAAAATTTTTCTCAGTAAATTCGCAGGTGTTCTTGGCCTGATCTGCCCTGGTAAAGAGATAACCAGCACAAGCCTTGAAGTGTCACCGGCTCAAATTCTAACTCCACCATTTGTTGTCTTTAGACATGTTTTAAGCATTTTTTTAACATGTTTAACAAATTATGACTTAGTAAGAACAATGATCCAACTGTTGTAGGGATTAAACATGATTGTACATACCATATGCTTAGAAAAATGCTCAATAAGCCTATTATCACTATTATACTCCAAGAGTTCCATCACATACCCTGTCATAGCTGGAACCATAATGGAGTAATAACTTCCATGTTTTATTGGTGATTATAGTGAAGCTCAGTCACATGTTTTCAAAAATCATCTGTTGATAAGCCAAGATTTGAATCCCAGTCTTTGGCTATTCAACATTGGATTGTTTCCAATTACACTGAATTATTCACATTGATTATTTACGTTAGTCCATAGCAAACATAGTCATTGTGAAATGTTGATGTTAGGCAAATTCAGAAAAGAAGAAACAACTGAGAACATTATATCAAATCTAGGAGAAAGTAAATGATTAGTTGATACAAGTATTAACTGAAGCAGTGGCCCCCGACTTCTTGACTTCACATACAGCAGTTTTGAATACCCCAAATTCCAAATGAGAAAAAGCAGAAGAGGAGGAAAGGGGGGATGGAGGAGGAAAACTTATATAATTCAAAATTCTTTTGAATGACTTCAGTTAACATACAAAGGTTTCATTATAGCACGCTCATCCACAGGCTTCCTGACTTCCTTCTCAGTCATCCCCCCCCCCTCCCCGCTGTCTGCCTGTGTTCCCTGTGTCACCCATTGCTGGTCCCCTTCCTCTACCCACATAGTGCCCCATTCTGCCTTCATATGCATGGAGGGGGTTTGCTTTAAAATTTCCTTTTTTTTTCTAAAAACAAGTGAACTCCCATCTTGGAAAAAAAATCATCTCAGGAAAATACAGAACTACGGAATGGCTGAACAACCTGAGATAGACTTCAATGCCTAAATGTGATGTTCATTTCCTTGTGGCCACTATAATTCACAAGCCAATGGTGGACTTGCTGGCCACTGATATATAGAGGACATTCAAACTTCTTAGGTCTCGAAGATGGAGAATATTACCCCCATGAATCCTTATCCGCATGCAAGTTTTCTGAGACAAGCAGAAGACAGTCAATAATCACAGACAACTGGTACTCTCCTTCATTCCTAATGAATTTTAATAAGTTAGGACACTTAAATGGATCCCCAGCGGAGTGATTCTTCATAACTGACACTCCTTATAGTATTAGCATCTATTCTCATTCATAAACTTTGGATGTGTTAGCCTTTAGGAACTTCCATGAGAATTCTACTTAGTATAAGTCTCTTCGTTATGAATCTAGTTTAGATCCTTCAAATTACCCTCAAATCACAAAAAGTCATTAAAAACACATTAAAATTACATTTCAGGAATGGTTTCTGGGGAGGGAGGATGGTTTAAGGGTAAAGAGGCTTAGGTTGACCATGCTCGAGTGGGTGGTCTCACACACTTCAATGTATGAGCAGCACAATTCGGATTCAGTGAGTTACCAAAAAATAAAAAATAAAGGGCACAAAGTTGGGAGGAGGTGAGAAGGTACGGGCAGAACTGGAAGGACTTAGGGGAAATAGTAGGGGATGAATACGATCAAAATACATTGCATGAAATTCTTACATATGAATAAAAATATATTGCAAAAACATACTTTTCAAGCAAAAGTAACAATGCTCAGAATGATCATCATAAACAAAAGGGCACTGTTCAACTCCCAATGAGCAGCAAACATGCCATGCAAATAATCAGCACAGATTCTTCCTGCAGTTCCCATCCTGACAAACCTTCTCAGAGTAGCCTAGGTGGAAACAGGCCATTCCTTAGCTACAGATTTTAAAGTCTTGACAATTCCATTGAATATGACTAATGAACATTTCTAAGACATAGAATCATAAATTGTGATTTAGCTCAACAAATGCTTTCTATTTTTCCCTTGCAGACTCAGTTTCTCTCAGAATCTTAATCATCTTTAAGGCTCTGACAGGCCTTAAAGGACATAGGAAAAATTTGAAATCAGAAGACAGAATAGCACTATTATGCTAAGCAAATAATTACTTAAATAATAAAAATGATGATTTCCTCTTCAAAGATAGCTCCTCCTCTTTGTGTTTTTTTTTTTCTTTCTTTATTATGGTGATCAATCCTGTCTGGTACCAAGACTAGTCTCAGATCAATGTGTGTTTGTGAACTAGGTGACCCAGTCCCTTCAACACTAATAAAGCATGTACTTGAGGTCCCCACTTTATGCCAAGCATTATCCCCCAATATCCTGGCACTTGCCCATAAAATCAGAGTGGCCCAGGCTCCACCCTTACCTGCTTCCCATCCAGAGTGTACAGGCGCTTCACCACACCCGAATCCAGCTTGATAGCATCGGTAATGTCAGTGAGAACCTGCTCGAAGGAATGAGCCGTCTTCTTGTTCAGCAGGATCCTGACAGCCTTCCGTGGCTTCACCCCACTTCTGATGATGGTGACCAGCTTGGGTCGGATGAAATCCTTGTTCTCCCGAACCTCTGAGGGTCCTCCCTTGGCAGTGGCCAGTGAAGATACTGCCCGGGAAGCTGAGGTGGTCTTGACGTTCACGGACCAGTTGGGGTTCACATTCTTGGTGTACTCCAACTTCTTAAAGGGCTCGATAGAGCCGCAGACATAGCTTTCACCTGAGGAAGAGAGAGGACATTTCAAATTTACACCTCAGGGAAGCCATTTCCTTTCCCTATGCTCAGTCTTTCATGTGTCCATTTCAAATCAGTGGCAAGAATCACCTATGGCTTTCAAATCAATGGAAGAATGATAGAGAATTAATTTAAAACACTATTTCTCACTTCCAATATCTTTCTTTTGATACAGACCAACTTCTTGGGAAGGAAAAAACAAAAGAAAATAATCATTTCTCTCCCTCTGGTTGCTGATAGAAATACCAATATTTCCACTTCTGACGGAAAAAGGACTGGAATTCAAAAATTGAGATTATCTGTTGATATTTGAGGGCATTTAAATTTTCAGCAAACTTCAGCATTGGGAGCACTTACATCTGGCACCTGAGATGATTTGAAAACTAAAAACAAATGGGTACACAGCTTCTTAAAATAGGTAACATATAAGTCTAGTGAGTATAATACAAAAATTCTGTTTAGCCAGATAAAATTGTAAAATCCAGCAAAGATAATCAACCTTCTTTTCTGCTGCCTACATCATGCTGACCGAGCCACACACAAGGAAATCCGTTCAAATGTGCTGACAGGCAAAAGTGAAAAACGACAAACTGTAGCTTCACAAATGCATTCTAATATCACAAAATGTTTATTAATTAATGACTCAAGAATATGTTAACGAAACACTCGACCTGAAAATACACAGATTATTCACCAAAGAATACAACACAGGTGCTGAGAGACCGAAAATTGTAAAATAATTGATTCTAAATACATATTTCACAGGATGAGGCAGAAACACTTTAAAATTAAAGATTTTATCACAACTCCCCCACTCACCTCCATACCTCATTAGTAAGCCTTTGTAATCAAAACCCGGTGGCCGCCAGTAAAGTGACCCATGCCTCATTCAGCACAACCCATTTACTGTTATCTAAGTCCTATTTTTAAACTAAATAATGCAAGCACTCAACGACACAGAATTAAGCAGCCACATAAAAATATCCCAACCCCAACTGGAGTTTCAAAAATAAAAAGACAGTTGGATATGTGTCATAGCTTGCTTCATATTGCTGAGGTTAAAAACTAACCAAAATGAACTTGGGGAGGAAAGGGTTTACTTCAGCTTATAGTTTATAGTCCATCATGGAGGGAAGTCAGGGCAGGAACTCAAGACAGGGACCTGGAGGCAGGAACTAAAGCAGAGGCCATGGGGGAGTACTTCTTTGCTGTGGATATTGCTATATGTAAATAAACACTGATTGGCCAATAGCCAGACAGGAAGTATAGGCGGGACTAACAGAGAAGAGAATTGAGGGAACAGGAAGGGAAGAGGGAGACTGCCTGGAGCCACTGCCAGGACAAGGAAGATGTAAGGTACCAGTAAGCCATGAGCCATGTGGCAAAGTAAAGTTTAATAGAAATGGGCTAAATATAAGAGTAAGAGCTAGACAATGACAGGCCTGAGCTAATGGCCAAGCAGTTTAAATAATGTAAGAGTTTGTGTGTTTATTTTATAAGTGGGCTCTGGGACTGGCGGGACTTGGTGGCGGGAGCTGGAGAAAAATTCTCCAGCTACAAATGGCGCCCAATGGCTTGAGTTTCCACCTTAAACCTCAGAATATTTAATAACCAATTCTAAACAGAGCCAAAAACAGGTTCCTGCTTCATGTCTCATATGGGCGGCTAGACACCGCAAAATGCGGGTTTGAACTACTGGCGGGTTCCTGGCGTGTGCACTTGACCTGCAGTATGGCAGGACTGAGACGTGTGCCAGCGGCACATTACGCTGTATGATAGATTTAGTCTTTACTAGTATATATTTTTAAAAAAAGAGGTTTCTGGGCTACACACTACTTTGATAAAAAGCGTAGACCCACTATTTCTGAGAGTTACAGCTCCCAGAGCTGGCAGAAAATGGACCACCACCATGTTGGGAAACTGAAGTGGGTGGAGCCAACAGCGACAGCACCATTTCAGTCTTAGAAGGCTGCAGTTTATTTAAATCAATAGGTTCACAATAAGACTGATTCAGATGGAATAGTTCACAATGTGTGTAAAATGTATGTAGGCTTAAAAGAGAGAAAAAACAAATATATACAGTTATATAAACAAATAGATAGTTTTTAAAAATAAAGTCTTTAAAGAAACATTAAAGGTAATAAGCCATGTAAAGAATGGCTATCACACAGAGAATCTGGATTATGTTGTCTTTGATATTCGTAACTGAAGAAAAACATTTGATTGTAAAAGCTGTTGAGTTATGCCAAAATGTAAATTTTAAAGGTACCTTGACTTCAAAATTTGGATATAAGGATATGTTGCTTTGGAAAAGAGTCTCTGCTTTTGTTTCCACAGAAAGCCAGAGACTATGGATTTGTTCCATATTAAGATACATCAGGTTTGACCAGCCAAGACCCCCTGAAAGGTCTCCAGTGACACCATAGCCCAGATGATTCAACATCCAGAATGGTTTCAAGGCAACTGGCTCAGACGATACAGCCTCACAGACTATTCCATGATCCTAAAATTTTCTTTGTGTCCCCATAAGATACAGCGCCCCCCTCCAGCAGGAAGTAGTAAGAAAAGCTACGCCCAAATTCCCAAATATACCAAGCTGGCTTTAGAGATGGAATTGGCTCACTCCCCCTCTAAACCCAGACATATTGCTCAAAAAAAAAAAATGGTTAAGAGATTCTTGTGTCCCAAATCAGAAGAGCCCTCTGGTGTGGGACAGAGAAAAACCAATATTTTTATTTAAAGCAGGTTGATTATAAATACAATCTCTTTCTAAAAAAAAAAGGGGGCTAGTTTAGATATGATAGAATGAAAGGGTAGATTAATGAACCTACTTTTAAAGAGTAACAACTTGTTTAAAATGTTTTACATTGCTATAGATTTTAGTTTATTGATACAAATTTAAACTTAATTTTGTTATACTATATATATGTTTCTATTCTTGTTTGAGGTATTATGTTTATGTAACTCATTTAAAATTGTAATGGATAATTAAAAAATAGATTAATAGTTAGTCATCTATGATAATATTTGTAGCCATGTTAGTTAAGTCTTCTAGGTATACATAGATATATTTCAGATAGATAGGTAGTCTTCAAACACTTCAAAGACCTACAAAATATGGCATTTAAAATGTTTTAAAAATTTAGACTTTTTGGACAGTGAGACATGTCTGCTCCTGACAGCACTGATTTACTTCAGAGAGGAGGATGGGCATCGAAGACACTCCATATGGAGTTTATCTTCACCTTGACAAAAATAGCCATTTGGGCAAGAAACTGTTCTTGCCTGGACTGCTTGATCAACTGGACATGCAGGACCCATAGAAAGGTGACCACTGAACTTTGCTTGACAAAATGGTCCTTCAGGTTCCTGCTTTGCAGAGAAAACTTCCAGACATTCTACAAGACACAGAGAAAAGTGAATAAGAGACTCTAGGCCTGTGGGCTAAAGACAGATGCCCCAACTTTACAAGAAAACTTTGGATGACTGTCCAGGCTCAGCTGTCTCTGTCTACCCTGCAAGATTCCCAAAAGTTGCTTGCATCCTTCTCCCATTTCTCAGGCAATATTATATCCTTCTGAGGTCTTTGATATGGTTAAAGACTAGATTCTTACAATTTTTCTTAGTTATAATAAAAGATAAGTTAGATATAAAACCTTAAACTCACAAATATAAGACAGATAAGATCTCTTCTTTAATATTGTAACTGTAATTCTTGCTTGATAATTGTTTTGTTATATGTAATTTTACTATGTTAAAGTTAAAACCTTCCTTTTTAAAAAAAAAAGAAGAAAAGGGGAAGTGCTGTGGCTATCGCTATATGTAAATGAACACTGATTGGCCAATAGCCAGACAGGAAGTATAGGCGGGACTAACAGAGAAGAGAATTGAGGGAACAGGAAGGGAAGAGGGAGACTGCCTGGAGCCACTGCCAGGACAAGGAAGATGTAAGGTACCAGTAAGCCATGAGCCATGTGGCAAAGTAAAGATTAATAGAAATGGGCTAAATATAAGAGTAAGAGCTAGACAATGACAGGCCTGAACTAATGGCCAAGCAGTTTAAATAATGTAAGAGTTTGTGTGTTTATTTTATAAGTGGGCTCTGGGACTGGCGGGACTTGGTGGCGGGAGCTGGAGAAAAATTCTCCAGCTACACTTCTTACTGGCTTGTTCTCCATGGTTTGTTCAGCCTGCTTTCTTATAGATCCCAGGACCACCTGCCCAGGGGTGGCATTGCCCACAGTGGGCTGAGTTCTCCTACATCAACCATTAATTAAGAAACTGTCCCTACAGACTTGATACAGGCAATTCAATGGTGGCACTTTCTCAACTGAAGTTGCCTCTTCTCAGACGACACTAGCTTGTGTCAAGTTGAAAAAAAAAAGCTAACCAGTACAATATGTGTGCCAACATTTATTTTGCTAAGGGTTTTTAACACTTCTTTCAAACATGTACATCATGCCCCATAAAAACCTATAAAACTAGAAAACATTTCTCCATCCCCCTTCCTTGGAAGAGCCTGACTCATCCCAAGTATATTTCCCCAGGATCCAAGTAGATATCATACATACATATACATGTGCATGCCCATATGCATATACATATATGATGCTGTGACAGGGGTGTTTTCAAAGTTTGTTAAAGAATTATGAACTCATCCGTGGGAAGAGCTATGTGGAAATTCGGACTCAAAACTGTGCTATGTAAGCATGTGACCTTGGACAGGTCCCTTAGATTTCAGAGTAGTGGTTCGCTCAATGAAACTTCACTGAGCTTTTATGAAGGTCAAATTAGAAAGCCTGGGAATGCAACTTAGCACACACATAGCCCAGAGGCCTGGGTTCATCCTTAGTATTCACCCACCCCTGGTAGACAGTGGAGATGAGAGTATCACAAATGCAGAGTTGCTCTGAAAGTGACCAGAGGCAGCTTTACTCTTGACCATGAAATAGGCTTAAAAGGACAGTTAAAACAGTAAGTTGGCCATACATCAAGTCATGTTCTGATGCATGCCATCTCACCTATAAATCTCACCACAGCTTATGAGTCCAATACTAGTATGCCTCTCATTGTAGGACACACTGAGGTACAATACCCTAGGTAGCTTGTTCAAGGTCACATGACTAGCAAAGATGAAAGCAAAATTCAAACAGTGATTGGTCTGACTCCAGAACCTATGCTCTTACTCGTGATTCAATGTGTGTGTGTGTGTGTGTGTGTGTGTGTGTGTGTGTGTGTGTGTGTATGCCTCTGAAGAGAACACCTGTCTGAGCTGAGATAGAAGAGAAGCTGTCCTTGTTAGATTTTTGATTGTTCGTTTCTCAACTTGACACAAATTAGAGTTGTCTGGGAAGAACCTTGATTGAGAAAATGTGTCCATCAGATTGGCCTTTAAAAATGTCTGTAAGGAGATTTTCTGACTGAAGACTGACGTGGGAGGGCTCAGCCCACTGTGGGTGATGTCACCTCTGGGCAGGTGGTCCTGGGTTATATCAGAAAGCAAAATGAGTAAGCCACAGGAGCAAGCTGGTAAGCAGCACTCCTCCGTGGCCTCTGCTTCAGTTCCTGCCTCCAGGTTATTCCTGGTGTTTCTGCCCTGACTTCTCTCCATGATGGACTATGAGATGTAACCTGAAATAAACCCTTTCCTCCCCAGTTTGCTTTCGGTCATGGTGCTTATCACAGTGACAAAAAAGCTAACGGAGACAGAAGAAAACAAGGAGTACAGTTAGGTCATAGAAAGGTGAGGTGGTGAGCTTCTTTTTCCATTGTTCAAAAATTTTCTACAATGTTTATT
Organism: Peromyscus eremicus; assembly: GCF_949786415.1. Classification (NCBI taxonomy): domain Eukaryota; kingdom Metazoa; phylum Chordata; class Mammalia; order Rodentia; family Cricetidae; genus Peromyscus; species Peromyscus eremicus. The sequence goes on from NC_081421.1 coordinate 2,253,890, forward strand.
GTAGAAGTATGCATTTCTCCTTCAGTCCTGAAAATGGGTGAGATTGTAACTCCACAGTATTAAAGTCTTAAAAGCTTTCATATAGCAAAGGAAAGGAGAGAATAAGTTGAAGAAATGTCTCAGTCAGAAAGAACAAAGCTTAGTATCGTCTTGGATTTGAAAGGTAAGAGGGAGAGAAGTCAGGAGTGATATTAAATAAGGCTCATCTTATTCCATTCAGGCATCTATGTCAGAATGCCATGGACAAGGCAGTTTACAACTGCCAAACATTTCTTTCTGGAGGTTCTAGAAAGTGGCAGTCCCAGACTGAGACTCTGGTGGATTCACAGGGCCCCTTCCTGGCGGATGGCACCATCCTGCTGTGGGAATGGACAAGGCAGCTCCCTTAGGCCTCTTTTATCAAGCATGTACTCCTGTTTGTGAATCCATCCTCATGACCTAGGCACAAGGTTTCTGTGTCTTAACACCATCACACAATGGTTATGTTTCAACATAGGACCTTTTGGAGTTTGCAAATATTAGTAACCCAGCAGGTAGTGACATCACCCAGAGAGGTCTGTGACAGGAGAAGAGAAACAGATTCTGGACAGTGGCAAAGGGGATTTCACATGACACTGCTGAGCTGGAAGAGACTAAGGGGTCATTTCAGCTGTACACAGCCAGGCAGCTAGAGTGCAGAAGCGAAGTCTGGTCTGGGGAGACGGGTCATTATTTAATAGTGGCCTTAAAATAATGGGAGCTGGGAAGATCACAGAAAATGATCCAGAGGCAGGAAAGTGGAGGGAGGGCACCATGTCTAAAGTGTGGCAGGTAAAGAAGGAAATAGAAAATCACAAATAGGATGCCACAGCAATAATCACTACAGCCCCACTGATCAATGCCTAGATGCACAAGGAGAGACAATGTGTCTGCAGGGACTCGAGGGTTCTCCTACGATACTTACTCATTGCCGAGAGGAACACGGTAACATTAGAATAAAGATTTACCCAAAGTTGCTGACTCCAGGTAAGGCATATGGGCAGAAATGGCACCCCAGAGGGATGTAGAGTTCCTTCTGTGGAATCTCTATGCCAAACGCTCAGTACCGAACCAACCATCAGACAACATTCTGCAGGCTAACAAAACAGTGTTCAAAACTCTCAAGGACTGCCATCACTTGGCAGAAGTAACAGACATGGCAGCTAAATGCAATGTCTGTTTGCATAACAATAAACTTCCCGACCTCCATGGGAGAGCTGACAGAACTCAGTGCTGTGCCATGTTGCTCCATCCATTGAGTTAGGTTGTAGACCTTCCATTATAGCAGTTGGCCAAAGGATGAACAAGGCACCCATCTTGTTAATGTCTACATAAAATATTTGTAATTTACGCAAATGATTTGATATTTAAAAAGTAAAATCTAATCCTTAACTCACATATTCTATCCGTACTCTTTCTTTTAAAATATTTTAATAGGAATGCAACAAGAAGATGAGGAGAAATGACTTTTTGACCTCAGAGCACACAGCACACAGCAGACATAAAAGAAAGCCATAAATTAAAAAAGTAGCATATTTGAGTATACAAATTTTAGTATAAATCTACATGACAGAAAACACAATAAACAAAGTCACTAGATTAAGATGAATCTAGAAAAATCCACTCATTAAAACAAAGGACTAACACTTTTAAAAGAAAAATAGATCCTATGTCAGTTAAGATGATGCCAATGTGGCAGAAAAATAATAAAAGGTACAAAGCAAACGGCATAGAAAAATATACAAATGCCCCTTAAACACATGAAATGATGGAAATTAAAACCATAACAAGATAGAAGTGTTTTCTTGATATATTAGCAAATGACAAGACATTTGACAACATCATCTCCTTGAGGGTGGTCAGAGTGGAAACTGTAACCACCTTGGTAGGCAAAGATTCTCCAGTAGTCTTTTACCTCCACACAATAGTTTTCTATGCAGTCATCCTAAAGTGAACCACCAACAGGAATGGGCAATATATATCCAAGTGTGCTCACTGCAATGCTATTTGTAGCAACAAAGGGTTACACATATCTTAAAATCTCATCAAGAGAAGGCTAGTTAACTAAATACCCATATAAGGAATATGGTGAAGTAAATAAAAAGGACATACTTGTTCAAAATGTTTCTAATAAGAAAGGATTTCCAAGGTAGTAATGTTAAGTGAAAAGCAAGGTACAGAAAGGGATGCATTTAAATTTAACATTCTGGATTAATTACATGTAGATTGTAATACGTTTGGTCACACTAAGAAAGGATTGAAAAAAATAAAAAAGGAAAAAGACAACTATTACACTCATTGCCTTTGGGGATTTTTATGGCAAGCCTGCTTTAGAGCTTTACAGAAAGGAATTTTTAAGTTATTTGACATGTCATAGAGAGGCCCAGGGTGTTTGACATGTCAGAGAGAGGCCCTGTGAAAGTAAATGAGCTATGGAGAGCAAAGTCACCACACCAAGATAGAAAGAAAACCATCCTGAAAGACAGACAAGCCAAAGTCAGGGCAGGAGAGAAATCAGTTAACTGCTGGGTGAAATGCAGTTGATTGGACAAAGCATTTCCTGTGGAGTCAGGCAACGTGCGCAAAGACATGTGTGGGGATGGAGGAAAGGGAGGGGGGATCCCACTGTTTCCAGCAGTACTGATCCAACAGGCACAGACTTATTGATGTCCAAGGACTCACTATCTGTGTCATCTGCATCTTGAGAAGGCTCTGGCCCTCCAGCCTCACAGATGTAAATGCAGGGGAGGAACCAGCCAGCCATTGTTCAGGATCCTGCCACATCTCTCTCCTGAGAGTCTGAAAGACTTAGGTGTGGTACTCTGATTTCTCCACAACAGCTGTATCCCAAAAGTAGAATCAAAATGGCTCAAAACTGGGGAAGGAGGTCACACCCTAGGTGAGTCACTGCCCAAACAGGGCTGCAATACAGCTGTCCTTAGTGAGCATCATGGTTTGTGAAAACTTATCAAGACTGTTTTGATAGCAAATCCTTGGAAATGTCACCCTTAAGTACACATGTGTACACACATGTCAGCATGCACATATAATACAGACATAGACGCACATTCGCTTGTTTGTACAGACATACATTCACTTGTTACATAATTTGTGCTCAGAGCCACTCTATCAGTGTGCCTGGAGCACACTGATGCATAATGATCAGAGTCTAATAATAAAACAGAGAAAGTGCCCATAAGATTTATAAATAAAGCCAGCATTTGTCATAGTTACTTGGAATTTTTAGCCTGAGATCAAGTGAGAAAGAACAAACTTTAAAAAATAATTGCAAGCCAAACACACGAATCACTACACCAACTGAAGGGATTTAAATTAAAACTCAAACTTTGTCACACTGGGAGGGGAAATAGAAAGCTGATATCATGAACTGATGTCTGCATGAATTAGTTTCCGAAGTGGGGGATATGGGCCTAATGAGGATGAAGCAATGTTTTGCATTTTAATGGGCTAAGCAAAACCGTAATAGACAAAAAAGTAAATATCAATGAATTCCCAGCTATTTCAACATAAGTGCAGCTGCACGCTAATTATGAATAAAAAAAAAAGTTTTAACTGAAAGTTTAAAAAAAATGTAGACACATACATGGCACTAAAGATACCATTCAACCAGAAGAAAAAGGTATATTTAAAAAACAACAAAATGTTAAACCCATCTTAAACATCAGAATATTCCATCAGCAGTTACTTTATATTAGTTGGGGAATGGGGGGAAGTATTGAGAGAAAGTCCAAAAGTGACTTTAGGAGCTGTAAAGACAGCTCAGTGGTGGAGAGCACTGGCTGCTCTTTCAGCGGACCCAGGTTCAGTTCTCAGCTCTCACATGGTATCTCACAACCATCTCTAACTCCAGTTTCAGGGTGTCCGACACCCTCTTCTGGACTCTGCAGGTGCTGTCCACACATGGTGCACACACATGCATGCAGACAAAACACTCATACACATAAAATAAATAAATATTTTTTAAAAGATGCCTGTGTTCCTGAGATCAGCAGCTTCTGTACTTAGAAGTAAATGAATAATAAAAACATTTGCAAAAAAAAAAAAAAAGTTTTCCAAGAAATAGTAGAAGAAAAAAACGTTTCCTTGAGATCCACTACCAGGCAGAGGAATAGGTGGTGGTCTCTGGATAAATTTGTACTCGAATGTCTGCCTTCCCAGTCCATCGGAAGACAATGGACACACTGGAACAGACACAAGAGTGCCTTTTGCAGGAGCCAGCGAAACAGCATAGTGCATCTTAGCACCTGCCTTCCTGACGTTCTAGAAACGAGTTCAAATCTTACCTCTCCCATTTCCCGATGTGTGGTTTTTCCCCTCTCAGGATTACTGTGTGAACCATAAGGACTTGGACACTCAAGAGGACTCTGACTAGGACTGAACACATGCTCAGTAACTTCAGCCATCACAACTGTCTTCAACCAAGACAGCAATAACTCAGAGCAGGCATTATATTATAAACAGGAGATGAGGAGAGATGGCGGTGACCAGTCATGTCACTGCTAGACAGGCAGTATGGTCACCAGCCACTCCCATGGCCACTCTTCGACCAATGGCAATGGTGAGTCCAGACCAACTTTGAGCAGAAGCACCCCTGCCTTAAGATGCCACACAAGTGACTCTAGGACAGAAGGAGGCATCAACCCCCCAACTATCGAGGACATGCTGAGATCTGAGCGCATTTTTTTTTCTATAACATCATTACTCCACACAGGATGTCTTGGTGACTGGTCAGATACCCGACCCATCTGATCTTGCTACAGAGCGCTTGGAAAACACCACCAAATGTTTTACTTTCCCTTGTATTTACCAAGGTCGTACGAAGGACATGGCACAAAAAATCAAAGTTGACACAGAGAGACTTCACGTCAGTCTTCCTCTTTAATTTGCTGGAAGTACCAACCTCTGAATAGAAGGAAAAGAGCCAACGCTACAGGCGTCTTGGCAAGGCGACAAGCCACCAAAGAGATGTGAATTCCCGAAAAGTAAACACACAAAGCTCAGGCTGCTCCACACCGGCTAGAGTCCAGTCATACTGTGCCTGGACTGGCACTCCTGCAGGGGGACCAGGAGAAAGGGGGGTCACATGCAAGACCCAGCTACAGAGGAAGACGAGGGGGCTCTGCCTGTACGCAGCCATGTGGCTGTAAGCCTGGACTCCAATGAGGCAGGATGGAATGCTCCCTGCTACCTATACAAGCCCAGGACCCAGCTGGACAGTGGGACCTGGCCAAATCCTGCTGGATGAAAAACAGAGTGACAGTAGGCTGTATGTGGTCTGATGGTGCCGCCCTCTTTATCCTCACCTTCAGAACTTAAGCTCAGAACGACCTCTCCAAAGGAATCTCAGGGATACTCAGTACCGGTTATTACACCCAAAGTCATTAAAATTGGTTATGATTTCTACAGCAACGAAAGACTCCATGCTGTGTTCAAACGATGATGAGCCAAACCTCATCCTTGGAACCGAACTGCCCTGTTTTCACATGAAATGCCCACAACAGATTATCTGTTAGAACGTACTGGATTTTAAAATAATACGAACAGACTAATTTCTTCTTGTTCTCAAATGCCACAGGAAGACAGTCACCCTCCTCAGGAGGCACCCAGGGGAAAGCATTGTTAGAAGACCCCATTTTGGTCCAGCAGTCACCACTAGCTTATCGTACAACCACAGACATACTATTTGGGTTTCTTGGTCTCAGGTCCCCAGTGATGAAATGAATGGGTTTTATATCTTTCCAAGGTCCCTCTCCACTCTAAAATTTCATATCCACACTTCAAGACCCTTTGGGCATCATGATCCAAAAGTTCAGTTGGTGTCTTAGAAAGACCACTGACCTGTGCAGCTGAGGACACAAAAAGGAGCTTTTAAGAGTAACAGGACATGGGTTTGAGAAGGCGGACAGGATGCTTTGGGAGCTGACACCTTTTCCTTCTGCCTGTCATTATTAGGGGATACCTGGCTAATCACCATTCTCTTTCTTTTCGTTTTTCACAGAACAGGAAACTTAAGCATGTTAAGCAGTAAGAGGCTCCTAGGCATGGGCTAACAGATAAGTGACCCTCAGTGGCCTCAGTGGCCTGCAGGGTCCCCAGAGGCTCTCAAAAGCTCACCTTCCACCAGCTGGTCCAGGCTGGAGATCTTCTTGAGTCCATCGATGGTGTAGATGGTTCTCACCCCCTGGGGCAAATTCACATTATCCGAGAGAGTTCGGGTCAAATCAGCCAGCAGGGCCTCGAAGGATCGGAAGCGGTCTGGGGAGATGGCGTACACAATCCCTTTGAAGTAGCGGTCACCATTTCTGTAGAATCGAACCTTCTTGGCTTTCTTCTCGGAGCTGAGCGTCTGCAGCGTGCGGGTGCGGTAGAAGCTGCAGTGGGCGCTGTGTGTGGGACTGGGCAGACCGTTCACCCGGGACCCCCGGCTGTACCTCTGCGCCTTGTCCCGCTCATCAAAATGCTCCAACTCCATATCTCTGCCGAACGACATGACTGGCTTGTGCGTGGAACCTGCGAGCCCCAGAAAGAGACATAGACCCGGTTACCTGAAGCTCGTGGGTTGAGAGGCTCTGAGAGCAGCTGGGAGGAAACATTGCCGTGACTGGTGATGTATTTGGGTTGTGGAGTGGGAGAGAAAGAGGAGGAGGATAAGCAAGGAATAGAAAAAAAAGCAGATCTCAGTGCTAACAGCCTATTACTCAACCAGAGTTTGGTTATACACACTCCCACCGCTGTCTGCCTGCCATCCCTCAGGCTGCCGTCGTCATACCCTCTCAAGGTGTCACCTGCATATTTCTAAGTGGAGAAACTGAGGCCTGGGGTATTTCCTCTTACGTTTCTCCGAGTAATACAGTTGAGAGCTATTTCAATCAGGAACGTCCTTCCCCACTCCCACACTCCAGCTTTGCCTGATGGTTCGTTCCTATGAGCTGTGCCCAGGTAGTGTGCTAATCCCATAGGCAGGTAGAAAAATGAGCAGGCTGGGGAAATGAAGCGGGTAGCATTTGGTGGTCAGACTGTAGGAGCTTTAATTAGTGTGTGCTCCCTACCGCCAAGTGGAGAAGAAATTGAATCAATGGGAGGTTCTACCTACTTTTAAGGAAGACTTTGAACATAAACACGTATCCCATATGCTAAAAAGTGACCTCCCCTCAGACCTTTTGCTTGTTCTTGGTAATAAAATGGGCTAGAAAGAGAAGATGACAATAAAGAGGGCGGGTGAGAGGAAGAGGAGGGGGGAGATAAGAGGAAGGTGAGGAGAGAGAGGGAAAGGATCGGGAAGGGGGAAAATGAAAGATGTGTTTACTTGGCAATATAGTTCGCTGTCCACCTAAGGATCACTCTATCTCTGTGGTTAAGGAAGCCAAGGCTTCATTGAGGCTGTTGAACGCACCTGACCCAGTATTAACTATATAACTTGAGAAATCTACTTGATTGGCACCTGTAAAACTCCGTTACAAAGAGGAATAAGACTAGCACCTACTTCATCATTCATATTAACTACTAGTACACACAAAGCTTGCATGCGATGAGCACAGATTTGTTTAAATAAAGTATGCTTTCTATTCCTGACCCTGGCCCAGAGATAACTAGTAGAGACAGAGCCTTCTCCTACCTGCTCTTGCAAGAAAGGCATCTGACTGCCATACCATGAGCCTCTGGAAAGGAGATCTGAATGGCCACAGTCCCCAGTCTGCTTTCTATGGGGCCCTGATGCAGCAAGCTGCTTATTGGATGAACCATTCTTGATAGAAGTTAACTGATAAAGAAATTGTCCTCCTTGCGGGAAGAGCAGAGTTTCAGCCCAACAATCTGGAAAGTGGAAAAGCCTCAGGATACATTTTTAATGACAAAATTCCAGACACACTGAGATAGACTATAAGTGTGATAGATGTCTGAAGGAAGAACAAAGCTCCCTTGTACTTCCCAAGTCACTGATGGAACGTTTCCCCAAACTCAACAAAACTACTACTTGTGACTAGCCTTTCACTTTCAGCAAATTGACTCCTGAGCTATTCAGAGTGGGTTTATGTATCAGTTGAATGAATCAATTTAATTTAAAATTTGTGATAAACCAAGCATGATGGGCCATCTTCAGCTACATAGTAAGTTTGAGGGTCAACCTGGGCTACATGAGACCCTGTCTCAAAAAGCTCTAAATTAATTAGTTAGTTGATGAACTAAAACTTGTAGTAAGGAAATTCACACACAAAATCATAACTAGAGAATTTGCAGTCCAGAAATGAAGTAAAATTGGTGTCTAGGATACAGTGACCCTAGGATTCAGCGATCAGTTATATAATGCGTTAAAATCGACACAAACAAAAACCTCTTCTAAAACTCACACGAGGCAGCTAGTCTCATCAAAGCTAGGTCTGGAAAACCGAATTTACCCAGAGTCTCCAAGTTACAGTTGAGGGAGATGAATTTTCAAGTTTGATTTCTCTTGATTCCAAAGTAGGTGCTCTTCGCCCCAGCCCTGTGACACTAGGCCCTGGTCCCATGGAAAACATGAGTTTTGTAGCTATCACACCTGTCTAACTCGGTGACTTGGTGCTGAACACCTAACCAACCAGGAGCTCTTGTGTTGGAAAGTCCACTGAGAGGCCTGGGTGGGGGGGAGGGGCACAAAGGGATCACAGTAGGATTAAAACCTCAGTTTGAGTTCAGTGCATCTTCTCTTCCAACAGAAAAACTGACTCTCGTGTCTCAAATAATCAATCATAATCTAATTTTGCATCTTCATTAAAACTCTACAAGCTATGAAGTGGTTTTGTTGATTTTGAAGTAAATAACTTCAAAAGAGTCACCACTGGGACCAATCCTGTAGGTGTTAGCTGCACAACAGAACCAAAATTCTGCTCCGATATTGGTACCTGCTCCTACTTTGTCCATATATTTGTTAATATGTCTTCAAAAAGGTGTGCGAGTTGAGAATGGGAGTTGAAAAAATGGGGGAAGGGAGAGAGGGAGGAGAGAGAAAGGAAGAGGGAGGAGGGGGGAGGGGCGGGAAGGAGGGTTGGAGAAGACTGCTCTGTTAAGCCCACTCAGTACTCTTCAGAACTCCCCAAGTGATAAAGGTCAAGGTGGTGTTTGATTGGATTTCCTTCCTTTTTAAAGGCATTGGTCATTCTTCCATTCCTAGAGGCTTCCTTCCAAGTAGATATAAACAAAAAGAAATAAACAGAGACCTAGCAAAGGGTGGCACAGTGATGTGACCAGAGACAATGGAAATCAAGTACCAAGGGTCTTCAGCCTTTCACAGTCGCCAAGAAGTGTTGGCAGTTGTTCAAGCTGGGAGTGCTTTTAGGAACAAGAATCCAAACGAAGTGAAAAAAGAAAATGACTTAAAAGAGAGAAGAGTTTGTTTGGTTGAGTCACGGGTTCATCCAGGGCAGGGATTACCTCTCCTGCTTCCCATCAGTGAGCAGGAGGAGATGGTGCCCCCAAAGCAGAACTATGCTCAAAAGGAAATTGCTGTCAAGGCCACAGATTTCACTAAGTGAAGGTCAAAGCCTGCCCTACACATGTTGGTCTTCCGGTAGTCATGTGTGGTATGAAAACAGGTGCTCTGTCCTTCACCTCTGCTGGCTCAGCTTTCAGAGACTTAGTTGTACATGTGAACTAAGAACTCCAGAAGAAAATTCCCTGGGCTTCCACTTCCTGTAGAGGATGGTGGCTAGAGCATGCCAGACCTGCATTCACAGACTATGAGTGGCTAGAGGTCTCGAGATGTGTACTGGCACCTAGAAGGTACTCACAGCCCTCAGCCACAGAGACCACAAATCATGGGTGGAGAAGAATGTGAACATTTCCTATAAATATCACAAAGCCAGAAAAGCACCATTGTTCTCTGTGAGATTTCTCACCATTCTGGGGAATAGCTATATTCACCTTTCTCTCTGTGAATGAGCTCACATTTCAGCAATTTAGAAACACACACACACACACACACACACACACACACACACACACAAGAATCTAGCATAAACCCTAGGTACCACATCTGGAAATCCAAGGCATATTTTAGCAGTTTGATTCGGATTCAGGTGAATAGAAATACATGGAATAAAAGACACACGCGTGCATCTTCTGAGTGCGTGCACCACCCCAAGCCAACACATCACAGGATGTGAGCATCTTCTAAATTTTCCTGCATATGACTTCTCTTGAAATTTCTCCTAACCTGCATTCATGCAACATTCGATACCTGAAATGCTGCCCTACTTTCCTTTCTCATTGAAAGGCGATATATTTAGGAACAGTCATGACACGTTTTTTTTTTTTTGGGGGGGGGAGGTTTGCGGAACACCCTGTAGTGTGGCAGCTGAGAGTGTGTGCACAGTAACCTGGGCACACATTCACAGGTGCAGTCAGAAAGGGAGCCGGTTTGAATGAAATCTTCTTGTTGCTTCTCTCATCCACTAGCATTTCCTTGCTAAATCCAGCGGTGATGCCTCGCAAAACCTGGTTTTCAAAAGCAGCCTCTTTTGTGGGGCAATGCGGCGCTGTGTGTGCGCTCCCCCTAGGAAGAAAATGTCTTTTCCTCTCTGCATGCTTTTAGCACTGCAGGTACTAATTCGTACACGAGGCTGCCTGGCTGTCCCCAGAGGAACTTGAGACCATGCAAAAAGGTACTTGCAACACCCACACTGCAGCCCCCTGTCACCAGGCACATGCCGCTCTCCTGGGCACTCCGGAACGCACACACAATAAGAAGCCAGGCCCAGCCACTCCTTCCTAGCCCACTTGGTTCTAGCTCCACAGCCAGTCCTGACAATGACAAGCGCCTCTTCCGGCTCCTCCGCCCCGACTCTCCATCTCCAACAACAAGGCGATGGAAAGCCTGGTGGGCCCAGCTTGCCAGACTCCCTATTTAAAGCCGGGTGGCACCAGACAAAAGAGGCAGGAGCCAGCAGCCCCGGGGCCGCGGGCACACAACGCCTCCGGGCCGGTCCAGACTGGCCAGCCCCAGGCAGCCGCCTTTCGAGGAACGGCGGGCGGGGCGGCTGCCGCCCAGTGGGGTCCACCCTGGCTAAGGCCACCAGAGCTGCGGTCAGATGGCACCGTGGGGCCTGCCCGCTCCTTCCCCAACCCAGGCAAAACACGCACCGGTCGCGGGTGGCCGCTGGGTTGTCTGTGGCCGGCTGCTGGAGATGTCCTCGCAAGGCTGGGCGCGGCTGGATCTGCGGAGCACGGGCGTCTGGGTTGCAGCCGCTAGTGCACGGATGCGCCGGGGCTGTTCCTCATTGAAATGCGGTTCTCTGCTCAGCCTCACTCCAGCCTCTCTCCCGAGGAGGGCGGTGGCGCGCAAGCTTTTCTTGTGTCTCACTCGCTCTCACGCCCTCCCTTTCCCTCCTTCTCCGCTCCGCCCTCCGCCTTCCTTGGCAGGGCGCACCCACCGTGGCTGCGTCCAGGGTCCTCCTCCCTCCTTTAGCCAGGCTCCTGGCTGCAATGATCTTGGTGATCTGGCTTGCCTGACACCCCCGAAGCCTCCCCAGTCCCTAGAAGGACGTGCCAGAGGATGGGGGCTGATTGGAAGGTGGCCGAAGGGTCTGGAAAAGAGAATATGGACAGAGATGGGTCTGAGCCAGGACTTGCGCAGGGCAGAAAGGTGACCCAGAATTGAGGTTGCCTTCCTCGAAGGAGACCCCTGCCCCTCGACACACACACCCCTGTATCTTCTAATATGGCATCATGGTTTGATACACCCTTTCCAGGATTAGGGAAGCCAGTGGGATCGCCCCTCAAAACCGCTTTTCCTGACCTCTCCCGGGGGACCAGATCTGGATCTTTCAAGTTAAGCGTTCTGATTTAACCCTCAGTACTCCTACTTGAGAAGAGCTACATTCCACTCATCATCTGCGATGGACCCCAAGACATGAGTCACGACTGAGTCGGTGACCTGCTTAGGGCTTTATTTCACAATAAGCCTTTGATATTTAAGGGTCACACTTTACTCTTGGAGGCCTCTTGGCTGCCAAGATTGGCGGTCTGTCAGGGTGGAAAGCCCCGTAAACTTACACAAGCCTTCCCTCCCAAGACAAGAATGTTCTCAGAGCCCAGATGTTCACAGCTTTCTCTGGATTTAAGTATCCTTTGGAGTTAAGTCCGGGCATTGGGAGTCCATCCTGGGTTTCTCTAAAGCCTTAGCATGGCTCAGTATACAGCCTGAATATTCAAACAAACAAACAAAAACAACAAAAAAACATCTAGTGGTTTTCAATCTTTCTGATGCTGCAACCATTTAATACAGTTCCTTATGTTGTGGTGACCCCCAACTACAAAATTATTTCATTGCTACTTCATAAGTATAATTTTTGCTACTGTTACAAATTGTAAATATCAGTGTTTTCTGATGGTCTTAGGTGACCCTGGTAAAAGGTCGTTAGAGCCCCCCCCAAAGGAGTCATAATCCGTACATTGCGAACTGCTGCTAGGCGATACATAGACATATACCAATATATGCATTTGTTTGTCTTTCTGATTCTGAACAGCTCAATGGAAAATTCAAAATTATTTTTTATCTCCTGTCCACTGGGCCCAGTTATGTATTTTACTATTGATTATTACTAAAAGTTATTCTGATATGCTTTCCAAGTATTATGTTCATACTAATTACCCTTTGTTAGACAATGCAGCTAAATGAGATGCATGTTACATAATCAACAAGAGATGGGATATTTACTTTTGAGCTCTTTAAATAGGGATAAGCACACAATGAACTCACCAATATTAACTAGGTGCAAAAGTGCCACACTCTGCTTCTTCAAATTCTAGTGCAAAATTCAGCCCCCAGGGGTAAGTCAAGAGACTGGCAGAAACCAAGTCTGTTTTACTGAGACCAGAAGTCAAGGCCTCCATTTATCCTGTGACAAATCCAGAGTGATTTCTGCCAGGTGTCTAACTAATAGAGAGGCTCCTCTAGTCCCCCCCTCCCTGCCTTGGACATGTTGTCAAGGTCATTTCATTTTCTACATGATTTATTTATTTTAATTCTATGTGTATGAATGCTTGCCTGCATGTATGTATGTGTACCACATGGGTGCAGTGGCCCTGGAGGCCAGAAGAGGATGTCATAACCTCTGGAACTGGAGTTACAGGTGGTTTTGAGCCACTGTGTCAGTGCTGGGCACCGAACCCAGGTCCTCTGCAGGAGAAGTGAGTGCTCTTATCCACGGAGCCGTCTCTTCAGCCCTCTCAGAGTAGCTTAGTAAGCATTTCACGTAACTAAAGCACATCTTACCTTTGACCTAGGGGCTTTACTTGAAAAATGAAGATGACATGTAAAAAGAAACAAGATTGTACTTGACTGTTCTAGTGGGAAAGTCTCTAGACATCATTTACCCTCTCCCAAAACTAGAATACAAGTGACAAGTCAACGAATGGGGAATCTTAGCAGCACTCTGGCCACCAAGCTATGGCCATGTTACAGCAGGAAAGCCAGCTGGGTAACCCACACCAGGACCCTGACTAGAGTGAAGCCTAAGGCTGTCCCAAGGTAGCTTAAGCCTTTAGAAAACGTAATTCGTGTTCATTAATAATTCCTAAATTTTAATGAAATGTAACCAGTAAGTACACAATTCAAGGAATTTTATTTGTATTTCTTTTAAAAACTAGTTTTTCATTCTTTGAGAATTTCATACAAGGTATTTTGATCATATTCCATAATTTCTCCTAGATTCACCCTCACCTCCCCTACCTATCCAATTTCATGTTTTCTTTTAAATCCTGCCTCCCTAAAACCCCCTCCCACCCACCCCCACCCAGCTGTTATGTAACAGCTTCCTCCTACGTTGAAACATTCCATCCTGCTGGAATCTCCTTAAGCAGGAAGGTAAATGGCTCAAAAAAAAAAAAAAAAAAAAAAAACTTGACCAGATTCACTAAGCTCCTCCCTGCCAGGGTTAACAATAACAACCGAGAATCCCAAACTGTGAAGAAGACTCTCAGGAGACCAGATCCCTTTCTGGAAGAGGTTTAGACCAGAGTCACTTGGGAAGGACACTCTCCAACCTGTTGAGCTGCCTACAGGCTGTGCAGGGTGCTTGAGTTTTCCCAGCTTTTGTGAACTGTCACCCATGCTTGGGTGGGCTTTGGGGATTCAACTGCCTTTGAGTCATTTCTGCTCCTATAAGTAACCAACCCCTATAAAACTCAGCAAGTTAGACTTTGGGGTATCCAGACTTTGGTCTGTCATGGGCTCCCTATCTTGGGTAAGCAGACAGGTGTGGTGCACCTACCTCCCAAGGGTTAAGTTTTGTCATACAACACCAGTCCAATTTGTGTTGCCCAACTGCCCTGTAATGTCGTCTACCTACCAGGGTCACACCATTTAAAAACAAAACCTGGCCGGGCGGTGGTGGCGCACGCCTTTAATCCCAGCACTCGGGAGGCAGAGCCAGGCGGATCTCTGTGAGTTCGAGGCCAGCCTGGACTACCAAGTGAGTCCCAGGAAAGGCGCAAAGCTACACAGAGAAACCCTGTCTCAAAAAAAACCAAAAAAAAAAAAAAACAAAAAAAAAAAAAAAAAAACAAAACCTGATTATTTCTCTCCCAACAGAGGGTGCCAGTGGCTCCTCACCTGGAGATTTTTGTCTGGCTTGAGCTTTCACGATCACTGTGAGTTCACACGGGCAACCCACCCCGTTGTGTCCTTGAAGGACCACCCTCTCTGGCTCTGACAATCTTCATTCCTTTCTTCGTCAATGGTCCCTGAGCTTTGGGGGAAGGATGTGATCAGCGCATCCCATACAGGGTCTCACTATGGAACCTTGGCTAGCCTGGAATTCACCATGTACACCAGGATAACCTCAAAGTCACAGTGATCTGCCTGCCAGTGCCTCTCTAGTACCAGGAATTAAAGGTATGTGCCACCAAGTCTGGCTCAAGAAGTTTTTATAAATTGACATTATTCCCATCTATAAGAAGAAACTGACCCCCAAAGTGACTAGAACTATATTATTTCTCTCATGAAAATCAGAAATTGCTGGAAATCTCATTCTAGCCCACTATATTATTTGCTTTGAGGTAAGCCAATGGAACACTAACTTACACAAGATCTTTCAAAACAATGACTTTAACTGCTTATTTATCTCTGGCATGGCACTCCAAACATGCTAAGGTCCAGGTTATAGGAGGTTTGGGACCTTTATAAGAACCAAGGGCCCCTTGCAAACCTGGTGAACCCTCCCTCTATAAACTCACGGTTTCCTAAGGCTCTTTTCCTAAGAGAAATTTAGTTACCCGTAGATGAGCTCTCCCCAGCCCACTCTTAACCCATACCTCTGCTCCTCAAATGCAGCTGAGATCTATTCCCTGCAGTTTTCCAGTTTGTCCCAAGTCCGCCTCTTACAGCACAGGGAACGAGTCTAACAGCCCTCACTAGCGCTTGATGTTTCTCACCCCCGTTGTGGTCTCCTAAGGCCTTCTCAGTTACCCAGAAGCCTCAGCCTCCTGCTCTTCTTTCTCATTACATAGTTGGAATCCCTGCAGCCACGTGGCTCTTGTCATCAGCTTCTAGGGACCTGAACATAGCAGAGCAAAGATGGTCCACCCAGGGAAGGCATTGACACACTTCTAATGAAGGACCCCAACATCAAATCAGTGTCCCTGAAAAGCATACCATTGAGTCATATACTGACTCAGCTAATGAATTAGAATCTCCTTGACATTCAGGTGTAGGTCTTAAAATCCCTCATTCCATATCTGCTCAGTTACATTCAGAGGAGCCCAGTATTCTCTCTCAAATGTCCTGTAAGTTATATATTGTTCTTTGGTCCTCTTCCTGATCTGTGCTGTGAGATCCTTTTGGACTCTGATTGTAATGCCTTGCACCTGGGTAGCCCCTTCAGCTGCCCATCAGGCTGATGGGCAGAGCACCAAGGCCCTCATCTCAGTTGCTAATGAAAGCTTTCAGCAGGAACATGGTCCCAGCATGCTCTGTCAGTGCCTTGCCCATGATCTCTCTGCAGGTAAATGGTGGATGTCCAGCGACTCAGTGCACTTGGGTAATTATATAGCTAGACAAATAAGTACAGAGAGGTCCAATAGTGTCTAAACTCACATTTGTAGACCTAGGATTACCTTCTTGGTGCCATGTTGAAGTCATGAATATCTACAGAGCACCTGATTTTGCAATCATCCATCCAATAAATAAGTTCTCCAACATGTCAGCCACTGTGTTGGCAAGAATAACTCAATCATGAGAGAGGTATAATAAACAGTTATAAGAAATTTATCCTGCTGTGGCAAAGCTTGGAGGGAGTCTAATGTTAAACCTATACTTACGCAAATAATCATTTAAGTCCTACAATGAAGGAGAGAATGAAGAGGTCTAATTTTCCCTTGCCCAGTGAAGAAGTAACATGTAAATAAAACCCAAAGCTAGCTTCACAATAGAGGGTAGAGTACTCTTTCCATCAGAAGGACACCCAGGGTGAAGTTCTGGTAGGAAGGTGGGTCCTAGGGGAACATAAGCAGGAAAGGGCACCTGGGGCCTGGTGGGAAGGAGAGTGGAGTACGGCCGTGGAGAAGACTGGCAGGCAGAGGCTTCAGGGTCTCCTAGGAAACAAGGAACATTACTCAAGGGTTTTGAGCAGAAAGACTGTTACAATCCAATGTGAGCATTTAAAAGTGCTTCTAGCTTTTCTGGCTGCTTTAGAGAACAGTGGAGAAGGGCAAGAGTATAAGAGCCACTTCAGTGTCCAGGTCAGAGTGGAGAGGAGAGGGTGAAAGGGAAATTTCAGTCATTACTCACAGATCCACACAGCTTTGGAAGCCTGTTGGTTAAATACGACATCTCTGAGTGTGAATTAGTGTCCTGTGGGTTTCCAGGCTGTCCTCAATGCAATAGTTTTGGAAAACAGACTCTGAAAGTGTATATTTGTATACTTCGTGTGTGTTTATGTGTGTGCTTGCACGTGGAAGGCAGAGGGCAGCCTCAAATGTTGCTCCTCAGGGCATCAGGCCCTTGTTTCATGAGACGAGAATTTGTCATTATCCCTGGGACTTGCTGTTAAGGCTAAGCTGCTTGGTCAGGACACCCAAGGATCCCCCTGTCTCAGTGCTAGGGTTACAAGGGCAAGCCACCAAGCCCTGTGTTTTAAATGATGCTGATGTTAATGACTGAGCTTAGGTCTTCATGCCCTCACAGAAAACAATTTACTGACCGAGCTGTCCAGGGCTAGTCTCCTCTATGGAGTAGTCCCTCAAATAATGAAGGATTTAAGGATCCTAAAATTAACCCCAAAATAGCTGCTACTTAGAGTGGAATTTTATTTGACTACCTTCTGCCAGAAGTTGGTTAAAGAGACAAATAATTCACTCACTGTATTCATGAAAGCACTTGTATTAAAATCTGCATCTTTGCTAATTAGCATTTCCTGTGAACTCTCAGTGATCCTATTGAGCACAAATATAACACGACAGAAATCATAACAGCTGTGTTAACACACTGGGGTGCAGCAAATTTCACCAGAAACACCACAAATTTTTGAACCTAAGGCTCAGAAAATAGTAAATATCCTTTCACTGGATCTTTCCACCAACTGAAGAATTTCATCAATAAAGTCAAAGAGCCTTGAGCAGGTTTTTAACCAATCCCAAGGTGTCTAGTAGAATATAAAGTTTAACTAAATTTAATTTTCTTTAGTGTAACTTCACATTTTAGAAGTAGATTTGTGTGTGTGTGTATGTGTGTGCTACGTGTGTTGAGTACACAAGTGTGTGAGTGCACTTGCCTGTGCAGCTATGTGTGGAAACAAAAGGCTTACATCAGGCTATCTTTCTCAATCATTTCTCTTCCTTACTTTTGAGGCAGGATCAAACACCTCCAAGATCTGTCTATCTCTAAGCCCCATTGCTGGAGTTACTAGAGCATGCTGCCACACCCAGAGTCTTTACGTGGATGCCGGGGATTTGAACTCATGGCCTCATGCTTTTGCCTCAAGTACGTTATCCATTGAGTCATTCTCTAGCCCTTGAAACAGATTCTTAAAAGTATCTTCCAGGCATCAAAACACCGTCAGAATATAAGATTCATTGTGAAGAACTTCCCAGTTGAGTTTCAAAAAAAACATCATATCACATTTAATTCAGTTTACCATGTTGTGTTGAGCCCCAGGCATACCTGACCTGGGTGCATGCAGTCCGTGGGCCTTGGGCCAGACAATCTTGTAAGGGAGTAAGGTGTGTAGCTCAGTGGGAGAGCACTTGAATAGACCCTGGGTTCAAGCCTCGGTTCTGGGAAAAAGTAATGGGACTCTTACTATAATTCCAATGCTGGTAAATTTGAAAAAAATCAAAACATGTGTACATTTTTCTAAGCTGTTTCTTCCAAATGTACATAAGACAAAACTATAATTTTAAATTTAAAAAAATGTGGGATGATACTATAATAATGCTTGGCATTTTCCGCTTAATAATTAACTCAAAACACATCAGATATAACAAAAAATGTGGATGCTATAAAACCTCTCAAACAAATTATGAAGGAAATAAACTCTTTGTGACCTCTGGCTACACAGAGGTTATTTAAAGAAAATGCAAATTGTGAACCATACAGAAGTCACTAACTTGACTTCCACAAACTTTTAAAACCTGCACTCTTATACAACTCTTAAGAAAAAGAAAAGTATATAAAGTATAAGTGTTTTCCAAAGCATGTTGATAAGAAGTCTCAATTTCAGAATAAAGATCCCTTATAGGTCAACGATAAAAACATAACAGGGGGATATTCTGATCAATACACCACACAAGAGGACATAAGAATATTCAACCTCAGTCACCAGGAGAATGCAAAACAAAACCACAATGAGACACCAGTACAGCCCCAACAGCAACCCACAGTAAGACGCTTGGAGTGCTGGAGAGGAAAAAGAGCCTCTGCCAGAACTTGTCACTGTCGCTCTCAACATACAAAGTAACACAAATATGTTGAAAAGTAATTTGCTGGTTTCTCAAGTATACAACCACCCTGCTACCCAACAATTCCAATTCTAGGCATGAAGGCTGGCAAGCAAATTTTCATGGAAGTTTTATTCACAGTGGCTAAAATTTATCCAAATGTCCAGGTAATGGTGAATGGATAAACAAATTGTGGCATAGCCATACAATAAACACTATTCAACTATATTTAAAATGGGCAAACAGGACCACACAATGCACAATGCCATGGCTCTCAAGCAGAAAAATAAGGTATTAAGTGAGGGAAGTCTGGCCCAAGACAGTTTACTCTTAACTCTAATTATATATAAAAAAAAAAAAAAAAAACTAGAAAATGAAGAAAAAAATCAGTGGTGACAGGGGCTGTAGCTGGGAGAAAGTTGGCTGTAAAGGACACACACACGAAGTTTGGGAGATAAAGGAAATATTCTATATCATCATTGGATTCTGGCTACATGGCAGTATCCATTTGTCACAACTCACCACATTACATACCCCAAATTTGTCATTTTAAACACATATAAGTTGTAGCTCAATGGAGCTGATTAAAATTTCCATATGTCAAATACAAAGTCAAAAGACAACAACAGACTAGGAGAAAATACTTGAAAGGCATAGGACCAACAAAAGCTTCTGATTCCTAACTGAAAGTTCAGGTTACTGTAAACACGACTAAGATGAACTTCATTTTCTCTCATTGGCCTGGCATTTACAGGAGAGACAGCTAAGAATTTCTGGTGAAAATGTGAGGGACAGAGATCCTGATACAACTGTGATATTCTCTTTGGAAAGCAAATTGTGAGTAAACAGAGCCTTGGATCCAGGAGACACCATCCTACAGAATTAAAAGCATCTATTTGAAAACTTTGTACACAGATACTAATTTCTGGACCTTCCCAATTTGTAAATAGGGAAATGTCTGAGTATAGAGCTACAGAATATAGTGAGCTATAGAATATCACACTGCTACTGAGGATGTGTGTTAGGCTGTGTGTACTGATGGGAATGAATACACTATTCTGGTCTATGAAAAGCAGAGCTGTAGAAATGCATACAATGTAAGCATTATTTGGCAGTGAAGATAAAGAAAACCTGTATTAAGTATCTGTTTGCATATGATCCTGTGAGTTTATAAGATTAAAAAGATAAGCATTCACCTGAAGGTATCACTTGGAGATGAGAGGAGAGACGGGTTGTCGCACCTTTCTCCACACATCCTTCTGTTAATCTCCTCTTGCCATGGACACTGGCTGCTTCGATAGTCTGGAAAGACAATAGTTCTGAGAACTGGGCACATGAAACTTACACTTTCACTCTTCTTGTTGGGAACTTTCAAAACCCTAGTGCACCACAGAGGCGTGTGACAGGGACTCGGGAACTGAGTCCGTCCTTAGTTCCAATAAAATTGGAGGTCACAAGATAGGATTGCAGGGATTTTTGTTGGTGTTATCATTTGTTTTTAATTCAGAAGGTGTGGTTCAAACAGCAAATATACACAGAGGCGGGAAAGAAGCTAGATCGGTCGACCTGAGGGCTCTTTGCTTCAGCTCTCACAGTTTTAAGGCGAAGCATGGGTAACTTGAAACACCGACCAGGAAACTGCATAGAGCTGTGACCTCGGAGAGCTAGACTCTCAGGGTGTTGCTGTTTCAGTGTCTGGTGCTAGACAGAGAAAGAAAACATTCTCTAAGAATTTAGATATACAAGCAGGACCTCATATGGATCTGTGAGCTAACTATCCAAACCTGAAACCTACTTATTAGTTCAGTCTAAAACGAAACAAGACCTGTAGGGGGAAATTAACTAAGTCCTCACTGAGGAAACATGCCATGAACATGGATGTCATGAAGCTGGACTTTCCTGAGGACTATAGATTGACGGCTTTAAAATGGTGTGAAGACAAAATAGACCCGTAAAGGAGTATTATGAATAAATATGAGCAGGAACCAAAGAGAACCAAAACTAAAATGAGCTCTGGTAAGGATGATCAACTACAAGATCAACTACAAAAAAAATGCATATGGATTCTGGAGAGACGGCTCAATGGTTAAGAACACTGGCTGGACTTCCAGAGGACCCCGGTTCGATTCCCAGCATTCACATGGAAACTCACAATTGTCTGTAACTCCAGTGTGAGGGGATCCAGTTCCTTCTTCTGGCCTCTGCAGTCTTTGCACGTGTGGTGCACATAAACTTACGATGCCCACACATATACATAAAAATAAATAGAAAAGCATGATGGTTTATGCGTTTATAACTAAAGAAATAGAAAAAAGATTAAAATTGCAGGTAATGATTTAAAACTGGGCTTATGAGAAGGATTGCAAGAAGGGATTATTTCAAAAAACCAAATATATCTTTAAAAATTACTAAAAATCTAAACAATGGCTTTATTAGCATATTTGGCAAAGCTGAAGGAAAGACTTAGAACACTAGAAAGTAGATTTAAAAAGTTAATCTCCGATGTAACACAGAGAGACAAAGAGATGGAAGACAGTAAATAAAAAATAAGAGTCACAATTGAAAAGGTAGAATGCTCAAAAATATTATCTAGGTAAAGTGCTAAAAGAGATATGAGAGACAGAATTGGAGAGGAAATGTTTGAAAACATGGCTGAACATTTTAAGAATTAATGAGTGATATTAAGCTCTAAATATGATATCCCTAAAATGTGAGAATATAAACTAAATGAATGTGTAAATGGCTATAGTAAAACTGAAGAGCACTGAAGCAGAAGGATGAGCCTTGAGCAGGAAGAGCATCTGTTACAAAGGAGTTCCACTCACTGGTTCTGCACTGGCTTCTCTATTTCCTTATTAAATTCATCAGGAATCTTCAGACAATACTTCCTGAACTTTGATGGCCATTCAGAAGCATGCAGAAAGTTAACAAACTATTTGAGTTACTACTGCATACACTCATTCCATTTAAGGTTGACCTTGTTTCAGCTTTATAAATGCATGTCTTAACAGTCTATTTAATGTCACATCTTCATGAATTTTGTTGGTAGTTTTTGCTGCATCAAATGCCCCCCAAGAACAGCATCAGTGTTTGGAAGGGAAGCCACCAGGACAGACATGTTAAAGATGGTGTCTTTAGGGGCTGAAGAGATAGCTTGGTGGTTAAGAGCACTGGCTGCTCTTGCGGAGGACCTGGGTTCAGTTCCGAGCACCTACATGGCTCATAGCCATCTGTTAACTCCCAGGGGAATCTGACACCCTCTTCTGGCTTCTGTGGGTAGTGCATGCACATGGTATGCATAGATCCAAGCTGACACTTGTACATCAAATCAAATAGTAAATAAAAGTTGGTGTCTTTAAATAGAAACACACATCAAGTAATGTTTATATTAGTTACTTGGTGAAATGTGATCAGAAGCTCATGGGAACATGACCTGAGTTTTCGTTGGTCACAGTGGCCAGGTATCTACTAATTCACGGTTCACAGTAAGTTTATAAAATGTAAGAACTGCAAATGTTGATTAGCACCTGATCTAAAAAGGAAGGAAATGGAATCAAAGCAATAGTGGGATGGCCACTGTTTATCCTGCATACCAAAGAAAATTATTCTCAAGAATGAGGTTTGCACAAAATGATTTTTCAAAGAACTTAAAGCTAAAATAATTACTTCCTATAAGTTCTCACTTTAAGAAAATTCTGCACAAAACAAATTTCTAGAATAAGTAAATGTATGTATGCTGGTATCAATACAAGTGAATAGCAATGAAAGTCATATACTAAATAGGAAAAACTCTCTAGAAAGAGAGAAGATTAATATCTAGGATCTATAAAGAACTCAAAAACTTAAGTGAAAAGCCAAGCCCAAATCATTCACTCAATGAATAGGCAAACAAATTGACCAGATAGTTCTCAGTCATTATGTGAAAACATGTTCAGCATCTTCGGCCATCCTGGTAAGGATTCAGAGGAAAGTGAACTCTTTACCCTGCTGGTAGGAGAATAAACTGTTGCAGCCGCCATGGAAATCAAAAACCTCAAACCAGAACTGTCATACAGTCCAGCTAATCTTGGGAATATATGCAAAGGACTCTAGGTCAGCACGCTGCAGAGACACTTACAGACCTGTGTTTATGGCATCATTGTCCACAAGACACCAGATGGGATCCAATCTAGATGTCTGTCAACATATGAATGGATAAAGAAACCATCTAGTAAGTTGAGAGATGCACTACCCCATCGTGGTTGCTGGTAGATGTAGGAAGGCCCAGGCCACTGTGGGCGTTACTGTCACGGGACAGGGAGCCCTGCAATGTATAAAAGAGCTAGTGAAATAGAGTCACTAAGCAGCTCTCCCCCATGCTTCCCTCCTCTGCCCCTACTTACATTCCTGCCCTGACTTCCTGCACTCGTGGACCGTTACCTGGAAGTGTAAGGTGAAATAAACACTCTCCTCCCCAAACTGCGTTTTCAGTCATGATGCTCACTGCAGAAACTGAAAGGAGACTAGAACTGCTACCAATAAAGAAGCAAAAATCTGCCTCCTCAAGAACTCAGTGTTATTCCTAAAACTATAGGTACATCAATGATCAAATTCCACAGACCCTTCCACAAATAGCTCCGGTATTTCTAACTAGTTTTCTGAATTAAAACCTAAACAAGCAAAGGAAAGGGAAAAAAAGATCAGAGAAACATCCAATTTCATAGAATCATTAAAGAAAGATCAGTGAAATCAAAAGTTTTTGGAAAACATAAGGTTGCTAATCCTACAGAGACAAGGTACACAAATCAGGGGAGAGATCACAAAGAATTACCAACTGCAGCTGTGTGGAAGGGTCTGTCACTGCGGATTTTATAAAGATGAAGAGAATAATTAGGAAATACTATGACTAACTTTATGGAAATGATCAGAGCTCATTCAAGAAGAAATAAATACCTGAAGTAATCCTGTATTCAGGATATTGAAATTGTACTTTAAAAAGCCTTCCTACAGAGAAAACTCCAAGTCCAAATGGTTTTACTGATAGGTTATGTGAAACAATTAAAGAATAGTTAATACAAACACTTCCAGAAAAGCAAAGAATAAATAACCTAGGGACAGTATCAAATCCAGAGAGAGAGAGAGAGAGAGAGAGAGAGAGAGAGAGAGAGAGAGAGAGAATAGAGAATAAGCCACTCCTGATGATAGATACAAAATTTCTAAACTAAGTTTTAGGAAATCAGCAATACAAAGGATTATATTTCATAGCTTGTAGAGTCAAGTGGGTCTTAGTCTTATCCCAAGAATGTAAAATCAATTTAACATTTACAAATCAAGCAATGTATTTACTCTGTAGAAAAAAAGGAAAACAAAAATTTTAATTTCTATAATCATTTAATAGGCCAGAGAAGCCATTTAACGAATCCTAATATCCATTCACCCATATTGAGTGTTTCTTAGCATACGCACTAAGTTCATGAGATGGTCTCCACATAAGAAGGGCACCTCCAAAAACACACAGGTATATGCAATAGTAAAAGACGGAATGCTTTGCCCTGAGATCATAAACAAGACCAGAAATTCAATCCTTTTTTTTAAAAAAAATATTTTATGTTTTAATCCTGTGTGTGTATGTGTGTCTGTGTACATGAGTGCAAGTCCCTTCAGAGGCCAGAGGCACTGGATGCTCTAGTGCTGGAACTACAGATGTTCGTGAGCCACCCGACATGGGTGCTAGGGTCCGAAAGCACCTGCAAGAGCCTCCAGTGCTCCCAACTGCTGAGCCACATCTCCAGCCAGATTCCAGGCCTTACCACTCCTCTCAACATTAAGCCAGAGGTGCAGCTATCCACCACACATAAGGCAGCACAGTATGATGATATTTAGAAATACTTAGGAATAAAAACGTAAGTAAATAGCAGCATAATTATGATCAGTTCAGAAAAACCGGGCAAGAAAAATAACTGCTCCATGGTTCCACTCACACAAAGTCAAGAAAACACAAAATGTGGCCAGGGGCTTCCTTCCTTGCATGGGGTCAAGTTCAGAAAGGAGGGGGCATAGACGCTAACAGGAGCCAGGTGTGCTGCACACCTGTAACCCCAGGCGGAGTCAGGAGGATTGGTGCAAGTTGGAGACCAAGACTGGACTCCACAGTGAACTCCAGGCTAGCCAAGGCTGTAGCCGAAACTGTCTGGATGGGTGGGTGGGTGGATTGTAAGAATGGATCCATGTTCTCCTAACACTTTCTGTTCTGGTCTCTGCTGTTTCTTTGCCATGCTTGAGTGCAGGCTAAAAATGAACAAATCACCCCAAGACATGAAATACTTCTAAAATAAAAGTAAGGCAGGGATTTCTTCTAAGAGGCTCTATAAAAAGAGCCCTGTGGGAGAAAGCAGTATCTTAAATCTTTGCGGTAGATGCAGCAATCAACTCCAGAAGACTCCTTCAGCTCCAATCAATACACATACAGACCTGGCAGCATGTCACAGGTGAGTTCTGCAGGGACCAGCATGGGGGGCCTGCACAGCCCACTGTCAGTCCAGGGTGAGACAGCCAGGCTTTAACTGCTGCTGAAATAAAACACCATGGCCAAAAACAACTTGGGAAGGAAAGGGTTTACTTCATCTTACACTTCACAGTCCACCATAAAGGGAAGCCAGGAAGGGAAGGAACTCAAGGCAGGAACTGGAACAGAGGTCACGATGCAACACTGCTTACTGGATTGCTCCCTACAGACTGCCCAGTCTGCTCTCTTATATAGGCCAGGACCACCTACCCAGGGGTGGCCCTACCCACAGTGACCTCGGCCCTCACACCTCAGTCATCAACCAAGAAATGACCCACGGACTTGCCCACATGCCAATTTGACAGGCAGTCCACAAGAGAATCCCCTTCCAAGGGGTGTCAAATTGATAGTCAGGATCAGCTTCCTCAAGGCATGGCCCTTTTAGATAGCACAGGGCCAGATTTTGTGGGAGTCAATTTGAATTTTTTTTTTTAATCTTGGTTTTAGCTGACACATTTGTAACATTCTAGTGAGATCATGCAGTTTGTCCTTCTGGGCCTGGCTTGTTTCACTAAGCATAATGTCTTCCAATTCAATCTATGTTATCATAAATGACAGGCCTTCATTCTCTGTTGTGAGGCAGCAACTCTTGGTGTGTCTAGCACCTGGACTATGTCTGCTCATTCACCGATGAGTATTTAGCTTGATTTGGTATTTTAGTGACATATGACTTGGTGTGGTGGTGCACACCTTCAATCCCAGCATTCAGGAAGCAGAGCCTGGGGGATCCTTATGAGTTCAAAGGCCAGCCTGGTTTACAGGGTGAGTTCAAGACTAGCCAAGGCTGCATAGTGAGACCCTGTCTCAAATAAATAAATAAATGAGAGAACATCCCAGCGTTCCAAGGGGAGATGGGAGGTGGAGACAGAAGAATCTCTTGGAAGCTGGAGGGCATCCTGGTGGGAACAAGAGAGATCCTGCCTTGAACAAGGAGGAAGGTGAGAATTGTTCTTGGCTTTCTGACCTTCATATGCACATCACAGCACGAGTACGCATATTCTCTCTCTTCCTCCTCTTCTCCTCCCTCCCATGCACAGGGAGGCACAAATACTTGCTTTCTGTTTTTGTTTTTATTTAAGTGTCAGTGTGTATATGGCATATGCATATGAGCGCCCAAGAGACAAGAAGAGAGCCTCAGGGCTGGAGAGATGGCTCAGAGGTTAAGAGTACTGACTGCTCTTCCAGAGGTCCTGAGTTCAGTTCCCAACAACCACATGGTGGCTCACAACCATCTGTAATGAGATCTGGTGCCCTCTTCTGGTGTGCAGGCAGAACACTGTATACATAATAAATAAATACATCTTAGAAGAAGAAGAAGAAGAAGAAGAAGAAGAAGAAGAAGAAGAAGAAGAAGAAGAAGAAGAAGAAGAAGAAGAGAGCCTCAGGTTCCCCTTGAAGTAGAGGTATAAACAGATGTGAGCTGCCCAACATGGATGCTGGGAACTGAACTCACACACTCTAGAAGAGAAGCACTGTTAACCACTGAGCCATCTCTCCAGCCCACAAGTTAAAAGATTTTTTTAAAATTTCACATGTATGAGTATCCACCTGCCTGTGTGTATGTGCACTGTGTCGTGCAAAATTTTAACTGTTTTTAAAAGTTATTTTGTGTGTCAAGAAGGTTTGCATTTTGAGCGAACATTTTACATTTTTATCATTTATAGTTCTAATAATCAGGAACTCTTAGTTTTTTTCTTACTTAACAAGTATTTCTTCTTGCACCACCATCTCCATTTTGTGTTATTAGCTCTTCACAGAGATGTTAATTTTCCATCACTTGCTGATGTTCCCCTGGTTCCCTGTTAGATGAATAAGCTCCATAGGATTCCCAGAAAGGACACTGCTTGAGCTGTTGCACACACAGACTGTTCTTTGAATAGTTTTGGTAATTGCGGGCCACCTTAGCTGTGTTAAGGGATTCTGGCACTGCCTTTGTTTTCCCTGGGCTTCTTGGAAGCCTTGTTTTGTGACGAATGTCCTGAAAGTTGGACTTAGGGAATATGATCACAGTCTGGTTCTCATACAAGCAACTTGGTTTCTTTTTCTTAGCAGTCCTAAGAACTTTCCTGGTCTCCTAGGATATACATCAGAGTTGATCCTTGCAGATACCTGGTCAGCCTGTTCATCCAAGAACTAGTTATCTTCTTATTTGTAGAATGAGATATAATATAATTCTTACATTATATTTCATAACATTATTGTGTAGGTTATTTTGTTTCTTAGGAAACTCTATTAATGTGTATGTTGGCCTTTTCCTGTCTGCTGGTTATGTCATTTTTTTTCCTGCTGATCTGTTTTGCTTTTCTGGTCTCACTTTAATTTTCTTTGTTGTTTTCCTGTCTTGATGTCTGTCTTAGTTAAGGTTTTTATTGCTGTGAAGAGACATCATGACCATGGCAACTCTTATAAAGAGCATTTCATCAGAGCTTGCTTACAGTTTCAGAGGTTCAGTCCATTATCATCATGGCGGGGAGCACGGCAGCATGCAGGTAGACATGGTGCTGGAGCTGAGAGTGCTCCATCTTGCAGGCAGCAGGAAGTCGACTGAGATACTGGGCATTATCCTGAGCATAGGAAAACTCAAAGCCCACCCCCACATTGGCACACTTCTTCCAACAAGGCTAAACCCACTCCCACAAAAATCACACATCCTAATAGTGCTGCTCGTTAGGAGATTATGGGGGCCAATTAACACTCAAATTACCACAACATCTTTTATCATATTTACATTTAATTACCTTCTCTCTTGATCTCTTAAAGTTTATCCCATAATTTATTTCTGAAATCAGTCACTGTAAACCAAAAAGAATATCACTATCAGGCAGACAATAGGCATTAGTGGGCAGATCCACCTACAGAACACCCTAGCCTCTGGGCTAGTTGGTGAGGGCACCCAGACCATAGACACGGTCTCTGTTCTCAGATAGGCAGACCAATGTGCTAACAATCAGAGGTGCAGCAATTTAAAAGTGTATAGAGCACGGTGGCCAAGGTGGAAACCTGGTTCAATCTAGATGGGGGACTGTGAAAGGCTTTTAGATAAGGCACATAGAAAGTGGTAGTAGAATGAGGATGCACATGACCTGCACATGATTACAGTTTATGCTGGGTCTCTGAATCCATTGATGGCTGTAGACAGGAGGCCCAGGAGACCTGCTTGTCATCCACCCACCTCTGCATGTTCCAAACCTTTGCTCCGTCACTCACATCTTCTCCTCCTCACCTGTGAGATTCCCTTTGTGCTCCAGGATCTTCGCAGAGTTTTAGTGTTTCCCGTGATAATCTTAATAAGCAGACAGGGAAATAGCTCCAGTCTTCTAAAGCCACCTGAGCGTCCACCTGTCTTTAAAGGAATCTAAATCTACTTTAAAAGGTGACAAGCAGAGCTGGAGAGACGGCTCAGTGGTTAAATGCTTCCTGTACAAGCATGAAGACCTGAGTTCAATTCCAGCACTCACCTAAAAGCCAGGCATGGCAGCGCATTCCTGTACCTCTGGCACTGCAGGGTGAAGACAGGCAGATCCTGGGAGCTCGCTGGACCAGCTATTCTAGCGAAACGTTGATTTCCAGGTTCAGTTAGAGCCCGTCACAAAAAACAAGATGGAAAAGTTATTGAGAAAACAACTCCATGTCAACCTCTTGTCTCTACACATGCCTACTGGGGTGAGAACACCGGAATATTTACCTGTATAAATGTATAAATAGAGTCATGGGGCTAGAGAATGTCTTGGTGGTTAAGAGCACCAGTTGCTCTTGCAGAGGACCTGGGTTCAGTTCCCAGCATGCAGATGGTAGGTCATGACCATCTGTAATTCCAGTTCCAGGAGATGTGACGTTCTTTTCTGGCCTCTGTGAGCATTGTGTGCACATGGCACACATAATACATGCAGGAAAGCCCTCATACACATAAAATAAGTAAGTCTTATAAAGAAAAAAACCTTAATAAATAAATTCATAAAAATCAGTCATACAAATCCAAACCTTATTATAGAAATATGGCATGCTATGAATGTGAAATGCTTAGAAGAAATACAAACAGCATGCATATATAAATATATACGTGTGTGTACTTGAATATACATACATAGTATGCTAAAATAAAAACTAAAAGTAAGTAACAACAATAACATGACTTACTGTATAGTATTAGATCAATAAAAGGCAGGACCATACTCTATCAAGTGCCTATCAAGATTGGGAAAGACAGAACCCTGACACACGGCCCGTGAAGATAAAAATGGTTACAGGGCCGAGCGACTTTCAGGGCAGGAACTGAGACGGTGCAGGTGAGAGCTAAGCACAGGCTCATGGAGAGCTCAAGGCAGCTTAAGGCACTTCCACGGGGACTGTAAGCTTCCTCCTCTGCCCCACCGAAGCGGCCTGGAGAGCTCTGATGTAATCCCTAACCGTGATGGAGGAAAGGTTAACAAAGCCAGGGCCCGGGAATTCAATCAAAGCTCATTTTCCCTTGCACTGAGGTGGAAATAGACAGGTTTGTTACCGACGTGAAGTGAGTTTCTTGGAGTCCCACACATGATCAGAAAGCCATTTAAATGTAAAGGCTTATCTTAGAATTGAGGGCCAGGGTTTTGCAGCCTGTCAGGGGTGACTTCCACAGCTTGGAAGTCGGTCACTGTCTTCCTGGTCAGAAAGTGGGAACGAACTGTGAGATCGGCACCTGTGAAGGTAGTGGATAGTCCTGCCCGGGAGACCAGGGCGTTTCTGAGCTGTAGCATGGTCTCCAACCCCTGAGGAAGAGCTGAGCCCTCCACTTCAATCCTGTTTCAAATGCAGAAGCCTTTGCGGAGCTAGGCCAGGCGCCACCCAGTGGGTGGTGTCAAGATGACTAATCACTAATTACATCCTAGGAGTGACAGCAGAGGCGGGTGAGGCTGGGCGTCCAGCTGTCAGGCGAAAGGGCAGAGGTCAGGAGGGAGTGGCTGGTGACAGGTGCAGCTGAGGGCGGGCTGGGGGTGAGGGGGGCTGGCAGCCCCAGCGAGGCCAGGAGGCGGTTGTGAGGTTCCCGGGGCACAGTCTGGAAGCTCCTCAATGCAGGCGCCGCCTTCTCCTGGTTCCCAAATAGCCATGACCCCGGTGCCCTCACTCCAACCCTGCCCCAGCCAAGCCTCTTCAGGGCTCTGTCTGTCTTCTCAGAACTAAGCTAGCCAGACCCACAACAGCTGCTCAGGCCACGTGAGACCCACAAGGTCTGAAGCAGCACAAAAAGGGATGAATATTTCTGTTCAGGAATTCACAGGATGCGCGGTTTCCACATGACTGGATTGGGGAATGTAAAACACCCTGGGCTGGTAATAAATAGTTTTGTGAGTTGAATTTTCAAAATAAGTCATGGCTTCCCCGACTCTATCTGACATCACCCCTACTTATGTTGTGAAGAAGTTCTAGAAACCGCGGCTGTCAGACCCCTGACCATTAGGGCACTAATGTGCGTTTTTTGCTACCTCTTCAATACAAGTGGCTTGATTTTGTGCTTCTCTGAGCAATTTTCTGTAATTGAGAATCCCTGATCTAAGAGCAGACAAAATACACCAGTCAAACAGTACTATTGTGAAAAACAACGGTTACAAAGACAAGCACCTGAGTTTTTAAAAAGTGGATTAAATTCCTACACCCTCCCCGTGACCAGCTCTTTAAAATAAGAAGTCCTTTAAAATGGAAAAGCAACCATGTGTGCAAGGTAAGGAACAACAGACAAGGAAAATTTACCTCGCCATATTTCAGAGACATAAGCTTTCCACTTGGGCCCTTAGATCCTTTGAGAAATGATGCAAATTTGACATCACATCCTGCTTGTGTCGCATCCTGCTTGTGGGTGTTGGCAGCGGAAATGAAGGCAGTCATACAAAAGGTGAGGCTTCCACCGCTGTGAGGCCTCTGAACGAAATGTTAGACATGCAGTGTCTGCAAGTAAATGGTTCCCTGAGAAAGAACTGTAAATGCGGTGGCCTTGGGGAGGTTTCGTCCAGGACCACTGGGGCTGAAGCAGAAAAAAGAGTTGTTGGAAATGGTGTTGGCGTGGAAAGATCGAGATTGTAAAAGCTCTCCAAGCTTCCTGGTCAAGATTTTGTTTTTCACTGAATGGGCTGAGACCCGAGTGCCAAGGGATAAACGAGATTTTGGGGGCTGGGGCTACTGCTCAGTTGGCAGAGTACTTGCCTAGCTTGCAGGAGGCCCTGGCTGGGCATGAGTACTGCCTGCCTGTAAGCTCAGTACCCGGGAGGTAGAAGCAGGAGGCTACAAGTTCAAGGACATGCCTAAATATGAATCTGAGGCCAGACCCTGTCTCAAAAAGTAAGAAAATAAATAGGTCGATAATCAGATTTAAACCGAGAGAGACCACGCTGGTTAGTGCAGAAACAAAGGCAGAATTTCAGTAGCAGGAGCACTAGGTGGGACTAGCTACATGACGGTGACTTAGGTCAGGGTGGTCACAGCAGAGTGGGTGGGAAGTGGCCGGGTTTAGCAAGCAAGCACTTCGAAATGAGAAGACAGGCGTTGGCAGCCAGTCACATGGAGCATGGGAAGAGGCAAGCATGACCCGATGTTTTCTGGCTTAGGGACAATGGACTTGCCTTTGGTAGGTGGGAGGGAGGGCAAAGGTGGAACAGATAATGAAGGGGTCAGCTTTTGTCTGTCTCAAAGGCCCCCTTTAACCCAGTGTCTTCCTACACAGCATTTTCATAAGCCCTAAGCCCCACGACCACCTTGTCCTTGAAGTGAATATGGATCTTCTGCATCCTGTGAGCAGAAAAGCTTTTTCTGAACAGTATTTTCAATGGGGTAATCCCTCCTTTTATCTTGTGTATGAGACATCAGACAGTGAGCGTCCCTTCTTGTTTTACTTGAGCAATGGATGCCTGTTTTTCAAGCAGGTTCTGAACTGCTAACAGGATAGCAGAGCTCAAAGCCTCTTCAGGCAAGAGATCTCTGCACCAACGACTACGACGACGGGGGGTGGGGGTGGGGGGGGTGGGGTGTCAGTCAGGCTAAAGGCGGAGGCCCAGAGCACACAGAGGGAGCCTCACAGACATCTTCGCCTGCTTCCCGGCCATCACTCTTTGCCTGCTCCGCATCCAGAAATGTGCTTGTTGATGTGGTCAGAATGGAAGTGTGTTCGGTGTCAAGGGAACTTCTCACAATGTCAACAGAAGCACACACCTCACTGGAGAAAGCGAATATGTAGCTCCATGTGACTGGCTGTCACTCGCTTTTGTATTCTGGAGCTAGGGGTGTCGTTCAGCAGTAAAGCACCTGCCTAGCATGTGCAAAGCCCTAGTTTTGATCCCCATATGGTAACAAACAAACAAAAGCATCTTTTGCATCTGAAGAAAGAATCTGGTGGACTCGGGGCTCCAGGGCTGTGGGTTTCACAGACTGTTGGGCCCCACAGCACTACCACTCCTCAGGTAAATGATGACCGTTTTTATAACTCTACAGAAAAGAGACTGAGGCCAGCATCCTGTTAAGGATTCCATTACGTAGAGACCATGACTGGTCAGTTTAATGCTAATAGTCACCCACATCAGGGGGGCTGTTACAGACAACGGCTGGTCAGTTTAATCAGGGGTGCTGTTTTTCAGGCCTGCCAGTAACACCCCCAACCTCCTTCCCTCTTCAGCCTCTCCTCTTCCTTTCCCCTCTCACACCCAGGATTAGTGGTTATCACCGAAGGTTTTGACTTCTGCCTGGAGCATGCAGGAAGTGGCCCAGCAGCTGCTAGACCAATTCTGGGGAATCGCTTGGTGCCACCCTCCTTGCTCCCATTGGCTTCAGATAGGAACAACGATGACCTCATCGACACCAATAACAGAAGCTGACACAGACAGTGTTTCTGTGCACTTGGTCCACAGCCTTGCCAGGCAGGCCCTGCTAATTCTGTTTTAACTGACCAGGACACTGAAGCATAAGAGTCTAAGTAAACCTGTGTGGCTACCAACTCGTGAATTATGTAGGTTGGACTTCAGCTTGGGTTTGTGGGGCTTCAAAGTTCTTGACCATTGGCTTCCTGTCCAACCCAGGTTAAAAAAAAAAAAATCTCATTTAAACGATTTTATCTTTTGAGTTAGAAGAGAAGGCAAAGAAATTATCTACAGAAGGTTGATAAACAACACTTCTGAATGATTGGCATAGGGACAGCCATGTGCAGGATTTGGGTTACCTTGATGAGCTTACAATAGAGACAAAAGCCTGTTGGGATGAACAGAAATAAACCCCTGGAAAATGTTTGCTCCAACAGAGAACAGTTCTTTAAAGGGTGTACATGGCAACGCAAAGCTGTGGGAACAGGACATTCAGGAGAAGGCAGCAGCACGGTCCTGTGGTTGGTGAATAAGCAAGATCATTTTTGAGACTGCAGTGGGCCTCTGTCCTCCAGCCATGACGTGACTTCTGCCATCTTTAATCAGAGCAATATGAAGGAGACTGCTGTGGGATGTTCTGTATGTCAAATATGTTGCTCTGATTGGTTAGTAAATAAAACACTGATTGGCCAGTAGCCAGGCAGGAAGGATAGGCGGGACAAGCAGAGAAGAGAATTCTGGGAAGTGGAAGGCTGAGTCAGGGAGACACTGCCAGTCGCCATGATGAGAAACAGCACGTGAAGATGCTGGTAAGCCACGAGCCATGTGGCAAGGTATAGATTAATGGAAATGGATTAATTTAAGTTGTAAGAACAGTTAGCAAGAAGCCTGCCACAGCCATACAGTTTGTAACCAATATAAGTTTACTTGGTTGGGTCTGACGGCTGTGGGACTGGCAGGTGAAAGAGATTTGTCCTGACTGTGGGCCAGGCAGGAAAACTCTAGCTACAGAGACATTCGTGAGATGCGGCTATTGCATTACCCCAGAGCCAGGAGGTCATCAGACTCTCATGTGAGGGTCCAGCCACCACTCCCTCCCAGGTTCATGAGCTCTTGTGGAAGATACGGAGTTGATCGTGGTGTGGCTCAGCTTTTCCGAGTCATCTCCCGTGCCGAGGTAGTTCCTCAGAGTCACCCAAACTCCTCTAAGTGATCCGATTAAACGTATTAGTTCACCCAGCTGGACGGGGATGGAATTGGGTTGTGTGGCCCTGTTGCGTGTCCCATCTCAGGAGACTAGACACGTCTTTACACCTCCCCAGGAGAAGTCATCCAACAGGGATTAACTTTAAAGAAATTAATCACATTTATTTATTGAATGTGCTCCCACTAGAGTGCCATGATACATGTGTGGATGTCAGGGGACAACTTGTAGGAATCAGTTTTCTCCCTCCACCAGGTAGATCCTGGAGATTGAACTCAAGCGACCAGGCTTGGTAGTGAACGCTTTTACCTGCTGAGCCATCTCACTGACCCTGAGATCAGTCTTCAGATGCTGTCATGCTATGAGGTGGCCAGGTGTCTCTCCAAAAATACCCACTGGTACCACTACCCTAGGCAAGTCACAGAATTGGACAAAGCAGGGTGTGCTATTATTGTCACACTTTTAGTCTTAAAATAGATCAATTTACGGGCCCACTTTCCCCCAGAGTCCTTTGAAAACAACATGGACCCAAATATATAGACTGATAAATAAGTAAAACACTAAATAAAAATACTAAATGTGCATTTCAAAAGCTTGGAATTCTCAGCACCAAGAAAGAAATATGGAGCCCTAAATGAGAACTAGACTTTGGCTGTGTTGGAGTCGTGTAAAGGAGCTTGTCACCAAACCCCCAAATTTGGAGATGTCTCCAGTGTCAAGAATGCAGAGCAGTGGGGCTGAGAGATGGCTAAAGGCTTGAGATGGCGTGCTTCTCTTCTAGAGAACCCGGGCTTGTTGCTGCATGGTGTCTCACAACAGTCTGTGACTCCCATGCCAGGGGATTTGACACCGTCTTCTGGCCTCTGTGGACAATGCACACGTAGCGTGTACATACACACACAAACAGGTAAAACCCTCACACTCAAGAAATTTAAAACAAGTAAAAGGTGAGTGTGAATAGCAATGCAAAATCTCCTGGCCGGGTTGCCTCTCTGCATTTCTAAATATCATCTCTCGGGGATCCATGTTTTTCTGATCAATCAGCTTTTGCCTAGTCGTCACTAACCCGCCCTTGCCATTATAACTGGAATTATTCTGGTTTTCTGGCCCATCCTAAGCTCTCTGTGTTTGATAAAGTATTGACTCTAACATCCAAGGACTCAGAATATTGAAGTTTCTATTTCTTCTCAGCCATAAAGTATCCTCTTTTCCTTTTAAGAATTAGAGTTGTTTCCCAAAGCTATTTTTGGTGTGGGGGTGTTAATTATTTTCTGGGCTTAAGTCGTGACAGCTGACCTAATTATCGCAGGCCCGACCCAGAGATTGCTGTATTATGGTTCTGACTCAGCTCCCTTGAGGGACTGACCTAAAACTCCTTCTCTTTGTAAAACTGGAAAATGCAATTCTAGGGTTGGTTTACCACAACAGTTTCCATTCCCTGGGCCTTCAACCTCTTCAACCTCATCCTCCAACCCACAGTCTTCCCTCCAGGTGGCAACCAGGTGAACTATGTGCAAAGACCCAGCATGGCACTCCTCTGTTAGAACCTTCACTACTCAAGAAAAGTGAAAAAGAACAACGGCTTGGGCCCTGAGTGAACTGGCTCCTGTTAGGTATAACAACTAATGCTGAGCAAAAGAAAGCATGCAGGGAGAAAGGCAGCCACGTGCTAAGATAAGTTTCCATAAACAGGCAAAATAGTGTGTTGTTTTCAAGGCAATGGGTTATTAGTGTTGGGGGCAATGAAGGGTAGGACTTGGAAGTGTGAATGACAGTCTATTTCTTGTCCTAGGTGTTAGTGTTTGCTCTGTGATAGCTCACTGAGTCATGGTCGTGGGATGTGCGAACCTTCCAGCAGGGTAATTGCACTTTGAGCACAGATGCTGAGGAGAAAATGGGAGGCCAGCAAGGGAAAAAAACAGTTGTAAAACAACCCTTCCCAGGGCTGCATCCCAGGGAAAACAAAACAGCAGTATTAGAAAGAGAGTCCGCTGGAGTTACAAGCAGATTGTGCTTTATTTGTTAAGTGGGAGACTTTAAGGATGTTTATTTTGTCTTTAACGAAAGATGTTAAGAATGATGGTGCCCGCTGTGCTATGGGACTTCTCCGACATAAAGCAAGTTTATGGTGTTCAAGAGCAGGATAGCACAGCTGCCGGAGGGGTTCACTTGTACTTGGGGGAATGTGAGACGAAGGTGGATGGAAGATTTACAAGCAGAGCAGGGTGCAAAGGGGACAGCTGAATCGTAGAGGCAGAATGTGGACAGGGCAGTGGTGAGTGAGTGACATGAGAAGCCTTGTCTTCAGGTTGTAAGTGAACTGAGCAGGCAGCAGAGTGATGGGGCTGGTTATGTTGGTCCTTTATGTGACCATTTCTAGTCACAGCTCTCTGGGGACTACTTTCAGCTGATAGTGGTGGGGCACTCTGTGACAGGGTATGCTAGAATCTCTGGCTGTCTCTGGAAGAGAAGGACCTTAACCCGTAACAATTCCTAGAAATGAAAATGCAGAATTCAGCATACATGAATTTAAAATCTAGATAAATGCCATCAGAGGAGTAACTCCAGTTGAAATCCCTGTCCACATGTGATATTTCCCCTACCCCCACCCCACCCCACCCTGGTCAGCATTTCTACTTACAAACTATCCAAGAGATGAAAACTGCTCAGCTTTTTCTTTTACCAACTGTTATTTATTGTTAACATCTTTTCAAGTATGCATTTTCCTGTGGTGCTCCCTAATGGCAGGCTAGCCATGACCTCTCCCTGTTTTTCTCGCTGGTCTCTTATCTTTTCTCTATGAATTTGAAGAGTGCTTTGCATGTCAGGGAAACAAGCCATTTGACAGTCATATTTATTGAAAACGTGTGCATGGGTGGAGATGTTTAAACATGTAGACCTAGACTTCATTGTCACCCTTTGAGAGAAGCCACCACTTCCTATTTATAAAGATGGATATCTGTCTCAAGGGTTCCACATCTTCATTTTGTTTTTAAAATTCCCAGCATCTATCATGTATCAGGGGTTGATTTGTTGGGTAAGATCCAATATAACTTTATTCCTGAATTTTTCCTCCAAGAGGCTAGCCAGTGACCCCACTGCCTCTTCTGCATTATGCTGCTTTTCCCTGGCATATTTGAAATGCTAACTGAATCCCCAATCTTAAAAAGTGTTTATAATTTAACTCAGGGGGGGCAAGGCTCATCTGGATCCAGCTGCGCTTCATCCACCTAAGGACTTAAACTCCCCCCCCCCCCCCACTTAACACATGGCTCTGAACTCTGTGTCTGGAACTACATCAGTCTTAGTCTCCTGCTATGCTTCTGTGTCTTTAATGCATTAAGGTCCTTCTTGGACTATTGACTGGAGATAAGTAAGTGATCAGCAAGTAATTAATTGGGGCCCCATTCCTACTTGTTGTAAAAAAAAATGGAGATTTATTACCCTGGAAAGACTGTAAGTCCCTGGAAATGGCTGACCTTTGGAAATAATGTTATACCCTTCCTTAAAGAGCTCACAATCCTCTCCCCATTTCATTTCTTCTTTCACTGTCCATGTATACTACTCCATGGTAAGGTGATTGAGCTTGCAAAAAAGTGTTTTTTTTGTTTTTTGTTTTGTTTTGTTTTTTGTTTTTTTTTTTGGAAAGAACCCATCACAGTCATTAAAATTAAGTTCATGCCTTACCTATTTGTCTTCTGGAATGTTCTCACAAATGGGAATCTCTACTTCAGAGGCCAGTTTGTAGTCATGATGGATGAGTTCTCTCTGTGTGACCATAAAGAAGACAGAACACTCACATAGCCCTAGTGATGTCAGTGGCCACTACACACACACCACTACAATCTGGTTTACTATCAAAGCATCCAAGTGATGCATCTACTCTTCCTCCTCCATCTGCTCCTCCTTCTTCCCCCACTCTTCATCCTTTGCCCTCCCTCCACCCTCTGCTCTTCCTCTATCATCTGCTCTTCCTCCACCATCTGCTCTTCATCCTTTTCTCTTCCTCCACCCTCTGCTCTTCCTCCATCATCTGCTCTTCATCCTTTTCTCTTCCTCCACCCTCTGCTCTTCCTCCATCCTTTTCTCTTCCTCCACCCTCTGCTCTTCCTCCATCTCCTACTCTTCCTCCATCTTGTCCCTACTTATCATAACATATGTTATTTACATATACAGGTGAGTGTTTGTGTAAGTGTATGCCATGTGTGTGTAGGTGCCCACAGAGGTCAGAGGAGGGCTTCTGATATCCTGGAACTGGAGTTATGGGTGTCTATAAGCCACTGATATGGGTGATGGAACCAAACCTGGGTCCTCTAGAAGAGCAGGAAACAGTTAACCACTGAGTTATCTCCACAGCCTCCTGATATAACAACTCTTAAGCACACAGAACTGAGCCTCACCCTGCTGACAGTCCACTTCCAAGGCCACCCCCCCCATGGTGGCCCTGCTTCCCTTCCTCCTCCTCTCTAAGCCTGCCTCCCCTGGCTCCTTGTAATCTAATCCTTCTACTTGACTCCCTATGCACTGACTTCCCTCTCAACAGTTCCTGGTGAAACCTGCCCTGACTAACCTGTCTACACAACCCCTCAGGCCTCAGTCTCCCCGAAGAACACACACCTGGATCTGGCACACTCCCATCGTTTATTCACTCTCACACAGTCCTAGAAAGCCATTTTGGGGTTTTCTTCTCTCTCCTACTCTTCCCAGCACTCACTGTCCCCTGTATCCTCTGTGCCTCTGATCTGGTGCTTGCTGCCTTCCCTTGTTCCCTAGTGACAGACTGCCTCAGTGGTCTCCCCACAGCCTCCAGCTGCTCAAGAGCACAACTCCAACAGTTACACTCTGTTACACTCAGAGGCCTTCCTTCTTCACAGAGTAATTCCACACAAGGAGGCAGATGTGCTAAAATGTCTCCCATCTTAGAACACCCTATCCCAACTCTACGTGCTCCATTAACATTTCCCACTTCATGACAGAAGAAAAGTGACCTACTCGTCGGACTCTTTCTTCTCGTGGTCTCTCAACCATTCCAGTCAGGCTGTGACTTCACCAGTCCGCCAACAGCACTGCCCACACTGACATCTTTTCACCACTCATGACCAAGGCACCAGCCTTGGATGGTTGCCTGGACTACTGACAACCTCTCACCCAACATTCTACTTTTGCTCCCCAAAGTCTACGTTCTTCCCAATAGTCAGATCATGTGCCATGTCTGTTTTCTCTTGTACTGGCTTCTATCTAGTAAGAAGCCAATGTCCTGATAGTCACTTGGAACCCATATCACCTGATTCCCCATGTCTCCTTCAACACCACCCCCCTCCCTAGCCCTGACGACCTCCCTGCATCTCCAGGGTCACTGCTATGTAACAGCCCTTGCAGGCCCTGCTCTTTTATCTAGAATGTTCCTTTCCCTGCCTTGCTTTCTCCTTTTAGTTTTTTCCAAGTGTCACTTTATCAGAGACTTCCCCATCTTTATCCCTAGACTTTATCCCTAGACTTCCCCATCTCAAACAACACCTTGCCTCACCCCGGCCTTGCTTCCTCTTTTCTTTAGGGTATTTAAGACTGTTCAAAGACAAATGAAAAGGTATTTTATATCTATAGCCAGTTATTTATAATCTCATGGATTCCCTGCTGGAATTCCTTCTGTGATCAAGCTCCACCTCCTCAACATGTCCCAATGATGCCCTTTCCCGTGACCTGGAAACTTACTTCACAGTGAGTATCACTTCATCCCTGAGCATCCACAGCCACCTAGCTGGAATTTTATATTTATTGCCATGTTAATTTCAAGAATCTCCTGCTAGACCATTCACCCCTTGAAATGAGGGACATTGCCAGAACATTACCTGCCAAATAAAAATATTTAACTATTGTAATACTGTTTGTGAAAATGTACAAAGTGGGGAACCATATTTGTATCATTGGAAAACGAAATATACCTTGAGATATTCTTAAAATAGAACTCTCCATCGATTAAAAAAGATCAAATCATGCTTCTAATTTTGTGAGAAATCAAAATGTGCCCCTCTATGTATAATTCATATAGTTTCATCCTGCATGTTCATATAAAAATAATCTAGAAGGCAATATGTCAATTTATTATGAGTGGTTACGTGTGTATATGTGTGTTTCCACTTGTTTTATTTCTTTGAGACAGTATCTCGCTATGAAGTTCTGACTCACCTGGATTTTGCCATGTAAGTCACACTGGCCTTGAACTCACAGAGACCCTCCTGCCTCTGCCTCTGTGCTGAGATTAAAGGCATGCACCACAATGTCCAGCAAAATTTTGTTTTTACAGTATGGGGGGTCATGTGCATGAAGTGCCCAAAGAGAGCAGAAGAGGGCATCAGACCCCCTCAGAACTGAACTACAGGTTGTGGTGAGCTGCCTGATGTGGGTGCTGAGATCTGAACTTAAGTCCTCTGCAAGAGCAGGTCTGCACTCCTCACCACTGAGATCTCTCCAGACCTGTGAGTGGATACTTCTAAAGAACAAACGCCAGGGGAAATGAGATTTTCATTCCATTTTATGTCATTTTGTTAAATGTTAGAGGCTCACAGTTTCATAACATAGGTCAAAACAATTTTCAGATAGACTACTAGTACTGTATGTTGATATTGTCTATAGGTCTGATTAGGGGGGGGGGCGGGAAACTGGAAGTTACAGGGGAAACTGGGGTGCTGTACGTTTTGATAACAAAACTTATGGGAAAAAAGGAACAACTGAGTATAATTAGCATATTATACTTATTGATCCTTACTGTGGGAAAGATGCTGTCCTCAATGACACGGTATACACATGTATATTCTCTAAGCCTTAGAACAGACTTGCAAGTTAGGTATTGATGAGAGAATTGAGAAACAGGACTAAGCAAAATGGTTACTAACAAGATTAGAGTTGAGACCAAGTGTTAGAGGGCTGGGGTTTCTACCTGCCATACTGCCTTTCAAAGACATGGGCCTCTGAGGCAGGGGTCAGGTGGCAGACACAAGTCCTGAAACTGGAGGGAACTGACCCAGTTGCTTGTAGAATCCACATAAACCTATGTTCTGATGGGTTAACATCTGGCTGCAGCCTGGGTTTGGTGGAAGTATAGGGAGTGTTGGAAGAGAGGGTAGATGGGAGAATGGAGGAGGGCAGACAAGAGGGTTGAGGAGGGCAGACCAGAGTGTGGAGGAGGGCAGACAAGAGGGTGGAGGAGGGCAGACCAGAGGGTGGAGGAGGGCAGACCAGAGGGTGGAGGAGGGCAGACCAGAGTGTGGAGGAGGGCAGACAAGAGAGTGGAGGAGGGCAGACCAGAGAGTGGAGGAGGGCAGACCAGAGTGTGGAGGAGGGCAGACAAGAGAGTGGAGGAGGGCAGACCAGAGTGTGGAGGAGGGCAGACCAGAGTGTGGAGGAGGGCAGACCAGAGTGTGGAGGAGGGCAGACCAGAGAGTGGAGGAGGGCAGAGCAGAGTGTGGAGAAGGGCAGACCAGAGTGTGGAGGAGGGCAGACCAGAGTGTGGAGGAGGGCAGACAAGAGAGTGGAGGAGGGCAGACCAGAGTGTGGAGGAGGGCAGACCAGAGTGTGGAGGAGGGCAGACCAGAGTGTGGAGGAGGGCAGACAAGAGAGTGGAGGAGGGCAGACCAGAGTGTGGAGGAGGGCAGACAAGAGAGTGGAGGAGGGCAGACCAGAGGGTGGAGGAGGGCAGACAAGAGAGTGGAGGAGGGCAGACCAGAGTGTGGAGGAGGGCAGACAAGAGAGTGGAGGAGGGCAGACCAGAGGGTGGAGGAGGGCAGACAAGAGAGTGGAGGAGGGCAGACCAGAGGGTGGAGGAGGGCAGACAAGAGAGTGGAGGAGGGCAGACCAGAGTGTGGAGGAGGGCAGACAAGAGAGTGGAGGAGGGCAGACCAGAGGGTGGAGGAGGGCAGACAAGAGAGTGGAGGAGGGCAGACCAGAGGGTGGAGGAGGGCAGACAAGAGAGTGGAGGAGGGCAGACCAGAGTGTGGAGGAGGGCAGACCAGAGAGTGGAGGAGGGCAGACCAGAGAGTGGAGGAGGGCAGACCAGAGTGTGGAGGAGGGCAGACCAGAGGGTGGAGGAGGGCAGACCAGAGTGTGGAGGAGGGCAGACCAGAGGGTGGAGGAGGGCAGAAGGAGGGTGGACAAGAGTGCTGTGGGATGGTCTGTATGTCAAGTGTGTTGCTGATTGGTCAGTAAATAAATCACTGATTGGCCATTGGCTAGGCAGGAAGTATAGGCGGGACAAGGAAAAGAATTCTGGGAAGTGGAAGGCTGAGTCAGGGAGACACTGCCAGCCGCCATCAGGACAAGGAAGATGTAAGGTACCAGTAAGCCATGAGCCATGTGGCAAAGTAAAGATTAATAGAAATGGGCTAAATATAAGAGTAAGAGCTAGACAATAACAGGCCTGAGCTAATGGCCAAGCAGTTTAAATAATGTAAGAGTCTGTGTGTTTATTTTATAAGTGGGCTCTGGAACTGGCGGGACTTGGTGGCGGGAGCTGGAGAGAA
Source organism: Peromyscus eremicus (assembly GCF_949786415.1). NCBI lineage: Eukaryota > Metazoa > Chordata > Mammalia > Rodentia > Cricetidae > Peromyscus > Peromyscus eremicus. The sequence continues at coordinate 2,296,919 of NC_081421.1, forward strand.
ATTCTCCAGCAACAAATGGCGTCCAACGTGGTGGCAAGAGTTTCCACCTAAAAACTGAGAAAAAAGATTCTAAAACGGAGCTAAAAACAGTTCCTAATTGTCTCTCTCAAATGAGCGGCAGCTGCCGGTTTGAGCTACTGGCGGGTTCCTGGCGTGCATGCTCGACCTGCAGTATGGCGGGAATAAGGCCTCTGCAAGTGGCACATTAAGCTGCGTGGTAGATTTAGCCTTTGCAGGTACAAAACAAAAAAAGAGGTTTTTGGGCTACACGCTGCTTGGATAAAAGCATAGACCCACGATAGCTCCCAGAGCTGGCGGTAAACGTAGCCATGTTGGGAAGCTGAGGTGGGCGGAGCCAGCAGCCACAGCTGCTGCAGTTTAAGGCAAAAGATTCACAATAAGACAGATTCAGATGTAATAGTTTACAATGTGTGTAAAAGATACGTAGGCTTGAAAGAGACAAAAAAAAAAGGTGATATATAGAGTTATAGAAACAAATACATAGTTTTAAAAAATAAAGTCTTTAAAGAGACAGTAAAGGTAGTATAAAAATAAGCCACGTAAAGATGACTATTACACAGAGAATCTGGATTGTGTTGTCTTTGGGATTCTTAACTGCAGAGAGATATTTGATTGTAAAGGAAGCTGAGTTAAACCAATATGCATATTTTAAAGATATCTTGACTTCAAAATTTGGATATAAGGATATGTTACTTTGGAAAGGAGTCTCTGCTCTTGTTTCCACAGAAAGCCAGAGACTATGGATTTGTTCCAGATTAAGATACATCAGGTTTGACCAGCCAAGACCCCCTGAAAGGTCTCCAATGACACCATGGCCCAGATGATTCAACATCCAGAATGGTTTCAAGTCAACTGGCTCAGACGATACAGCCTCACGGACTACTCCATGATCCTAAAATTTTCTTTCTGTCTCCAGAAGATACAGCGCCCCCCTCCAGCAGGAAGTAGTAAGAGAAGCTACGCCCAAATTCCCAAATATACCAAGCTGGCTTTAGAGATGGAATTGGCTCACTCCCCCTCTAAACCCAGACATATTGCTCAAAAAAAAAAAAAATGGTTAAGAGATTCTTGTGTCCCAAATCAGAAGAGCCCTCTGGTGTGGGACAGAGAAAAAACAATATTTTTATTTAAATCAGGTTGATTATAAATACAATCTCTTTCTAAAACAAAAAAGGGGATAGTTTAGATATGATAGGATGAAAGGGTAGATTAATGAACCTACTTTTAAAGAGTAACAACTTGTTTAAAATGTTTTACATCGCTATAGATTTTAGTTTATTGATACAAGTTTAAACTTAATTTTGTTATACTGTATATATATATTTCTATTCTTGTTTGAGGTATTATGTTTATGTAACTCATTTAAAATTGTAATGGATAATTAAAAAATAGATTAATAATTAGTCATCTATGATAATCATATTTGTAGCCATGTTAGTTAAGTCTTCTAGGTATACATAGTTATATTTCAGATAGATAGGTAGTCTTCAAACACTTCAAAGACCTACAGAATATGGCATTTAAAATGTTTTAAAAATTTAGACTTTCTGGACAGTGAGACATGTCTGCTCCTGACAGCACCGATTTACTTCAGAGAGGAGGATGGGCATCGAAGACACTCCATATGGAGTTTATCTTCACCTTGACAAAAATAGCCATTTGGGCAAGAAACTGTTCTTGCCTGGACTGCCTGATCAACTGGACATGCAGGACCCATACAAAGGTGACCACTGAACTTTGCTTGACAAAATGGTCCTTCAGGTTCCTGCTTTGCAGAGAAAACTGCCAGACATTCTACAGGACACAGAGAAAAGTGAATAAGAGACTCTAGGCCTGTGGGCTGAAGACAGATGCCCCAACTTTACAAGAGAACTTTGAATGACTGTCCAGGCTGCCAGCTGTCTCTGTCTACCCTACAAGACTCCTAAAAGTTGCTTATATCCTTCTCCCATTTCTCAGGCAGTGTTATATCCTTCTGAGGTCTTTGATGTGGTTAAAGACTAGATACTTACAATTTTCCTTAGTTATAATAAAAGATAAGTTAGATATAAAACCTTAAACTTACAAATATAAGATAGATAGGATCTCTTCTTTAATATTGTAACTGTAATTCTTGCTTGATAATTGTTTTGTTATATGTAATTTTACTATGTTAAAGTTAAAACCTTCCTTTTTAAGAAAAGAAAAGGGGAAGTGCTGTGGGATGGTCTGTATGTCAAGTGTGTTGCTGATTGGTCAGTAAATAAATCACTGATTGGCCATTGGCTAGGCAGGAAGTATAGGCGGGACAAGGAAAAGAATTCTGGGAAGTGGAAGGCTGAGTCAGGGAGACACTGCCAGCCGCCATCAGGACAAGGAAGATGTAAGGTACCAGTAAGCCATGAGCCATGTGGCAAAGTAAAGATTAATAGAAATGGGCTAAATATAAGAGTAAGAGCTAGACAATAACAGGCCTGAGCTAATGGCCAAGCAGTTTAAATAATGTAAGAGTCTGTGTGTTTATTTTATAAGTGGGCTCTGGAACTGGCGGGACTTGGTGGCGGGAGCTGGAGAGAAATTCTCCAGCAACACAAGAGGGTGGAGGAAGGTGGACGAGAGGGTTGAGGAGGGCAGAAGGAGGGTGGAGGAGGGCAGACAAGAGGGTGGAGGAGGGCAGACAAGAGGGTACTAAATAAAAGTGTTATGTGTGGGGCCAGTAAATAAAGAGGACAAATGACGCAGGACTTTATCTATTTATTTATTTTACGTGTCTTTGTGTATACTCGAGTGCGTGTATGTGTACCTGAGTGCATGTGGTTGTGCCTGAGGGCATGTGTGTGTTCCTGAGTGCATGTGTGTGTACTTGAGTGTATGTATGTGTACCATGTGCATGCAGTAGCCTGAGGAGGTCAGAAGAAGGTATCGGATCCCCTGGAACAGGTTACAGACGGTTGTGAGCTGCCATGTAGGTGCTGGGAACAGAATCCGGGTCCTCTGCAAGAACAATAAACCCTCAAGCACTAAAGACCTTAAGATTTAACATCAGAGAGAAAGAATCCTAACAACTCAGTGCAGCCCAAATGTCCTTGCCATTTAGAGTCCTATGGAGCTGGGAGAAGATGCACAAGTGACCTCAGGAACTGAGATCCTTCTCTTCTGGTACAGTATCTTAGTGAGCGCACAGACTGCCAGGAAGCAGGTGACGTGATAGACGCCGTGTGCCGAGGGTCCGATAGAAATCAAGAACCTTACCAACTCTAGCCATACTCTTGAACCTTAATAAGGAAATTAACACGGTTATTAATGTTGTAGAAAAGGAAACAGATGAAGGGAGAGAAATAAGTCACCTAGTGTGTCCTAGTGTGGGACGAAGTTTATGACAGTTCCAATCCGGTGCTCTTCCCGAGACAGGTAGCTGCTTCTCATGGGAGGCTTGTTCACGTGTCATGGGACACAGGCTGAGAGCCAACAAGTGGACAAGCATCAGTTATTGGACGATATGGAGACAAAGCTGCATTCACGACAAAGGGAAGGGTAGGGAAGTAGAAAAAAAGTGGCATTAGGGACTTGGGGATGTGGGGCCTGGGAGTCTGGGGAAACAATTGCCAATAGTTTTGCCCTGCTTTTGTGTAAGTGAGAGCAGAATAGCCATGCCGACAGTGAAAAATAATTTTCAGCTGGAAGTTTGCCACAACTGGTGTGGCTTTGCCAGTGGGATCCGATTAGTATTCGTGAGCTCTCCGTAGCATCTGTAGGAAATACCCAAATGACACAAAGCCAATTCTAGTGGCAGAGATTTAACATTTTAACCCGATTTCTCTAACACACTTAACCCGTGATGAAATGCTGCTCAGGCATCTTTTCACAAGCTATCTGAGGCCTCAGCAAGCAGACCCTTTACACAAACACATGGGTATTTACCTTTGCTGAGCCAGGCCAGGGGTCCAACATGCCTCCTCATAGAGTGGACTCCTACCCGCACAGCTGGTGGGATAGAGAACTGGGTGTATTTTTTCCCAGACTTGACTGGACCAGGGCCAAGGTTATACATGCAAATATCTTAGCATGCTCTCCCTGTGTCTGCCTTCTGCTGACACAATCCCACCATTTTAATGCATCTCTATTGTAGACTTTCCATTTGGGGCAGAATTAACAGTGATACCACATATAAACACATTCTCTGCCAGGCAAATCCTAGGGTAGGTTTCTTAAAAGACTCTGGGAAATCTTGTGGCCAGCAATAATATTTACATTGCAACCCAGCAATCCTGGTTCACAGGGTAGGGGCAGTGGTGGCCAAGAAAGGAATTCTCTTCCCCATATTCAGTTGTCCACAGGTCTCAAGGATTTTGAGCTCAGTAGATCCTGCAGGAATTTCTCCCAGGCACAGGGGTAAGATTAACCCTTTAAAATGCTCCTTCATGTCAAGACAATCTGTTTGTGTACATTTTTTTTCAATAGTAATTTTTGCTCCTAGAAGAAAATAGTTTCTCTGGAATCTTGCTTGTCCCTCTTCCTTCTCAAACTCAGTCAAAGGCTTTGGGGAATTTTCGCTCAGCATTTGACTCACTGCCACTCTGAAAAAGAACTTACTAAAGTGATAGAAAAAGAACATCACAGAACACACTCTAGCAAGGGATTTAAAAATCAGCAATTTAGGGGCTGGAAGATGGCTCAGTGTCTAAGAGAACTGTCTGTTCCTGAAGAGGACCCAGGTTCAATTCCCAGCACCTACACGGCAGCTCACAACCATCTGTAACTGCAGTTCCAGGGGATCTAGTGCCCTCTTCTGGCCTCTGCAGGCACTAGACATGGAAATGTTGCATATGTACATGCAGGTAAGACACTCATACACATAAAATTCTTTTGAAAATCAGTATTTGGAAGTTAAATAACACATGGTAGTTCAATTATAGCACTCCACTAAAAGATAAAATCAGTATGTCACCTTTTAATATAGTAAGTAAAATAAAATAACCTTCTAGGGTTTAAATCCAGTAGGCTTCCTACCCCTATTTCCTGAACATGAGTATTAGCATGACACCTAAGAGTGCCAGGGGGAGCCTACAGCAGGGGAGATCAGTGCATTCTTGGCTCTGTGTATGGACCCCAGTGCACACATGGTATTTTACTTTTCAACACTTTCTAGTTCAAACTTGAGTCTGTGAGGAAAACAATCTTTGAGACACTTGCTTTGTTAAGACCTGTTATAGGTGGTTTTTTTTTTAATTATATAGTTTTGCCTAAGCCCTAAGTCTAATTTTTTTTAATGAGCTATTACTTTGAGGGACGTGGGAACAGCCTAAGGCAGGCTAAAAGGAGTAAGAATGTAATGTTTTATGAAATGTGATCACTTCCCCTCTCATGAACCCTTGTGGCTATCTGGGGAAGAATTAAACTGACAAGAAGCACTTATTTGCAAAGACCACTTTTCAAAACAAGTGGATCAGAACATTCTAGAAACCCATTTCTCTGGACTCTTACTTAGCACACAGTACATGCACTTTATAATTGGACTTCCTCGTAACCGCTCTGTTGAGAAAAGCATTCTTTAAAAGCTTTGTAAGAGTCTGAGAAAAACTCAGCAGCATACAAGATCCTGTTGTTAAGCCAATCACAGCTGCCTGTGTCCTCCGATTATTTCATTGTTTGCAGAAAGATGATTATCCTGGATTGTAAACCAACCTCAAAAAATAGAGATAAAGAGTTTCTCAGTCTTGCTCAGGGGTGTTGTGTTTCCATGGTGATGAAACCAGCTCTTGATACCAGATTAACCAAGGTGATCCTGGGTTTCCCACTTCACTTCCTCATTCCACAGACCAGGGAGCCCACAGAATGGAGAGGGAGAGCCAGAGGTCAGTGGTACTCCTGAGAGCTGGACAGAAAACCACCAAGAGGCTCTGGGGCTGGTGTCAGTCTGCCAAGGCTGTCTGATGTTGTTTCACATCTACGGTAGTCTGCTTTACACAGTACCTTTAACAAAAGCTCAAAAGCAGCTTTCTTCACCCAGTTTCCACATCATCTAGACAAACCCTACATCTTGCTGCTAACTTCATGGTCACTCAGTCTTTGCACTTCTCAAAACTGTATGACCCAGTTGTCCAGCTTACCAACACCCGAACCCACCTTCTGAACTCACACCCTGGGTAGGCCTGTGTTCTGCCCCTCATCTCCTGACTTCAGCTCTCCACACCCTCGATGAACACGTTATTATACAGGTTACGACAACAGCGCCCAACCTTGTGTGTCAGAATTATCCTGTGCAGTGCTGGGCTCCGTCCGAGAGGTATGGAGCCAGGATGCATTTTTAATAAATCTATAGATGCTGCGGGTTTGGGGGTCGATGAAATATAACTGTATGTCCATTCTTTCTTCATGTTCCCTACAGGCATCTGCACCCATTTAAGTGTATAGGGTGTGTTGAGGTAGGATAATCGAATATATACTAACATGCCTGTCAGGGTTCATTGGAGTGCAGAGTGCTAGGTCCCAGCCTAGCTAAGTCTACCAAATCTGAATCTGGGGGGTATGGCCTGGAAACTGATCAAGTTCCCTCCCACTCCTAGATACTCACACAGGAGAACTACTGATCTTTTAGGAGTCAAACTGGAATCCTTGACGGCCCAGGCATCAGGCAGACTGGGTGGGAGAATGACCAACGGGAAGTGAATCCCTTTCAAAGGGGAAGCCACCCCTCCACAGGTAGCTTGTTGCTATTTTGCATACTAGACAAAGACCTGGCATTGTCAAAGCTTTAGATTTTTTCAGAAGCTAGACATAAGGGGGAATTTAGTTTCCCATGATTCAAATAACTAGTACACAAACAGCAGCCACCGCCATCTTGTGCCCTGTGTCTTTGAAGGTTTTACCCTGTATAAACGAGATCTCTGGAAGCTGCCAGCATAGAACACCATGGGAAGACTGACCAAGTGGCTCCCTGGGATGAATTACGTAGAATCAGAAAAGGATGACATCCTCTGCTGTTCAGGTTTCCTGCCTGTACCAACTGTCTCAGGATGCAGTTAGGAGGTCTCCACGAGGGCAGCCGGCTGCACCACAGGCCCTAATCAGTGAAGTTACTCTTTCCTGCCATTCTGCCAAGCGTTGCCTTCCTACTTTCTCAATGAACTTCAGCCACTGAGGACGGAAACACGGGTGTCTGCCTTCACCCTTAGCCCTTCTTCAAACCCCCACATTGGCTATCTACCAAGTCCTGCTAATTCCACCACTAACGGAAACGGCGAAGCCATCACTCTGGGCAACCTCTTTGTACAGTTTTTGTTATGAAAACACTACACTGACTCATGACCTGCCAATTTGATGTTTTAAAGAAATATCCTGGGGCTGGAGAGATGGGTCAGTGGGTAAGAGTGCTTACCTTGCCAGCATGCAGACCTGAGTTCAAATCCCCAGTACCCAGGTTAAAAGCTGAACACAACTATCTGTGCCTGGAACAGCAGCTTATGGGGATAGACACAAACGGACTCTGAGGGCTCACTTGCCAACCAGTCTAGATGAAATGGTGAGTGATGGGTTCCATGAAAGGCCCTGGCTCAAGGCAGCAAGACAGAAGGCAACAGAAAAGGACACCTGGCATCTTTCTCTGGTTTCTGCATGTGTATACATGGGCATATGTGCCTGCACAGTCACATGTACACCACAGGCACATAACATACAACCATGCACAAACTGAAAAGAAAAGAAGAATCATTCTAAGGGCCGAGGCCCGCTAAGTCTTTGGCTGAGAGTTGAGCTTATTTAGAAGAACACAATTTATTAAAAGTGAAGTTCTCGCCTAGGTTTTGGACACTTGTGTGAAGTTCAGGACTCTGGAACTGGCTGCTTGTGTGACTGTCCTCCAGCAGCCACTGCCATCTGGGATCCAACACTGCCTTAACTGCACATGGCTTCAGGGAGGGGCTAGGGGATAAGGGCTGAGGAAGGCTAGAGGAAGGGGCTCCATCTGTGTGGCCCCAGGACAGCCATCATTCCTGCAGCATGAAGACTTTCTAGGTGCAGCCTTTGCTGGAGGGGAGCCGACACCCCTGTAGTAAACCCTCACCTGCGCTTTGTAAGGGAGCCCAAAAAACTCATTGGTTCCTCAGAGTGAACTTTGGGGGAATCACGCCTCCATTTGTGACCGGGGCCTTGGGAGGACTACATGTTGTTTCTGTCTCCCCAAGAGCAGGAATTTTAGCAACACTACCCTTTAATAAAAAAAGCTTCAAGTATGGATCAGGCGGGCTCCCCGTTCACATTGAAAGGAAAATAGGGATTGAGGGAGCCTTGAGAAGACAAATGGTTCCTGGAGTCATGCTCCGCAAGTCTTTTCTCCTGGAATTCCTGACCACAGCCTCTCTCAGAACCCATGTGTGGATCTGGAGGAACTCCATCCGAGCAGGACTCCCAGCAGTAAGGGAGGCCAGCCAGGGATACAGCAAAGCTCACAGAACCCGAAACACCTCAATAACTTCTTTTCCAATGTCAGAGCAACCACAGCTGTGACTGCGAACAGTCATTATCTACATAAGAAGCACAGACCTTAAGTCGGAAACTTCTAGTTCCTTCACACAGCATGCCCCATATCTACAGAGTCTGTCTTTTTGGCATCTTCAAAGGACTTATAACAAGAAAAACAAAAGCTGAAGTAATTATTAAGCATCTCAAAAATCTAATAAAGCCAAACTCCTTTCACACTATTATTAAAAGAGAAAACATTTTATTGAACAAAACAATGGATTACAGGGTAAACCTGGACACTTTAACAATAAAACTTTTGTGTAAGAACATTTCAATGAAATATAAAACAACCGTACCCATCCCTGTTTCCAACAGTTGCTCCAACACCCCGTAGGGAGAAAGGACAAAGCAGAGATCTGTGGGTCCGTAACTAGAGATCCAGCGAGGGAAGCGCCCCTCTTAGCTCCTCATTCCACCCACATGGTTGCAAAACGCAACCAGAAGCATATTAACGTAGTCAGTCACCAACTGGGAAAGCAGACACCGCCCCCTACGCCCCTGGAGATTTTAGTTCGGGTGATGAACGAAAAAGGGGGCTCTTTAAAATGCCAAATCTAGACAAGATAGCAACTAGAAATCAGTGACAGAAATAAGCAGGCTGCAAGATCTGTGCTTGGTGGCCTGGGAGTATCAACACGCCTTCCTGGTCTTAGCTGTTCGCACCCACGTAGGTCTTCTTCGTGGTATGACTTTCACAAAGGGAACAACAGTTTCTGGTAGAACGAATAAGGGGGGTCACTCAGGCTGCTGCTGCTTACAGCTCTCTGGCCAGGAAGTCCCAGCATGGATGAAGATGCCTGAGAACACAAGGCTATCAGTGCCATTAACTGTCTTTCTATGTATCTTTGGAAGATTCTAGCACATTCATCAGAAGGCAGGGTCAGCAGCTTTCAAAAGATCTTTCTTTGTCCCTTCTTCCTGAACTGAACAACTGTGCCCAGCACATGGTCTAGAATATGAGCCTCAAACATGGATGGTTAATATGTCCCAAACTGTCGCTGCAAAGGAGGGAGACGTTCACTTTAACTGCAGGCTAGCTCATTCTTACTCACAATGTCACAATGCATTTCTGTATCACCAAGTAGTTTATAAAGCCAACTGGAGTCTTCAGGCATCTAAACCTACAGGTTTTCCAATAGTTATTCTCTTAAAAGTAATTGTTTTCTTGAGGCTGGGGAAATGACTCAGCAGGTCCAAGCAGCTGCTGAGAAGCCTGACGATCTGAGTCTGAGTCTTGGAACCCACGGAAGATGCCGGATGAGGCAGTGAGAGAACCCGCTGGAAGCTCCTGGCCTGGAGTGCACTGTAGCAGAGACAAGAGAAACTGCCTCAACAAGGGAAAGGTGAGAAACAAGAAAAGCTGTCCTCTGACTTCCACACGTGTACTGTGGTACACACACACACACACACACACACACACACACACACACACACACCTACCTTTGAAAATCAAAACAAAATAAAATATAACAAAAATAATATTTTCTTACGAAAATTCTACAGCAAAAACATACCCAGTAATTACATGTCTCAACAACTAAAAACTAATCAGGTGTGTGAGCCTGTAGGTCCCAATGTGTCAGGTTCAGGGTGTAAACCTGTAGGTCCCAATGTGTCAAGTTCAGAGTATGAGCCTGTAGTTCCCAATATTTTGGTTTAAGCAGAAGGATCACTTGAGCCTAAGAGTTCAAGATCAGAGCAGACAATGAGGCACAATCTCATATCAGCCAGTCATCCATCCATCCATCCATCCATCCATCATCCATCCATCCATCCATCCATCCATCCATCCATCAGGACTATTGCATCCTCTTTAACTTGTCTTGGCCTTCCTATTCTGACCATTACTGGCACTATTAAATCTGTGATAGCCTCCTATTTTAAGTTTTCTCTGTAATTCCCTTTGGGATGTCTTTCTCACAAGTGCATCTTGGGACAGTCACTATTATCCCTGTTTCATAGATGGCACGTAGAGATGACAACACTCTGCGTAGAAGGCTTGTATTAGGTATCGTTGGACCATGGCTTTTAAGTACACAGAATATATGATTCAGCTATGGTCTCCACAAAAGACTTCACTGTTTATGCTGATCCATCCACCTGGAACACTCTTCTCTTGCTCATCTCTGGCTCAAGACCCCCTGTGTGGCTAATTCTTTGTCTCTGGATCTTGGCTTAGACAGTAAGTACCTCTCCAGGGGTCAGCAGTAACTGACTTAACTATATGTCCTCTTCCTACATGCTCCAAACCATATCGCAGCTACCTGCTTCTCTGGCTGTATCCCCAAGACATTTCATGAGTGTGAGCATCGTGTCTGTGGGCCCTACATTCCCAGAAGCGCCAGTAAGCACATGCCAGAGCATGAGGGTACCCAAGGACTGCTGTATAAAAACTGGTGTCTGAACTCAGCCTGATGGTGAATGAGGGATGGATTTTCATATAGTGAGGGTAACCACTGAGAGACAACAGTTTTGGGGTCCGCTGAGAATGAAGACAGAGGAATGGGCTGTAGTATCTTAAGAACTCTGAGGGGGGAGGGAGGGACAACCAGATCCAGAAAAGATGGATTCCACTTGGTCACCTAATGCTAGTCTAGCTAGGCCATACCCAGATTCACGACACTAGACATCCAGATACCAGGCCTGCAGCATGGAGACTAAGGGCCTGGGTAACTGCAGCAATTACCCCATTCAGACCGAGTGACTTAGAGATGGGCACAGCTCCTGGGGTACAGACTATGAGCTTTGAGACCAGGCCACGAACAGCAACGTGCAGCTACCAGCTGGCGAGGATCCAGTCTGGCTCACAGACCCCAGAACACTTACCGGACAACTGGGACTGGCTGCTTGTGTTTGGCAAAGCATGGAACTGCAGTGCTGAGGAAGAAAATTGGAGACACTGGACACAGCGGACGGTAAATAAATGGAGATGTTCTGATTTGTCCTGGCAGCTGAATCACGGGGAGGGACAGCCCCAGGACAGTATGTGACAGCATGGCAGGAATTAAGCGAGAGTGCCGCGCTGGGGACTCGAGTTTTGTAGAGATCCTCAACAGAGCTCTCCGAAACAGAGCTTAACTGGCCTGTAACAAGAAAGAAAACAGGTGTCCGTGAACACTGGGCTCAGTTCTGTGACTCTGAACTACAGCATGTGAAGTACATGGTCCTGGTATCACTTCCCCACATCTCACAGGTGGACAGCTCTTACGCTTCAACACTGATGGAAAAACAGAGTGCCATTCCTGTAAGGACATTTAACGCGACATGACCGTGGTGTGTTTACATTCGTGTATCACAAGAGATCTTAGAAGACAGGCAGATCTCTGTGCCTTTTGGTGTGTGTGTGTGTGTGTGTGTGTGTGTGTGTGTGTGTGTGTGTGTGGTGTGTGTGTGTGGTGTGTTTGGTGTGTGGGTGTGTGTGTTTGTGTGTGTGTGTGGTGTGTGTGTGTGTGTGTGTGGTGTGTTTGGTGTGTGTGTGTTTGTGTGTGTGTGTGTGTGTGTGGTGTGTGTGTGTGTGTGGTGTGTGTGTGTGTGTGTTTGTGTGTGTGTGTGTGGTGTGTGTGTGTGTGGTGTTTGGTGTGTGTGTTTGTGTGTGTGTGGTGTGTGTGTGGTGTGTGTGTGTGTGTGTGTGTGTGTGTGTGTGTGTGTGGTGTCTACCACTGTAACCAAATTGACCATCTGTCCTGGTTAGTTTTATGTTAACTTGACACAAGCTGGAGTCATTTGGGAAGAGAGATAATAAAGAAAATTCTTTCAAAAGGCTGGTAAGTCCACAATATATTTTCTTGATTGATATGGGAGGGCCCAGCCCACTGTGGGTAGTGCTGCCCCAGGGCTGGCTGACACTCCTGGGTTTATGAAAAAGCAAGCTGAAAAGCCAATAAACAGTATCCTCTGCTTCAGTTCCTGTCTTCAAGTCCCTGCACTGAGCTCTTGCTTTGACTTCACCGGATAATGAACTATACGCTGTAAGATGAAATATCCCTTTCCTCCACAAGCTGATTCTGGGCATGGTGTTTTACCACAGCAATAGAAACCCTAACTCCATTCCCATAAGGCCAGGAAGAATGTGAGAAAAGCAAAACAACACAAACAAAACCAAACTACATTCAGTCCCAAGGGAAGGTTTGGCTGATCTCTTTCTTATGACTGAAGTGGGCTAGGCCATCACAGTTTAGTTCTACGCAGCAGCTAGAAGACAAAGATTCTTAAAACACATAATGTTTTAAAAATAATCTCTAGGGCTGGAGAGATGGCTCAGTGGTTAAGAACACATCCCACTCTTGTGGAGGACCTGAGTTGGGTTCTCAGCACACTCTAATGATATGGGGCTTGGAGGCCCTAGCTGGCGGGGCCAAGGTGTCCCGCGGGTGATGGAAACATGCCATGCAGATGCAGTGGCGCGCTGAGGTGTGTGGAAAGTCACTCACACCCCAGGCACTGCGTCCTCATGGAGAGAGGATTTTATAATAGAAAGATAGAGGAAGATAGGGAAAGAGAGAAAGGAGGGAAAGCAGAGGTGTGTGCACCTCATGGCGGGGGAGGAAGGAAGGGGGCATGGGGAAGGGAGGGGTTTCTCTTCGAGGCTTTTACATAAAATGATGTCAGGACACTGGGCGGTCCCAAGGGCAGGTTCAGAATGCTAACAACGACCCCCTCTAAATAGAATTAAACAGTAATGAGTATGGTCAGTTATTTTTCAAATAGGGAGTGACTAAATTGAGGGTTCCTGACTCATTGACCTTCCAGATCTCTTCAGGTTTGCATATCCCATAAGTCCACAGTTCTATTACAGCTGTGTCTTCCCCAGCGTGGTCTCTTTGGGTGATGGGATTCCACAACATACTCAAGCACAGAAAAGCCTGAACTTGCAGCCATCAACTTTTTTTTTACAGAACAGCATTGTATGTGAAGATACATAACAGGCATTGTTTTTACATAAACAGTATTGTATGCAAAGATATATCCTTAACAGGCATTGGGTATAGCCTCACCTATCTGACCTAATCTGGACCTCTTTAATCATCCCATGTTATACTGAGCCACAGGCACTTACTGTCACTTGGGGTGACTTTTTTTTTTCTTCCTATTTTCTTCCCTTCTCCCCAGGAAGAAAGAGAAATGCCTAAAGAGACCACTGAAGTGATCTGTATTTCTTTCCTTGGCTTCAGGACCAAGGGGGACCGTGTTCTCTTTGGCCCCTTCTCATGTCTTTAGACACAACTGTAGGAGCATATTTGTCCCAGAGCTCCCCTGATCCCCTAAACATGCATGTGGAGCATCTGTCCTGCACTTAAACACACTGGGTGGACCAGTTTGCTTCTGTGATCCTGTCTGCCATTGAGTTCCAAGATCCACACGAACGACTACTGCATCCCCTCTATCCGTGTTTCCCCATCTCTGAGGCAGGGATGCCAAGCAGAGCACCAGGGCACAGGCTTGCAATTAGTGGGGAGAGTGATGGCCAAGGATATTCCCAGCACAGTGGGATGCTTTGACAGCATAGTTCCTTAGGGGAAGCAATCAGAAGACTCATGAGAGACTGGAAGCTGAGGAGAGAGGCATCCCTGTCACTCAGCACCAGCCACTCCGTCTAGATTCCACTTTACTGTCTCCTCCATGGGAAGCAGCCTCCAGGAATATCAAGTCACACACTCAGCCCCTTTGGCTTTGGCTCTGTTCCTTCCTATCCTTATTTCTGTAGCTATGTGGGAATGCCTAGGTTTGCACAGAAATATAACAGAAACGCCTCTGGAAGGAGGGTTGCAGGTGTCCAAGTGGTTATCTGTATTCTATGTATTTCTTGACCACCACTGCTCTAGGCACTAAAAATATAGCAATGAATAAAACAGGAGGGGAAACCCTCTGCCTTCGTGGGGCTGGCATAATGACAGGAGAAGACAGGCAAAAAACAAAGCATAGGAGTAAAGGGCATTGCAGGCAAAGAGTCCCAAGAAGTCAAATCCAACCGAGAAAGTGGGTAAGGGTGTCCTGCAAAGTGTGCAGCAGGCAGGAATGAGGAGCTTTAACTAGGTGGTTGAGGACTCAGAGTAGGTGACCTTTAAACAAAGACTTGAAAGAAGTAAATAAATTAACATTCTAAATGCTCAGGACAAAGCCAGCACTGAATTCATATGAGCACACTCAGTCCTCTATATCCTTGAGCTGGCACTTCAACCACTGGATTGAAAATATTTTAAAAAAAAAATCACCAACAGCAAGTCTATAGCAGACATAGACAGACTTTGTCCTTTAAACAATACAATGTAACAACTATTTGTGTAAATTTACATTGTATCTGGTGTCATCCAACCCACAAAAGATTTCAAGTAAGCAGGAGGATGCCACCAGGTTATATGCAAATGATATTCCATTTTATAGAAGGGACTTGAGACTTTGAAGATCTGGTGTCAGCTGAGAGACTTAGAACCAATCCTCTGTGGGTACCGAGAGAAAACTATGCTTTATTTTAGATTTCATTTCTATAAGAAATAAATTCATCAATATAATTATCACCTACTAGCAAGATACACTTTCTGGCAATTATGGTCAATTTTGAGGCAGTTTATATATTTTTTTATTTTATGTGTATGAGTGTTTGCATACATTTATGCATGTCTATCACACGCATGCAGTGCCTGCAGAGCCCAGAAAGGGCAGTGGGCCCCCTGAAATTGGAGGTACAGGCAGTTGTGAGCTGACATGCGGGTGCTGGGAACTGAACTCAGGTACGAGAGCAGCCGATGCTTCTGTCCCTAAGTTAACTCTTGTGGTTGAATCTGAAATGGCCCCCTAGTCTCATTTTGAAAATATGTTCCCTAGCTGGTGGCACTGTTCTGTGGGGCTGTGAAACCGTTAGAAGCTGGAATGCAGCTTGTTGGAACTGGGGAACCATTGGAACTGCTCTGATTCCTGATCCCCACTTTGTGATGTCCTATGGTGTGAGTGCTGCCCTGCCTGCCCTAGTTATCACAGACTGAATCCTCTGGAACTGGGAGTTCAACATTTCCTTCCTGGGCTTGTTCTGTCAGGGATTCTCCCACAGCGACAAAAGGGAACGGAACTCAATGTCAATACTTCAGGATGAAGTCAGGACTCACCGTGTGATATTTCAGCTCTACTTGAGCACCAAGTTAGAGCAGGAAATGAATGGGGACTCCGGGGGACCCAGGGGCTGCAGAGCCTCCCTTCAGGCCCATGTGCTCTGTGAGCTGCACAGGGGTAGGCATAGCTCACCTCTTACAGCTTCCTCCAAGGGCCCTTCCGCAGCAGGCCTGGAATACACAGTCAGGCATTGGTCAGCCAGGAGCTGGATCTCCCTCACAGATGAGTAAGCGCTTGTCAGCACACCACTGTCCCTAGAAAGACAAGAAGGATTCACTTTGTGCAATCTCTCTGGGAAGACAACATGAACAGTGCTGAGTTCAAAGGCTTTTCTAAATTGTGTTCTAAAAAATGTATTTGTGGGGGCTGGAGAGATGGCTCGGAAGTTAGGAGCACTGGCTGCTGCTCTTCCTGAGGTCCTGAGCTCACCCAGCAACCACATGGTGGCTCACAACCATCTACAATGAGATCTGGTGCCCTCTTCTGGCACACAGGTATACGTGCAGGCACAACACTGCATACATAATAAGTAAATAAATAACTTATTTGTTTATATGTATGAGTGTTTTCCTGCATGTGTGTATGTGTACCACATAGATGCAGTCCCTGCAGAGATTAGAAGAGGACATCAGATCCTGTGAAACTGGAGTTACAGCTGATTGTGACTGCTGGGAAATGAACCCAGGTCCTCTGCAAGAGCAGCCAGGGTTCTTAGCCATTGAGCCATCTCCCCAGCTCTTCAAAGGCTTTTTCTATTAGTCAAGATCTGAAAAATCCTGACAGAGCCTCAGCTATAGATTATTTAAATAGAACAAAGAGGTACTCAGGTCTTTCAAGAATTCTTCAAAGGTCTTTTTTGGTTTCTCTTTGCTTGCAGGACTCCTAAGTTTGAGTAAGGAAGTCATCACTTGGCATGTCATATTTTGAATCAGCGATCTTAAAGACTGCTTACTAACTGGTTTTAAATGCTCCACAGCCCTCAACCTCTGCCAGAGGATTCTAGAATCCATCCTGCCCCTGCTGGACAAGCAATCTCAAAGCTCTATTTTAAAGTTCTCAGGGGTAACAAGGACCACAGCCGGGAATATTCTATGTGGTTTTTGAGGTAATGAAATTGATTAGTAAGGGCAGTGGGAGACATTCACAGATCCTTAACCTGGGCTCTCACTGTGTATGCTTTCAGTTCCTGTCCATTCATCCAGCATGAACAAGGAAGGAAGAAAACACACAGTGTAAGGATTCCCACAGTCCTGGCCGTACCTCTGTGATGTGGCTGCACGCGGAACGAACAGCTCAATGGGCACTTGTCTCTTCGAGAACCTTTTATTGCTCTGGAGGGATTCTGTAATCTAAACAAGGACAAAGGTGCATATAGAAAACCAGACTTACCAACACATGCATTTGCAGTTACAAAAAGAAAATTAAAAATCGGGGCATGGAAGCATTGCTGAGTGGGACTTTAGAAACTGAATACCTGGGCCATGACGGCTGGAGAGAGATTCTCCCGGACATACTTCATATAATCAACGGTCGCTTCAATAATTGAAGCCACATCGCTCTTCCTCCCCTTGACGTACGGCAGGAGAGTACGCAGCTGCTCGCAGCAAAACTTGATGCGCTCTCTGTTCCAATGATTGTGAGGAAATAGGAAGCATTAGTCTCACTTTCCTCTTTGTTCATAAGGTTAAACAACTCTTCTTCCTGGGTTTTTGTGAAAATGGACTGTCCCCATCTCCATCTGGTCCCTGTTTCAGGGGAAGGCCATGCCCCCATAGGGCAGCAGCCCTCACAGCTCCTGAAATCACAACCTCCAGGGGCCCCACTCACATGCTGCACAAGATGGACATCTGCCAAAGTACAGAGTCTGTGCCATGGCAGCCCCAGCTCCCTCGACCAGGCCCCCAGCTGGGCCCCCCAGTGCCCAGACAGTGCAAAGCACACCCCTCACAGCCCCTGAAGATCTGTAGAATCCTTGAGGGGAAAAAAGTCACATGCTATACAGACATCCTTCTTCAGTTCACACTAGAAACCCAGCAGGCCAGGAAGAGTCAGGATCTGGGTTTTGGACCATAACAAGAGATCATTTGGTGTCTTGTGACATGTGAGTTTTACACGCACTGTGGCCTGAGCACTGTGGCCTGAGCTGAGGGAAAACAAGAAGACAGTTTTCCTAAGCAGATGAACTAAAATGCAAAAGATACTGGCAAGGCTAGCATCCAAAAGGGAGATGCACGAGGAAAACAGATCTAACTGAATTAACCCAAGCCCTTGCCATTTTCCCCCAAGTACTCGTTTTTATCCAGTTACAGCCTTGACATGTGCAGAGCGACTAGCTGAAACCTTAGGCAAGTCCCTAAATTTCTCTTAATTCCAGAATAGAAGAAAAATTAAACAAAAAAAAAAACCTTGCTTGACATATAAATAGTCAGGGGTTGAAAATAAGTTGGTAAGTGGTAATTTTTTTGTTTTTGTTTTTGTTTTTCGAGACAGGATTTCTCTGTGTAGCTTTGGAGCCTGTCCTGGAACTCACTCTGTAGCCCAGGCTGGCCTTAAACTCACAGAGATCCACCTGCCTCTGCCTTCTGAGTGCTGGGATTAAAGGCCTACGCCACCATCACAAGGCGGTAAATGGTATTTTTATAGGGCTTCAGGAGCTCTGGGGCTCAGCAGAGATGTCTCAGGAACTGTTTTGATGGGGTGGGAAGGAGTCAATAACCAGACACTATTATTGGGAGGCTCTCCACAGAGAACTTTCACTTACAAAAGAACTGAAGATAAAACGCACAGCAAAGTTTCCGTGTGCAAAACAGCCTCTCGGGAAAATACAAAAAGAGGCCTAAACATGTTAAACAGGAGGACGCCTTAAGCAAATCTATTGCAGTCTATTCTATCTTCAGAATTTCATCTGAAGTGGCAGTGATGTAACAAATCTCACTGAGGAAAAGTAGAACTCAAGACAGCGGGCGGGGGTGGGTGGTGGGTGGGGAATGTAATCCTAGCCATTAAATAAAGCAAGAATCAAAGACATTAAGCCATCATTATCTACAGCTGACAGGACTGTGCACAGCAATTCTCCTCTTTTAGAGTTTTGCTAGATACATGTCACTTCCATAACGAACAATGCCATTACACCTTGCTCCACTGTGTATTCAGAAAACATCTGAGTGCACAGGAAACAGGAGAATTACAGGCGAGTATTTGTATTCCCGCCACTTAGAATTTTACTGTTCTCCAATCACACTGTGGCACTGGCACCTACTCGGCTGTTTGGTCACTCCGGGGACCAAACAGCTGGAAGGGTGACACATATTTAGTGGCCACATTTACCAGTTTCATCTAGACTTTTGGCAATGTTAAAGTGATGAGACTTGATGGACGTGATCCCTGTTTCAAGGAATAACCAGGAAATGTAATTAATATCATGAGTGTGATTAATATCTTGAATGTAATTCATGCCACTGAATTGTGAACTTAAAAATGGTTGCAATTGCAAATATTATGTTCATTTAAAAAATAAGGTGGGCCGGGCGGTGGTGGTGCACGCCTTTAATCCCAGCACTCGGGAGGCAGAGCCAGGCGGATCTCTGTGAGTTCGAGGCCAGCCTGGACTACCAAGTGAGTCCCAGGAAAGGCGCAAAGCTACACAGAGAAACCCTGTCTCGAAAAACCAAAAAATATTATGTTCATTTAAAAAAATAAGGCAGGATGTAATCATCGTACACTATATGTGTTTATGAAACTGAAGACAGCGATGTTCTAAAAAGTGGTGATGGTGTCATGGGCCTATGAGGATGCTGGACTATAAAGTCTATCAAACTGTGCAAACAGGCAAATTGTATACTATGTGAATTATTTGTGTATAAAGATTTTATAAAACGAAACAAACAAACAAACAAACCAGGAAACCAAAGTCTGCCTCAACACTCACCTCCTCAGCTTCTCTTTGCTCGAATGAAGAAAAGAAGTCTTTCTGTTTCTCTCAGGACCCGGCAGTGGGGCCTTTAATACAAGTTCTCTGTCATTTTTCAGCTGCCCAGAGCTAGAAGCAAGTGAAAATCGTGCCACATATTAAAGAGGAAAATCGTTAGACAATTGTCAACAATGAACGCCAATTCGCTAACCAGATGGAGATTAAGTCTCCTGCTTCATACAAACCGGGGGGTGGGGGGTGGGGGTGGGGGTGAGGGTGGGGGGTGGGGGGTGGGGGGGGTGGGGGGTACATTAAACCTCTGTACCTGACACATTCAGTACTGAATCTTTTCTTTCAGATTTCAAAATATCATAAATCCAAAGGTCAAAATTCTAAAATACACTGATTAAGGATAACATATACTCAGGATTTTATCGATTATGGCTATTCCAAATTACAAGCAATCACCCACTGACAATGTTTATTTGTTTTTTAACTTCATGCTGTCGTAAAAGCATTGCAACATCAGTCCATTTCTCACAACCTGCTGTAAATCAGACTGAGTTAGATGGCTCCTGCCCAACTGCAGGCTAAAATTAAGTGTTCTGAGAATGTTACAGGGCAAGCTACGATGTCAGTCAGATTGGATGCAGTTTTTACTTACAATACTTTGTACTGGGTCTTACAGTCCCTCTGTAAATCAAAGAACATGACTGTATCTACCCTTAAGCCGTTAAGGCACATGGGGCTAGAGAGATGGTTCAGTGATTAAGAGCATTGGATGTTGTAGCAGAGGACACAGGTTCCATTTCCAGCACCCACGTGGCGGTTCAGAACCATCCTTAACTCCAGTTCCAAGGTATCTGATGCCCTCTTCTGGCCTCTGAGGGCACTACATGCCTGTGGTACAGACATAGTGCAGCAAATACATACACATGAAATAAAAATTTCATTACAGAGAAAAGAACAGAGCAACTTTACATGTCCTACTCCAGCTTCATCCGCAAAGTCAGTTTCTCTCTCTTTTAAATTTTCTCATTTAATGGACTTTGTTCTGACTCTACTGTCTAGATTCTAGAAATTCATGGTTTTGCACTATGTTATTAATGTTTATTTTATGTGTATGATATGTAACACATGTGTGCTTGGAGTCCACAGATGCCAGAGGAGGGAATAAAACCTCTGGAACTGGAGTCACAGACAGTTGTGAGCTCCCATGTGGGTGCAGGGAATCACTCTGGAAGAGTGGTCAATGCTCTCAACAGCTGAGCCATCTCTACAGGCCCCCTTTACACTGTTTAGAAATTGAAAAATAACCCCACTTTGTGTGTAGGGGCAAGGAAGAGGGGAAATAGAGAGAGGGAGAGGGAGAGGGAGAGGGAGAAAGAGAGAGAGAGAGAGAGAGAGAGAGAGAGAGAGAGAGAGAGAGAGAGAATATGCACGAATGTAGAGGCCAGAGATCACCTTGGTGTCTTTCCTTAGGTGCTGTTCACCACAGATTTTGAGGTAGGATCTTTCACAGTCCTGAAGCTCACCAGGCTAGCTGACCAAGGTGCCTCCCATTCCACCTCCCCAGCACTGGGATTCTAAGCACCCATGCCTCAAAGCTTGTATTTGAATTCTGGGTCTCAAGCTCAAGTCCCCATGATTGCCAACAAGTACTTCATTGGCTGAGTTATCTCCCTAGCTCTATAATCCTGTTTTCTTTATCCAAAAGGGTGAAACTTGCCTGGAAATTTTACTTTTATTGACAGTGGTTAAGATTAGGATGGAGGATAAAGAAAAATTCAAAATTAGTAGACACTGAAAAATACTTTCATGTAGCATAGGCAAATCATGAAGCCTCACAACACCATTCCCCACCTCATGCCCCAGACAGGGGGATCACCTTTCTATAAAGCTCTTGGAGGCTCAGCAGCTAAATAAGATTCACAAACTGCTGTTATCCATACACCACTTCAGTGAGATCATCTTTGGTTTGCCACACTGAACTGGCTGCCAAGTCCCTTCCTTGTTCCCAACAGTAGATGGCTGCATTCTCTACACATTCCACAAGTGCCTGACTCGGAATTTTCGTCATCACCAGCATCCATGGGCTACAGTGCTTGTCCATTCTGGGAAGCGCCAAGCTCTATTAAAAACCTCGTTGGTGTAAAAAGGGAGGGCAACATTCACAAAAAGTCGCTTTTTACCAAACATGCAGAGCTGGGTAAACTAGGTGGAGTCTGGTAGGTAAGTAACATAGGAAGAGTCTGACCCCAAGTTCAACTGCCTGTAAGTGTGGGGGGGGGGTTGAATGCCAGTTCTAACACCCAGAAGAGAGACAGGCAGACACTGAAGCAGCCCGCCCAAACTCCCCCGTACAGACACTGAGAGCTTCCTTCACAGGACATAGAACAAACTCTCCCAATCACAGGCGTCCAATAACTGAAGCGCTGAGTTTGTGAGTTCAAAACAGACAGCAGGGGACAGTGCTGTAGACATAGACTAGGCAAGGCTGTGCTTGTCTGTTCAAATATCAGAGTTTCAAACTTGTGTTTGGGGGAAAAAGGAGTCTGCTGTTATTTTATTTGAATATCAATGTGCTTTCTTTCACTGAGTTGGATCCTCTTGTGAGGTATACCATGATCTCAGCTCTAGAATCTGAAACAGAAGAACGCTTCCTGTCTTCCAGGGAAGAGCGCCTCCGGCCCCCATCACTCTCAGCACCAGGGCTAGTTAGTGTCCTATCATGAAGTTCTTTGCAGTCTCTTTAAGGAAATGTACACACAATAAACATCTGTAATATGGAAAAGTAGGGAAAAAATAAAATGAAGCTAACCGAAGAAACAGATCAGTAGAAAAGTGTTCCCCAAGTTCACTGGAGGAAGTCTGGAGGTGCAGTCTACGTTCTGGAAGCCTCTCAGCGCTGTCCTCATTTGCTGGAAGTTTGAGGTGTAGTCCGCATTCTGGAAGCCTCTCAGTGCCTTCCACATCTGTTAGAAGTTTGGAAAGTGGATTATTTTAATCCTAAAATCACTACCAATGATTTTTTACAGAGCAGGCTTTTTAAAACAGAAAACAAATGATAGATTTCAGTCCAGGAAGCATGAAACCACTCCGATTAGAAAGTACATGGAAAGTCTACAGACACGGCACCCCAGCACACCCTCTTTTCAGTTAGAACCTCTTCACTTAGTGACATATTTTATAAAGCACCTCCAACCGAGTTGATGTATCACCTTCCTATTTATAAGGAAATGTCAAGCAACTGCACTGTCAAGGTACAGCCTCAAGGGAAAACGAGTCTGCAGCTGTCAGTCCTCGGAGCAATGATAAAACCACCAGAGAACGACTGTGGCCAGCAAAGGTGCCGGGCAGGGGATGAGCAGCTGCTGTTTGCACTGAGGACTGGGAACAGATTGCAAAGGGACCGTGACCACATGCTTAGTCAGACCCAGGAAGATCTCTGAAGCCAGAGGGGTTAGGGTTGTGGGTGGGAGGGGAGGTTAGGAGGGGATGGGATTATGGGAGGCGGAGAGGGGCTACAAATTGAACTCACTACACTGACCACTGAAAACTAACACTATAAAGAGGCAGACAGACATACTGACTCTAGAATGTGAACTCATATATAATAACCCTCAGCGTGTTTCAAAAAAATACTAACTTTAAGTTTCCAGCTGTACAGAGATATGACTGTGAGTGTGTGTGTGTGTATTTGCAGTATGTAGAGTTGATAAACATATACATGGTAAACACAGCACAATCAAGTTAGTGTATTCATCACCTTACATATTTATTTTCTTGTGCATTTGTTGGAAACATTTAAAACGGATACTCTTAGCAAGTTTCAAGTACTCTACATTGTATTGTTAATACAGCCATCAAACCATATCTTAGGTCTTCAGAGCTTACTTATATGATGTAGCAAAAACTCTCCATCCCTTAACCAATGCTCTCCATCTGATATCAACTTAATTCTGAACGATTTCTCAGCTAGTGTCCTAGCCTACAGCAAGCAAAAATAGTTATTGAACCACATTAATTCCAGGACTTGGAGGCTGTCTGCTGTCCTTTTAGGATAAGCTGATTTAATTAGTGCTCAAGTGTGGCAATACACACAATACAATAGGTAAGGGATTACAAAAGAGAGGTCTACTTGAGGCATTGACATTAATGCTTTGATCTAAAACTAAGCAAGGCAAAGAATGACCCTGTATTCATTTCAAGAGGTAAATAATTACACAAGTGTTTTGCAAAGGAGTTACTACACAATTCCAGGTTAATGCTCCTGTTTTTTGAACATCCCTGAAATGAAGTAACCTAACTAATTATATTTTAATAACCAAGATATGACAGCATACAGGTTACCAAATGAAAAGAAACATAGTAACAATCTCAAACAAAAACAAAAACAAACAGAACCTTTCATCACACAGCTATCATGCAACTCATTTGAAATTGCTGAACATTTCAGCTTCTCTTGCAGATAAAGGAAAGATTTTTTTTCTCCTTATTTACACTTATTTCCTGACTATGATTAAAAAACATACTCATAAAATACATGGCAAATTGTTAATCCACAAATAAAAGGCACAAGTGGGAAACCAATTTAAAGATGTGCAAACATTTTTTATAGAATTTTAATAAGAATTTCTTAAACCTTTGCAAGTATATTTGTAACTCACCCATACCTGTGAAATATGCTTTCCAGTACTCTACCACCATGTCCATTTTTCCCAAGGTCAGTGGCTCAGGGAAACTAATATCCACTCCATAGTCTGAAATACAGCCTAAAGAAATCGCGTTAACACCAACCTTGTAATTCCTGTTTGAAAATGAAACACACACTACAGCAGGAAGTCACATACCTTTAAATTTTTCAGGTTTTATAAAAACAAACAGCAAACGGGTGTTTTTCTTCTTGCCAGATCTGAGGGAAAAGTGTTACAATGAAACAAAATCATCATTCAAAGAAAATTAGACTCAAGAGTTTAACTCACTAGAAGCTAAACTATAGATGTCTTTAACTTGGAGAATTCACAATAATGGGAAAAAATTTTAACTCAGCATCTCAAATCAGTGAGGAGTAGCATGATGGACTGCTCTTTCTTAACTAAAGAAAATAATCTGAACCTTCCCCGTATTTTCAAATTTCTCATTAGTTTAAAAAAGGTTTCTTTAAAAAGGACATTTCAAGACCACTATAAGAATAAAATCAGGGCTGGAGAGATGGCTCAGTGGTTAAGAAAATTGACTGCTCTTCTAGAGGACCAGGGTTCAATTCCCAGCACCCACATAGCAGCTCATAACTGTCTGTAATTCCAGTTCCTGGGCACCTGACACCCATGGCAAAATACTAATCAAAAATAATTTTTTAAAAAAGAAGAGAATCAGCAAAATCCAGATTGGGGAAAGTTACATAAAACTAAAAAAAACCATATATATGTGTGTTTGAAAAAAGATACATATATATAATTTATGACAAAAAAAAAACAAAGAATACAAGGAAGAGAAAATTGAAACTTGAATTTTTATCAACAGGTTTTTTTTTTTTTAGAATCATAAGGAGGAAACACTGAACATTGATTAGATATTTCAACATTAAAGAATTATTAATTTAGCCAGGTGGTGGTGGCACCTGCCTTTAATCCCAGCACTCAGGAGGCAAAGGCAGGCGGATCTCTGTGAGTTTGAGGCCAGCCTGGTCTACAGAAGGCGTTCCAGGACAGCCAAGACTATACAGAGAAACCCTGTCTTGAAAAAACAAAAAGAAAAATTATTAATTTATAAATGTATAGATGTGTCATTGGTACTGTGGCTTTTACTGAGTCCAATCTTAGACAAGTATTTACTAAAATACCGAAAGGATGAACAATGTCAGATTTGCTGTAAAGTTCACCTGCAGCAGAGCTTTCTGGAAGAGGAAAGGCTTCACACTAAGAACAATCAAAACCGCCCTGAGAACTTGGGAGTTCACTGGTCTAGTCTTTCAGACTCATGTGTACAGTATGGCAGCTAAGCTCACAAGCTTGGATTATCCAGGAAGCGGGAGCCTCAACTGAGAACATGCATCCATCAGACTGGCCTGAGGACAAGACTGTAGGGCATTTTCTTGATTAATGATAGATGTGGAAGGGCCCAGCCCACTGTGGCTGATGCCATCCCTGGGCACGTGGTCCTGGGTAGAATAAAAAAGCAGCCAGGCGGTGGTGGCGCACGCCTTTAATCCCAGCACTCGGGAGGCAGAGCCAGGCGGATCTCTGTGAGTTCGAGGCCAGCCTGGGCTACCAAGTGAGCTCCAGGAAAGGAACAAAGCTACACAGAGAAACCCTGTCTCAAAAAAACAAACAAACAAAAAAAAAAAAAAGCAGGCTGAACAAGCCATGGGGAGCAAGCCAGTAAGCAGCAGTCCTCCAAAGCTACTAGACCCACCTTGAGTCCCTGCCCTGGCTTCCCTGCACAATGGACTACCATCAGGAAGCTGAAATAAACCTTTTCCTCCCCAAGTTGCTTTGATCATAGTATTTATCATAGCAATAGAAACCTAACTAAGAACCTCTGCATTATACTGTTAGTGTATGTAAAAGTGAATGTATATTACTCTATATTCCATATTTTACTATAGACTTACTCCTAAGCATCTCTAGGAGGCTGGCTCTAGAGTCTCCCAGGAATACCCAAATCAGTCTGTGTTCAAGCCCCTTGCAGAAAAATGCTTTTAGTGAAGGGGAGGGGCAGAGGTCCAGGTGATCCAGGTAGCCTAGTAGTGGCGTCCACCTCCTGTTTCCCACTAACAGGTAACTGAGAGGCTTAGTCTTCTTTCTGCCTCTCTGTCTAGTCCCCTAATGTAATTTGCATATTCCCAATCAGGCATCGTGAGGGAGTTCCCAAAAGTTCTCCATTAGCCTACAAGGGCCTGGCCTAATACCTTGATCCCACTTTCTGCATCCACTCTTTCCACAGGAGAATCCTGAGTGGTTCAAGAGCCCGTGTGATCCTGCAGGGAGAAAGGTAACTCTCCCTCCAAGGGACTCCAGTTCTCTGAAAGCAACTCAGGCTTGAAGAAGCTGAGCTTTTACAGAGCTCTAAGATGCAATGGGGATGTCTGAGGTGGTAGGATCTGTCAGATCCCAGGAGCCTCATCACACCCCAGAAATAGATTCAGGCCACTGCCAACTCCACACAGAGCTCGGGGTGCTTGCTTTACTATCCACCATAACTCTTAATAAACTCGGAAAAGATGTGCCATTTTAAATGACAGTTATTTAAAAAAAGCATATCAATGGGACCAACATCAGCATTATAAACCAAATAAATCTCACTCATATCTACTCCTTCTCAGGTTGAAACGTGAGTTCTTACAACAGCATGTCGAACTGGCCACGAAACCAGCTTCCACCCATGAAGACGTGCTCCATTTTAAAACTTAAAGTGGACAAAATTTATGTCCATGATATCAATATATTATATCTTACAGATTTAAGAAATGGGTTTTAATGGCGATTTTAAATACACAGATCAAGACTGGAAAAGCTTTACCGAATGGACTTGACAGCCTCCAGCTCCTCCGCGGTTAAGGTGGAAGTCACCTTCAAGAAGATGATGTCGAATGAGTTGGCAGCCAAAAGCGCGGCTACCTTCCTCACATCGCTGACGGTCAGGGTGAAGTGTGCTGTGCTGGAAAAGAATTTCTGTATAGAGCCAGTCAGGAAGTATCTTGTGGCATCTCCAACCAGCAGAAGGTCTAGTTTCCCCTGAAAGAGAAGGAAGGAAGCAGAGGTCACGTGTAATTACTACCAAACAAGCGCAAGTGAGAAATAACTCAGGGAGGTGGCAGCTGCCCCTGAACACTGGAGGTCAGGAAGTTCTTCATTGCCCCCATGCCCAGGGCTGTGCTTGGGCTCAGCATCTTGCTACTTTGTTAAGATCCTGCCCACTAAGGCCTGGAGGGTATGTTTTCCCTATAAACCTCTCTTGTTCCACTAACAGGTAAGGTTATGATCCAGTTTCTTAATTGGACTTACCTGCTGGAAAATGTATTTTGTGAGAAAGCCAAATTGGTGAGTCCCACATTATTTATTTTGCTAAAAACACATTCCAGAGAACAAATAAAAAAATCTAAATTTGGTGCTAGAGTGATGGCTCAGTAGTTTTAAGAACCCTTGCTACTCTTGCAGAGGACCCAGATTGGTTCCCTGCACCCTTGTGATGGCTTACAGCTGTTGCTAACAACAGTTCCCAGGGATCTGGTGCCCTTTCTAGCCATCACAGGTACCAGGTACACACAGACACACACACATACATACATGCAGGCAAAACATTTATACAAAAGCATCTCATAATGTTTTAAGTGAGTTTATGACTGTGTGTTGGGCCTCATTCATAGCCATCCTTGGCCACATTGCAAACCATGGGTTGACAGTTGGACCCTTGCCTCTCTGCACACAAGGCAGCATCCTCCACATGACTATTACCCTCTCCCCCATCCGCCATGCATTTCTGCTGGGAATGCCTGGACTTTAAGACTTCATTCTACCTGTTCTATTTATAATTAATATTTACACATAATGGTTTTTGTGGTCATTTCTTTGATCTATACTGTTCCTTGTAGCTCCTATTTGCTTCTTCCTGGGGTCCACTTTATTGAATTTCAGTATTGGCTCAGGAGATTCTTCTAGCCTGAAAACGCTGTCACTGTATTCTCACAAGTCAGCGCCAGCTGGTCCAGGTCAAAACCCACCGTGTCTCTGAATTTTGAAGATGACGGTCCATCACCTTGTGATATTCAGAGTGGCTGTCGAAAACACCAAGCAACTTTGCTTTCTTTGGGTGACTTAATGTTATTTTTTTATATTCTGTGTCCTGACAGTATCTCAGAAGAAGCATTTATTATTAGCTCTGGAAACGGATGGTATTTCTTCAATCAGGGATCACGCTTTCTGTTTTCTTTCTCTCCCTGGGAATCTTCTGTGACATGTTAGAAACCCCAGGATGATTCTTTTTCTCCATTTCTCTGTGATAGATTAGATTGCTTTCTTGGCCTACAGTCCTTTAAAAAGTACTGAATTTAATTGTGAATTTTTAAGGTTTTATATTTTTGGTGTTTTTATAACCTGTTACTTTTAGAAAGTGATAGCTTCTCTGAAGATACAAATTAGAATTTGACTTGTGTCTGTGTGTGTGTATGTGTGTGTCTGTGTGTGTGAGTGCGTATGTGTATATGTGTGTGTGTGTGTCTGTGTGTGTGTATGTGTGTGTATGTGTGTGTGTATATGTGTGCATGTGTGTGTATGTGTGTGTGTGTGACACACAACCTTGAGTGTCACTTTCCAGCAGTATCTACCCTGTTTGTCAGGAGGGGTCTCTTGCTGGGCTTGGAGTTTTCTCAGTATGACAGGCTAGCTGGCCAGGAACCCCATATCTCCACTTCCCCAGAGCTAGAATTACATGACCATGCAGCCATGCCTGTGATGTGTTCATGTGTGATTGCACATGTGTATTCCTGCAGGTGGTCGGCAGAAGTCTGCATGGGATTTCTTTCTGTTTCTCTCCATCTTATTGTTTGAGGCGGAGTCTCTAATTGAATCTGGAGCTCAAAGATTTGCCGGAAGTGGCTGACCAGTGAGTTCCAGGGGCTCCCCCTGTCTCGTCCCAAAGGGAGTGGGCAGGAGCAGACATGCCTGGTCTTCACACAGAGGCTAGGGGCCTAATGCTTGCATGATTGCGCTTTACCAACCATGCTATCTCCCCAGCTCTGCAAATGAGAATTCAAACATGTGTTTCTATTCTCTTTTGTCCTAGCCCCTTCAGCTTGCTCTTTTACGAGTACCAAAACAACGGTGATTATGAACGAACTAATTTCTTCCTTGTCATTCTGGAGATTGGAAAAGTCCAAGATTAAGGTATTGGCAGATCCAGCATCAAGTGAAGGCATGACTCCTGGTTCACAGAAGGCAACATCTCAGTGTGCTTTCACGTGGTACAAAGGCTGATGGGTCCACGTTGGGCCTCTTTTACAGGAACTAATCTCATTCTTGATGGCAGAAGTATACTAGTGACCTCATCACCTCGGAACAGCTCCACCTCCTACTGTCAACACCTTGTGGTGGGATGTCAGGATGTGAATTTGGAGAGGACGCCAACACTCCTAATAAAGCAGGCTCACAATGTGCCTGATATAGCTGCACACCTGTGCGACTGCACCTGCCTACATCCGGGAAGCTTTCCTTAGATAAACTTACGAACCAAGGATTGAGTAGCGGTCAATGTCCCCAGTGGTGGCTTCCTTTAACGGAAACTGATTTGGGTCCAGTGTTAGGGAGCAGGAAAATGGAAAACAGACTGAAGAGCAGAGAGGGTGGGGTTGTGCCCGCTCCTGGCCACACAGAGGACTGGAAATTACCCACACTGGGAGCCTCACTCCCACGTGCAGCTCATTTTCTGTAAGAGCAGTTCACAGGCCTAGCCTAGAGTTACAAGCATCCTCACTCCGGTCAGATGAACAAGCTAAGTGCAGGGTTCTGCATGCAGCCGCTTCCACACCAGGTGATCGCCCTCTGCTCAGGTGTGGACCTTTGTTCCTGTCCATCACTAATCCGTTTCATCTCAGCTTCTCTTCTCTCCCTGTCTGCAAAGCTGCCGCTTTTCTCTGTAGTGGACATTTGAGGCTGTCACTCTCTAGATGTCTGACTGTGGATTTTAGGTTCTGAGAGAGGCTGCTGTGTCGGAACCATGCACAGCATTGGGGTGGGGGGGTGGGGGGGAGTCTTCTTAGGTTTTAATGAGGACTTGCCCCTCCCCTTTCTTCTCCAGTGCTATTTACTTGCTAGAGGCTTCATTATTTCAAAAGTGCCTCCTGCTGTGGAGTTCAGAACAGAGGAGGTGGAGCAAGCCTTTATGTTCAATCCACCGGCAGGGGCCAGACTCACTCACCTGCTCCACTAACATCAGAAAGGATAAAAAAATGTCCACTCCTTAATGTGTCGTTGTTTGAAAACTGACATCAGCCTACTTCACTAAACACATTTCTGTTTTCCTTGAACCCTATCATTTTCAAAACATACCATCACCTTTTCCTTTGAAAATAATTATTTTGTTAATTATTTGAGACACAGCCTTGGTATGTTCCCTAGGCTGGTTTCAAACACTCAATCCTCCTGTCTCAGCTCCTGGAAACTATAGAGACCCAGGAGAATGTAGAGGCCCTTGTGATCTGTTTCACTTCATGCGAAAACCACACCATAGGTCAGTCGTAGTTCAGGTGCAATGCATTAGTGTGTGTTGTCCAACTCTACTGCATCACATGATTAGTTCTATTCCAGCACCTTTCTGAGACCCCCTGCCCAAAGATGAAGGCTGCTATGACAATGATAGCGGTTATGAGAATTGATTCCAAGAGGGTTATAGTTTTGTTTTGTTTTGTTTTTTAAATAATGTGTTTAGTTGAAGCAACTGCCAATATACTAATATAATCTGCTACAGATAGGGTAACCATAAAATGATTATATAAATGTTTCTGTGGAGCGTATGCGTGATGTGGTATGTATGTGGTGTGTTATGTGGAATCTGTTTATGTGGTACATATGTAGTGTGTGTGTGTGTGTGTGTGTGTGATGTATATACGTGGTACGTACTTACGTGGTGTGTATGTGGTGTGGTGTGTGAGTGTATAGTGTTGGATGTGTGTGTATGTGTATCTGGAATGTGTGTGTATAAGGTGTATGGGTGATGTGGTATGTATGTAGTGTGTTATGTGGAATCTGTTTATGTGGTACGTATGTAGTATGTGTGTGTAATGTATATACGTGGTATGTACTTACGTGGTGTGTATGTGGTGTGGTGTGTGAGGGTATAGTGTTGGATGTTTGCGTATGTGTATCTGGAATGTGTATGTATAAGGTGTATGTGTGTGTGGTATCTACCTGTGCATGTGGTGGGTGGGTGGGTGTCAAGGGTCTTCCTCAGCCACTCTCCATCTTAGGTTTTGTGACAAAGTCTCTCACTGAACTTGGGTTCAGCCACTGGACTAGACTGGCTGGCCAACAAGCTCCAGGATCTCCCTGTCTCAACCCCCTCTTGCCACGCAGATGGATGCTGCTGCTGCGTCTGGCGTTTATGTGGTACCGGGTGCCAACCTTGAGTTCTCCTGTTTGAGCTGCAAGCACTTTACCAACTAAGCCACCGCCTACCTCTCCAGCCCCCTAATTTTTCTTTTACCTTAATATAGTAATTTTTCTTTCACTGAGCCGTTTGAGAATAAAACAATGTGGTATGAATAATGACACCGAAAATAGGTATAAGCCAGGGAGCCAGGGCCAGGGATAATTTGCAAAATTTTCTATTAGGAATTTTGGTTCTCTTGGTCTTCTCAAACATCTCACCACTTTGTGCTCCTGCTTAATTGGGCTTGATAATTACTGTCCCCACAGGTATGTATTGAGCCCTCCTACTGGGCAGAGGTAGTGCTGGGAGCCCCCTGCACAGCCAAGTGTCTCCTGCACGGGCCTTTCCACGCCTTCTCCGTGGTGCAGACAGCAGGGCTCACAACCCTTGGAATACAGGAGAGAGCGGGAGCCTTGGTTACCAGCCCATTCCCAACATCTGATGTGGGGCCAAGAGAGCAAAGGCTTCAGGGCAAGAGCCAGAATCTGCCTCTTGGTTCCAGGCACCAACACTGGCTCTAAGTAAGAGCCATGACCTGTGCCTGAAGGGTTAGCTCACAGTGCTAGGGCCCTCGTGCACGGTAAACACCTCTCTATTTCCTTAAACGCCAAACCTGAGCACAACACACACACACACACACACACACACACACACACACACACACACACAGTCATTTCAAGCTGAGAGGCTAGGAAAGAATTACAGGGATGTGCATTCAGGGTAGGCAGTGGAAACCGTTGTCCCCACTGCGTGAGTCACAGGCTCTGAGAAGAAAAGCAGCTGCCTGGTCCTTGTCCTTGGTGGCACCTGATGTTCTGACCGCATGAACTTCCTCCCAGGCCCCCCTCCCAGAGTCCCCAGAATCTATCAGTCTTGTGGAGCACAGTCAAGAGCTGTAAGGGACAAAGACATGGGGAGGAGCCTGGGGGTGTGAGGGAAGGAGAAGCATGGGAAGCCACGCTCTGTGGAGGAGCCTGAGGTCTGCAAATGCTATGTGCTGAGTGAGGCACACAGTACAAAACAAAGCAGTTCTAGAAAGATGTGGCTGGCCCTCTTGCCAAAGGCTTCTTTCCCTGACCTACAAAACCAGAGCCACAACATACTCAGAGTGTCAGCCAGTGTCACACAGATTAAAACACTTGACATGCCACTCAAGTCTGCTATCCAGTAATGTAAATTTAGCAAATAAAGTACAATTAGCATACATCTGAAGGCTGACTCGCTATCTTGTTGATGGTATAACATCTGAACACAGGCTAAAGGCCAATAACGAAAAGAATGGAAAGTTCTAGCATGGTCTCCTTTGCAAAACTGCCTTTTAAAACACGTCTAGGATTTCCACCTAAGAACACAATCGGCTAGATTTCATTTGACAGCCTTTTTTTGTTTCTGTATGAATTGCTTAGTGCATTTTTTAAACTAATACATATTCATTGGGAAATTTTTAAAAAAAAGTGAAAATGAAATCCCACGCTCTCTTGGGGTGTGGCTTATTAACGCCCTGCCACTCGTCCTTTAATTACGGGCAGTTTTATAACTCGAATCATCACCGATGTCCTTATCTCCTCCGGCTCATTTCTGGCTGCGGCATTATTCAGGGCACTCACTGCAGTCTCTACCATTTTAAAGCGCTAGATTTCCATCTGCAGTCGGCGGTCTAAACCCTTAATTAGTAACAGCAGGTGCTGAAGTGCTTAGAGCAAACCACTCCTACATTTTAGTGAGTTGTTATTTATGTCACTCTTATCACGGGGAGCAGCGCTGGCAGTCCGCAGCGCAGCGGCTGCCTGGGCCTGAACTCTCAGGGGGCAATCACTGGCCTCCGGTTTCCCAGGGACCAAGGGATTTAGCTCTAACTGGAGACTAAACAAGCCGCGGTGTTCGCAGAGGCTCACAGGACCCGGAGCGGGCTCCACATTCTCCTGGGCCAGCATACAAAATTATTTGTGTTCTAGATAGTCAGGCATGTTATTCAGAATTCCATGTGGGGGTCGCTTTGCTTAATCCTGCGCCATGGAAGTACTTTCCCTTAGAGCTTTCGTGCGCGCACCAACACCTTGCCCACAATTACCAAAGGCCGCTAAACAACCTACCGAAATAATTCTGTTTCCAGAAGCTTGTTCCTAAGGGGTCAGAAGATTAAGTAGTCAAAGACTTCTAAGGGTTTCAGCAAAACTCATCTAGGTATAAGTGACCCCTCCTCTTTGTCCAGAAAGATCTGTGAACAACAGAGAACACCCGCTTCCCTTTCTGGGGTGAGTAATGTTCCTCTGTGCTCCTCTAACCAGGCCATCAGCGTTCCTGCTGTTTTGTTTTGTCATGTAGACGGGGTCTCACACTATAACCCAGAGCAGGCCTTGAATTCATAGTAATCCCCCTGCCTCGGCTTGCGAGTGCACGCATGGTGGGCATAAGTCACCAGGCCCGGGTTTCGCTTTCCCTTTTTTTTAAAAAAAATCTGGAACAGTAATCCTGTGGGTTACCAAGAGTCTGGTCAAGGTGCATTTCTGGGGCCTTTGCACGGATGCTGCGTACACTGGCAAGCAGGCTTTGTTTGAGCAGGGCCACCTTGGGTCGCCATCTTCGAAAGGCGAACAGTGCAAGGAAGGACAGGGACAACGGAAATACAGGCAGATAAACGCGCGCCCCTAGGGCCCAAACCTCTCCTGTAGGAATGCTCAAACCGGGTCTCCCAATTCCAAGACTGGCCCGAGGCTCTGCTCCGGGCTCCAGGGTCAGGGGGTTCGAAGTCTGGCCTGGTAGGGCTTGCTTGCCTCAAGGAACAGCCCCACACCGGAGCCCAGCTCCGGGCCCTGGATGGAGCCTCCTGGGTGCACTCTCGTCGGGCTGGGCCTGAGGGGCCAGGCTAGGGCGATGCTCACGGCCACCTCCCGACAGCTCCTACCTGCCCTGGCCTCCGGCCTAGCTTCCCACTGCTCATCGGGTCGGCCATGGCGCCTAGTGCTCTGCAGCTTCTTGGCGGGCTCGCGCTGCGGGGGGCGGAGCGAGGCGCAGGGAGCGCCCGCCCGGGGCTGTGGGAGCGCTGGGCAGAGTGACGTGGACACCCCAGGCCCGCCACTCACGCCTCAGGCTGCCTTGCAAGGCTCCACTACGCATGGGCAGAGGCTGTGCTGTGACGCCTGAGGTGGGCCAGCGGCTTTGCGTCCTGCAGATGCGTGCGCTTGTCCCGTAAAATGTATTTGCCGGATGCCTGTGCTTATGGACAGCGCTCTTCGGGCAGTTTCTGTAATTACGGATTTGGGAATCGCTCTGTTTTTGTACTGCGATTGAACCCGTTGGCCCCATTTTCTCAGCTGAGAAACTGAGGCAGTGAAGAAGTTTCTGGTGGCTGCTGGCACGCCCCGGTTCAGCATTTTCCAGAAAGCTGTTGAGACAAGGCCCTTCTCTTGTTACTGTGTCTAGGTTTTTCTAGTGCTTAGAAACCTGTTTTTTTTGGGGGACACATCTGGCTTGAACACAACACAAAGGAGCTTTGTGACACCCACCACTGCAGGTGGTCTCTCCCAGCAAACCCTCAGGGTGCCTGGCGCTACTGTTGCATTCTGCTCTGGGGGTCTGATTTAGGTCATCAGAGTACACAGAAAGAGTCCTGTGCCTCTCTGCTATTTGGATGAGAAGAGGTATGATAAATTGTCTTGGGGAGCCTCCTTCATCCATGATTCTACCAACTGTGGGCTGAAACTATTAGAGAAACTGGCCAGGTGCGGTGGCACCAGCCTTTAATCCCAACACTGGGGAGGCAGAAGGAGAAAGACCTTTTGAAGCCAGCCTGGTCTATCTAGTGAATTCCGGGATAGCCAGGACTACATAGAGACCCTGCCTCAAACAAACAGAGAGGAGAGAGAAAACCACATCATTACTAAACAAGTACAGACCCCTTCCTTATTCCCTGAACAATGTAATATCAGCCACTATCTGCACCGTATTGGATTTTACAGGGTGAATGTCCCTTATCTACAGCCTTCGGGCCTGAAACCTTTAACAAATGCAGGAACGTTTTCACACAGAAAATGAGGCATCTTGGATGTGAGACCTGAACCTAAACATGAGATTCAGTCTAGGCAACACAGTACAGAGACTCAGCCCTTACACATGATGTTCAATCATGTTCATAAGCACCTTATACACAGAACCCAAAGGTGTATAAAATAAGGACCAGGCACACAGCTCCCCGTAAGTAGTTGGGTATGGAAAGGGAGGGTCACGTGACATCATGTCGGCAAAGAAGTTTAAAGTTTTCCAGAGTTCAGCGTTTCAGATGAGCTGTGTTCCACCTGCAAAAAGCAGTTTAGAGCTGATTTAAAGGATACTTTAAAATGTTGTTTATATACAAAAATCAACAGCATTTTATATAAAGGACCTGAGTACTAACAGATCTTGGTATCTACAGGGGGCCTGAAGTCAATCCTCTGATTACACAGAGTGAAATCTGTACATGGATGCATTTTAATAAGCCCATATCCCAGTTCTCTACTGCCTTCTACCTCACCAGGGCCTGGGAATAAGTAACTGTCTGTGAATCGGATGGCCTCTTTCACCAGGGGCAAGGTGGAAGTCACACCCGGACACCGGGTATGGTGTCAACGGAAGCCACTTGGAACGTTGGTCTTGAGCAGTGACCAACTTCCCTTTATTCCAGTGGTGAGGAACAGCAGCCGTGAGGCTACTGTGGCCAGCACAGACATACTCAGTTTGAATAAAAAATGGCCTTCAGATAATACAAGGGAAACTCATGGGGGGGGGGGTAGTTTTTGTTGTTGTTGCTGTTATTTGTTGTTATTTTGTATCTAGAATATGAAAGTCTAAAATTGAGAAGAATCAACCCAGATATTTTCATTTTTAGCACCTTAAAAAAGAAAGCTCAATTTTTAAGTGGACAGGTAGCTACTGTTTTACAGGGATCTCCCTGAAGGGTATTGTTGGATAGGCCTCTCCCCTGCTTGACATTTGGCAATCTGCTTCCATCAGTTACTGGATGAAGGCTCTATGATGACAGTTAGGGTATTCATCAATCTGATTACTGGGGTAGACTAGTTCAGGCACCCTCTCCACTATTGCTAGTAGTCTAATCTGGGGTCGTCCTTGTGGAATCCTGTGAATTTCCCTGCACCAGGCTTCTCACTATCCCCATGATGTCTCCCTCTATCAAGATAGCTCTTTCATTACTCTTCCAGGATCTACCCCTGGTTCATGAGCTGGCTTTTTGGAGCCCATTACCTATGGCAAGACACCTTGTGCAGCCTTGATGCAGCAGGGAGGGGCTTGGTCCTGCCTCAAGTGAATGTACCTAGCTTTCTGATTCCCCATGGGAGGCCTTACCCTTTTGGAGGAGGGGATGGGAGGTGGGGGAGAGGCTGGGGGTGGGGAGCTGGAGGAAGATGAGAGGGGGATCTGTGGTTGGTATGTAAAATGAATAAAAAAATTTTTAAATAAAAAATAATAAATTTGCAAATAAAAAAAGAAATTAATCTGAAAAAATATTATAACACTAATTCTACACTGATAAATTTAAAAAATGCATCTAAAATTACCAATTCAGTCTATCCTACAAGATGGCTAGGCTTGTGAGTTTTACATGATTCTCCTAACTAAACTATTATTGTATTTTTTTCTTTCCTTCTTGGTTCTGGAGATTGGACCCAAGGCCTTGTGCACACTAGGTAAGTACTATCCTACTGAGCTCTGCCTCAGCCCTCATATTTACTTTTCATTTTGAGATGGGGGTCTTATTAAGTTGCCCAGGCTGGCCTAGAACCTGTGATCCACCACCAGGCCCAGCTCATTGTTTATTTTTCATAATTGCATATAGAATAAAAAGTTTGTTTGAATGAACTCTTGTGTTAAAGAAAAACAAAACAGAAGAATTAAGCTTTCTCAGTTTGGAAATCTACAGTTTGGAAGTCTATGTTGGTATGTCCTAGTGACTAGGATGTACCGTGTGTCTAAGGCTGTTGATCAGCTGGCTTATTTTTAAAGCTGTCTCCTTTCTGAGACAATGGGACTGAGGAGAGTGTTTTCATAAGACTATAACCACAAAAGTTGAAAGCCAGAGAATTCACCAATTTTAGTCATTTTACTTAAAACCTTTCCCACATGAGACACTAACATGTATAAATGTATAAACATATATATTAGGTAATATATATGAAAATATATATTAAACAATGATATAAGAACAATCTTATACCACCTTTGCAGTATGCATGACTACCAGAACTCCATTAACTGTCAAGTTCCATTGTAGAATTATAAACAGTGTTCAAATTTCTGCTTCAATTCTTGACTCCTCCAGTCTCTTCCGGCAGCTCACAGAAGACTAGCCAGAACCAAGGCTTAAGACAGAAGTCAGAGTGTAAACAATGTGAACGCCTTGTCTTAAATCTCCAGTGAAAATGCCCAGGTCCTCTCCCATGCCCAACAAGGTCCTCTGTCTCTCTTCTGATGCTTGCTATTCCTACCTCTAAGTCTCCGGTCATGATGCCTTCTTGTTGGTCCTTTGTTCCTCTCATTTCCTGTCCAGATTTTTCCACTTTGCAGACAGTTCTGTGCTGTGGTGACCCCTCCTGGGGTACTCCCGTCAGAATGGAGCCCCTCCTCTATTTTCTGTGCGTCGTTTACCCTCATGTAAATAGCACGTTTTGTTTTTTTTTTTTTGTCCTCTCTCAATGTGTAGAATAAAGACCTAGAAAAATTCCTGATTCATAGCAGGCATTACACTATTTGAACACATTATGGGGCTGGAAAGATGGCTTAGCAGTTAAGAGCACTGGCTGTTCTTACAGAGGACTCATGTTTAGTTCCCAGAACCCACATGGCAGCTCATGACCATCTGTAACTCTATTGCCAGGGAATCTAATGCTTTCTTCTGGCTTCCCAGGATTCCTACATGCACACACACACACACACACACACACACACACACACACACACACGCTGGTGCAATCACAGGCACATTCTCTCTCTCACATACATACACACACACACACACACACACACATACATATAAAAATAAATATATTTTAAGAAAAGGGCAAATTGATTGGCACCAGTGGACTTTCGTGTCTTTAAAGATATGAGTCTATGATCTATTCTATTTCATAATTCCACCTGCTGTGTAGTGAGACACAAAAGATAAGATTTGTTAGAAAGGAAAACATTGCATAACTAAAATGAGTTCATTATCAGAGTGACGGTGCTATCATCACATGGATAAGTTCATCCAGAGAGGAAAAGGACAGTTTTAATCTTGTCCTTTCTAACTTAAAAATGTGCAGGAGCCTCTCGGCTTGTAAACTTCATTCCTTTCCTCTGGGTGACAGAAGAACCCATACTCTCATCCCCCATCAGGCTTTCAAAACTCAGGGTTTAATCAAGTCAGCCAAATCAGTCATTCTCCCCAAATTAGTCTCTCTTCCAAGATGCTGCCAAGGAATTTCTTTGGTGCTATGGGTGAACCATAAGAAGCCCAGAGAAGTCCCCAACTGTTCTTGAAGACAGCATCTGCCATCAAACCTCTGTGGGCCAGTTCATTGACTTGGGAACTGTACTGGACATTTCCTCTGTGCCTCCCCAGCTAGCAGCTCATTTACCGGTCATTCTCACTCCTGCCTGAATTTTCCTGTGTCACTTTCCCTGAATCTGAGAGGCCAGACGCTCTCTTGCTTGTTTGCCTCCTTCCTGCTGTGTGCTCAGTTCCTAACCCAGAAGTGTGGTTCTAACAGCTGTGTGGTCTAAGTTCATGATGCTTAGCCATGAGCGTTCTCCTTTGTCCCGCTTGGCTCTCCCGCACAGCATGCAGTGACTCATACTTTCTTTTGCAGCTAATCTGGGAAAACAAGAAAAATTGCAAGGTATTCCTAATTCCCTGCAGATAATCCATGTCTCCCTTAAAATTAATCTGCTGAAATTCTGATTTTGAGATGATGGTATTAAGATCTATGAGAGGTCATTGTGTCATGAGGATGGAACCCCTGTTAATTATATTAGTGCTCTTATGAAAAAGCAGGCTGAGGGAGTCCCTCAGCTTTTCCACCCAGTGAGCACACAATGAGATGATACCGTCTATATATCTGGACTCAGACCATCCCCAGTCCACTGAATCTTCCAGCACACTGATTTTGGACTTGGCAGTTTCCAGAACTGGTAGAAATAAAATTCTGTTTTTCCTAAGCCGGTCTGTGATGTTTTGTTAGAGCAACTC
Source organism: Peromyscus eremicus (assembly GCF_949786415.1). Lineage (NCBI taxonomy): Eukaryota > Metazoa > Chordata > Mammalia > Rodentia > Cricetidae > Peromyscus > Peromyscus eremicus. Next base: position 2,336,821 of record NC_081421.1, read on the forward strand.
AGCAGGAACCCTCTTCTGCCTCCATTTGACGATCACAACTATTTTAGCAGCACAGGCCAGAGACTGTTTTACTAGCATCATATCCCAGTAACCAGTAAGTTGATAACAAATACATATCCCCCCATAGGTTAAGAAGTATTTCCCTTAGGCAGCAGAAAAGATCACATAGAAACTGATTATGCCCAGCAGTAGACTGTAATTGGTCTTGACAGCTTTCCCATCAACTAATATACTAACTTTCAAAAGCGGCAATTGGTTCTAGTAAATCTACCTCATTTCTAACCTCAGAGCCTTGTAAGAGAGGACAGAGCTAAATGGAAGTGACAGTATAACTGTGGCCCAGGCTGTGTCACAGGGAATCCGGAGTGTCCCCCACTCCCGAGTGAAACCATGCCACTGAACCCTTAGAGTCAGCAGATTCCTCCGAGCCTCTGTGGCGATGCTGCCGCCGCCGAGAAAACAGTTACAAAGGGATCTGTTTTCCTTTAGCCGCAGTGACAGCTGGCCTAAGCCAGCAGGAATTTTTGTCATCAAAAATTCAAGCAATCTTAAACGGAGAAATTTCTTGTCGGTGAATGTTGGGGATAGCGCAATGTAGGAAAGGGGACATCTTGTGACTACTTGAATGTATAGGGACAGGAGAGAAAAGTCTACTGGATTAACTTTTCATATTTATTATGAGACTTTCATAATTCCCGAGTGTGTGTGTGTGTGTGTGTGTGTGTAATATGAAGTGTAAAGGTACGGGTACATACCAATATTCTGACACTGCCAATGATTTGAACTCTTAGCTGTCTCATTACCACATTCTCCAGTTATGAAGTCTTTCTATAATTATTTATTTTTACTTCTTTTATTGATGAAGCCAGACGGGATCATTGTATAAGAGAGAAAACCTTTTGTGTGGCACTTCTGACACCTGAAATTAGCTCCTGCATCGACAGAACCCTGAAGCAAGTGGCATTAAATCAGCACCTCAGGGGAGGGGGCACCAGAACGACACCGAGGTTCGAAGCCTGAAGACTCCTGTTGCCACAGAGCACTAAGTACTCAACAGATGTGTAGACTCGAGAAAAGATGTTGGGGAAAATATTAGTAGTAAGTGTGGGGTGTTATCGGTTGCCTTTAAAAGTAAAGACAGTCAGCCTGGTCTACAAAGTGAGTTCCAGGACAACCAAGGCTACACAGAGAAACCCTGTCTCAAAAAATACAAACAAAAAAGGCAAAGGCAAAGTGAGTGTGGGTGCAAGTAACCCATTTTCAAGGAAAACCTAGAAATTTAGGACTGGGAAGGGTGTGAAAGTATTGAAAAGTTTAATGACCACTAGGGTCCCCAAAGCAAAGATGAAACTGAGAAGTATTTTGAACACCACAAAGGCTGCTGGGACCCAAACTGTGGCAGAGCTCAGCCATGACTGTCAACTTCACTCCCAGAAAGATTTTTTAAAATCTATGTTTGGTGGCTTTCATGGGGGAGGAGGAGGAACGGACCAAAGAAACAAATCATGCTTGGAAATTATGACTATTATACATAGAATTCACTCCTCCTCCTTTACTGTATGTGGGGTGTGTGTGTGTGTGTGTGTGCGTGTGCATGTGTATGTATAGGTATGTGTGTATATATGTGCATGGAGGCCAGAGGTTGGTGTTGTGTGTTGTCTTCAATCACTCTCCATCGTATTTTTTGAGACAAGGTCTTTCATTGAACCTGGAGCTCAAAACTTGGCTAGACTCTCTGAGCAGTGAACTCCAGGGAGCCTCCTACCTCCCTCAGTGCTGAGATCACAAGACACACCCTCATACCAGCTTTTTATGTGGATGCTGGGCATCAGACTCGGGTTCTCAGTCAGGCAAGCACTTCGCCAACTGAGCCATAGATGGAATTATATTATCCTGAAAACTAAACCTGGAAACAGTGATTTGTAAAGTAATTTATAGAGTCACCTCTGGACATCCACGTTTGTTCAGATGCTGAACCCTGGAAGGTGTGCACCCCTGAAGGGCAGCATAGTCCTTGGCACCCACCTCAAATGTGAGCAGGATGACTGGGAAGAGAAATAGAGTGAAGCAGAGGCTAAGAAAATGTAGACAGGAGTGTTCCTCTTAGAAAGTAGTCTGAACTTAATCAGGGAGCCTAGCAATTCCCTGGGAAGGTGGTCTTCACTGGGCCCACCCACTGGGTTCCATAAAGGCCATGGACCAGTGAAGCTGTATATTCCTATCCCAAGTGAAGTTGTTCTGGACATACTTCCCATTCAGACATGGACTGTACATTACACAGCTGTTGGGACCCAGCTAGCATTAGACCACCAAATTATAAAGCATTTGTAGCAAGGATTCAGAGGACAGCATTCTATGCAGGTATTAATGGAAGTGCAAAGAGATTCTGTCTAGTTAAAAAAAAAAAACATCATTCTAGTTATGGTCAGGAGACTTGAAAGTAGAGTTGGATTCAATTTCAAGTGCTGGTGAAGAATCCTCTGGCCAAAGAACACTACTATCCATAGATGGCCTGATTTATCTGTGTGATTGTGAAGATTTTAGTGGATATTCTTAGCTACTGAAATACCCAATACCTCTAAGATTTATTAGAAATATTGCTTGGTGCAATGTGAATGAGAATAGGTTAATTGCTTTAGTAAGTAAAAGTCAAATGTTGGTGGACAAACGCAGGACACATACAAGGATAAACGCTTTATTCACATAACCAAATGAGGATTAGTGGGGTAAGCAGAAAGGATCTGCTATATTCAATGATTTGGGGACCCGAGAGTCTTCCATGTTATGGGGCTACTGAACATTGGGGCTTTGAGATTTGCTTCTTTGGAATGTGTAGTGCCAGCATTTCAGAAGCTGAAGCAGGATGGCCAGTTTAGTCTTGGTATTCTAATTTGACTTTCTGTTGCTGTGATATATAACACAGACCAGAAGCAACTCGGAAAGGTTGTATTTGTTTCTTCCTTCCCAGTCTTCCAGCTCACATTTGAAGCGGGTGCCGAGGGTTATGCCATCCTTTGGGGATACACAGCTTCCAGGGCTTATTTTCTGAATGAACATGGGTGTCATGAGGTGCCTTTAGACCCCCTTTTTAAATCACTGTAGTACAACTTCATATTTTTGGGGATAATGTAATTCTATCTGTAAAGTAGCAGGGGGCTGGGAGATGGCTTAGTCAGTAAGGCGCTTGCCTGACTGAGGACCTGGGTTGGTCCCCAGCATTCATATTAAAAAAAAATGTAATTTAAATGCTTACAAGAATGAAGCTCAAAAAATGCTCAACAACAATGTAAAATTACACTAATGCAGAGATTCAATAAAAATTATATAGTGGGCAAAAAACGAGATCAGACACCAGAAAATCAGTCACAGAAACAGACTAGATAAAGGAAATAGAAAATAAGCCCATTAAAACCACGGCTGTGACTGAGCGGTGGTGGTGCACGCCTTTAATCCCAGCACTCGAGAGGCAGTGACAGGCGGATGTCTGTGAGTTCAAGGCCAGCCTGGGCTACAGAGTGAGTTCCAGGAAAGGTACAAAGCTACACAGAAAAACCCTGTCTCGGACAAAACAAACAACAACAACAAAAAAAAAACCAGCTGTGTTTCTAATACATCCAAAGAGCATAAAAGGAGTTGAGGATGGGGAGGAGGCACAACCAAGGGGAAGGGTCTTGAATGTTTTTGTGGGCCAGTCCTAGACGTGACATACATGTTTTATGCTTAGATTATTGGTCTAGCTGTACATGGTGATACATGTCTGTAGCGTCAACACTTGAGAGGCTGAGGCAGGAGGATGACAGTTTCCAGCCTAGCAGTTCTAGCTTACTTTTCTGTTGCTCTGATGCAACACTTCCAGAAAGCCGTTTAGGAGAGGAAAGGGTTTAGTTGGTTTACATTTCCATTTCACAGGCCGTCTCTGAGTGAAGACGGGGCTGGAGCTTGAAGCCGAGACCATGGAAGAATGTGGCCTGTCAGCTGGCTCAGTTACCCTGTTTACAATCCAGAACCACCTGCCCAGGAGTGGCCATGTCCATGGTGGACTAGGCCCGCTTCCATAAATTAGCTAGCCAGAAAATGCCCTGCAGACACTCCCACAGGCTGATCCGATGGAGACTGTTCAACTGTGGTGCCCTCTTTCTAGGTGTGTCCCGTTGACAACCAAGATCAGCCACTCCCCGAAGCTGTATAACAAGACCCTGCCTCAAAGACAAAAGAAACCCACAATGGCCACCGGAAAGAAGACCCAAAAGGGTACATCTGCTTGATAGAGGGTCACACACAATTCCTCACCTCTGTCACTAAACACAGCTGCATGCTCCTGAACAGTGTTTCCAACACACACATCAACCCGGTATATATGATCTACCCACTGGTAAACAGTGCTTCTCACCTTAGAGACATGATCTTCATGTGTGTTTCATGGAGTAAAGCAATCTGGGCTGCAGCCCTGCAGTTTGATCCCCAAATACTCTTTTCCTCTTCAGAAACAGGACTCACTTCCTTGGCAAGGAGGACAAGACAAAGCCACAGGCCCCATTTTATCCAGGTGCTAACCCAAAGAAATATAATGATTGAAAAACAAAAACAGATTTTTATGTTGGATCTTAATACATTTTCTTGGCTTTAAAAAATATTTTAGTATCGAGTGGGTGAGTTCTTTAATTCTGCTTTGGAGGAGTGACGGAGCCAAATTTATCCATTCACTGTGACTAAACAGAGGGGCAGATGAAAACAGATGAGACAGTTGTTTGCAGGCACAAGAGTGTGATCCTTGAGAAGTGAAGTAAGCTCTGCTGCCGCTTACTTCCTCCCCCACAGCACAGCACAGTCCCCAGAGAAGGTCCCATGCTGAGGGCCACTTCCCACAATCGAGGAGGCAGGAGCTGGAGAAGGAGGGCTGATGTTCAGAACACAAAGACTTGTGCGAGAACAGAACCCCAAATCTGCCCAGGTTATTATCCCCCCTCCCCCAGACACCAGGGCACAGATCACAAAGCAGTGGAGCAGAATGCCTACAAGCCTCGGGGCATCCAAGCTGGGGCCAGGCAGAGCTAAGTGTCATTGTGTGTCACTCAGGGTATCTTTACTAGGGCCCCAGGCTTGCTAGTCTTAGGAACCTAGCTCGTAGGGAAATTTGCTCACTCCAATGGAAGTCTGAAAGATTAAGCAGAACTGTAAGCAATTTAAATGTTCATAAAAACATCATAATCCACAGTGTGAAATTACTAATGTCCAGTCCAATAAAAATTATATAGATATAAGAAGCAGAAAATGATACCCAAAGCCAGGAGAAAAACTGGTCCCTAGAAACAAACTTAGAAATAAGAGAATAAAGGAAGAGAAAATAAGTACATTAAAGTCACTATTATGCCTATATTCCATTTTATTAATACAGTTTATTCTTTGAAAATTCCATACATGCATACAATGTATTATATCATATACATCCCACTTCCTCCCAGATCTCCCCATAACCCCCTCCCAACTGCATACCTTTATATATATACATACACATAAATATTTATACATATATACACATACACACATGTAATAAATATCTAATTAATTTATAATTAATCTAATTAATATGTAATTAATAATATATGTATATATTCCATTGAAGCTAGTTAGTGCTGCCCATAACTGCATGGATGTGGGGCCATCTACTGGAGAATTGTGAGCCTACCAGGGACCACACCCTTAGAAGAAACAGACTCTCACTTCCCTGGCAGCTCCCACCCTCACCAGCTCCCCATTGGAGCTGGAATGTCGGCTGGCTTGATCTTGTGCAGGTTTTGTGCAGGCAGCCACAGATGCTGTGAGTTCATGAGCACAGCAGCAATCCAATCATCTGCACATATTACACATACATCTATACATACACGCGCAGACAGAAGTTCTTCAGTTGTAAGAGACACATAACATATAGAAAGAGGCAAATGATACCTCTTATCAGATACAGGTCAAAGCATCACTTTTCAAAATATTCACAGGAAATTTAAATTCCAATAATTTATCTTATTAAAATGGGCAAGTAAGTTATATGAATTTTCCTGGCCTAGATTACAGTTACAAGAACCATCGAAGTCACAAAACTCCCTAACCATGAGCAGAATTCATTGAAGTTTTGTGGGTCTTAAAATAGATGACTCCTCTTATTCTTGTTCTAGTTACTGCTAGTCTCCAGTATTCCAGACTCTTGAAAATTTTGATTCAAAGAACTAGACCACTGTTGTGAGTTAGTAAACATCACAAGACGACTTTAATGCCACATATTCAGTGGCAGGCCCCTGTGACTGAATAAGCTTTCTAGAATGGCAAGAAATCTTGTAAACGATACAATATACCATAGTCATTTCATAGATGTGGGAAAATTTACATGAGGTGATAAAATTTGCCCCAAATGCTCGAGGTTACCAGCGGAGTGGGGCCTGAGAACAACACAGTGCATGGTTGAAGTTATTGGCAACATCTCACTCAGTAAGACTTTCATGTGCGTGTGATCTGTGACTGCTTGGAAACCTTGATTTTAACAAGCTGAGCTGAGTGAGAATGATGCAACCTAAAATCACAAAAAGGGTTTTTTTCCTATGTAAGATTTTAGCTAATGGCCAACTTAAAAACCAAACACACTGTTAGCAGTGCAATGAGAGCAGACCAGAAACACCCTACTTAGAGTATCGGGACAATGTCAGCCTTTGGGCTCCCTCCTAGGACACACTAAGAACCACAAGCACAGGGATTGGACATTTAGAGTCACCGGAGACACGTGACTTTTATGCAGACAGACGAATTGATTTTTGAAAGAGCCAGAGAAGCTGCTCTTCCTTATCTATTTCTTGCCCCTGCGAAACATGTTGAACATCAACCTAAACTGAAGATTCTGGATGAAGAAAAGATGGAAAAATAGAAGTCTGCCCAGCTCTGGAATCACGGGTTGAGTTTTGGAAGATGGTTTGATCTTGAAATCTTTTTTACTGGTCCTTTCTTGGCATTCGTTATCTTCTGATTAACGGGATTGTATCTGCCACTGAAATAAAATAAGCATTGATCATAATTTTTCTGTCACCACTGTCTGCAACAACAACAACAACAACAAACAGTATATGCCACACATGGCTGACCCATCTCCTCTGGGCTGGGGTAGGGAAGTCTTCATTGACATGTTCTGCCTACAGCCTTAGGCAGCCATGTGCCATCATCTCATGCAGTATGGGGCAACCATTGCAAATGCAGGCACTCAAAGGGTGAGACTCCAGAAGCAGCCCATCAGGTACCCACCGTAGAGGACCCTGTCTGGAGAAAGGTGAGGGGAACCAATCTGCTACTTACCTTTTAATTTGAATTAAAGGTGAGAACATGGAGAGGCCAAGAAATAGAATAGGGACAACAAACCAATACCAGTACTCGGATTTCTATTCTTCTATCCCATGGAATCTTCTCTGACTGACCTATGCAGCTTTGTGAAGGCGACACTTTTGTGTTCTTCTTTGAGACAGCAGATGCTGCTCCAGCTCCGGCATTTTTCAGATATATCTTAGAGAGTGGTCTCAGCAAAAACAACCAAGTAAAGACCTGTCATTTTCCTTCGAAGCAGGGAAACTTTTCTCTCTCCCATAAAAGTAAAGAGAAGTTGGCAAAAATGGCTCAAAGTAAGTGCCTTGAAAGTCTAGACATCAAACATTCATGGCAAATCTCAAGAATTTACAAAACAAAGAAAGTTGGGGGCTTGGTGAGAACACTGAGTTGTGCAGAAATTAATTTCCCCTGGCCCCACGCTTGCCCCTTACCTCCAAGAAAACCAACAGCCCACAGCTATGGTAAACCCAGGAGCCAACCCATAGTACAGGAGATGCCAAGCCCTGACTGCAAAGCTCTTCTTTGCCCTTCTCTGGATGCAGTCCTGTAGCTAGAGTTTTCCTGCCTGGCCCACAGTCAGGCCAAATCTCTCTCACCTGCCAGTCCCACAGTTGCTCAGACCCGACCAAGTAAACACAGAGACTTATATTGGTTACAAACTGTATGGCCATGGCAGGCTTCTTGCTAACTGTTCTTACAGCTTAAATTAATCCATTTCTATTAATCTATACCTTGCCACATAGCTCGTGGCTTACCGGCATCTTCACATGCTGTTTGTCATCGTGGCGGCTGACAGTGTCTCTCTGACTCAGCCTTCCACTTCCCAGCTTTATTCTCCTTCTTGTCCCGCCTATACTTCCTGCCTGGCCACTGGCCAATCAGTGATTTATTTATTGACCAATCAGCAACACACTTGACATACAGACTATCCCACAGCACGGTCCAGCATGAACACTTCTCTTGGAGAATTTGCTGGAACAAATTGAAGCCATCATTTAATTTCATGGCTACTGCTATTTAAAACTAAGCTAACCAGGAAAGTTCAAAGGCTGGGGTGGGTACTAATAAACTCCAGCACATGTCTTGGGATCTGGAACACCATACTCATGTACCTAGACTCGTGTGTGTTCTTGGGAAAGACATGACAAGGACCTAAGCTCTCACCGCTGGCTAAATTTGCAGTGCTGCAAACGCAGAAGTGAAGGCAAAGGCAGAGCAATGGTTTTCCTGGATGAGTATGGCGAGCCGGTCCAAACAAATACGCTGAGTCCCCCGGGAAGGAAGAGCGTTATTGATTCCCCACGCTTTAAATTTTTATGTTAACCCTAAGGTAACCGCTTAGCTAACCCAGCAGAGCATGAAGTGACCACTCATGAGAAAGAGCACCAGCTTCACAGAATGAAGTTTAGAAAGTCACCCCATAACAGCAGCCTTCAGCCCTGGGGAAGAGAGAGACTCTGAGACTCAGAATAGGTACCTGATATTGTATAAAATGACCAGTTTTGATGAAACAGAAAAGATAACCAAAAATACAGACACCATAAATAAAGCTCGAATGAAAGAGGGAAAACAAAGCTGTGGGTAAAAACTCAGTTTAAATCATGAAATGCTGAAACACACTTAAAAATCAACACCAAGGGGGTGGGGGGCAACACTTCAAGATACAGCAATCAGCGCTAATTTTCTGCAAAGCAACCCAGCAGTGAATTTAAAGGAAATTAAAAGGCTTCTGCACAGCAAGGAGACAACCAGAGGAGAGAAGAGAACCACAAAAGGGAAAAAGTCCTGGCCAGCTATACTTCAGACAGGGCATTAAGAGCTAGAATATGCAAAGGAATGCAAATATTAACCTCCCAAGCCCCAAAACTGCCAGTCAAGAAATGGGCCAGTGAACTGAACAGGTGGTTCTCAAAAGAAGAAAAATGGTGAATAAAAATTTGAAAAGGTATCCAATATCTTTATCCATCAGAGAAATACGAACAAAATGACTTTGAGATTCCATCTCATCCAATGGCTTTCAGCAGAAAAACTAATGGCAACATTCGTTGATGGGGATGTGGGGAAAGGCGAACCCTAGTCCTCGTTGGTAGAGGTATCAAGTGGTACAGCCACTTTGGAGAATGGTGTGGTTGTTTCTCTAAAGACTAAAAATAGAATTACCACCCCCATCTGCTGTGCTGCTTCTGATACATAACCAAAGGACTCTAACCCGATCACAGAGATACGTGCATACCCCTGTTCACTGTTGCCCTGTTCACAACAGCAAGGAAACAGAGTCAGACTAGATGCCCGTCAACACATGAGTGGTGGAAATGTGGTGCATAGACACAATGAAAATGTAATCATCCGTGAAAATGAAACTTAGATGACATGGAAATATATTAAACAAGGCAACGCAGGACCGGAAGACAAGTGCCACGTGCTCCTTCTCACGTATGGATCTCAGCTTCTGATTTTTATGTGTGTTTATCTAGAAATAGTGTGGATACCAAGAAACCAAGCAGAAGCCCTTCAGGGGGAAGTGGTTTTAAGGGAGAAGAGTGGGAGGGTATGAAAGTGGAAAGGGGCATCCTGAGGTTAGAATACTACAACAGTGGGTGCAGAGAGAGGGATGGATGGGGCTGGAGTGACCACTCAAACCTAAGTATATGTGAAAATGCCACAAGGAAGCCTGTTACTTTGTATTCAAATAAAGAGCACATATAAAACTCTGTCAGGAGTATCCATGGCAATATTATTCACATTATCACAAATGTATAGATAAGTCAAACCCACATCAACTGATGATTGGATAACCAATGATCTATAAAAATCTGGGATGCTAGCTAATCACCATGATAAATCTGGCTGTGCTGAACATGGATTATCTTGAGAACAAAAGCTAGACCATTGAGCCACACCTTGTACTCTCTCATGTGACATAATAATAGGAAACCCCCACAGGAATAGAAAGATTAGTGACCCCCAAGAGCTAGAGGGTGAGAACTGACTACTAATAGGTATGACACTTCCTTGGGAGTTGTTACGGGAGAGCGTTCTAGAATCAGTGGCAATGGTTACTCAACCTGGAGAGTACACTAAAAACCACTCAGCTTTGCTGTGTGTGACTGCAGACTGCTTCAGTCATATGCAAATATAGGTGGATTAACAGGTTACAATGGTGTTCAGCTGTGCTCAATAAGGTTTAGAAACCATTTTATATGTGGGTACTACATAACTGATTCTAGCATGACCGTGTTACGTGGTTGTTGTCTGCATGCTCAAATTGTTGTTTATACTTATTTTTCTCTCTTCACAAACGGATGCTTTCTTATTCTGCTTGTGCTTTGTAGTTACTAATGTACTACACACTGGAAAGGAATGAAATTTGAGAATATTTATCAAGTTAGGAGTTTTTCAAAATATCAACTATCCAGTATAGATAGGTTTTAACCTCATTTTACAAGGAGGTAAACTGACTCTGAAAGTTACTACTCTTATAAAGCCACATTGTGTAAGTGGTAAAGGAAAATTGATTTTCTGTCTGCTCCAAAGCCAGTCAGTGCAAAATTTCATTAACCATCATGTTTCTTGCTTTATTAAAAGAATAATACTGAATATACTGTTATTTTGACTTGGATACTTCAACAAGCTAGCTTATCATGGGACTTTTACTCTCATTAAGATGATACAAAACTGCACAATTCATAGAAAATACTAAAAATGAATAAATACAAATCATCCATAACCCTACCAAATTATTTTACACTATACTTTTATTTACTATTATAAATATTCTACATCAGTTCTATATTCTAGAATCTGCATTCCAGAATCTTCTAGAATCCATTAGAACCTCTTAATGCTGTCACAGTTTGTTGAATTATTGTTTCAAGGTTGAAGATGTTGACTATATTTCTTTCCTATATCTGCTTCTTGTCTTAAAAATAAGTCCCCCAAACAATCTGTCCCTCAATGAGCCACAATTAATGTCCCACAGATACTTTTATTCTGGAGAGTGGAGGACTGCTCTCTCTTCCTTGAGGGCCTTTGATCACTATATAAAACTTTCACCAGCAAAGCGAAGAGGAGGCTGCATCACACAGAAAAAGAAACGTCACAGCTGGTTCTTGGCTGAGTTGTTGCTGTGGTGCCCGTCACCGTTTGGGTTCCTTATTGGCAAAGTCCGTTTTTCACAGTTGATATATTCCATGGACTACAGTCCAAAGCTACCTACCATCTTTGTAGAATTTTGGGAGTAACTTCCAAACCTATTTCTAAAGAGTATTTCCTTTAACCATGTTAGCAATCCTTTATAAACAGTATGTGCAAGGATCTTTGACATAGAGCTTTCAGCAAGATGGAGACATCTTTGTTTACAGCCACATTTTCACAAAGTCGGAATATAATTGGTGATATTCAGCTGGGCAGAATCACTTTTTGATTGATGTTTGAAATAGAATTTCTCTTAACTGGGTCTCTTTTGGTACTCTGAATTATTCTGAGTGTCGAGCAGTATCATAAGCCAGTGTTTGAACATTGGTACTGCTAATACAGATGTTGCCTGTGACCAAAGGTCAGTGCGTTAAACATGAGCCCTGGCAGTACTAGTGGGAGGGAGGCTGTGGGATCTGTAGGAGTCTGGGTCTGGTGGGAAGTCTTGCGGTCACTGGGAACGTAACTTTGAAGGCAGCAGTGGGAGCCAGCCCCTTCCTCTCTGCCTTGTGGTCCACCTCACACCACCAACCATTAGTGTACTTCCAGACGCAGGCACAGCACAGTGAGAGTAACCAATCCGAGACCAGAACCTTTCAAACTAGGGCTAAGTTAACCTTTAAAAAAAATAAGTGAATTACCTCAACCTCTGTGTTACAGACGCAAGTTGACGGGCACATAAGAGGTTAACCAGAGCAAATGTAAAGGCTGTATCACTTGAGTTTAAAATACCATCCAAAACATGACATGTACAAAAGTATGCAAACTGTAAGCTCGAAGACCCAGGAAGTATCTGAACTTCACATTCCAACAACTGCTCCCCAAGCTTATAGATGAAATACTGTCATCCTACTGGAAGGTCTTCCTGGACTTCCTAATTCTCAGCCCCATTTGTAAAGACCATCCTGTGTTCCTACACCAGCTTACTTCTACCTCGTTGAACTTTATGTGAATGGAAGCACATCTACATGTTCCCTTACAGAAGACTATGAGAATTATCCAAATGTTGTATAAATGGTATTTTATTGCTATTACTTATATAGTATATATGCATAGACATAAAATATATCCATTCCCTAATGATGAACATTTTAGGATTTTTCCACCTTTGACTATCATGGATAAAGCTGCTATGACATCCATGTACAGGTCTTATGGTGTAAATGCACCATTGTGTTTGGAAGTGGAATTGTTGACAGACAGACTAGGTATATGGACAGCTATAGAAGTGGATACTAAACACCATTCCCAAGCAGCCATCTAAATCCACACTCCAGCAGCTCCCACCTCACAATCACCCCGTCTTCTGTAGGTGAGAGATGGTGCAGACACCTCCTCCTAAATTCACAGGCCACTTGGGGTCAACTCTGTTGTGAGGTACTTAGCTCCAGCGTTAGTTATATGACTCAAATTTGAGTAATGAACAAAAAGAAGGCTATTACATTCCGTGGTCAGGTCAGTAACTCGGAGACAATATTTTAAGGCAGTCTCGACTACATACATGTATTCAAATATCTACCCAGGAAGATAGAGAAGTTCCTGTTGGGTGAGGTCCAAGGTTGCTGATCGTTTCAGACAGCAAAGGCCTTAATGGTCCAGCTGCTTGACCACTCATCAGCTCAGTAATCTGTTCAAAGATTATTAAGCAGCAGTCTACAGTGGATAATCTCTCCACCATTTGGATTCATCACAGACAGAATGGATCCGGGTGGGAATAAGCAGCTCAGAAGGTTGTGAGGTAACTGAATGAGTGAGAGTTCCCAGCCCAAGGCATCCACCTCCTACATCAGCACCTCAGGCTCAGCTCAGACCTGTGGCTCAGAGGCCTAAACAAGCAGATATAGGCATGGTGTACAACCACTGTTCCACAAGGGAGAGGTGGGGATGGGCACCTTGGTGATCTCCTTGGGCATCCTTCAGTCAAACCTGTAGAGATCTGAGATCTGTCAGGAAGCAGGCCCCTCAGTATGATGGCTTCAGTAGCATATGACTTCAGACTCAGTATGACGTGATTTCAGAGTTTGCTCTCTGACATAGCCAACCTCAGGAGTATTCAGTGAAAATCCAAACTGTCCTCAGAGACAATGTCTGGGGATGTTTATGGATATGCACACCAATGTAGTGAGAATAAGGCTTAGTTTAATTTTCCAAGTACCTCTTCAGTATCAAAGGAAATTTCAGAGTAGTAGTAGTATATGTTAAAAAGAGATTTGGATTAGAGTAAAGATAAAAATAAAAGGTAGTTATGTACAGTGGCTGTGCAGAGAACAGCTGAGGTAGCAGCTGGGAATTACTGTCCTCAGAAAAGCTTGCCCATGAGGCACCTAGTGGCAGCAGTCCTCTCTCCTAGGAAAGCCTTGCCCTTGGTGGAATAACGCCCCCCACACCTACACTGTTTTGATCACACCTGCTTATCTCCTCAGAGTCTGGAATGTCAGTAGGAGTTAGGTAGATGAATGATGCTGGCAACAGAAACCTTGGATGCTGTGCAACCAGTGAGCCTCTCCAGGAAATAAAAGCCTTGTATGCTGTCAACTTGCCACAGTAGCTCCTTCTTGGAGGGACTAAGTGTGTCAGTGGGGTTCTGCTTAGACAGAATGTCACAGCTTGGCGCCTAGTTCTCAGTCTTTACTCTAGGAGCCTTTTCCCTTGTGGATTTCAATTGTATCTTTTCTCTCTGACACATCCTAGCTCAAGTACAAATATGTCCTGAGTTCTGGAACCTACCACGGAATCCTTTACCACCAAGATGGTCTTGGGAATCTCAGACATAGTGGTTTGATTATTTTTCCATGGAGGTCCTTTGTCAAATTTTAATATTTAAGGTACACTATGATTCCATGACGAAAATGTGTAAAGAAAATTAATTGTAATTTAAATAAGTAATGATTATTAATGAAAAATGTACTTCAACCCATCTAGCTGAGAATTGGGCAAAATTGACTACATCATTAATCTTTACCAAAGAAACCCATCATGTTACATGTCCCTTGAGTTCCCCTTGTCTTAGCCGTGGCTGGACAGGATTGATTTGTAACTCACATCTTGGGTTAATTTTTCAGTGTTCTATATCAATATGCTCCCCCACATGGAGATAAGGTTGTTAAGACAAGCATCTGATGGTTCCATGTTTTCTACAGGACCTGGAAAGTTCAGAAGCATATACAGCCTCGGAAATACCTCAAAGTTCCTTTGTTCTTCATCATAAAGTGGCTTCATTTACATGGGATGTGTAGTTTAAACTGTACTGTGTCCATAGCAACACAGATGTTTGCCCTCTGAAAAGGTCAAGGCAGACAGCAGTTTTGTCTAACATGTTAGTGGTGAAGTTTTAACTCTCCCGTGGGTTCTATGCTGCTCTCCTTTAACACGTCACCTAGTTTGGAGACTAATAGTGCTTCTGGGAGCTCAAATCTCAAATCTGGAGTGTGAGCTTCTCTGGAGTCTCTTGCCATGTGCATTTTTATACATTGCTATACCATCCAGAACCCCAGCTTCCAAAATATAAAGGACACCTGTTGAGTGAGTGCCTTTCGCGGGCGAGTATAATTAGCTAGCAAGGGGAGGTCTACCTAGACGTACGTTTTCACCAGACTGTCTTTCATTCTAGGCAGCGGATCCATCTGTTGTCTTTTAGAAATGTGATTTAAGCCAGAAACCTGAAATACAAAAACAACATATTATTTTCTTACTTCCCAACTGATTTCTGGATTCGAAGTGTCAATTTTCCATCAATTCCTTTCACAAACGTCTCGTGGCATGTGTAGAAGCTGCTAAGAGTGGCAGGAAGTTCAGCCATTTTCTAAAAGGATCAATGTTTTAACTTTCTGTACAAACCCTCTCTGGGCCCCATAGTCCATGTGACTTTTAATTTAAATACAGAATAAACTAGGGAAGCCAATCACTCATGTATGTGGACCACTAGGCATTTCTATAGTAGACATTAAACATACATAAAACAGGTAGCCTGCCAGCAAAGCAGAAAAGGCCAAGAACACTATATAGCGGGAAAGCAGAAAGGTAAGATAGTGTGTTCATTACATCAATTTTGTCATTTTCCCAGGATAGGTGAATGGCTGCCTCAGGCAATTAGAGAACATTGGAGGCTGATCAACTTCCAGATGGCCACTGAAGCCTTGAATGAATGAGTCCATCCATCAAGGGCAATACTGGAGAGAAGAAACTCAGTGGCATAAACCAAAGACAAGAGCATCTGAGGGGCCAGGAGCGGCGCACAGGACATCATGTCAACAGTCGGGACCCCACCCAACACTGTCAGTGAAGATCTGTGTGTGTCACAGCCACCAGCCTAACAGTGGGACACCTGGTGTCCTCTGGCTTCCGTGAGTGCTCATACACTCTTTTGTATGTATACACCACACATGAGCACAGATGTGACATACACACAACACACATACACATATAAAATAAAAGAGAATTTAGAATTTCTGGACAGTCCTACAGACCTGGGTCTCTATTTACCACGCTCACGCCCTTTGCTAAAATTCTATGTTATTCGGAACAAACACCAGAACTGAAATCTATCAGGTCTCATAATTCTGAAAAGGCAGTCCTGCTGCACTCTTTAATAATTCCTTGTGTCTGTGAGTCCTTACGACAGGGTCTGTAAACACAGTGTGTAAGTGAGAAGACCTGTGGTGGGGGAGTCAATGTCCACCAAAACACGCTCATCTCGGTTGTTAAGTTACAGGTTAGATATAAGCAGGCTTGGAAGACACAGGGACTGGACCCTCCCTCACAGTCAACACCTTCAACAAGAACTAAAACAGACTTTAATTACTGGCTAGAAAAAGGACACATCTTTGACCTTGGAAGGAGCCTGACACCTGAGCTGCCTTGCCTGGAGGGCCATGAATGGAGAACTTTCAAGCCTGGCTGAAGGCGTCCTGAACCCTTACAGGGTTACTCTATTGCAGGAGGCTTTCTGGTAAAGAACAAAGACACACCATTGCTTCCTCCTCTAAACAAAGATCCAAACAGGCCTGTCAATCACCTGGACAGGAAAAAGTCCCTCAGGAAAAGCTGCTTGTTCTGCGGATTTTAGAAAATAGTCTACTGGCTGCCTATCGTGTAGGTCAGGCCCGGGGTCTCTTTGGCCATTGTCCGCTCACACCGCTTGAGAGTGCATTTACTCTGCAATAAGCCACGCCTGTTCTCTGCACTGCTTGCTCTCTTTATCTTCTAAATTCATCCGATGGAGATCACAGGAAGGGGAAAAGGAAAGCAGAGACTGAATCAGGCACAAACACAGTGAATGGAGAATGAGACAGTCCGAACGAGCGCTACAGACGTACCCACAGCAGACCGGGCAAACACAGCTCCCACGGGATCAATTATTTATGCACTCGGTGTGGGAAGAACAAAACTCACCCATTAACCTTCCTGGGCACTGCAGTCTGCGCCTGGCCAGATCCACCTTTGATGATAAAGATTAACAATTCACTCTAGAGTGAAATCCTCATTAACATTTATACTGGGGACAGGATTAACGCCTTCCTGGAAAGCTGCTGGCTTTGATTGTACATTCAATGAGTCTGCACTCTGAGGAAGATTAGTCAGCCTAAGTGGGTTTTTGTTGTTGTTGTTTTTGTTTTTAAGAGAAATAAAGGGAAATGGATGTTTCAGGGGCAAAAGACTTTCACTTTTCACCTTAGACAAAATCAAGGGTGTTTTACATGAATGGACGTTTTCCTACTAATGGGCTTTTTATCATCAGTTGTGTAAAAGCTCCTGAACACTGATGGTTTGATAGTCTTCCTAGTAAACAACAAGAAGAGCCAGGCACCCTGGCTGACCTCCGCAGGGACGTACTGTTGAGTAAAGCAAACGCATGTGTTAGCTGTAAGAGACCCAAGTAGAAAGCCCATCACAGAGCAAGAGCCTCCAAAGCTCAGGAAGGGGCAGGGAGGTAGCATCCTCCAGTTGCTGGAGTTCAGAGCCTCCGATGTGTCCTGCACGTCACTCTACTCTTCACACACAGAGCTCTCTACACACTCCATCAGACTGGGAGACTGAGGGTACCAGGTTCTTCCCCAAGGGAAGGAAAGAAGTTAAGGTCTAGAAAGGTCACACAGCAAGGAGGGGCTGGGGAGATGTCTCAGGAGCTAAGGGCTCAGAGATTGCTAGAATGAGGACTTTAGTTCGAATCTCCAACATCCAAGGCAAAAGCCAGGCATGGCTCTGCCCTCCTGAAGTTCTAGCTGGAAAGAGGAGTCAGGCAGATCCCAAGAGCTTCTAGGCAGTCAACCTAAGTGAAATGGTGAGCTTCCAGCTCACTGGAAGACTGTCTCAGGGCGATGAGGCAAAGAGCAATGTAGCCTGCTCTGGCCCACATGCACACACACATTCATACACGCGCGTGTGCACACACACACTCATACACACTCACACATACACTCACTCACACACATTCACACACACTTTTACTCACACACTGACACATACACTCTCACTCACACACATTCACACATACACTTATTCACACATACACATACACTCACACACACTCATACACTCTCACTCACACACATTCGCACCTACACTCACTCATACATACACACATACTTACACACACTCACTCACACACAAGCTCACACATTCACACACACACTCTCACTCATACACTCACACACACACTCACACACTCTCACACATTCAGACACTCATAATTTTAAGAAGTAACAAAGAAAGTAAATGAAGATCTGGATTCAAATCCAGAGTCTGTCTGTCTTCATGGTCTGTGGTCTTTCCATCACATCAAGGCCTCCTAGAGAAGTTAGTGTTCACAAGAAACCTTGAGATGGAACAGAACAGGCTCCAGTGAGAAAGTGTGTCCCGAGCAGAGTGTGGAGTTAGAGAACAGGCAGGAGGGAGTCTGTGCTGCAGGTACAAGCCTTGCTTCCCAGCCACTGCCCAGGACCAGGAAGTCGGCATTGATTGTTATGATAGGATGGGAGATGACAGGGACTGACTGTCTTGTTTCATTTCCTGCTTACTTTGTTGATACTAAGCCTCAAGCATCCCTTTGCCACTGTAACACTAATTTTCATTCTTAACTTCCTCCCACATTTGCCCTTTGGGGCTCCAATCCCCACACCTAGCTCCTTCTCTGAATTATTTCATAGATCATTCTCTAAGCTCTGTATCACTGTAGCAGATTGATCTTCATGTCCCTAGGTCCCCTATCTCCCTGTCTGCCTAGCTACACTCTCCTTCTGGCTCCCTCGACCACTGATGCTCTTCAGAACTATGGCCTGAACTGTCTTTTCTTTTGCTTTACAAGTGGTCCCTACTGTATCTCATTCTTTCCATGTCTGCAATTACTATCTGTGTGCCAATGATTTCTAGACATCTCTTTCCAATCTAGAATATTCTCCTGGGAGTCACACATCCATCTGATGTCTGGATACTTCTACTTGGACAATATTTACTGAAAAGTGAATTCATGTCCTAATCTTAAAACAAATAGCAAAATAAAGTTAATATAAGTTAAATATGCATGTAAGCATCACTTATAAAGGTGTCTATACATGTGCTGCATGATGTGGTCGATGTTATAAAGCATTAGGATGAAGACAACCTTTTAAACCACGAGGAAACGGAAGTCACAGCACTGGTGATGTAAAGCATGACCTCTGTGATAACACCAATGTCACAGATGAAACTGAAAATCAAATGGATGCTTTCAAGAGTCAGGCAAACAACGTATCGATCACTTCCCTCTGACAGCCGGGCTCTGTAGCTCAGACCCACCACCGACAGTTAGGAAGTGACATGACTGGAATTTTATGACACTGGAAGACTACCAGTTTAATCTTCACCGCTGTGATTACAATCAAGCTACACAAATTTATCTTTTATCCAAGGAGACCATTTCACCTCTTTTTAAAAGTTATGGCTTTCCCTTATTTAAAAAACCAGGCTGTTTCCTTCCTTAATCCCAACATTTGTTTCTCTGCCAAACAAATAAGAATGGAAAAGTAAAATGATTTATAACCAGAGGAAACTTTTAGAATTTGCCGTAAAAGGAGTTACCTGAGACATTTCCGTGATGCACGTACGGCGCTCGTTGTTGGTCCTGTGGTATGCCTATTAAAAGATAACACGTAAATCCTGCATGAGAGAGGGATAGCCACATTAACCAGGTCATTACCAAGTCTCTTACTTTATATATCACATGAATAGTGTTGTAAAACCTTCATGATTGTGAGGTAGGTTTATAGGAAATACTAGAAATAAATGACAGCTTCAAGAATATTGCTTCATAGGGAGTTAAACCAACCTTGGATTCCTGCTCAAGTTTAAGTGCGTAGTCTTTCACTTGACTTTCAAGACTCCTCTTTTCTTTTTCGAGTTGTTTGAGTAACGTGTTTAAAGATTCCTGAAAATATGAACAGTGAATTTTATGTACTTGTAGTTCTAAGCAACAATAAAAACATCATTAAAATGTTGTCAGTTAATGACTGGTCTAGCCCAGTGTGACTGTGATTTCATGAGCTGCACTAGGCATTTTTAAAGTAGCAGCAATAATACATAAAATAGTTATCATGTTTACTGAACTCTGTCCCACGAATTACATTATTAAATACCTTCTGGGTTTATTTCAAAATTACATCTGTTGTCCCAAGTCCCCCAAATTGGACTAAGACCCAGAATTGTGCCTCTGCATAGAAGTTCCTAGCAAAAGGTAAAGGTTTATAAAGTCTGAAGAGAAATCAGAATATATGTATTTACCATAGATGACTTCATTTGGTTTGGATCATGAGACAGCCTGTCTTTCTGTTTAATGTAGAGAAAATCGCAGCCCCGGGGGTTGCATGCTTAGACCAAAGATGTGGGACTGGACAATGAGAGTGCTGGATCCAGAGCCCAGGTAAGACGGTTCCCAGGGTCACACACACTGAAGCTGCCAGACACACAGCTGCTGCCAGGCAAAGACTACCTATCTTCTGCCAACTGTATGCTTCGCGTCTATTTTATATACTAGTGTACACTACCTGAGACACCAGGCATCCACAGAGGGAAAAACTGAAGGCTCCTCTCCCCCAAGAGCGGGGATGAAGCAGATCATGGTGACTAAGATCAATAACACTACACATATTAAAAAGTTAGAGGGGTTGGAGAGCTGGCTCAGAGGTTAAGAGCACTGGCTGCTCTCCCAGAGGTCCTGAGTTCAATTCCCGGCAACCACATGGTGGCTCACAACCATCTGTAATGAAACCTGGTGCCTTCTTCTGTAATGAAATCTGGTGCCCTCTTCTGGTGTGTAGGCATATATACAAGCAGAACAGTGTATACATAATAAATAAATGAATCTTTTTAAAAAGTAAGAAAAATAGTTAGAGAAAAGTATGATAAAAATGTATTATTTTAGATCTGCCAAGGAACACTAGTTTCCTAGCAACGTGGGCTCCAGCCCACTGATGAAGTCTAGGAGGGGCTGCAGCAGCATCCTCAGTTGTACCTCTCCAGAGGCACTACCACAGCTCTGGGATTCCTGTCACCCTACCAGGGTGCTATCCTTTACATAACAGACCCATCTGCCCTGGGTACTCACCTGCCTCTCATAGAGTGGATTCCAGCCATGCCCTACTCAGTTTGCTCTCCCATTGTGGGGACAGAGACTTCCTGAGAGCTTCCAAGAAGGCTGTCAGGTCTCACCCTTCAGATCTTGCTCATTAACAGTTCCCTGTCTCAAATCATCCTAAAGCAGGCTGCAGTGCAACCTCCTGGGAACCCTGTATTTCCAAAACTCCCTCCTCACAGCTTCTTCCACGGTATCCTGAATGTTAAGGCACATCTTAGGGTCACAACTGGGCCTTAGAAACCTAACCATCACCCTGGGATGACCAATTGGTGTTATACGTACCAATCAGGACAGATCTTCTGCCTGCTGCACAGTGGCCCAGACAGGCATGCCCCATCTTTCTGCTTTTCTTACATCATTTTGGGTACCATTGGTTTTATACCTAGCCTTCTATGAAGTAGCTGCCACGATGGGATTAGAAGAGCAAAGGTCAGGAATGCCCTGTGAGGATGGGGGGAGGGGAAGCAGGAGCCTGAGAGAGCAGTCTCATAGTCTCTCCACAGTGCAGGCCAAGCAGGCTGGCTAGAAGCAGACACATCCCAGTCTGTCATGCAGCCTACAAAAGCTTAGCAAAATTAAGAGGAACCCTTAAGCCCAATCAGTCAACAATGGAATCCCCACATATGCCAGGAATAGCTCCACCCTTGTCTCTCTGCTGCCATAGCTCAGAGGCAGAGAACAGACCTTGGCAAGTGTGGCCTCAGTGGGGTTCAAAGGCAGGTACCTAGACTCCTCGGTCGAACAATCTTCTTGCCCTGGGAGTCTGAGGCACCCTGCCTGAACCATCACGTTTCCTTTGTCAACCCAATGGCCTTGTGATGTTGACCTGGCTGGAGGATGAGAGCCGAGCTCCTCCTCCTCCTCCTCCTCCTCCTCCTCCTCCTCCTCCTCCTCCTCCTCCTTCTCCTCCTCCTCCTCCTTCTCTTCCTCCTTCTCTTCTTGTGTTTCTTCTTTCGAGACAGGGTTTCTCTATGTAGTTTTGGTGCCTGTCCTGGATCTTGCTCTGTAGACCAGGCTGGCCTCAAACTCACAGAGATCCGCCTGCCTCTGCCTCCCAAGTGCTGGGATTAAAGGCGTGCGCCGCCGCCGCCGCCACCACCACCTGGCCAAGCTCTGCTTCTTAAAATGCACAGTACCTTTCTCAGTGCCCTGTCTCACTTTCACCTTCTACTTGTGAAGCTCTGAGGTCCAGAGCTATGGCATTTTTATCCAGAAAATGGTCTCCTAGCTGAAGGAAAGTGTGCCAGCCACGTGAGGTGGCACCAAGTCCTGAGTGATGACTGCTCACTGTCTCACCCTACATCTCCCATACCTGCTGCTCCCCAGTCCCCATGGATAAGTCTGGAGCCCGCTGGCCTTGTCACTTGGGTCCCTCTCGAACTCTGTTGTCCTCTCCTCACCTGCCTCATGTAAAGACTGCTCCTGCAGCTACCGTCTTCCAAAATGTCCTTAAGTTCTTGCCTGGGAAGTTTCATCCTCCAGGCAGCAAGTACCAACTATCATTTCTCTGCTGACAGATACCACATTCAAATCTAAAAGCAGAGCCCTGGCTATCTGTTCTGAATCCTTACTGGACACTTCAGACTTCACCAAAGCGACATGATGGTTTTACTTACACAATTTGTATCCTAATAAACTCATTTTCAAATGGCACTAAGCATGGTCTTTCAATTTTACATTGGCTGTTGGTTTTGGCTAGATGAGAGTAGTTTATGAATTTTTAATATAGGAACATAGAGTATGTATTTGTAAGGAGAGTGTGTATAAAAGTGAATTTAGAAAATGATAAACTAAAGTGTTACATTAAAACAACAGCAACAACAACAAAAAAACCCGAAGTGCTGGCCGAGCCCAGGCTCTGGACCACACCGCCTCTGCCTCTGCCACCCTTGTTTGCTCCCCAGCAGAGTCTTGGCTGGAATGGAACGTTCTACTGGAGCATACCTGAGCAGCACAGCACTACAGCATTTCAGGAACAGCGGACAGTTTACACTCAAACGGTGCATCCTTAAATAAATCATGCCACCTCCTTGTTGCTTGAGCTTAGGAATTGTGTTGGTTTTTCTTTGGCTGGCTGGGCACTCATCTCACGTATGAAACAGCAGCTTGAGATCAGTTGTGGGCTCCCTGTCTTGTCCTGGCTCTCTTCACTGCTATCTCCTGTCTGTTCCCCGGCAGGTCCACACAGGACAAGGCATCCATGTTCTCTGGCCAGCCTCAGCTCTGTGCCCACAGGTGGCTCCAGCTGGGTGGGCCATGAGTGAGTCCTAGGCTGCATCTTTCTTCCCTTCCTGCACCCAACGTTCTGGTACGAATTCATGAAAAAGCTGCTTGCCTGTGGCCTTGTGGGCCCCAGCTCAGGCCCAAGCTACACTTGGCTGGTTGTGGTGGCGCATGCCGGTAGGAGGATCCCGAGTTTGAGGCCAACCTAGGAGAAGCTTCGGCGGGGCCAACCACAAACGGTGTCGGTGGGACCATGGAGGCAGTGGCTGCTGCTCCAAGTTGCTGGCTTCTTATCATGTTGGTGACTGTGGTGATGCTGCTACCTGGGACAAAGGGTTTACCGCTGTTTGTTCAGAGAAGAGTTGCCAGGCCCATCATGTTACAAGAAAGCATCGGCAAAGGTCAATTTGGAAAAGTTTGGCAAGACAAACGGTTGGGAGAAATTGCTGTGGAGATTTTCTCTTCTAGGGAAGAATGTTCATGGTTCCAAGAGACGGACATTTATCAGTCTGTGATTGCTCCAAACCACAGAGGAGGCACCAAAAAGAAATCTATAAGGAACTATGACCACGCCTAACAGCAACTTTGAAATCTTCAAAAGGAAGACGGGACTCCACAATGATGATTCCACAAGGACCATGATAAAGTCATTAAGCTGATTAACACCATGGAAAGATTGACTTTGGACTACAAACTGCTCAGGACAATTTTGAGGTGGTTAGCTAAAATGATCCAGCCTGACAGGCTACTTGAACAAGGACTTGAAACAAGCCCTGCACTTTCTCATTATGCAGCGACTGGACAAATGATACAGGACTTGACATTTAACCAAAAATTTTCTCTTCAGGATCCCTTAAAGATGGAAGTAATTTTAAGAAAACAACGCCCACATTCCCAAGAGGTGGGATGGGAGGTTTTTGGTCATTTAATGAGTTATGGATATTGTCATTGTTAATGATAGTTGGTTACAAGTTGTTAATTGTTAATGGTCAGGAAAAAAGTTGAACAAGGAAATTAGATTCAGAGGTTTTGTTTAAAAAAAAAAGAAAGAAAAAAAGAATATAGATATGAGGTAGATCATCGAATCTACTCTGAGAAAAAAGATAAAGAAATAGGATAAATGGGTAGATCACTGAATCTACACTAAAAAGAAAAAGGGGGAAGATATAAAAATGACAAAAGGTAGATTACTGAATCTATTATGAAAAGAAAAAATACTTTTAAAAAGGAACTACTTTTTAAATAGGATAAGTTTTAAATAGGATAAGTAATGAAAATTTTTTTGTCTGAGTTTATCAAATGTTACTGGACTGGACATTGTTAATATATATAATGGAGTTTTTTTTCTGAATCTGTCAAATGTTAATGGACTAGACATCATTAATGTAATCATGACTGTGTATATATTGTATATACTTATTGGATAGTTTTTCTTGTTATTAGTTATAAGCTTTTTTTAATTTTAGACAAAAAGAGAGGAAATGTGGTGGTATTGTGTTCCCCAAAATATTGTGTACCCTAATAAACTTATCTGGGGTCAGAGAACAGAAAAGCCACTAGATACTTAGGATAGGCAGTGGTAGCACACGCCTTTAATCCTAGCATTCCAGAGGCAGAAATCTATCTGTTCAAGGATATACCCAAGCATGGTGACACACGCCTTTAATCTCAGGGAGTGAGCTTTTAATCCCAGGGAGTGATGGTAGAACGCAGAAAGATATATAAGGCGTGAGGACCAGAAACTAGAAGCATTTGGCTGGTTAAGCATTTGGCTGGTTAAGCTTTTAGGTTTTGAGCAGCACAGTTCAGCTGAGAGCCATTCGGATATGAGGACACAGAGGCTTCCAGTCTGAGTAAACAGGATCAGCTGAGAAGTTGGCCAGATGAGGTTAGCTGTGGCTTGTTCTGTCTCTCTGATCTTCCAGCTTCACCCCAATAACTGGCCTCAGGTTTGATCTTATAAATAAGACCATTTAAGATTTATGCTACATCTGAGCTGCGTATCACACACACTCCATGCTTTAAAGTTATAGTATAGGGCAGATAGGAAGGTTTGTTGTGGCAATCTCATGGGAATTGGACCAGCATCCAAATTAATTGCACATTGGAGAAAACAAGAACTTGTCTGGATTTCCCTAGAACACTACCACCATCAAATATCCTGGAGTCTAGACCAGTACAGAAAAATGACTGTACACAGAAAACAAAAAACAAAAACAAACAAACAAACAAACATAAAAAAAAACAACCAACCAACCAACAAACAAGCAAAACACAAAAAAATCTTTAAAAGTACTAAATTATTCTAAAATAACTTTAAGGTCCATTCTGGATTTTTGTTCTTTCATTTTACTGATGACAGAGTAAACTGGGTATTTGGAAAGTGATTTTTATGAGGGTGGGATGGGGTGAACCCTGTCACCACTTCCAAGCCACCAGAGACATACACTGTAATGCCCCTGATCTTCCCAAGCAGGCAGTTATCTGGTTACATAAATCAATGATCACAAGCCAGAAAGTCCTCCAGTGAAGGCAAACCAAAGCCAGAGGTGCTCTAGAAACTGGGTCCTCAGAAAACACAGAGATTTCACGCTCCTAGGAAGGAACTGCTTTTGACAACAGTTGCTTCCTAGCATTCTAACTTATCGTTTTTCCGCTATGTTCTTGTTTTGAAAAGGTGAGCAGATTGAAACACAAGGTAAGGATAAGAAGCTGCAGAGCCGTGTTTACATACCTGAAGTAATATGTACTTAGGATTTAAAATCGGGGGAAAGGCCTACTCCACCATCCCAGACAGAATGGAAGCGCTACCTGTCACTTCCCCCCACCCCTCAAAACTAATGTTAATTGCTGCACTAAAGAATTCAACATAGCAATAATAGGCAGGGGTGGAGAGTTACAAGTTAGAATATCCCACAGAGGTTTTAAGAGAGAAAAATGACAATAGGACTTAGTTAACTGACGTAGTTAATGGCCACCCGAGACAACACCAGCTCTGATGGGGAAAAAAAAAAAAAAAAAAAAAAATCTTCACACTGAGCTTACAAGTGCCCCCTTGTGGACAACCCTGCTTATTACATATATGATTCACATTGTCATTTTTTCTCTCCGGTTTGAAGCTGCACCTGCCTGTAAGTAACCTGTTTTGCTCTTTGGGGAGAATGCAAATTAGGGGGTGAATGGGTTGATCACAGGCCTACCACAGCCAGGCAGACCATGGGAATTCTTTATCTTGCTTTTCAGAATCCAAGATCCCTTCATTAATCTTTTCATGATACAGTTGCCACATCAACTTAATATACGTTATACAAAATGTAAATGTGGGTGTCAATAAGGCTGTAGAAACAGTTAGCATTCACTCTAACTGACATCAAATCTGTGGAGGATGCACCTAAAGATTAATGACCCACAACAAAGATGGAGTCTGAACTGGGGCCCTGGAAAGATGCTTGGTGGTTAACAGCACTTTGTGCTCTTGGATGACCCCACTTTTGTTCACAGAACCCACCCCAGGAGGTTCACAACCCTGGTTCCAGGGAATCCAATGTCTCCTATCCTTGGGATCTTGGGACTGGATCAACAGCACTCTGATCTCAGTGCTTGCCCCTCAGTCCTTAGTGAGACACTTCCATAAACAAGGCCTCATTTCTTGTTCTTTGTTACTAGAGTCCCAGTCCCTGCTGCTCAGGAAACTTCTCTGTGTTGCTACGAAGAAAGACTTCAACATTAAATGTTTCTTATGTGAGCTACAGACTCTTTCTGACCTGGGCAAGGTCCAGGCATGAAGAAGCAGGTGACCAGAGATTTTGCTTCTCTAGTGAGTATTTTACAGGTCACACTTCACAGGTCTTGTTAAAAGTCTACCTGTAACTAAGGAAGGGCATTTAAATCACTGTAGCAGCCATGTCTAAAAGTGCCACAAGAGGGCGACAGGAGCCACCACAGAGGAGAAAAACGTGGGTTTTCCCATTTCAGACAGAGAAGGGAGGGGTATTTTCCTGTCCTTCCAAGACATGAGTATTGTGAGGTCAGAGAGAACAGTATTTTGAGAGAGGCCAGAGAGAACAGTATTTTGAGAGAGGCCAGAGAGAACAGAAGTGTAGGCAAACTGATTAATTTCGCCTCGATTTGTCATCAACAAAAATGTGAGATGTCTCTGTATTGTTCACAAAGGGATGGCAGTTACTCAAAGAAAAGCACCCGTGTGCTTGCAGGTTCCCAGAAACCCGTGAATGCACATAGTGCTCAGCCTGTAGCTGCTGAACACATGCTTGTGAGTTCCGATGAGCAGCTAGCACTGTGTGGTGGGATGGGAGAGGGTAAGGCAAGACTGCCTCCATCTTAGGCTGGCTGGACTGCCTTTCTGCCCTCGGTCTCACCTGCTGCTATAAAGGACATTCGGCTTTATCTCACTCGGTGTCTTGAGATTGAGATAAAGAATAGAAGATTCATTTGTGTATCTTTTATGTTTAATTAAAGATAATAATTATTATCTGGGTCTCATATTGGGATTTCCACTCACTGCCTGAAGGAAAAGGGGGGGGGCAAGATCACCCCAATGCCGCTTATTTGTTCATACTATTTCAAATATTGAATCCTACAAATTCAACTGAGTTATATTAATATTCTCTCCCTGCCTCCAAAGTACCTTTTTTTCTTTCAGTATATTACTATGCTTTTGTCTGAGTCATTTTTCAAGTAAAAATTCAGCATGGGCTCTGAGGAAAGTCTGTCTCTCAGCAACAAGGACTTGGCGTGAGTCATGTCTTAGAGCTTTCCTACTTCTTCAAGAATAAATTCACATGAGTAGAAAAGCCCACATACTCTATAAAGGATAAAACCTGTGAACGGAATTTATCCGGGATGAAAGGGGACATTAAAGAGGGAAAGGATGTTAGGGCAACATTGAGAAGGGGTGAGAAGGCCCAGTGAAGTTTTCTGTCATCACAGGGTGACCTTGGTTGCCCTGCTGATTTTGTGTGTACTTATGTATCTGTGTGTGTCCTGTGTACAGTTCTGTCTACATGTTTTGGGGTAATGTGGAAGCAGAGTGCACACATTTTAGACACGTAGAAGATGGTACTCGGTGTTCAACAATTGGCTTCTTCAGATGGTGAGGAGCAGGTCCCTTCAAGGCCCAGCCAGCCTGGCTACTGTTCCCTGCATTCAATCCTAGCCCAGCTTTTAAGGGGCAGGCTGGCCTGAAGGTCTTTGTTCTTGTCCAGCTCCCCTGAACTTTATTCAGGTTTCGATCAGTCTACACTTCTGTGTAGTCTGTGTAGATGATGATTCATCTAGCCACCCTCTACTTACCACCGGCATTCTTTCATAGGCACGGATGGAAGCTAGTCTATCTGCAAAGAAGCAAAACGAACAATTGATATTTTCGTAGTTCCTGCTCAGCTTCTCTGGCACACGGGTTGCAGCTTCTATACCTGAAGGATTTCCACGGACCTTTTCCATTTTCTCTTTCAGAGACACGATTTGCTTTTCCAATTGGTCATTCAGCTCCAGCTGGGTCTCATATCGGGATTTCCACTCACTGCCTGAAGGAAAAGGGGGGGCAAGATCACCCCAATGCCACTTATTTGTTCAGGCCAGAAAGTGCCTGACGTGCAACATGAGGACCTAGTTCTGATCTCAGCACACACATAAAAAGATGAAGACAGAGGTGGGTTTCCCTGACCCCAGAGCTAGGGCAGGGGCAGGCCCAGGCACACCCTGTCAGCCACAGTAGCACTATATTTAGGTATTTTCTTCTATTCTTCAAGCAGGTTTTGTGTTTGTTTATTTGTTTTGTTTTCACTGAATTTATAACCTCTGGGTTCAGTAAGAGACCCTGTCCCAAAATATTAGCAAATAAAGAAAATGCATGTGATCAAAGAAGACAAAGATATTGGCCTCTATCCCTCACATGCACACACAACACATGTGCACCTACACACACTTCCTGCACCGACATGTACACACACATACATACACAATAAAATATGGACCAATTCAAATTTACTTCATTACTAGCTGGATTCATTAGTAATACAAGTGAGCTAAAAAAGAGGTCATTTTAAAGTATTGTCTCTAAGACACGATTTCCTAGACTGCTGGGGTCAGACCCACCTTCATGATGTCACTCAGCCAGAACTGGACACAGCCTTGGTGCCTCCTGCACGCCTCTTCTTCCTTGTCCTCTGCCCCCCAGCCGCCGTTTATCCTTCACTTCCTGTTTTCTTACAGTATACTCTACTAGGGGGAGTATGAGGAACACGTCTCTGCCCTTGAGAGCTCCACACAACACCCTAACGAACAGCACCAGTACCCATCCGGTGTCTGAAGTCAGTCTTACCACATAAGTGCTTTCGACATCGAAAGCTGCAATGCTCATATTTTAAAACTTAGTCATTCCACAGATGAGGAAAGCAAGGCCCAGAAATGAATGACATTCTCAAGATGTTAGACTGAATGCTGGTCATGATGGCACACATTTGTAACCCCTGCCCTCTGGAGGCTGGGGGGCCTGCGGCAGGTCTGAACGTAGGTCTAATATACTGGGAGTACCCGATCAGCCAGGGCCACATAGTAGACTTTGTGTTAAAAACAAACAAACAAACAAATAAATAAATGTAAAAGTAGATTAAGAGATTATGCAACTGGAGTTAGACACGGTTTTATATGACTAAAAGTGTCTCCTTTTAGCTACTTAGCTACAGTAGTACTGTATTTAGTTATTTTCTTTTATCCTTCAAGCAGTGTTTCTTTTTCCACTAAAACCCTTTGGCTACTAAGGCCAGAACTCAGCATTGAGGAATGGAGAGTAGGCAAAACCCTTAGAGTTGAAAGCTCCTTGTCCAATTCCAAGGCTCAGAACCTTGAAGTTGGACTTTGTAGAAAGAGAGAAAAGCAATGACTTGTGTTTACACTTCTACTTAGCACATCTGAGATTTAGCCTGCAGTCTGACAGTGCTGGGGTCTGAGGAGAATGAGTGAAACAGCAAACACCACTACAGACTGGACCCTGTCAGCAGGACACAGCCCCACTCCAGACCTGCACTGCTAGGCACAGGCTTCCAACACCAGGATGCACACCCATCTTCCAACACCAGGATGCACACCCATCTTCCAACACCAGGATGCACACCCTCCCATCTTCCAACACCAGGATGCACACCCTCCCATCTTCCAACACCAGCATGCACACCCATCTTCCAACACCGGGATGCACACCCTCCCATCTTCACACCAGGATGCACACCCTCCCATCTTCCAACACCAGGATGCACACCCTCCCATCTTCACACCAGGATGCACACCCTCCCATCTTCCAACACCAGGATGCACACCCTCCCATCTTCCAACACCAGCATGCACACCCATCTTCCAACACCGGGATGCACACCCTCCCATCTTCACACCAGGATGCACACCCTCCCACCTTCCAACACCGGGATGCACACCCATCTTCCAACACCGGGATGCACACCCTCTCATCTTCCAACACTGGGATGCACACCCTCCCATCTTCCAACACCGGGATGCACACCTTCCCATCTTCACACCAGGATGCACACCCTCCCATCTTCCAACACCAGCATGCACACCCATCTTCCAACACCGGGATGTACACCTTCCCATCTTCACACCAGGATGCACACCCTCCCACCTTCCAACACCGGAATGC
Source organism: Peromyscus eremicus (assembly GCF_949786415.1). NCBI lineage: Eukaryota > Metazoa > Chordata > Mammalia > Rodentia > Cricetidae > Peromyscus > Peromyscus eremicus. The sequence continues at coordinate 2,367,879 of NC_081421.1, forward strand.
ACACCCTCTCATCTTCCAACACTGGGATGCACACTCATCTTCCAACACCAGGATGCACACCCTCCCATCTTCCAACACCAGGATGCACATATTCCCAAACTGAAGCTCAGAGTCACTCACCAAATACACCACGAAGGAGGGGAAGGCAAAGCTCTGAATTACCAAACATATTTCCAATAGATACCAAGAGATGGAATTCTCCATCTGTCTCATTTACACCATGACAATGGGAGCTTTACAGCCAGGTAAGAATGTTCCCAAAATAGTTTATTCTTTACTTATATGGGCATAATGCATACATTTAAGAATATGCTGCTGTGGATACAAAACACAGCTCTCTCCTCAAAGGGCATAAGACGCTTCATTCTTAGCCAAATATGAGCGACCTCATCCCAGGAACATGGATTCAAGTTGCCCCAAATAACACATAGGAGTGTCTACATAACATTTTATTAGTTAAAGAACTAAGGAAGGCTTAAGCTATTTACCTAATATATCGGTGTGCCCATAGGTGGGTAGGATATAGAAAACTGGGGTGAATTCTGTGTTAGCCCTCAGATGCTGTCTGGTGACTTTCTTGGCTTTTGGACTGGTGGAAGCTAGGCATCTGCTGAGAATGTATTTCAAAGTTTCACTTCATAGTCAAGGAAATCACATCAGATTCAGGGGTAAGAAATGAATGGCTATTACCATATGCAAATCATTGAGTGTAATACAACACGACCAGACTGAAGAATAGAAATCACATGATCATCTCAATAGACACAGGAAAAACCTTTGACAAAGCAAAACGTCCCCTCACCACAGCGCCGAAGAAACTACCAATAGAGAGAACATTTCTCAACACAATAAAGGCCACAGTCAACATTGTGCTGGATGCAGAAAAACTGAATGCATTTGCTCTCCAACCAGACACAGAAAGCTTCCTCCCTCCCTCCCTCCCTCCCTCCCTCCCTCCCTTCCTCTATTTTTATTTAACAAAGGGCTCAAAGTCTGAGCTGGAACACCAAGGGGAAAGAAAGACATGAAAGATGCAGAGAGGCAAGGAAGAAGTCAAGCTATCCCTTATTTGAAGCTGATAGGATCCTAGATGTAAAGGCCCCTACAGACACCTCAGGAGAACTCCCAGACACAATGAGCACTTCACCAAAGTAGCAGGATACAAAATCAACAGATAAAAATTAATGAAATTTCTAATTAGTAGTAATGAACTTGCTGAAAAATAAATCAGTTAAAAGAAACAAAAAACACAACCATTCACAATAGCTTCAAAGACAAAAAGAAAAACCCCAGAAATCCTAGGAAGGAATCTAACTAGGAAGGTGAAGGCCACTATCCTGAAAGCTTTAAGACCAAAACTAAAGAAGAAACACGATCCCCATCAAAAGTCCAAGGAAATTATTTACATAAGTGAACAATGAAAAATTTATGTAGAAGCACAAAAGGCCCCCAAACCACAGCAATTTTTAAGTGGAAAGAGTAAAGTTGGAGGTATAAGACAGGGTCTCAAATTATACTATACAATTCTACAAAAACTGCCGTGGTATTGGCACAAAACCAGACATGTCAACCGTGGAACCATGGAATAGGATAGAGCAATGGTTCTCAACCTTCCCTTTAATACAGTTCCTCATACTGTGGTGACCCCCAACCATACATTTATTTTCATTGCTACTCCATAACTGTGATTTTGCTACTGTTATGAGTTATAATGTAAATATTTGATATGCAGGATCTCTGATATGGGGTCATGACCCACAGGTTGAGAACCATTAGAACAGAGGCTGAGAACTACATGCACATACATAGCTAAAGCCATCAAGTTCTCAGCCCTACAGGTGATGTGTTTCTTCACCAGTATAGAGGGAAATGCTGATCAAGAGGACTCTAAGTCATTTGTTCACAGTTGTGTACCCCCCCCCCCAAAAATAAAGTTGTGCACTCATAAATTCCCCAGCCAAGTCACTCCAAGGCCCACTAACTTAGTGCGGTTTTCACAGGGATTACCTAACACTTGATACACCTATAAAGAAGAAAGGGCTGAACCCTGGTGAACCCTGAGGTGTTCCAAGTCTTTTTCATTTTTGAGAAATCTGGAACCGACAAGTGCCCAGAACATAGGAGGACAAGGAAAGATTCATAAGCCAGAAGCCAAGAGATTTGAGTGTTTCAGAGATAAGTTCCTGATCCATGCTGGACACAGGCCAAAGGTGAGGACCCTGAGTACTGGCTTAGCTCACGCACGCGTGCATGGCATCACTAGTGACCCTGATGAGGTGTTCCAGGTGACTGCAGGCCAATCTCCTGACTAGCAGATGCAATATGAATGAGGTAATCAGGAACTCACTGCGTAAATCTGGTTCATGTTCCACTCCCAGCCCCTCACGGGGGAATGTCCCCAAGCCTCAGAAGCCAAAGCTCCTGTCTCCAGATGAAAAACAAAACAAAACAAGAAACTGAGGGGCAAATGTCTTTCCTATTGTCTCCTTGCTGAGGCTTGAGATGAAATTGAGATTCAGCTACTTCGTGAAACCACATTCTCTGCACACAGGTGCCTGTGCCAACGGGCTTCCAGGGGCCTGTTTTGAAACTGATTGTGGTTGCTTGCTCTCTTACCTGCAAATTAACCCATTTACCAGGCAGATTAGATTAAAGAAGGGAGATAAGAAAGAGTAGACACACAGAGAAAAGCACTGTTTTTTGAAGTGTGTTGCTGCATGGGTGCACTGTAAGGGAAGTCAGGTGAAGAGAAAAAACGGATCAACAGAAGTCTGTGTGTTGTTCCTCAGATGAGGTGAATTCAGGAAGTCAGCATACACTAGGCATGACTGGGACAGGAAGGGAAAAAGATGAAGGAAGGGACCTAGTTCTGGAGTACTACCGCCCAGTGCGAATAGATGGGAACTACACACAAGTCAAGAGTTAACCAGGGTTAGGCCAGGCCACCCAGGAGCCAGATGCAGTGAACTGTGAAGCTTCGCTGGTAGAAACTGTCTTCGGGGGATTGCTCTTTCTCTCTGGAAGAAGAGGGTAAAGGCAGCGGTTGAAAAAGAGCATGGGAGACAGGTGGTAGGGTTCTGAGGACCGGAGAACATGTGGGAATTACTCACATGGCGAGTGTAATCACAGTTGTCCATAGTTATCATAACCTTATAAGGTTGACACAGTAATAAATCAAAGCTTTACTACTGCCTTTAGGATAAATACAGACTCACTAATGTCTCAGCAGTCTTCACAATGTGTCTCCTTCATGAACCTCAGCCTCTCACTGCACGCTGTGTGTGTCCCCCTCCTGGTTACTCAGCATTCTTCCTAAAAGGCTTTGGGTTTAGAACCCCCGTGGCAAACTAAATGCATTTTTATTTGTGTATGTATGTGCTTTATGTGAGTATATTTCATGTGCATGAAGGTACGTGAGTCAAGAAGAGGCTGTTCAGTCCCTCGGAACTATTATTACATGTGGTTGGAGCTGCCCCATGTGGGTGCTGGGAGCTGAACTTGGGTCCTCTGGAAGAGCAGGAAGCACCCTTAGCTGCTGAGCCGGTCTTTCCAGGCCAGTGAATTATATTTTGCAAATGGCTGAACTACTACATGCCATCACACAGGTGGTGGTGAAATGTGACCTTCCCTTTGGTACTGGCTGAGCTCAAGGCGTCCTCGACGCTATGCTCCTAAGCTTCGTCCCCAGCCTGCAACAGGATCACGGCACAAAGTCCTTGTCTTCCGCCCCTGGAATCTATGACTTTTCACCAATAGAACACGGTGGCTCTAACCACACACCAAGTATCCTTTTACTGGCCCAGCAATTTCACTCCTGTCATTTAGAATGCGTGCTTAGGACTGCACTCTGTGAGAAAGTGGAATACACAGCAGTGGTCTTGAATGACCGGCCCATTTGAGCCTTCAGACAGATGACTGAACCCCAGACAACCCTGGGCTGCAACCACAGGGGCCCCAGTCAACAAGCACCCAGGAGAACTCAGTCAACCACTGGATTATAACCGGTTTTAAGCTGCTGGGTTGAGGGTGGTTTGCTACACAGTACCACATACATAACCAGAACTGTCCTGTGTGCTGACGCGGTGAGCGCAGTCAAGGCAGCAGCAGTAACGAGCCAGATGTTGGTCTCCACCAACTATGTGACCTGGGAAGTAATTGAAGTTCTTGAATCCCAGTTTTGAATAAATGGGGAGAATAACACCTGCCTACCTCTGGGTTTCTAGACCCAATAAACATGCAGGGGAGGGGTAGCAGCATTTCCACCATCCACCTTATGCTTTAGACCAACGACTAAGGAGCTCCTGCCGTCCTGATCTAGGCCCTTTGTGCCTCATCTTCGATCCTCCCCAAGAAAGCTGTTAACATTCTGCCCTGTTCAGCAATGTCTTCCTAATGGACTTAGGCATTACATCGCCTCAGTCATTTCCAGCATGTTTTTTACATTTCCCACACCTAGATAGGTCCTTGAGGACATTCTGATTAGCTTTGCCAATCTAACTACTGAGTGAGTGAGGCCAGAGGCTGCCGCCACTGGGCCCGTGACACCTAACATGTACATCTGGGGTTAGAAGAGACTATGATAGCCTTAGATAAAATGGTGTTCTCCAATTAGGTTTTAACAGAGGCTTGGTGTAGAATTTGATTTTTGATGCTATGATAAAACACCATGGCCAAAAGTGACTTGGGGAAGGGTTCATTTCAATTTGTAGCTCACAGTCCACCACTGAGGGAAGACAGGGCTGGTGCTCAGGGCAGGAGTTGTTTTTGTTTGTTTGTTTGTTTGTTTGTTTGTTTTTTGTTTTGTTTTGTTTTGTTTTTGTTGTTTTTTTCGAGACAGGGTTTCTCTGTGTAGCTTTGCGCCTTTCCTGGATCTCGCTCTGTAGACCAGGCTGGCCTTGAACTCACGAAGATCCGCCTGCCTCTGCCTCCCGAGTGCTGAGATTAAAGGTGTGCTCCACCACTGCTCAGCAGGGCAGGAGTTTGAAGCAGAAACCACCATGGAAGAATGCTGCTTACTGGCTTGATCCCTCTGGATTCCTCAGCTACCCAGGCCCACCTGTGTAGAAATGGTACTGCCCACAGTGGGCTGAGCTCTCCCACATCAATCAGCAATCAAGAAAATGCCCCACAGAACGCCCACAGGCCAATCTGATGGAGGCAGTTCCTCAGTTGAGATCCCCTCTTCTGAGGTATTGTCAAGGTTTGTGTCAAGTTGACAAAGACTAACTATGACAGTTGGTTACTTACAGAACTACATTTTACCTCAGATCTGGCTACCAGTCCATTTATTCATGGCTCCTCTGAGAGGAATAGATATGTAAAACTGGGTTTAAAATGAAAATCATTCCCATAATCCTAACAAATGCCTCCAATCCTTCAGTATTGAGTTTAAGCACTCACTGCCTCCAAGACTCACTCACATATGTCCACTTCCCATCTCTCCTCACACAGATCTTCTCCACATACCCAGATTCTAGCTTGACATTTTTTACCAATCATCAGTCAACATTCTTTAGAATGGAAAAAATAAAGATCGTCCATTCAAAGTGTTGGCACATGATAGGATCTGGGTCAATATTTGTGGGTTCATAGACTGACTATGTGATAATTTTAAAGGTGTGTGTGTGTGTGTGTGTGTGTGTGTGTGTGTGTGTGTGTGTGTGTGGTACCCCCTCCCTCTCATCACATTCTTCCCATGAAAACCCCCAATTTTAAATATATTCCATGTCCAATAATTAAGACATAAAAGACTGTGGCTAAATAGGAGACTTACGATATTTTATTATTGACCAAGTAAATTACACATTTATGTCACATAGCTAAACTTTGCATATTGATGAATACTCTGAGCTTGCAAGGTAGAAAAATACAGTCAGAGGTTTAGCATTAAGTGCTTCTATGAAAGCCTTCATTGTAAACTACTATACCAGACAAGCGTCATAGAAAGCTTGGTACTGTTACCCAGTATGTGCTATTTCACCCACAATAGCCACCAGGCAAATGAGTCCCACATGTAAACATTTATTGTGTACCTGCATGGTCAACACTGAGGCTGGCCTCCAGCTCTGCTATCTTATGTCGTATTTCAAGCATCGAGAGCTGCACGACATCCCTGTTATTAGAAATATTTTTGTTAATAATAATTCAATAAAAGACAAGGTGAGAAAACTAATGTCTAGCAACCCACCCGTACTTCAGGACCAAACTATTATGAAAGACCATTTACTGGAGGCACAGTTGAGAAGCAACTGTTGGGAAAATGAAAGCTAATTAGTCAGTTCTAGGAGTTAAAATGCACCAAAGTCCAGAATGCCCTGTAACCAGTGTGTGTCTACCCTCATATATGATCCCAATGATGCTGTTACATGCGTCTCAGAGTCCAGCTAAATATTAGCACGAGGAATAACTATGGTAATAGGTAACAGCAGAACCCCCCAAACACAGATGTGGAAGGCACTAATAATATACACAGAGAAAAATTTAAAAGGTCAAAGGCTCCTCAGAGGTCGTTTAGGGCATGAGTGAGCCGCAGGCTACCACAATGCAGGGTGCTGAGAGAAGATTTCCCAATGCCCACTGTGCTGAATGGGCGGCTGAAGACCCTTGCTGCAGAGCCTGACAACTGAGTTTGATCCCTGGAGCCCATATGGTGGAAGGAGGGAACCAACTATGCTGTCCTCAGACACGCACCTGTGCGCTGTGACATATGCAACCCCTGCCAAATACACACAATAAATGTAAAACAAAACAAAAACAAACAAAACCCGCACGGTTCAGTGAACATGCGCACAGGGATGCAGCCAATGTCCCGAATGCTGACTGAACGGGCTGGGCTAAGAAGCTAGGCTGGGGTCTGTCGTAACTGGGTGACAGAGCTGAGATGTAACTTCTTGCACACTTGTTCTGCACCCTGACTGCCTCAGCAACACACAGAGCCTGTACTCAGAATGCTCTCAGTTTGGTACAAGACCCAGAGACAGGCCATTAGCTCTGTGATCAGAGTGTATCTTCGAAAGAACTGGGGCACTCACAGGGGCTCTGATGTTCAGGTGGCCTGTGAATGGGGCTGTGGTTAGCTATTAAAAATACTCAGAGTAAGGGACTGGGAGGAGAGGAGGGAAGAGAAATTGCGGCCAAGATGTAAAATAAATAAATTAAAAATATATAGATTTTTAAAAATACTCAGAATACTCGAGGTCCTAAGATGAAATACTGCATTATTTCCCCCTGTACTAAGGATTGAATCCAGGGCCTGTGTATGCTCTTCGGGACCTCTTCTGTAGAGCTACATCCCCAGCCCAGGCTTTATCTTAAAACACCATGTCCTGTGTGCCTAACTGCCCTCCAGCCCCTCACCCTCTTGCCCTGAGAACCTGGGTTTACAAGAGTTTGTCACCTAGCCCGGATTTAACTAGCTTCTTCTTTTTTCCTCTCTTAAAGCGTTTAAGAGACAGGATACAGCTCTGTGGTAGAACGCTGACCTAGCGTCACAAGCCCCAAGCTCCTCGCCTCCTCCACCACCACGCCCCCAAAGCATAGAGGGTCCCAGAGGCCATTTCTACAAAAATGTGCATTTTTCTGAAGTTCTTCATAAGGAACAGAAAAAATATGAACTTAGTGGAACCATCAAAACCACTTATTTTCTTCAGCATTACAGACACTTTCTCTACACTTGCTCTGCAAAAGCAGGACAACTCACTTGTATTCCCTTGGCTTCCATTGAACAAAAAGATAAATGGGACTGTACAGGTGGCTCAGCGGTTAAGAGCTCTGGCTACTCCTGCCTAGGACCGGTTGGGTTCCCAGCGCCCACATGGAGGCTCAAAAGTGCCTGTAACTCAGGTTTCAGGGGATCTGATGTCCTCTGTTGGGCACCCTGGGAACTGCGCATATCTGTCTCTCTCTCTCTTCCCTCTTCTCTCTCTCCTCTCTCTTTCTCTCCTCTCTCCTCTCTCTCCTCTCCTCTCCCCTCTCCCTCTCTCCTCTCTCCTCCTCTCTCCTCTCTCCTCCCTCTCCTCCCCCTCCTCTCCTCCCTCTCCTCCCTCTCCTCCCCCTCTCCCCCTCTCCCCTCTCCCCTCTCTCTCTCCCCTCTCCCCTCTCTCTCTCCCCTCTCCCCTCTCTCTCCCCTCTCTCTCCCCTCTCTCTCCCCTCTCTCTCCCCTCCTCTCCCCTCCTCTCCCCTCCTCTTCTCTTCTCTTCTCTTCTCTTCTCTTCTCTTCTCTTCTCTTCTCTTCTCTTCTCTCTCTCTCTCTCTCTCTCTCTCTCTCTCTCTCTCTCTCTCCTCTCTCTGTCTCAAGCACACACATACAAACAATGAACCTCTTCCTAAACACTGCTTTGGGAGGTGCCTGGTGAGCCCTGCATGAATCCCCACCCGCGCACAGGGCCTGCCTCCTCTGTACATCGGAGCTCCTGCCTCCTCTGTACATCGGAGGAGCTCCTGCCTCCTCTGTACATCGGAGGAGCTCCTGCCTCCTCTGTACATCAGAGGAGCTCCTGCCCAGCAGGTCACATGAGGCCTAGTGGCGAGATGGAGCCCACATGGCCCACTCACTTCATGTGGATCTCCTCCAGCAGCTCTAGCTTCAGGCGGTCTGTGCTAACCCCGGCGAAAGTGTCTCCGCGGCCCTCTCCCATCGCACCAGCTTAGAGACCTCCCGCGCCCTTCCGCTGTGCACCACCTAGAGCTTAAGACCTGGGGAAGCCTAGGAACCCTGAAGGAAAATGCGTTGCCAGGATCCGTAGCATGACGTCATAGGGTGTTGCTCATGTCTGCAGGTCCCCGGTGTGAGCTAGGTGTAAAACAGTCTGCGATACAGGCGCCCAGAACATCCAACTTTTTCTGGCCCCCTTCTGACTTTGCTTTCCTGGACTCCCTGTGTCTTGCTAGGAGTGTTGGATTAAGAGCGCCTGCGCCTTCGTTTGCTTCAGTGGGCTAGGCTTTGAAAAGACAGTCTGAACTTTGATAAGTGTGAGCTTTCAGGCCAAGAAATTCCGCCTTGGAGTTTAGGCAGTTCCGTGCACTGACCTGCTTATCACATTTGTATTCTACTCTTGAGACATCGTGGTTTTAACATACTCTGCCTTCTCCTTCATCTTTTACCAGGAAGGTGATAGGCTCTGTCTCCTGCGGTTTGAATGGATTGTCCCCCCAAAATTTCATCTTGAAATGAAATCCCTCTTATAGGATTTATATTAAGAGGTGAGTCTAGACAACCGTCAAGAAGTGATTAGAGGGGCCTGGAGAGATGGCTCAGTGGCTATGAGCACCTGAGCTGCAGGAATGGGTCTGGGGTCCCAAGAAAAGGACAACACAATCCAAAGTATCCCAGCAAGGCTGAGTGTATGTCACTGGTCAAGCCGGCAGACAAGCACACCAGTTTTATTTCTACCGCAAAGGGGTCGTGTGCCTCATTTTGAGCGGTCAGACCTGGGCCTCACACTCCCATGCTGTGGTTAGGGCGCAACTGATAAGTAAACTATAACAGAACAGAAAACAACTTGTCAACATGCATTTTGACTTCAAGAAGTATTGACCCTAGAGGAATTCAGATTTCTACCAAGTGACTTCTTTACCATTTATCTTATTCATGCCTCCTGCCATCTGGAAGGAACCACAAGTCAACACCATCTCAGCCTCCCTTTCCCCACTTTTCTTATCAAATCAGGCTAACTCAATGTGTAGCGTCCACACGTTCTTTCTCCTCCCTTATGGGGCAAGTTCTTCCTGTGAAGACAGCTGAGCCTCTGCTGCATGCCTTATCGTCAACAAAAAGGGGCTCATGACTGACATCAGAGTCTGCATATGACCCTGTCCTAAACGTGCTGCTTCCCGGGACATTGTCCAGTCCATCAGTGTTCTCGGCATCGTCCCTATAGTCACACCGTAGACTCTCTTCAGGGAGGCATACCATGGGACCAACTGAAGAAGGTGGGACACCATAGGGTTCCCAAGGACACTCTACTCTCAGGTGGCTTGGCTTTGGTTGCCTATCACCCATTGCTGGGAGCATGTTATCACCACCACATCAAGGCGGCACACCATTCCACATCGCATGGGAAAGGTAGCCATAATGGGATTGCTCCTGCAGATACTCCAGTCTCAGAGAGCAGCCTCAGCCATGTGTCCCAGCACCCATTTCAGGAGCCACACAATGTCCCCCTCCCCAACATCCTTGGTTCTGCCAAGTCTCGTTAGGGGATCCAATTGTGATGTGGGACTTTTCTTGGGGAAATTTCATATTTACCCAAATAGGACACTGATACCAACACTGTACCAAAGAAAGACGACTGTCCAAAGTCAATCAGAGAGCTCACTGAGGTTGCTGGCAGAAGTGTAGGTGAGGGGTTACTTACAGGACCACAGGAGACTCAAAGACATCTTCGAAAAGCCTATGCTAGCGTGGGCATGACTGATGAGAGTTGCATTCCTGGGACTCCATGAAGAACCTGCAGGACACTTGGCCAATTACAGAGGCTCCTCTCCTCAGCAACTGCACCTGCTTGTATAGCCTTGGCCAAGGACAGCCTTGTGGCTCTTATAGCTCCCCAGGCCTTGTGTATTCCCTGTACTTCCAGTGTCTTCTGAGCTGCCTTGTCACTCTAAGGGGAAGCAGCTGCATGACATGCCATGGTGACAGAGCTCCTCATGCTGTGCAATGCATGAAGACTAATGTCTCTTCCCAGATCCCGCCTCTGGAAGGACATAAGATACTGGCAGTTTCTCCATTCCGCCATGTTCCTAGAGGGCCTGGTCTTGACTTCCAAGATGGTGCACTGTTGCTGTGTCCCTACATAGTACAAGGCTTCTTCCAACATGGGAAACAAGCAGAAGACCAGAAAAGGGACCTTGCTAACTTCCTCCAGCTCTTTCAGAAGGGCCTAATCCCAGCCGTGAGGACAAAGGCTGCATGGCCTAACCACCTCCTCAAGGCCCACCCTCTTGATACACTTGCACTGTGTCAAGTTTCAACACAAATTTGGGAAGGAACATGAGCGCACAAACCACAGTAGGACTCGGGACAATGGAAACTAGGCTAGGGTGATGTGGTTAATTTTGTGAACTATGGTGAACACAGGTAATTGGATGTTCTGTGAGGGGGTGAGATAGGAAGAGATATTTGGGGGCTAGAGAAAGGATCACTGGCTAAGAGCACTGGATGCTCTTATAGAGGAGGGGGGTTCAATTCTCAACAGATAAGACAGCTCACAACTGCCTGCAATTCTAGTTCCAGAGGATGTGATGCCCTCTTCTGGTCTCCACAGATATTGTACAAACATGGTCCACATAAAGACATGCACACACACATAAAACAAATATTAATAGATATTCGGTCTTAGTGGTCTTAGTACCTGGTTCCTGACCAACCTCTGAAAACCCTTGAGAATCACAGAATGTCTCTGATTACTCCTCATTCCCCTTTAGGCATACCTGAGGAGTTTAATGTCACATAGATGAGGGGCTGGTTGTCATAACCAATCATGTAGTCAGAAAGTTGGGACTTTTGGCTCTGTCCTTTAAGTGCTCGACCTCAGGGGAATAAATGCAAGGCTGGGACCGAGTTAATCTTCCAATGGCCGAAGATTTAATTATGCCTGTGTAACTGGCCTCCTTAAAGACCTTGAATGGTGAGGTTTGGTGAGCATATTCACAAGTCTAAAGTGTGGTTTGCTCCAACTCTATGGAGACGAAGTGTCCTCTTCTTTAGTCTATACAGGAGGTCGGCACACTTTCTATAAAGAGGTCAGTACTTTCAGTTGGGGGCTACATTCTTACAACAGCTGGTGTGTTGGCAAGAGAAGTCACAGCGAACCTGCAAATGAGTGTAAGCACCCCAAGAAAATGTATTTTTGGAAACATTAGCCAGTGGAATCTGGTCAGTGGACAGTGCTCGCACATCTCTGGTCTAACGAATGACCCGCAACTTGTCACTCTGTTTCTTAAACAACCGAGCAAAGACTGGCTGGACACTATGTACCAATCCATTTCAACAACTACTATATGTCCTTAGCCTGAAAGAAAAATGTCCCCATTAGTTCTGAATTCCTGAAATCCAAGCCCAATGAATAATTTGAGGCAAGGCAATTCAGAGACCATTTTATTCTCAAAGCACATTCATTAACCAATCTCAAATGAAATCTGTAAGTTAGCCAACTACAGGTTCAGAAATGATTACAACAGACCATAACTATAAAAACCAAATCAACCTTTAAAAATCAACAAAAATTAAAATAATCATGGAGTATTTTATTGCCTATTTGTAGCTTAAAACAATCAGCAAATGTCTTTCCTGTCTTCTGTGGAAGTGGGGACTACCTACTAAAGGATTCCATATTCTTTACCTTGATATGAACAGGTTCTTCCCTTTTAAATCACTTACTGGATTTTAGTATAAACTCTAATGACTGAGTAAAAATCTACACTATCAGTAAATGCAATGTTTATGTTTTATTTTCTGCAAATTTAGGAGAAATTTACAGATGCAGACATGGAAAAGTGATTCCTTAAAGCCAATAACAACCATTTCAAATTTTAATAGAATATCAATCATACTTCAAAATTTCCTAGTCTATACCACACCCTTCCCCACAAAGGCTTGGGGTACATGGGGGAAGAGGAGGTGGCAAGGCTGTGAATGAATCAGATGTCCAGGGAGACTGGATGAACTGACATCTTTTGGATGTGACAGGACCCCATGTACCCCCAAACTGACAGCAGCTGAGGCCGCCTCCACAAGACAAACTAGTCAACATCCCAGCATGGAATGGGCAGCGTCTCACAAGCCCTGAGGAATCACTTTTCCATGTCTGCATCTGTAAATTTCTCCTAAATTTGCAGAAAATAAAACATAAACATTGCATTTACTGAGGAGCCACCTGACAGTTGTGGCTTCTGGGGAGGAAGAGTCAGTTTCTTTAGGGGTGTGGTCCCTGGTAGATAAACCATGCTCCAGGGGAGCACCCCATACCCCGTGAGCATGTGGGCAGCACAGACAGACTACTCATGGGTTATTTAAAACATAAGAACATGAAGTTGGCAGGAGGGGTGAGGGGTGAACCTGGGAGGAGTTAGGGAGAGAATATAATCTAAACACATTTCATGCATGTACAAAATTCTCAAAGAATTAATAAAAATCACTCTATCGACAAATGACCTACTCTCAATCCTAAAGACAGGAAGAAGCATTTTCTTCAGTTTAAATCAAAAGGCCATTTTGGTTCCTAGTAGGCAGGAGATCTAGCAAGTAAGAGATAACATTACAGAAGTTCATGGCACTCTCATGGCCAGGCTCTTCCCTGCATAAGAAAGCCTTCTACAATGTTATCTGAGATCACACTTTGAGATCATGGTTTCATTTAGCTTATGTGCTGAAAATTCTTTTGGGTATCTCAAAGATCCACAATTAGTGCAAAAAAGAGAAGTCTTTTTTTTAAGTCATCAAGTCATTCTTTCTCAGCATAAACAGAATTCACGTGGCTGTGAAATTGTATGTATACTTTCCTACTTTGCTTTCTGAAGGCTAGCACATATAAAAATAGATTGACATTAGGTTTAAGTTACATATATTATAAGCTTTATTTTAACTGCAAAAATATTTTAGCCACATTGAAGGGAAAATAAATGTATTGAGACTATAAACTGCATATTTCTAGAACCAGCTGTAAGAATACTGATTATTTTTCTTGTTAAGTGGATACATGCCCCAAACTTCTGACAGTTACTCTGTAGCAATGAATACATTGAAACCACTGGTCCTTGTGTGGAGAATCCACATCTGCTGTTCACATTCCTCCATCTGGTAAGGCTTTGGTGTAGGTCACTCCCAGAACTCCGGTTATTTATCTTTCTTCTTTGCCCCTTTCTTCTTCTTCTCCTCCTCCTCCTCTTCCTCCGTCCGCTTTTCTGTGTTTCTTCTCACGTCTGTGCTTGCTGCTCCTCCCCGGCCTTCCTTCTGAGAGCTGTCGATGATCTGATAGTCCTCCAGGAGCGTGTGTCCTGTCTGCTTGGCAGTCTTCTTCACCATGGCTTTGATGCCAATGTTGTCAATGTTGTAGGCAGTGAGGCCGACGTTGAGAGCGGAGTCCACTGCATTGTGTGTAGCCTCTCCTGCATTGTGCCCGTACCTTAAAAAGGGTGAGAACGTAACAATGTCATACACAGCAGTTCTGGAAACATTCTTCTGAAATCAGCAGTGACTGACTTCTGTGCCATTCCTGAAAGCAAAGCTGAAGCTTAGGTTTCAATTTAGTTAATAAGTGAAGACATGGGAGAGAATAAAAACCAGTTACAAAGCTGCATCTCCCCTTTTATCAAAAAAAAAAAAAAAAAAAACAGTGTGTGAAGATAAAAGACTAGCTAGAATAGTAAAAATGGTGAAAAAAAAACCTTAAATGTAAATTAAAAACAAACATTGTTAATCATTTCTTTAAATTTCCACTTCAGTTCTCAAAATAACAAATGTAGGTACTCCTTAACCCACCAGTGTCTACAGGACACCTAACCTCCGGCATCACAAATGCCCTTAAGCCATGAGCAGCTATCACAAATGCTCCTTAACCCACAAGTGTTTAATTTGCTTTTAAGCATTGATTCTGTGACATTCTCCTGGCACCCCACTCCACTGCCAACTCACTGGCCATCTTGCTGTCTTTAAAACCCACGAAATACACAGAAGCCCTGGATCTCTGCTCTGTCGGGCCACTGTCCAGACATGTCACGGCTCGATGCCTCCCCTGCCTTCAGCAGTCACTGCCACCTTCTTAGAATCTAACCTGTTCAGATGGCCTTGGCCCACGCACCCCACTGACAACCAATTCTATCTTGACTGCCCTTTCTTCCTCCATAGCTCACCATTTTCTACACACCATAGAATGCATTAATGACAATTGTTTACACATCTTTGTATATCTCACTAAAATATAAGGCCCACTGCACAGGGAAATCTTTGCTTTGTTCACAAATGTATCCTATGCTTCTGAGTGTCTGGCGTCTAGTAAGTGTTTAATGAAGGAATGATATGATCACTTGTGACATTGTCTCCCTCCTCTCTTTCTTCACTCTCCTCCTCCCCATCCCTCCTGCCTGCACGGCCCAGGCTGACTGCAAGCTCAACCCTCTTGCCTCTGCCTTCTACTGCTGGGATTACATGCAGGTAACATCATGCCTGACCTGTCTCAGATACTTCACCCAGCGTGGAACTGGTCACTGTACAGACAACTGTACACCCATGCTTATCACTGCTTTTTGCAGTAGTCAAGTGACAGAATCACCCAGGGGACCATTATTGGATGAGTGGAGAAAGAAAACTGAATGGATAAAGAAAACTAATAACCTATAAACACAATCCAGCTGAATTCATCAACAAGGAAGTGAAATGCTGTTGTTAGAAGTCAGGAGAACCATGTTCAGTGAGAGAAGGCAGTCTCATAAAGTTCAATGCTGCTGAATTGTTTCTCTTACACGTGCAGTCTGAGGTGGGTAAAGAATTCGAGAGTGAAAAGTAGAGTCTATCAGGGATATGGAAGAAGAAAAGGGGGACAGGAAGGGCAATATACAGGTGCATTATATGCATGCATGCATGGAAATGTCATAATGAAATTTACTGCTGTGTACAAAGAATATACAGCAATGAAAATGCATAGTAGAATACATGAGAAATTGTAAAAACATACAAAAGTACTTAGTATTGACAAATGATAGTAAGTCTTTAATACTGTGTCTCTGAGAAAGTAAATCTGAATTATATAAGGATACTACAACAGACCTCCTCACTGCTTATCTGACCCACACCCTGCCCTAAGGACAGGCTTTTAAGGCTTTGCTGACCCACAAAGGCCTGCCTGTATAACAACAGCCAAAGCCAAGGTTCGAATCTCCCTACACACGAAATCTCACGGAGAGGGCTGTGACCTCTGGACTTATCACATTTATTCATTCATTTATTTATTTGGGTATGTGACATAGTGTGTGAGGAGTCAGGAGTCAGTGTTCTTCTTCCACTGTGCAGCATTGAGCTCAGGTGGCCAGGCTTGGCACTGAGGGCCAGCCCTGGACATTTCATACAAACACTGATCTGCTTTTTGCTGTAAGGAATCTACTGCCAGCCTGCCTGACCAGAACAGGCTTGAGACTCCTTGGCTTTTCCAACTCAGTGCTGTAAGTCCACAGTCATCTTAACGTGGCCTGGATGGCTGCCCCAATTTTTCCTCAGCATGGAATTAGCAATTACAATCAATAGAACCCACAGCCAGCCAAAACCTATCTCAGAACCATCCTGGAATGGGGACTTTCTTGTTAGGCACAAGACAGAAAAGCTTCCTGTAACTGCTTTCTGCAACCCCTCAGCATGTCGAAGTACTGGCTGCCCTGTAAGAGACACCGCAGCCACGGGAACTCTCAGCAGGTCCACCACTATGATTCAATGAAAGAACGAAGTGTGAGTGTCAGCATGGAAAAGTGACCATAACCCCCTGACAATGATAACCAGTAAATCCCTAAAGCCAAGTCTGAGAAGATACAAGGACAGCAGAACATATCCTGGAGGACTTCACAGCACTGTGGGGGCCACATGGAGATGATGCTGAGTTTAACTACGGTCCTGTTTTCAAGAACAGGAAATAGTCCAGATGTATAAATGCCTAACTCTGAAGAGCTGGAACACTCCACTCAGTAGTTTGACACCTCTCATGGAACATGATATTTCTGTGTGAAATGTACTTCTAAAAGCTACAGCATCCTTGATGTGTTGAATGAGTGTCTCAGTCTCTTGACTTTTTCTTCAGGCTTCAACAACTGCTCCAATGTGGAAAACTCACACTGAGCTGGGAGTCAGGGAACGACATCAGATACTACTGTGCAAGCAACCAGTCATAAGACTTTGGCCAACTCTCCCTATCTCTGCACTTCAAGCTCATAAAATATATATACCTGAAATCACTTAGAAAATACTGAGGTACTGAGCCATAAACTTTATGTGGCTTTCACTTGCTGTGTTTATTTTTTAATATGTCCTCATTTATCGGCTTTAATATCCCTTACACACAATTCTCCGAATAGATGTCTACTCCTCTCTTCCTAGGTAATTAACCACTCAGCGCTTTACTGTATTTCAACTCAAAATGTACTGCTCAAAACTCCTCAAAAGCGTGGATCTGGGTAAGAACATAAAGCTTGGTTTGGTTTGGTTTTTTTACTTTTAGTAAATGAGAGCTTCAGTTACACTTGGCGGACAAACACCACAACTGAAGGACACTAACGTGACTGTGAAGATGTTCTAAGTCAGAGGGTCTAATGTGCGATTTGAATCAGAACTGTTCAGATGTGTTCACTGATGTCTAGAGACAGAACACTGCAGCGAGTCGAGATCTTACGGGTTAGTGCTTCAGCATGACATGTCACATCAATCAAGCGATATGCAGCCTTCAATACTATGCTCAGAAATAGTGACTTAGAATATTCAAAGGGGAAACAAATCTTATTCACCTATTTATTGAAAGCAGATGGCTATGGTTAGTTTAGGAAGGCCTTGTGGGTGAAGCTAAGGAGTTTAAGTTTTCATGAAAGCAATGGAGGGAAAAATAGGCAAAGGAATGGAATGGCCAAATGCATGTTTCCACAAATCCCTCTGACTCCGAGTACAGTGGGAGTACAAGGCAGGAAACAGGCTGCGTGTCAGACAAGAAGGGAAGGGTCTGTGTGAAGGTGGGACCACACAAGAGTGGGGTCAGGATGTGCTGCCTTAAAGTCTACACTGGCATGTGACTGAGCCTGGAGAGTAGGACAAAAAATAGACAAGCCTTACTGGTGCAGAGGTAGGAGTGACATCCACAGGCACAGATGACTGTGCTTGATAGCTTTACATCAACTTCACAAAAGAAAGAGTGATCTGAGGGGGAGGAACCTCAATTAAGAAAAGGCCTCCATAAAATGGGGCTGTGTGGGCAAGCCTGTAGGGCATTTTCTAAATAGTGATTGAGGGGGCTGAGCAAACCATGAAGAGAAAGCCAGTAAGCAGCTCCCTTCCATGGCCTCTTCATCAGTTTCTGCCTCTAGGTTCCTGCTCTGTGTGAGTTCCTGTCCTGACTTCCTTCAATGATGAACAGCGATATGGAAGTATAGTCAAATAAACCCTCCCACCACCCAACTTGCTTTGGGTCATGGTGCTTCAACACAGCAATAGAAATCCTAAGAAAATGACACTATGCAGGAAACAAGGGTCTGTAATGAACACGGCTGGAAGACAACAAGCCTTGGGAGTGAGTGAGATGAGATCACCATTGGGTGGCCTGCACGCAGACTGCTAACTTACTGTTTTTAATAAGCATTGAGTACTGCAGCAAAACCAGTCAGGATGGGTGTGCAATTAGATTTACCCACAAAAATTGCTCAGAAAATGAAACATCAACTTAGTTATGGGTCAAAATCAACAAAGTGAAAGTAAGCAGCAGAGAGGAAAGGTCTTATACTGATGTGGGGCTGGATGAAGCACGAACAGCATCCTGCGTTCATTCCCAGCACTAAACAAATAAAGGTCTAGATCTTAAAGGGCTATTTTTTAAGTGTCAAATAGGATATACGTCAGTAAAGTAATGGCTACCCACAACTTACACTGTCTTGTGCCCCTTATCGAGTGCAGAACATAACCAACGTAAGAGAAGCCGCCCTCTGCACCTGATCCTATCAGCATGGATCTAGAAGACCCAAGTCAACTCTGACTACTTTCAGAAAACTGACAAACTTAAACTGGTCACTAACAAAATAAAAAGTGATGGGGACAATGAAAGACCTGGAAAGCATATTCAGAATTGTTCAAGAAACCAGAGTGCTCAGATAAGAAAAAACAAGAAACCGGGACAACGGTGCTGTTTCAACATCTGTACAGATCTGTATGCAACAGAAGAGACCGATTATTCCTGCACAGATGTCATGTAGATCTGGTTTCAGAGACTACAACATCTGTCATTGGAGATGACACCTCTGGAAATTTAAGGGGCATTTAAATCAAATTTTACTCTAAACAAGCCAATATAACCTAGTGCCATCTGAGAATAAATTGCTTCCAGTAAGACACTGTTTAGCTTATTTTTCCACATCTAGATAGAGATAAAATTCTGCCAGGAGAAAATACAAACAGACCTAACCTCTGCAGTGACATCATTCTCCGTAACAAGTCAGAGCAGAGCTAAGGCGCCTCTGCAGCTTTGGAAGCTAAGCTGGAGTGAGGGGTATTTGGTGGGCGGGCAGCTGTGGCAGCTGAGTTCAGTGGGCTAAGTTACTTATGCCTTTCCAGTATTCTTATAATGAAGACACTTGCCTAAATCTAAAAACGTGAGACCAAAGTATTAACATAAATGACAAAAAAGTCTACATATTCACTTAAAAAGGTTCAGTGTCCCTACTCCCTCACATAACACCAGCAAATACCAAGTAAGGAAGCTCATGTCAAGTATTTGTTCTTCTCCCAGGCATAATGCATATGATGTAGGCAGACTTAAAAATTCGTGGGAGAGCAGCGTCTTCCAAAGGCAGGAGGACACAGCTTCTTCATTACACTAAAGTCAGTAGAACACA
Source organism: Peromyscus eremicus (assembly GCF_949786415.1). Lineage (NCBI taxonomy): Eukaryota > Metazoa > Chordata > Mammalia > Rodentia > Cricetidae > Peromyscus > Peromyscus eremicus. Next base: position 2,387,448 of record NC_081421.1, read on the forward strand.
AGTAAACACTCATTCTCCTTCCTACAGTGTCATAAGTGTAAGGATACAGAAAGTATAAATTTAAATAAACTAAGTGAAGTGAAGAAATTTACAAACAGCTCCTCTATTCTCCCACTCTATCACTGTTGCGGGCTCAACCGGTGTGTTTTGTCAAAGATATTTTCTACTTCTGGGCCTCCACAGGTGCAAAATCTGGAATACTGGGGCCAAATCCTTAATCTCCCATGGCTTCTCCCTGCTTCCCCAAATTCTAACTGCATAAATTAAATAACTGTTACAAAAAAAATCACCCTTATGGTCACAAGTTCAATGTTGGGGAACTCTGCTTTATTTATTCACACCATGTCTCTTTGGAGAAAAGAATAAAATAATACTAACATAGAGCATCACAGGAATGAATTCATTCAGGACCATTGTTAAAATACTGTGGGTCTGAATAAAAATGTCCCCCATAGGCTCATAGAGAGTGGTGCTATTGGGATGTGTGGTCTTATTGGAGGAAGTGTGTCACTGCGGATGGGCTTTGGGGTTTCAGAAGCCAAGCCAGGCCCAGTGTTGCTCTCTCTTCCTGCTGCCTGCTGATCCAGATGTAGAACTCTCACTTCCTTCTCCAGCACCATGTCTGCCTGTGTGCTGCCATGCTTCCCACCATGATGATAAACCTCTGAAACTATAAGCCAGCCCCAATAAAATGTTTTCCTTTGTAAGACTTGCCATGGTCATAGTGCCTCTTCACAGTAATAGAAACCCTAAGACAAGTAAGTACCTTGTTCATCACACCCATATCTGCACTAACAATCCACACATTTATGGAGGAAATTTAACAAGCACTTTCACTTTCCAATATCCGTGCTAAGAAATGGTAATAATTTACTCTGTATTTGTTTTCAGCTCTGAGTAAACCTGACACCCAAGCTGATTTGTCAAGTTGCTTTGAGTTAAAGGCATACCCCACACTGAAAGAACAATTTAGGCTAGAAATTAAATTTAGTACCATCTAAGCAGAAAGCAAGCTAAATAAAGGTACACTGATGGTTCCAGAAGTCAATCCAGAGCACAGAAGTTGTACCAATGATCCACCAAGTGGGGAGGTGGCTCAGCACTCTTCCCGAGTGTAAGCAGAGTGGGGGACCTGATGACCGACACTTGGTTTATACCACAGCTCACCACCTGACTGGGAATGTAAACTCCAGCAGCTCTTTAACTTTTAATGTTTTAGTTTCCTTACAAAACTGTGATAGAAATGCTAAATATATATGAGAAACCCTGAATACAGTCCAAATACATTAAATACGAACTCAAATAGTGCCACTATTAATATTACGTTTTTGCATGTGCATGTTGTATGCATATTTGCATGTACATGCATGTGGAGGCCTGAAGCTTACCTGTTCCTTGATCATTCTCCACTTTAGAAATTAAGGCAGAGTCTCTCTGAACCCAGAGACCTCCAAGTCCATCTTGCTGGACTGCTTGTCCTGGGAATCCATCTCTGCAGTTCCCCTTCTAAGGGGCTGCCATGCCTGCCTGGCTTTATGTTGGTCTGGGGATCTGAACTCCACTTCTCAGGCTTGTAAGGCACTGAGACATCTCTCCAGCCCTACTGCTTCTTTTTTACATAAACAGTAAGATCCAAACTTATGTGAAGCTAAGCAAACAACTCAGACCCCACTATATTTAGTTTTTAGACCCTAATTTCTCTGATTCAGATAGAAAGAAGAAAGAGAACATGACCAAAGGTACACTTCATGCACGTGTGAAATGTCACACTGAAACCTGGGTTTGTACAATACACACTGATAAAAACAAACAAACAAACAAACAAAAACCCCTAAGTTCAAACAAAGACGACACCCAAAAGCCAGCGTTTTAAATCTGTTCTTTAATAACATCACCAAAGTACGCTGCTCAAAAGTGTTTGGAACCAGGTAACCTGCCGTGTCTGGCCTAGTCTAAACTTTTAGTCTTTGTGTAGCTTGTAGGTGATACTTGTTCCTCCCACTGACTCAACTCCATATGCTCCACCTCACAACTGCTGACCATTAACAAAACCTAATGGCTGACACCAGAGTCCTGTGAGTGACTTCCCCTTTCAGTTTCTCTAAAGCAGCCAGCCTGCTCCCACCCCACCCCAAAGCCAAAGGCTCATAGACCTTAGTAAGGTCACTGGCCCTCTTCCTTCACCTCTTTGGAATGCCTGTCCTCCTGGTGTCTGTGCTCTGACTGAGGACCCTGCTGCCCGCACACTGTGTCTGTGCTCTGACTGAGGACCCTGCTGCCCACATACTGTGTCTGTGCTCTGACTGAGGACCCTGCTGCCCGCACACTGTGTCTGTGCTCTGACTGAGGACCCTGCTGCCCGCACACTGTGTCTGTGCTCTGACTGAGGACCCTGCTGCCCGCACACTGTGTCTGTGCTCTGACTGAGGACACTGCTGCCCGCACACTGTGTCTGTGCTCTGACTGAGGACCCTGCTGCCCGCACACTGTGTCTGTGCTCTGACTGAGGACACTGCTGCCCGCACACTGTGTCTGTGCTCTGACTGAGGACCCTGCTGCCCTCATACTGTTCAGGGTCTAGAGTGAAAGGCTTCTGACCTCCTGTGCTTCATTGCATCCAGTCAAGAAACTGGACTGAGAGCTGAGGGGCTTCCTGTGACAGAGACACCTGGCTATGAGTTGGACACAGGCTTTGGGTCATTGCTAAGGTGAAGGGAAGTGAGTCTGACAGCAACCAGCAGGGAGCACTGAAGTCAACTCTCTCCAGAGCCCTCAAACCAAAGACAAAGGAAGCACACCACCACCATCAGATAAGCTGTACCAATCCATTTCTGTCCTGCCTACTTAATGTATAAAGAGACGACATCTCTCTAGTCCAAGGTAAATGTGCAGTGGTAATCACAACTTAGTAGTCATGGTGCACGAATAAGCTAATGCTAATATGGGACCTCCGATCCAATCAAGCCTTTATTGTTCTCCTTCAGGCAAACACTACCATCAAAATTATGCAGTTAAAAATTAAACATTCTTTGCATTAATGAACATTTATAACAATTAGTAGCATAAATCAAAGCCACAGGAGTTCAATCAGCATACTAACATTTTCCTGATTTAGGAAACAGTGAGTGAAAAAACATGCTCATCAGAGAGTAAGTACATAAATCTTAACCACCATGGATTGAGCTGATGATACAGGAGAATTATTTATTCTCTACAATGAAGCTGCACTTACTTGTATCTGACAGTTTGTACGGTTTCTGCAGACACATTGTTGACAATGCATTTAGCCGCACACTCCAATCCCTGCCAGACAGTTGAAAATCCTGTAAATGTATGTACAAGTCAGTCTCACTTAAGGCACACAGCCTGCCCAAGTTTCTCAGGTAGCTCAGTGCCCTCCCAGAAACACAACAAAAATAAAAGAACAAAATAAACCCAGGGCCTTTTGTTACCTTGAACACTACTCGCTGCCACAACCATGGCGCCATCCAGAGTGGATTTCCCGTCTTTGTCTCTCTTGAGAGATTCTGGAACGAGTTTGCTTCCATGCTTCTTGACATGTGGAGCGAGCTCTTTGCCAACGCAATTTGCTACTGTGCAGACACCATCAACTAACAACCACAGAGAAAAGATTCAGGGAAACTGTTCTCATGATTTTACCACCTGCGTCAAGCAAAGTTCTCCATCCCCATCCACAGCTGCTTTTCTGCGTGATTGTCACTGTGTCTGTGAGCTGGGTTTGTTGTAGCTATGGAAACCCTGCCCCTTGGACAGACTTCTGTTAGAAAGAAAACTATCCACTTTAATTTTTCTGATTCAAGGAAGACTTAGTGTCAGAAAAGGTAATCTTACTGGATTTAATGGAAATCCACTGAAGATTGATACAGCTCTATTAAAAACAAATCTTGGGGCTGTGATTCTAGAGTGTCGCCTGGGGTCACAGAACCACTGCAGCTGGGCTGCAGGTCTAACTGTGGGGGAGGGGGAACTGCTTCATACTCTTTCCTTGTGAGACTGAGCTGTGGGGAAACATTTAGCCTAGCTAGTGTGGAGCAACGAGCGCGTCTCCGTTACGCTGGAGGCCGCCCCGGCACTTACCCAGGAACTGGCTGACCTTCGCTGCCCCTCCAGTTGCCTGCTTCGCTATGTAGAGGCCCTTGGTGACAGCCGGACTCACTTCCACGGGTTTCTCCTCTGGTTGAATGCGCTCTCGGAGTTTAGAAGCACCTTTTTGGATTGCTTTGCCAGTAAATTCAGCACCTTTGACTAAACCCCAGCTCACCCAGGAAGCACCTTTTACAAGGGAAATTTAAAATTGCAGAGATTAGGACTAGTTATAACTTTAATTAAATCTTTTAATAACATGAGCAGAAAAGATCCTAAATGGGCCATGAACATCCTAATTGCATACCTACAGCTTCTTCCTGAAATAAATCTTTCTCTATTGAAAAAAATTTATTTTTATTTTATGTGTGTGTTTGCATGAATGTATGTGCATCACATGCATGCAGTACCCAAAGAGGCCAGAAGAGAGTGGAAGACTCCCTGGAACTGAAGTTATAGTGCTTGTGAGCCACCATGAGGTGCTGGGAACTAAATCCTTGTCCTCTGCAAAGTGACCAGTGCTCTTAAACACTGCACCATCTGTGTGGCCTGAATGAAGCCCTTTCTAACTAAGCCTTTACTTAGGTCACACATCCTTCTGGATCAGAATCCTGCATTATTCTGAGCTGTATCACACTGTGCAGGAATCTCCTACTGATTATACTTTTCTATTATCAGATCCTGATGTTGAAACCTGAATTGGCATCATTAAGGCAGCATCTGGTAGGAGGAATGAAGCACTCTTGTCCTTTTTACCTTAGTTTAGGCAACATTTTCCCCTGTGAAATCCCGAGAAAGACAATTAAAACCAGAAAGCAAACCTGCTTTTTGAAGACTCTTGTTTGCTTTAGACTCACACATTAACTGGGCAGGGGATCCTGTTCTCTCCATCCTATACTCTTCAGCACTCAGCACGTTGCACCTAACGACAAAATCATGAGTGCACTGACAGATGGAGCAGCCTGGAGTGAAGCTGCCCCTGGTGCCTGGCCCCACCCCTCACCTTTACTACGCTTCCCACAGCCTGAACTAGAAAAGTTGTTGCCACAGAGATATCACGATATCAGAGCCTTGTGTAGGAGGGAAGAGAGGTCTTGAGCTAGAGAGCAACACAGGAAAGGAGCTGAAGAAATACAGAGAAGCAAGAGGAGCATCCTTCTCCTCTTCCAAGAGCTTGCAGTTTAATCTCATTTATAAGCACCTCCAGAACAAAAGGCTCTTAAACACCGTGTTCATTCTCTCCAGGTCTGCAGCAGTAAATGCCACCAGGCCACATGAAAATCAGAGCCATTTGTTCAACGCATCAACAATTCAAAGTAGGGTGTAGTAACTCATTAGGAAACTTAACTTTTTCTTATCTCACTCAATCCCCTCTCAATCTCTTACCCAAAGACCACACAGGAAGCAGTGCTGGCAGAGGACCACCCAGGTGAGGAGAGTCCCAGAAGAACAAAGGCCTGAGGATGTCTATCCTAAAACGGGGGTGGGTGGGGGGTGGGGGTGGGTGGGTGTAGTGGTGGTGGTGTACCCAGCAGTTAAGAGAACACTGCTCTTCTAAAAGACCTGAATTTGGTTCCTAGCACCCATACCTGGCAACTGAAAACCACCTCTAACTCTAGCTCCAGGAGATCTGATGCCCTCTGGTAGCCTCCAAGGATACTGCACTCATATGCATGTGCATCACACATTTACACACAGCATACATATAAACAAAAATAAATCTTTAAAAAAAATGTGTCTAGATTTCTTGACTTAGAGGTTAAAAAGTTTGGAAAAAAAATTTTTAAGCTGAATTTGAAGAACCAAGACTGAAAAATCACAAAATAAAGAGCAATACAACAAATGAGTCTATAATTAGGATTATATGAAACCATCAGAAACAAAAAGAAATATTCCTTTGTGACTATGAAAAATAAATGGAATTGAGATACATGAAAAGTCACTGATCTAAGGGAAGCCAGACCTGGACACTCAAAGCCTTGTCACCAGGCAAGAACATGATACCAACACATAAGGTAAACCCAGAGACACCAGAACCAATGATAACACGGTGTTTCATGGCAGCTTCTTAGAGCCTTTATGCACGTGTGTGGTGATAAATATCAATTATTTCTAGTCACAGCTCCATAGTTTGCCCTCAGTAATGCTGACATAATAGACAGAAAAAAAAAAATGAATGCTTGCTAAGTGAATGAAAGGTTGGTGGTAACTTTGACTTATCTAGATCAAAGCTAACCACTACAGTTTCTGAACTGTTCTTCACTTTTACTGACATAAGGAAATCAACCACTTGTACTTGTACTAAAATAGAAAACCTAAATCATGGCTTCCCCCCCTGGCAGAAGGGAGCTGAAACCTGAAGGGAAACAGATCTGATTTCCTAATACATTTTCAATTATTTTATCGTAAGAAATAATTTTAGAACACTGATGTTTCTATATTTGGGCTTTGATATTCAATATCTAGATGGGGGGAGTTAGTGGCACACGAGGGGCTACTGAGTCCCCAATCACATGTCATGTGTTTTCTCTTCTCATGTTTAATGTGCCCCCCCAAGTCTGTAAGTGGTCTGTCTTAGCACTCTATCACCCTGAACCCCATCAAATTATTAGTTGCATGGATGCAGGACTGTTCTCTGTGATCTGAAGACTACCTGAGGTCAGGGTGCTGCTGGGCGGTACTGTGGACCTAACGACGGACCTTAGGTCAAGCATTATTACCTCAAAGGGAAGTACGGGACCTCAGCCCCTGCTGCTGCTACTCCCTGGCTTCTCATCTACTCCAGTCCGGCAGTCTTAGAGAGGTACCCTCCCATGGACTGCCACCTCCTGAACCATGAGACAACCTTTCTGTCTTTATAAAGGTGAGTGCCTCTGGTATTCTGCTATAGCAGCAGAAAGGACTACACTTCTACAGATACAGGAGCAGTTTTTCACTCTCTTGGGAGGCGTCCGAGACTTTGCTGTTGTAACAAACACTGCAAAATTGTGGTTGATAAGCAGCAGAGTTTCGCTTCTTGTGACCTGAGACTGGAAAGTTCAAGACTGGGGTGCTGACGAGGCAGTCCCGAAGACACTGGAAGCAAGGCGGCCTCCTGGGCCCCTTCACAAAGGTTCCCCTCACAGCCCAGTCACTGCTCAAAGACCTCACCTTCTATTTTGTGACTTTGGGGTGGCACTTCAGCATGGGGATCTTAGAGGACACAAACCTCAGAATATGGCACTGGGGGAGGGGAGAGAGGATGAGAACTCAAGAAACAGGACCACGATGTATGCTCACATCTCTTTGATAGCTGAGGGCTGCCTGTAGGAACACACACACAGCAATGTGTGGCCTTCTCAGAAGCCCCACCCTTCTACCTGTCAGTATTTGTCAGTTATTTAACATATACAAACCTATAAGCAACACTTGGACTGTTCAAGGTTTGACTCTATGGGGGTTAATGAACAGCTCTGTGATACCTGACAGAATGTTGTGGGCCACTTTCTCACTCCACTCAGGTAGTTCTTTGGCTTTTTCTTCTGAACGTGGCTCACAGGGCACAATCTGACTCAAATTAACTTCTTCACTTGAAGTATCTTTAGTCTAAACAGCAAAAATGTTTCAAAATGCAAAGGTTAGTGAAGTACAAAGGAAGGGAACTGAAAGCATTATATAATAAACTGTCAAACACTAGCTGAGGTTAGTGAAAACATCTACCTTGTTAATAAAAAAGGGACACTAGAGTTGCCACACAACTGAAAGGTTCTGGTCTTAAACAAGTCTCACTGATGAGAACTCCAACGCAGCATCTACTAAAGCATACTCAAGCTAGCCTGTGCTTTCTCCCACGAGCTTATGACCTAAATCATATGGGTATCACCCCTCAAAGTTGCATGTATCTGCTGCTGTCAGGTTAAAGGAGTAAATGACTCAGCCAGTAAAGAAGGCTATACCTAAGTAAACTGGTTTTGATAGAAGAAAAAGTTCAATTTGAAACCTGAATATCTGGAGACACAATGACCCACCATTCCACTTAAATGGAAACACCAGTACTTCACAGACAACTGCAAAGATTTTGGTCAATACCCAAACTCAAAGCCAAGTTCATCCATTCTAAGAACACAGAAACAGGATAACAGAGACCTCAAAGTGTTATAAAATAACTTGAAAAACAAAACAAAACAAAACAAAAAACCCAAGGTTTTCTGTGCCCAACAGATTACAAAGAACTTGGCTTAAAACGTACAAATAAACAGAGGGTTATGGAATTTGTCACACACACACACACACACACACACACACACACACACACACACACACACCAAACAAACAAAAAAAGCAAAACAAAAAACTCCCCAAACAAAACAGCTCTTCTTTATGGGGGGCGGGGGGGGGGGACTACCTGCCAGTAAAATCCAAAGAAAATCTGTATCACTAGGGCCAATGTCTCCAACATATAAAAACTCCTGGAGACTAAGAAGAAAAAGATTAATAGCCCAATAGTAAAAATGGGCGGCAAGAAATTGATAGTACACAGAGCACCCAACATCATCCCAAACAAAATGAACGAAAACTATAATATCCTAAAATATAATTTCTTGACTATCACATTGCCAAGACATAAATAAACAAACCAGTGACCACCCACTCTTGCCCAGGCCCCGAGGAAATGAGTGTGTGGTTCCCCTCTCTGCATGGGATCTGGTGGGTGCCTGAGGTCCCAGGCAGTGCTCAGCTCTGCAAATATTAGGAAACACCAAAACTAAGTTTTTCCATACATATGATACATAATGTATGTAATAAAATTTAACTAGACATTATCAACAAGGAATAGTAGATAGAATAATTAAGAATGTTTTACAAGCCGGGCAGTGGTGGCGCACGCCTTTAATCCCAGCACTCGGGAGGCAGAGCCAGGCGGATCTCTGTGAGTTCGAGGCCAGCCTGGGCTACCAAGTGAATTCTAGGAAAGGCGCAAAGCTACACAAAGAAACCTTGTCTCGAAAAACCAAAAAAAAAAAAAGAATGTTTTTCAAGAGCAAAGGTAGATGTTTTTTTTCTTCTTCACAATTTCACAGACAACCATTATTTACTTATTACATTCTGGGGGACGGAGTGCAAATCCAGAGCAAGCTCTCAGCCAGCAAGTAGAAGGAACATTAAAAAAAGAAAAAAGTATGTGGTCCTTAGTGTAAAAATGACAATCTTTGAAAAACTGAAGAAGAGTCCATCCCAAACACAAGGTCTCTCTTAAAGCGGTGTGAGCACAAATGTTTGGTCACCCTGTTTGTGGCTGTGAGCAGCTTGTGACACGTGTTGTGGTGTATGGCCGTCAGCTTGGCAGCGTGGGCGCACACTTCCCACAGCCCTTTTAACTTGCCTTTTTCCCACGCTTTCCTTTATGGCGTGCATCCTTGCTGCCTTGGTCTAGAGAAGAACCTGAAGAACCCGACTGCCTGACATCGGTGCCAGAAGCTTCCTTCCGTGGCTCGGAGGGGTGACTTGCTCTCCCAGGGATTTGGAATTCATCTTCTCCTTCTGCTCTATTCCAGTTTGCCTGGAGCATAAAGGACTAGGCTTAGCTCAGCTGGCTTTTGCAGGACACTTCCTCCAGGTACACCACACCATGTGCTATGACACACATGTTCAAGTACCAGTGTCTGACTGGATAGACAGCTAACTGTTGCTATGTTTTCCTTTGTGTGTGTGTGTACACATGGGTATGCTTATCCATGTGTCTAGCCATGTGTGCTCATGCCATGAAGCACATGTGACAGTCACAGTCGTCTTGGGTGTCGGCCCCCACCCTCAAACCACCATTGTTTGAGAGGGTCTCCTGAACGCTGTCTGGCCAGACATGCTTTGGATTCCTGGAGCTCTTCCCGCCTCTGCTCCCCTAGCTGGACAGGGCTGTGCTGCTGTGCCGGGATTACAGATGCCAGTGCTACTGTGTGCAGCTTTTAGCAGGTTCTGGGGTCCACTCTCCTGATCAGCCTCCCAGGGCAGGTGCTCTGCCTCTGAGCCACAACCCTAGACCTCGCTTTCTTCTGTCTAAACTTCTGTTTCACTTCCTTACCAAACCTTAAACCTCTTGAGTTCTTTGGGTTATGCAATATGGCCGAGAGTGAAGTTCAAAAGAAAAGGTATAAAAGACAACCGTTAAGTTGTTCATCTAAGGTATAAGGTAGACCTTTAAATCGGTATTGCTACTTTGGGATTTAATTAATGCAATTATAACTCCGAGGAGATACAGCAAGATGAGAATGTGTTCAAAGGCAAGGAATGAACAAAGCTTGTATATGACTGCACTGGACTGTTGGAAGGGCCAAGTGTCTGTATTTAATGCCACAGGCATTGTGGTGGGACAAACTGCTGAATGAGCCAAATGCTCAAATGTAAAAATCAGAGCCAATACTCGTGATTTACAACTGAGAATCCGCAACAGCACAGAAACAAAAAAGAAAATAGAGCCAGAGTAAAATTCCATAGAGCAGCGTCCTGCAACTCTGAGTCCACTTAGTTTCCCTCCTAGAGCCTGACAGTGAAGGCCCACAGACGTGGGGGCAAAGGTGTTCTGTTCTAGGCTGTGAGCACCTACACATTACTGAGGGAGCATGGTGGTTACTCTTGTTAGCCTCAAGGGATTTAAAACCACCATGGACACCAATCTCGGGGCACATCTATGAGCCATTACTGTGAGTTACGTTAAGGAAGGCAGGAAGACCCACTCTAAATGTGGGCAGCAGCATCCCATGAGCTGGGGTCCTGACTGAATAAAAAGGACAAGGGCCTGAGCATCAGCATTCACCCCTCTCTGCCTCCTGACTGGAGATGCCTCAGGCTCCTGCTGCCTCAGGCTCCTGCTGCCGTGCACACCCCAGCCCCATGACAGGTCACACTCTCCAAGTGTGAGCCAAAGTAAACCTCCCTTCCTCCAGCTGCGTCTGTAGGTGTTCTGTTGCAGCAACAAGTAACTAACAGAGCAAGTGAGCAGTAACGCTGGGAGGTGGCCAGACCCACTCAACCACTTCCAACCTTCCCCAACGCCTTCCTGTGAACACAAGGCAGGGCCACACTACTCAGAGGTTATGTGTCATGTTAACACTAAGTTATTGCACACACATGCACGTGCACAAGCATATGCATGCACACACACATCTACACAGCTATATCCTTATATTCTCCTGTCCCTGCTCATGACACTCTTACTGAACACATTTTAACTGGTTAATAAAAGAACCCAAATACTTATGACTAAAGGAAAACAAAAGTGTACACTGCCATGCTTACCAAATTTAGCTGCAAGTAACTGTCAATACCCAGAGTTTTCAAACACTAAATAAAAGGAAACTCAACCACACTTATTTAGCTCACTCCTTGGCTGACAGACAGACAGGGCAAAGGGGCTAAATAAGGAGGCTTGCGGGTGGTTTTTATGGTTTGCATGGGAAGTATCCCCCAAAGGCTCCAGTGGTAAAGGTAAAGGCTTTGTCTGTAGTGGGTGGACCCTGGCATGGCCTGGGAGGGTGCTGACTTGAGTTGACGGAGTAATGTACTGACAGACAACGGGCAGACTAGTGAGACCTGGTAGGGACTAGAAGGTAGGCCTAAGTGGAGAAGAGGGCCTCTAGGGGATGTGTATTTGAAGGGTGACTCTAGTGCATGGCTTCTCCCTCCGTCTGTCTCTCTGCTTCATGGCTGACATGAGGTGAGCAGTGTTCCTCTACCGGCCCTCCTGTCATGTCTAGAAGTACAGTGCCAGCAGTCATGGACTAAAAACCCCTTGGAAGCATGAACTGAATAAATGCCTCTTCCCCTGGTGACAAAAATTAATATGCACAGGGACCACACATCACTTTCTATTTGGCCTTCATTCACCATGAAGATAAAGAACATTGTATCCACCAAAATCTCTCTTGAAATACCATTCATACATCTAACATGTCCCAATCTACTAAAGCAGAATTATCTTCAGAATTTTACATCTTAGGCCAACCTCACTGTAAACAGTGGTGAATGAGCACCATTCACTGGGCATGAGCACCTGCTAGCTGTCCAGTGAGAGCTTTAGTTCCCACCACTGCCCAGTGAGGTGGACGTTATCACCGATCCCGTGTCAGAGTGAGAAAACCATGGGCAGAGCAGGCAGGCAGAACAGCTGAGTGAACTGAACTCTAATGCCTACATCTGAACAACCCATGGCAGACAACTCTCATCTCTACATCATGAGGAAGAAAAAAGATCTCCCTGAAGCTTATGGGTCTTTGAAAGCAGTGGTGCCCACGTTAAAGTCGGCTTCATCTAGGACCCGGGTTACCTGGAGCCGAAGGTCAGACATCTGCCTCAGCAGATCCTCAAACAGCTCCCTGTCATCTTCTGGGAGCTCAGACGACAGAACCACCCCCACAAAGCAGCCTGCAGCTTGTAACATGGTGTCTGGAAACATGTAGGCTCCCACGGTGCACTTGAGAACCGGTGATCTATCGGGAACCAGTGGGTACAGCCAGTCACACACCTGAAAGTCAGGGGAAACAGGCAATCAGCGAACAGCTCTCCGTGACACTGTGACATTAAAGGCAAACATGTCCGAGTTTGCTGCATTTAAGGTTTCACAGACCCACCGTCAGCAACCCCAACTTAAATAAACCATCTTTCCTCATCTTCCTGCACTGAAAACTGACACAAACGCTCCACAGCATAGTCCCACAGCTGCTGGCCTTAGGTGCCCTGTGCTTGACTAGAGATGATGCCAGCTTCAGATAAAAGCTGGGTCACGCCAACTGAGGGCCGACTGGTCTACTTAGATCCCTTTATAGCACTCAGTTATATTCTAGTGCAGTGTCTGACGATATCCACTTAAGACTCACAGCGTTCTATCAAACTGGCTAGTTCTTTTGTCTGTTAACTGGTAAATAAAGCTATAAACCTGTACATATAACAGGTAACCAGTACTGTTTTGATGGAGTTAAACATCCTCAGAAAGCCACCATTTCTTCACAGTGAAACGCCAATCTTCTCTCGAAGCAAGCATTTATCCTATACCCTACCCAAGCACCGATGGCCTTCCTTACTTCGGATCCACTGACGAACCCTTCCCTCTCACCCCGTCCACTTCCCCCACACATCCTGGGTTCTCCTAGCCATCACTCCACTCTCAGCCTTCAGATCATGTGACACCTGACTCTCTGTGTCTGGCTACTTTTACTTAACAGAAAGACCCCCAGTTGCATCTGTGGTACACAGTACCCTACCATACACACGTACCCCGTTTTCTTCATGCATAGGAACAATTAGGTCATTTCCACTGTGAAAACGGTGTATCTCAGTCATTTTATAACAAAAACGGAGGCACAGACAGGTCACTTCAGTTCTCAGCACTGACAACCAGACAGCACGGCTTGCACCGGAGCACGTACTTTGCGTCAGGTGCACAGAGCAATTACTTAGGTTTTGCCTTGTCAAATGCAGAGAACCGGATGTGTCAGACACAGCAGAGCACTGTACGCCACTAGGGACTGTGACACTAAAGCCAAATGACACTGCAGTGCCACCTGGGGAGGTCAGTTCGTCCCAACACTCAGACTTAAGCTCATATCCTGGCTATCCTAATCAGAATTCCTAAATGTGCTCCTTTTTCGTGTGTTACACTCTCTAGCAAGTCTAACTGCCCCAACCTTAGAACACCATCCACCATGAAGAAACCTGAGGAGGATGGATCAATCCACTGAGACAAAGGGAACTCAGACACAGCACCCCCTTCTGGCTAGCGAAGAGAATGGCAAGACCACACCCAGCGCTCAAGACTGACCCCTGGGAAGGGCCTGACAATCATTTTCAAATGCTTTTTTTAAAAGAATGGGTTTTCCTCTCTATCTCAAAAGCCATCAATGTTTACTATAGTAAAATCAGGTAGATTAGAACAAAGCTAACTACAACGTTTTCTAAAATATGAAGTGATGCCAGGGAACTCGGAAACCATTTTTTAAAAAAGTAGTTACTTATTTAATATGTATTAGAAAATCTGCTTATTGAAAATAACCTTACTCTCATGTCCTAAATATGCTAATAATGATTTTTAGAGCATAGGAGATTTTTACGGAATTTCTAATAGATAGCTGTGTTACTACCTGTTTTTTTTGTTTTGTTTTTTTTTAGTATAAATACATTCAGTAGACACTCATTGACTCTTCAGAACACTGCTACAAATAGCTAACATGTGACTGACAGCCGATTGATTAAACGTGGGGTGCAATTCTACTTTCTATTTAGGACCCAAACACAAGGGATGTAAAACGTTGAGAACCAAACTGAATCAAGACAAGACAAAGAACTGGTAGAGTCTGAGCATCTTCTCAGCTGAGATCTGCAGCCAAAGGCCATCTTTCTAATGCTCTCTTCCTTCACCTCCTAGGCCAAGGACCCCGAGGGCTCTCAGGTCTATAGTGACTATGCAACACTGTTACCAGACCAGCAGAAACTCTCTGCAGCCCCTCCCTAACCTCAGTCATGAGCCTGCTCTCCTTAACCTCAGGCTTCCTCCTTAAGGTAACTGAGTCATTCTTCTAGTCCAGTAATGAATCTTTGGACTGTGCCCCAAGAATCTGTTTTCCTCATGGCTGATTAGTTTCCAACTGTTGCTAAATGACTTTCAAGTTGGCTTCCATAAGAACAAGGGCAAAGCAGCATTAGGAGCAGAGCCGGCCAGTGCCTAGCTACTTTCCTTATCTGACTCTGGGCACAGGCAATGGCTTTGCTTAAACAGTGATTTCTCTTCAGCACAAACCCGCTGATGTACACTGTGCCCCAGTTTTCAAGAGTCCATCTCCCAGCACCTACATGCAACCTTTCCACAGCAGATTGTTGCTGACTGTACCCGAGCAGACCCTACTCAGCCCACAGCAATGCCCCAACACACATTCTGCTTCGCATTAGTCTTTACTCTTGGACCAACTGCATTCTGGTCAACCTCTCTGCAGTTCAGCCCTGCAGGCCAGAGCTTCTTAGCCTCAGTCTGACTGAGGTTTAGGGCTGGATAATTTTCCTCTTGATGGGGTACTGTGTGGTCATTGAGCAACTTCCCTGTCTGCTCTAGTACACCAGGACCACCACCCTTCAGCTGTAATGGGAACACTTTCAGACACCTTCAAAAATGATCCCCCAAGGGGCAAAGCTGGCCCTGGCTGAGTGGTTCTAGGCCAGTTCAGACCTCCAGGTGGGTCTTGGTAACATCTGTAGATATTCACAGGTACAAATTCTCATGATTCACATAAATTCCCTTTGAAATTTAAGTAATGACATTTCTTCTTCAGATAAAAAATAGCTCTCTTAGGTCCTAAAATCAATCACAAATAAAACCAAGACCAAATTTTCTTTTTTCTTTTTTGTTTTTCGAGACAGGGTTTCTCCGTGTAGCTTTGGAGCCTGTCCTGGAACTCACTCTGTAGCCCAGGCTGGCCTCAAACTCACAGAGATCCACCTGCCTCTGCCTCTCGAGTGCTGGGATTAAAGGCGTGCGCCACCACCACCCGGCTCCAAATTTTCTAACACTAAAAACAGAAGAAATCCCAGCAAACACAAACATGGATGTGTGCAGAACTCAGTAGAATCGTTTTGCTTCTGTTCTTATCCTGGATGCATTACAAACATCAACAAATGAAAATGAGGTGCTCTACCACTTCCTGGCTTATGCTCGCACGTTGCTTCAAAGAGCTTACCTGGAGAAACCCAGGAGGGCGGTTCATAACCGTATCCAGAGAATTATCCAAGAACCTCACGATGCGCAGGTACCCGGGGTATGACGGAGCACTAACCTCTCCCGCAGGGTTTACAAAAAAGATCTGTACTCCATTTGGTATCAAAATCAGTTCGTCTGCATCGAGTCCCAAGGTCTCGAGAGGGGGAGGCTGGGTATGGTTCCTGTAGAAGTCTTCTCCCACTGATGAAAACTCCCCCGAGTCTGTTCCATAGGACACAGTGTAGTGACCCTCGGCAGCCTGGGGGGTGTAGGCTGGGGGTGCTTCAGCAGGACAGCTGGGCGAAGATGAGGGCCCAGCAGAAGGCGCAGCACCTGTGGCCCCTACAGCAGAGGTGCTCCCATCTACTTCAGCATGCTGGGGGGCTGAACTAACCAAATCTGGCTCTGGGAACTTCTTGCATGTGTCTTTAGGAGGGAACTCTGGGTATAACTTGGGCACATCCTGAAGGTCATTGCGTAGAGATGTGGCAAGGCCCTTCTCTAGGATCTCTAGCCTGGTGCGGACGTTCTGAAGTGTTTCCTTCATTTTCTGCTGCATCTGTCTGGCAGAATCCCAGGCAGGGCCTGTGCACCCTGGCTCTGTAGCCGCGATGCTGATGCCCCTAAGCAGGTGTCCTATGCCTTGCTTGTAGTAGTTCTTTGCTTCGTCCTTCTGCCCTAACTCATCTGTGTTCAGTCCTTTATTTACAAACAAAAAGGCCTTCTCGTATGCTTCCTTGATGATCTTAATCTCAGCAGGTTCTCCATTTTCTGGCTCTCGCTCCATCTCTGCAAGACAAGAAACATCACCTGTCATTACCCAGCTAGCAGTTTGTGTATTTAGTCCTCTTTCCTACATGACTCTATTTCAAGGACAGGGGCCTGCCCCACTGATCTTTGTCCTGTTCACTACTGCATTCCCAACCCTTCAGAGTAAGCATTCAGTAAGTACTTCACAGTTGATAAATGAATGTTCTTGGTCCTAAAATATTGTAAAGGGGGTTGGAGAGGTGGGTCAGAGTTCAGCTCCGTTCCATGGGATCTCTTCCCAACACACTAACCCCAGGGCTGGAGAGGTGGATCCCTGGGGCTCAGTGGCAGGCTAGTAGTCAATACTTGGTCAGCTCCAGATCCTATCTCAAACAAAAGAAAAACAAGGTGATGGTTCCTGAGAAACACCACTACCCACAGCTCACCTCTAAGGGGGAAAAAAATCTGTAAGATAAAAGATATGCATGTGCCCAAAAGGACACCCCCGCCAAAAATTAGCTTTTAGAAATCACACCTAAAATAGCTGGAAGGTAAACTCAATGGAGAGAGAAAACGTTTATAAAGTTAGAGAAAATGCCCAGAATGGAGAGCAATGAAGTAAAAGGATGAATGACAGGAGGTAAGAATAAAACAAGAACTTTGTCTAGAAGGCCCGGGGTGAATGATAACATGCTCTGAACGGTTAGTTCAGCCCCCAGCATGCTGAAGCAGACCAGAACACTCTGCTGCAGGGGCCACACGGGCCACAGGTACTTGCACACTGCACGCTTTCCTGTCTTCTCACTCGGTGAGTGGAATCCCAGGGCTGAAGATGGAATTCCCAGGGTGCTTCCAAAGTGACATATCAGACTGGAAGACACGTCAGAAAGCATTCAGGAAATAAAAACTGACAATGTCTGGTGTATTTCTAAGTTTTAGGAAAGATTTATACAACCCTGGGAGAATTCAGGATTTAATGAGTAAAAATGAAAAATCGCAGAGATTAAAAAACAAGATAATTATTAACACCAGATAAAGCATGCCAAACAAAACCCATAAAGTAATCAGGGCATAGTCTATTTTTCTTGGTGTCACAACATTGAAAATAGTGGATCTTGACGTTAGCAAAATGCTGCAGTAACCGTACTGAGAGGACAGGAAGATGGGTGGATGGAAAGTCTGTGTGCCAGGATGAAGGAGCTAAAACATCTTTAGTGTGACTTTAACTGCCATGCCCAAGACTGAAAACCAAAAAGCAATGTCAGTATACTGCTGAGAGATACGGAAACACCAAGAAATGGGTCAGAAAAGCAATCTAAGCTGCCTTTGGAAGGAAGAAGAGAGGTTGGCTTACAAAGATATTTAATTCTTTATGTACATGGTAAAAGTTGAATTACTTACTTTACAAAATAAATACAAGCCTTGCAGCAGCCTCGTCCAGAAGGATTACACTGTGGGCCACAAAATTAATTTTTATTTTCCAGGAACCACTAACAAAGTAAAAGGAAACAGGTGAAATATCAATGACAGCTTTTATTTATCTAATACAACCAAAGTATTATTCCAAAAAGTATAAAAGTGATTTGTGGAGGATTTGACTTTTGTGTCATGGCTTCCAGAGACAGCCTGGAAGTATTGTCTTCAGACAGTACTTCAAAGTGTAAGTCCAGTCCAACATACCCCATAGCAAATGCTCAATACCCACATCTGCTGGGCACTGTGGATTCCTTACAGCTTCTCAGGACAGGAGAGCAATCAAGGGACATTAGAGTGTCTCCATAGCTGTCTACACAATGAAGGCACCACGGACTTTAGTACTCAGGCTTCGCAGACCTGAAAAAGAGGCCAAAAGCTGGCCTGATCACAGCAACTTCGTGGTGGTGGGCAGAACACTCTCAGCCCCCAGTTCAGGAAACACCACATACAAGTGGCCACACACAAACCCACATTTGCCCTCCCCAGTGTCAGGACTGTCGCTGGAACACTACCCTGCTATGTCATCACAATGCTGCACGCTTCCACAGATCCCAACCACTTTCTTCTCCAGAAGCCACAGGACAAACGCTCTAGAGTTAATTTTTCTTGGGGCACAAGGAGGCATGGACTCAGAAGTGTACAACCTTCAACAGCATCATCTACACAGTGCTGGGCTGCATTCATGGCTTCTGTCCTGGGCTGCGTGTGGTTTCTGGGCAGCAGGCTGGGCTCCTGTGCTTAGAATAAAACACTGGACCAGGCAGTGTCCAGTCATATTCCTGAGGGAAACTGTTTACTACATGTCTTGAGAAGATTGAAAAGTTGTTGTTGACTTCATATGCTTTAATTCTCCAAGTGTGGAACTAGAAATGGCTTCGGAATGCCGATCCAAAGTACTGAGCAATGCTTCATCAGCTTGATGGTCAAATCATCAAATCATGATGAACCAATACCTACTTCCAGATAACAATGGTGGACTTTTAACTTTTAAACATTTCTTATCTTTGTGTAAACAAATGTGTGTGTGAAATGTTGGCAGACACGTGCCCCAGGGCCTGGGGAGGTCAGAGGACAATGTTGGGTGTGTGTCCTGGTCTTTTATCTTGTGGAAGACAGGGTCTTTTGTTTTTTCATTTTTTTCCCTGCTCCACAGAAGAGGCTGGCTTCTGGGGAGTCTCTTGTCTCTGCCTCCCCTCCCCCAGTAGGAGGGCTGAGATGAGAGTTTTACGCAGGTCTGGGGGGATTTGAACTCAGGTCCTCAGGCTTAGCTCTTTACCCACCGAGCCCCCTCTTCAGCCCTTTCAAACATTCTAATAAAAGCCTTAAGAGGCACCTACTTCAAACAGCCATGTGTGTGCATGTATGAGGTTCACTTTGTACCAGCAGAAGTCAAATTCTGATTCAAAATACTTGGAAACTCAGTTCCATTCCACGACAGAAAAGGTTGCAAACAGTGGTTCCCTTAAGGGGAACAGCCAGCAAGAGGAGTTCTAACGCCAGCGTGCCCGGTCTGTTACTGAAAAGGGGAGAGTGGGAAGGGTTGTCACTTAACTTACACACTGACAAATTACATGTAGACATCTACAGGGCACACAGTCATCGTGCAGTCTGACATTTGAAACATTTTCATTTTTTAAAGATCTGTTTTTATTATTTTAATTATGCACATGTGGGGAGGGACAGGTATGTGCACCCGAGCGTAGGCACGCACCCAGAGGCACTGGATCCCCTGAAGCTGGAGTTAGAGGCAGTTATAGCACAGATATGGGCCCTGGGAACTGAACCTAGGTCCTCTGCAAGTGAAGTACCTGTTACCTGCTGAGCCATCTCGCCAGCCCCATTATTCTGTTTTTTTTTTTTTAAATGAAATATGCAACGATGAAATAAAGCTAATTAACTTACTCACCACCCCAGATATATGCCATTTAAAAAAAAAATGAAAACAGTTGAGACTCAGTCTCGCTGATGTGCACACTATTTTATGACTAGCTACAGTCAGTAGACTGTACTAAGATCCAAAAACTACATCACTTACTCCTATCCCGGTTGGGGAACATGGGGGACTGATACTCAGGGTGGGGTTCTATTCGACTCCTGTACCATCCTACCCAATTCTGGCTTGCTAGGGAACTGTGTGTTTCAGAAAGCACTGCGCATGGGCAGCACACCACATTCCACATTAGTACAGGGGTTTCCTGTTTCAAACAAGTCCTCCACAGCCATCATTTAAGACAACCGGGAAAGAGCAGGAAACAAGATCAGTTCCCTCTCTCGGAACTAAGACCACTCCTCACTGCCCCATTACTCGTCCAATTGCTTCTGTAAATTTTAAGACAGCTGCTAACTTCTTAGATATCCGAGGGTCATTTTATCGAGATAAAAATTACATAATAAAAATTAGAAGCAAAACTGTTAAGTGTATAATGTATAATACAAGAAAGCAAACCTCGAGGATCACAACCACGGGAGTAACGGAGCCAGCCGTACACTAACGCAATAATGCAGCATCACAAACCCGTGTGCATCACCAGAGAAAACTTTTTCCAGTTACGAAGTTAGGCCGCAGGGGTCCTCAGAGACGCTGGATGCCAGTAACCTGTGCATTCCAATGAGCAAAACCCCCCATCATCCATTTCCAGTGCTGTGGCTCCTGGAGCTACCTTCCCACCCTTGGCCCTAGGGATCGAGAAAGCCAGTGGGGTTTGGAGAGAGAGAGAGAACCGTGGAGGACCCACACTAGGGATGAGCAGGGATCAGGGATGGGAGGACTCGAACCAGGGATTCGCAGGAAGCAGGTATAGGAGGACTCACACGGAGAACACTCGAGGATCAGGAGTGGGAGGATCCACACCATGGATGACAGGGGACTCTTGGGACTGGAGAACCAGGACCAGGGGGGATGCGCTGGGACCAGGGATGGCAGGACCCGCAGCAGGGATGCCCGGCGTCCTGGGGCGGGGAGGATCTAGGACCTGAGCGCCGCTCCCGGGGCCAGCGCTGTGGGAGGTGCGGGGAGGGCGAAGGCTCCTTCAGTACTAGCTGGAATACCCTCCGCAGGACTTCTGGAAACTTCTTCCCCGCGTGGCGCGGGCCGCGGCCCCCCAGAGCCTGCAGCGTATGTATCCCCGGGTTAGTCCCGGCTCACAAAGCCCCGCGTGACGCCCTCGGTGTCCGGCCCCGCCCACGCGTCACCACACCCGCGCCGAGCTGAGCTTTTGCCCACTCTGACCTTCCAGAAGGCGCACGGCAGGCCGGCGGTCCGCTCCGAGCCCCAGAGCCTACCGAGAGCGCGCGGGTTCTGGTCCGACACCCTCCGGCCTCCGCCAGGCCCAGGCCACGTCGGACCGCGCCTGCGCACTCCCTACCGGCCGCCCTGGGGCCGCTGAAGGGGCCCCGCAGAGCCACAGGCGATGACAGCCTCTGGCCGCCAGGGGGAGCCCTGGGTCGAGCACGGAGGACCTGGAGAACAAACGTTGGCTGGAGCCTGGGACCCTACCTGACCTGTCATGGAAAGAGTTAAATCTGTGGCACAGAAAACAAAAACAAAACAAAACAACAACAACCAGGCCTGGGACTGGAGAGATGGCTCAGTAGCGAAGAAGAAGGGGTTATTATTTCTTATTTGTATCCATAATGCATAAAGAACACACCTCAATAATTTATAAAAGCAACAATTAAAAGTGAATAAAGGATTTGAGTAGATATTTCTTCAGACAAGATATGCAGACCACCAGAAAGCGCATCAAAAGATGGCCAATAATACCATGAGTCTTCAGGTTAACTCAAATCAGAATGTGTGACTTCTGTCTCATTAGAATGGTTGTAATCAAAATATAGGCAATACCGAGTTTGGCAGATGGTTTTGCAGCCCTCCTTCATTACTGGTGGGAGTGTTAAGTAACCCAAAACAGTGCAGCAAGTCTACCTGTAGCATGAATCTTAAAAGGTCTTATTAATAAAAACAAACCTGGAACCAGGTATTGTGGTGAATGCTGGAAGATCAGAGAAGCAGAACAAGCCACAGCTTCCTCACCTTGTCAATTCCTCAGCTGATCCTGTTTCCTCAGACTAGAAGCCTGAGTCCTTATCCAAATGGATCTCAGTTGAACTGCTTCTCGAAAGCTTGAAAGCTTAACCAGCTCTAGTTCCTGGTCCTCACGCCTTATATACCTTTCTGCTTTCTGCCATCACTTCCTGGGATTAAAGGCACGAGTCACCATGCCTGGCTATTTACTCACAGAGATCCAGATGGATCTCTGACTCTGGAATGCTAAAATTAAAGGTGTGAGTGCCACCATTTTCTGGTCTATGTCTGTTCTGTTCTCTGACAAGTTTATTAGGGTGCATAATATATTGGGGAACACATTATCACCACATCTACCCCTAGTTAGAATTGTGCAGACAAGTATTCGTTTATCTTGGTTCAAATAATTGAGGGGTTATTATAAAACTCCTTTTACTCTATTGACATCACCGGCAATCACCTGGATGGAGTCTCACAGAGGGATGGTCTGTGTTAGGTTAGATGTGTGGGGTGTCTTAGGTTAACTGAAGTGGGATGACCCAGCCCACTGTGGGCAGCACCATTCCCTAGACAGGGAGTCCTGAAAGCAGAGAAATTGTGCTGAGCCCAAGCAAGCAGCCAAGTGAGCAGACATGCGTTTCTCTCTGCTCTTGACTGTAGATGGGATATAGCTAGCTAGCTGTTTGCAGTTCCTGCTTCCTCCCTCACAACAACAAACTGTAACCTGGAACAGTGAGCTGAACCAAACCCCTCTCTCCCCTAAGTTGCTTTTTGTTGGAATATTTTCTCACAGCAACAAACAACACTAGAACACACTCCTATTTATTTTGTTTAAATGGAGCAGGCAGGATTTTATAAAAGCATCCTGCCTCCATTCTTTGAACTGCTTCCAAATTATATGCTCCAAATCACTTTACGATGTCATATCCACATATTGTTTTTTAATGCAATAAATCCATTACTTTAGGCAATAAAAAAATTAGAATCACTTGACTGTAAAAACTACTCGCTACCAGCTAATTATATTTATCCACCCACTCAGTTTCTAGGAACTACAAGAAAGACGGACAGTTCGGAGTGGTTGTGACCTGGTATTTTCAGCATGCCCTGTTTAAATTAATGTCTTCATCCTCTAGTGGTATCTAGAAGGAGGACGCACCCACACACTGCAGCCGTTCTCATAACCACCTAGCTCCAGCAACAGATAAAGAGGAAGGGGAGAGACGCTGAGACCCTTCCTCTTTGGGGAGGGTAGCCCTCCAACTACTGGCCAAGGAAGCCTCTTCTTGGCTGTAAGAGTCTGGGGCAGTTTCCACCTTAGGGACCTGGCATGAGAGAGGGAGACAGAGGGAAAGGGAAGGAGAGGCAGAGAGAAGGAGGGAGGGAAACAAAGACTGGATTCAGATTTCAAAGACTTCTGCTCTTCTTATTGAGTTTAGATTTTTTTTTTAAAAAGAGATTTTTCTTCATTCACTGCATGCTCTTAAGAAATTTGTAGAGACTTCAATTTAAAAAATACCATTTTTTTTCTGGGAGTCTACAGAATCCCCCAAAAGAAATTCCAGTATCCTAGATTTTAATGACTTCAGTGAAAAATGTGTAGCAAATCCAAAATTGAGGTAAAAGTTTCATCTGAGGCTTTCTCCTCATCAACTTTGGTCAGTTTGATTTCTCTGACAAATATTACCTTCCTATTTTAAATGCTCAGCATGAATGTATTACCTGGCTTCCCATGAGGGTTCCTACTTTGCACAGGCTCCTTCTAAGCCAGCTCCCGATATGTGCTCTGTAGTCATGTGTATTTTGGTAAAATCCAGGGGCTCTTATAGGTAAAACCACCGATTGCCCATTTGACTTCCTTTCTTGTCCTCACTGTCAAAAAGGACGTGGGTATTCGGGGATCTGAATAAGAAGTTAAGTTGGATATATCTAGTTTTTATTTTTTTAGATAAATTTGTGTTCACTCTGGCTTCTGTGTATGGCTAAGCTATTGCTAGCCATAGTGGTGAAACACTGACTTCTAGGACTATTCTAACTACCGACTGCAGGCTCAGTTTACCCTGCGTAACCCTGATATAAGGACACTGCCCAGGGGCCACACTGCTCTTTCATTATATTGCATCATGCAAGTCAAGTATCTCTCATCCGAAATGCATGAGAGCAGAAATATCTCAGGTTTCATGTATTTTAAAATTCAGAATATTTGTATAGATATGATGAAGTATTATGGAGATGATGAGACCTAAATTTAAATAAAATTTATTTATATTTTATAAATAACGTACACACATGGGCTGAAGGTAATTTTATGCAGTTTTAGTGAGCTTACGTCTTGACTCTCACCTAACAGATAATGTCAAGGGAGGAAGTTTACCCTGTGCACCATGGCACTAAAAACTTTCTGGTCCTGGAACATTCCAGGCTCCCGGATGAGGGATGAATAACCCAGCACCATGTGGCTGGAGCCGAGGCAAGGTCTGAACTGCATCGGTCTAAGGAGAAGGAGTCCAGTTGGCAGGCTCGGGAAGATATAAGCAGAGGTAGTGGTCTTTTCATCAACACCTTGTCAAGCCCTCTGTTAGTAGTAAGAACTTTTGTGAGGCGATGGCTCAGGGGGTCAGAGCATGCTGAACAAACATAAAGACAGGGGTCTGAATCCCCAGCATGGGTGTAATAGGCCAATACTTACTAGCCACACCACAGCACTGTGACCCCGGGGAGGATTGCCTGGGCTGGCGGAGATTGTCTCACTGCAGGCTCAGTGAGAAACCTTGTCTCAATATGTTGAAGATCATATAGAGCAGGGCACCAAGTGTCTTCCTCCAGCCTCTGCAATTCACACCCCACCCACTCACACCCACGCGCTAATAATAGTTAACTCAGAGCTATCAATATTAAATTATGAAGCTAAAACAAACGTTCCTGAATTCTGTAAATAGTCTTGACAAACAACACTAAAGGAGATGAATTTTGTTTACTCATATACTCTCTCTGGAAACCTTACGAAGTTTTGTAATGAGGATTACTAAACGGAAGATTGTTTAGACCAATTAAATTCAGTAGTGCTCATTTGAGCAAAACAAGCTGCTTTGAGAAACAGAACTACAGCAGTTTCTGGGAAATCCAACATGATCTGAAGGTGCTTAAAGAAAAATGAAAGGCAGCCTAGAGCAATCCAAAGAGTCAGCTGAGTCAACTAGCCAATTGGTTACAATTTAACTTGCCAGTTGCAGCTTAATTAGTTAATTAGTTACAGGGCTTTTTGCAACCCAGCAAGACTAACTTTCTGAAAAACTAAATTTGGACCAATACGGTTTTCCCAAACCAAGCAAAAAACATCTGGCTGTTTCATTTCATGTTCCAGGGGGCTGGAAAGACAGCTGTGTTTAAGAGCATTGGCTGCTCTTACAGAGGGCATAGGTTCAGTTCCCAACACCCTCATGGTGGCTTACAACCAATCTCTAACACCTGTTCCAGGAGATCCGACGCCCTCTTCTGGCCTCCATGGGTACTGCACATAGGAGGGGCCTGTACACCCATACACGAAATAAAAATAAATATATCTTTTACTTTTTTTATTTCATATATTTCATACTTTCTTATGGACCAATTAGGTGACTGCCCCTTGACAAAAAGATGAAAGCCCTGAAAATTTTTATAGTGGATTCCAGACCCACGGCAAGGGCCTGCCAGAGCCAAGATGTGCACTCCTTTCAGACCTGTTATTTTGCTGGAATTTGCTCTGCACTAAAGACTGTGCATCGGCATGAATGGTTTCCATACATCATCCTTGAATTCCCTCCAAACAGTGTGGAATGAGGTTTGTTGATGGGAAATGTGGCCACGGTCTTGTAGCTAGTAAGAACTACAGTTTAAACTGGAATGTGTGATTGCAAACCTTGACCGTGCCTGGGTGTTATTCCAAGAGCTGATATGTTTTATGAAAATCAGAAAGAGCTTTGTAAAGAAAGTAATTTTGCCAAGGTGGAGGAGGTGGCCTCATCAGGTTAGCTCTACAAACGGACGTATTTAATACCATGGGCTATCAGAGACCTGTATTTGATTCTCTGCACTCTTGCCTACCACCAGCTTGAACTTAGGCGACCCACTTAGGAACCTCAAAACTTCAGCTCCTGATTTGTATAATTGGGATAGCAGTGATTTCTTCAAACGCTTATGCTCGGGATTAAATATGATAATCTATGCAAAGCTCTGACTCTGGGTGGAGGGAACAGACTGCAGAGCAATCTGTGCAAGAACACAGACCCTGGAGCCCAGCGCCCACACGGAAACTCCGAATCTGCCGCAAATCTCTGTGACCGTCGGCCAGTTTGCTCTCCCACCTGCGCCTCCATTTTCTGACTGCTAAAACACAGCAATGCTAGCGAAACACTGCTTCCTATCCGAGTGTGTGTGTGTGTGTGTGTGTGTGTGTGTGTGTGTGTGTGTGTGAAGTGCCTGACAGAATGCCTAGCATAGTATATACACAAAGCTGTTTTTGTTTTGTTTTGTTTTTTTACAAATCTCTTTGAGGGACTTTGAGAGATGGCTCAGGAGTTAAGAGCACTGGCTGCTCTTGAAGAGAATCTGGGTTCAATTTCCAGCACCCACATGGTGGCTCACATGCATCTGTAATTCCAGTTCCGGGTGATCTGATGTCCTCTTCTGGCCTCTTCAAGCAATGCACACATGTGGTGCATGAACATACATGCACGCAAAACATCTATACGCAAAAATCAATCTACTGCTAAATAAATGGAGAGATCATTTGACACTGTGATCACTTATACAGGTTAAAGTTGTTTTCCTCCAATGTCACAATTTTGGATTTTCTGTTTTGTCTTTCTTTGGGAAAATAGATAAATCGGCAGACCCTGAGTGATGGGTCTCATGGCTATTAAAGTAAGGCTGCTGGAGTCGGGGAGCAGGGTGGACAGGAAGAGAGGACAGTGTTAGGAAGGTCTTTTAGGTTCATGTGACAAAGTGACCGAGTGACACCAGGTATTTCCTGAGACAGGTACGCCAGTGTGGCTCCTTACTCACGTGATTCTAATTTTTGGCAAGGTGGTGTTAAAATCTTCACACACACTGACGCAGAGCTGGAATGGACTGGGTAGCCACATTGCACACAGCAGGGATCGTGATGTTACCCATGTGGATTTCAACACTCATGCCATGTGACCGCAAACCAGGGTACAGGGTTTCTATCCCTGACTTCTGAGGAGAAGGTGCCAGCTGTATCAACTCAAATGCTGAGGAAATAACATACAGTAAGCTTGGAAAACTAGCGGGAAGAATTCATGTCTTTACAGGTGACTTCTAAACTCACTACAAGACACAAATTCTGAATCACAGAACCTAGACATTTCCTCAAAGCCCCAGCAGAAGAAACTGCTGTTCTGTGTAAATTCCACCAGGATATAAATTAGATGGAACTCTGTGAACCTGCGTACTCAGTACTTCTGTGTGGCTCTGCCTTGTAGATTGACAGACAGACTAATGCACAGCTCTCAGGAACAATAGCTGTGATTATATTTAAAATCCCTTTGCACCCTTCAAAAAAACCCTCTTTACTCTGATAGAAAGCAGACAAGTTTTAAAACTTTACTAAGTATTGTTACTGTTTTCAAATCATCTTATAATTTTTGTTTGATTTGTTTGGTTTTTGTGAGTCAAGGTTTTGCTATGTAGCCCAGGTTGGCCTCAAACTCACTATGTAGCTCAAGCTGTTTTCAGACTCACTGCCCTCTTCCTTGCCTCTGAGGTGCTGGGATTACAATTTTTTTTAAAGATTTATTTTTATTTTATGTGTATGAGTGTTTGGCTGAATGTATATCTGTGCACCACATGTGTGCAGTGCCTATGGAGGCCAGAAGATGGCGTTGGATCCCCTGGAACTAGAGTTACAGATGGTTGTGAGCTGCCATGTGGGTACTAGGAACTTACTCCAGGTCCTTTGCAAGAGCAACCAGTGCTCTTAACTGTTAAGACATCTCTCTAGATCCCATTACAGAATCCATATAGTAAGTAATACGTGCTGGTTAAAACAATCTTTGATTTTAAATAAAATTATTGACTATAAATATGAATAATGGAAGTATTTCTGCCTGTGTGATATGTGAAGGATCTCAGCAGGCTCTGTTAACACTGACCTTTGAGGTTTCATTTCAGGAGGTGCTGTGGTGGCTCCAGCCTCACTCTGGAGATAGGGCCAATGTTACCCGTGCATTAGAGAGGACAGCGGCTCAGAGGGCAGAGTGCCTGTGATGGGGGAGGGCAAATCCAGTTCTCAGGGGTCAAAACTGTTTTCCCTAGACTTGTTAGACAAGTGACTCATCCATTGAAGAAATGCATTCTGACATCGTGTTCTGAAGGAGACATTCCCGTCAGACAGACGCGGCTCTCAGAATGTAGACTACACACTGCCCTTCTCCCCTCTGAGATCCCTGTGCTCATGGTTCTTCTCAGGAGGCTTCCACTCAGCGACGTTCAAGATAGACGGCCCGGGGTGTGTTGGCATCTGAGGTGGTCCACAGTCCCCCAGCCCGCTGCCGCTCAACTTGAAGTCAACAGGGAGGAAGACGTCTCTTTTTGAAAAGACAGTTTTGTTCCTAGGAAATTTTAGAAGTCTATTATTGCAGTGTTGCTTTTGGCTAACAGGTTATCTTCTAGTACGCTGCCGGAATTGTCCTCTGCATCCTTTCTTTCTGTTTATGAAGATTAGTGTGTGGGAAGACAAGACTGACTGGACCAGAGATGCTCCTCATTGATATGGCTACACTTAAGGTCTTTTCAAAACTGCGTTCAGGCGGAAGAGACGGCTCAGCCATTAGGAGTGCTTGCTGCTCTTGCAGAGGACCCAGATTCAATTCCTGGCTCACAACCGTCTGTAATTCAAGTGCCAAGACATCCAACACCCTCTTTTGGCTTCTGGACGCGCCAGGCACTGGCGTGGGAGCACACACAGACATGCAGGCAAACACTCATACACACAAAATAAAAACAAATAAATCTTCAAAAATTTAAAAAAAAAATGCAGTCCAGTTCACTAAGGCCAGAGAAGGGCCTGAACGTGCATCTGGAAGAATCCCAGGGGGCTGGTATATAGACTGTATTTTGAGTGGCATGGAGCTCAGAGAGTGCTTCTTAGAGAAGCATAATGCTCTACGAGGATAGGACAAATACAGACTTTTCCTTTTCTTCTGAAAACTACAAGAACCATAAAGATCTCCAGTTGATTCTATTTCTTCCCTTATTACATTACTTTTTTTGTGGAGTTATCTGAATGGAAACTGAATTCTTTTCCTAGGGTCCAGGGTCCCTCCCCCTCACTCTACCTCTCACTCCATCCCCAGAACCACAGAGCCATGGTGAGATGCTGTCTTTCCTTCTAGCCTCATTCTTCTTTGACTTCTATCCTCATATCTTTTAGCCTCTGCCTGCCATCTTTGTAAAATAATAAATAAACAGATAAACAAACAAATAAATAAACAAAAAGTCTTGAATGATCGCGTGTCCCCGTTGTGTTGGTTTCTGTGGTTAGTCAGACTCTTTTGGAACTGGGTCAGCACCGGGTGGCTGTGGAACATCATGGCACACAATAATTCACTCCATGCCCTCCAGCAGATTCAGGGCAGTCCTGTCTCAGCTCGTCAACATGGAACATGTCCCAGCACATCCACAGACAGCATTGAAGCCTGGTGTCTGACTTTTTATTTTGAGACAAAGACTTTAAGAAAATACGTGTGATAATAGATCTGCCTAGGCTTTGGCCAGCTTTCTTCAAAGAGAACACAACACAGCCACGGGACATTCTTACCACCAAGACAGGTACACCGGGTCACTAGTAGTAACTCGAATTTGCATTTATATTTTTATGTGCAGTCATGTTTTTGAAGGGGAAGTGCACATCACTCTGAAATGTCATAGATTTGTGAATGGACACATGTAAAGCACACCACAGATAGCCTGAGGATAAAAGCTCACCTTCCTGTTTATCTCTTCTTCATCTTATCCCACAAAGAGCTACCATTCATTAATCCCTGTGACTTCCACCATCTATGTCCTCATCCCACAAAGAGCCACCATTAATCCCTGTGACTTCCACCATCCAAGTGTCCTTAGCATCCCTCACTGTACTATCTATCACACTGCCCATTTCTCATCTGGATTTTTTCCTTCCTCTCTGAATTCTAAATGAATCTTTTCTTTTTCTTTCCACTCGCCCCCAACATTTGCTAACACACAGTGTGTTCCCTTCACTCCTGACAGACTTCAGTGACTTCCACTGCCAGGAGAGAGGCCTGACTGTATCACAAAGGCTTCTGATTCTGAAGCTTAGCAGACCTGGCCGGCTTCCCAGGCTGCCCCACCGCCTTCCTCTCTCCATACCCTTGTACCACACCCTGCCTGCAGCTGCTCAGAGCAGACTTGGGGATCCAGCTGCTTGCTTCCTGAATCTCTCAAATGCCACACATTCCACGGGACTTCATCTTCTCTCCATCAAAACTGCCACACGCCCCTCAGTGCTACCCTTAGCTGCTGTCTCCCTCTACCCTCTACTTCCTTCAACATTTCAAGGGTAATTCCAGTGAACCCATCAATGTCGGTACACACTCACTGCTTCTGTTTATAAGGATAAGAATCCAGCTGAAATCTTAAGCATGGCTGAGTCCTGAAAAATATTACCTATAAAGGCTGAAGACCAGTGCTTTTTTTTTTTTTTTTTTTTTTTTTTTTTTAATGATTTCTTTACCCATGGGGCTGGAGAGATAGATGATGTTTAAGAACACAGACTGCTCTTGCAGAGGACCAAGTTTCAGTGACCAGCACCCACATAGCAGCTCACACATATCTGTACCTCCAGTTCTAGGCCATCTGGCCTCTGTGTGTGGTACACAGACTTGCATATAAGCAAAACACCAGTACACATAAAATTAAAAAATAAATCTTAAAAATAAATAGTTTACCTGGAAGAAAAACATTTCATAAGCTCCCTTTAAAGGGGTTTCTAGGGAAAGATAGAGTGTCTAGACAGCAGCATTTTCTTGGTTTTGGTGAGATGCAGAGCTTCTCTGTCAGTGTGGTATGTACTGGTGTAAGTGGTGGTACAGACATCTGGTACAGGCTTCAGTGATATTTAAATACAATACGGCTCTAGTCAAGTATATGGTTTGTTTCCTGAAAGTCTTTAAAAACAAAATATTCTCAGACTAAAAGTGAATCATCATTTGTCTCTGATAATGTAACCTGTATGAATTATTTGTGTTTCCTGT
Organism: Peromyscus eremicus; assembly: GCF_949786415.1. Lineage (NCBI taxonomy): Eukaryota > Metazoa > Chordata > Mammalia > Rodentia > Cricetidae > Peromyscus > Peromyscus eremicus. Next base: position 2,418,793 of record NC_081421.1, read on the forward strand.
TTTCATTCTCACATGAGTTAGGTCTCAGCATTATATGTAAGGAAAATATTGGAAAGATACAAAATTCTTTGCTACCAACTGGTGTTCATGGCTCTAAACCTTCAAGGTGATGTCACTTCTTTGGAGGAGACAATGAGTTGGGGATATTTTTAATATATTGACAACATCAGATTCTTTGCTTTCTCTCTCCCTCCCCCCTCCTCCCTCCCTTCCTCCCTCCCCCATTTGCTGACACACATTAGCCACTCTTTCAGCTGCTGAGCAGGCAGGAATGAACAACACAGGCATGTCCCCTGCTGTCAGCAGGATGATCAGACTAAACAGATGGAGGCAGAGAAGCCATTGATTAAGAAAAAGACATAATTTTTCAGCCATGTTTATTAATCACTGAAAAAAATCTTGCTTTTCTGTAGTTTCCAAGATGCTCCTGTACAGATATTTTTACCGTCTCCTTACTTAAGAAGTACTTGTGAGAAGTTATTTAATATGCCACTCATGTGCCTTCCTAATAAACTGGAAATGCAATCAGTTGATTCTTGTGCACTGTTCAATATTGAAACCTGTCTGTGTCTGTAATACTTTCATTTCTGAGAGCAAAAGCAAACACCATAATATACTACAGCTCACCACTAAAGACTACTTTGCAGTTTTTCTCTACACACTTCTACGTTTCTCTAAATTAAATCAACTACTGATTTTCTTCCAAGGTCATTTACCTCCTGTCTTTTTTTTCTAATTATTCCTAAGTTCCAGCATCTTAACTACTTTGTTTTTATATTGAGACTTTAAACTGTAAGAGGACTGGGCAGCATGCATTAAGCCATCTAGTCTCTTAATGTAGCAAAATTTGCAGTCAGAAAATTAGTAGAATTCTTAGTATTGCTTTATTCTATTCCTCCAAATCCTCCTGTGATTTTTTACAGACGCTATTTTCTTTCTTTCTTTTCTTTCTTTTTTTTTAAAGCTCTAGGTTTTAGGTTTCATTTGGAACCACAACTGCTGTACCCCAGCTGTGACAAATGCTTGAATTCTGGTTTGGAGCATGTCCAAACCCAGGCGCTTCCCTAGGGAATCAGGGGAGATTCCTTTGCCCAGACTTAGAAGCATCAGAATGAGAGTCACCAGCCTCTGTCTCAAGTAACTTTACCGTGCCCCCAAGTCCATTGACTAGCTGTGTGAAAGAAAGGGCTGGAGAGGTGGCTCAGCAGTTAAGAGCACTACCAGCTCCTGCAGAGGTCATGGGTTCAATTCCCAGCACCAACAGGATGGCTCATGACCATCTGTAACTCCAGTTCCAGGGGATCTGATGCCCTCTCCTGGACTCCTTGGGCACCAGGCATGCACATGACACATATACATGCATGCAAACAATTATGTGTGTGTGTGTGTGTGTGTGTGTGTGTGTGTGTGTGTGTGTGTGTAAAGTAAAAGAAAAGCAAAGGACTGAATTCCTAGGACCCATGAAATCCCCTGTGCTTATATTGCTATTTATTGTCTTTACTCTCTTAGCTTCACTCAGAACCTGTATTTATACGGCCCTCGTTGTGCACAAGCCAGGGAACTCAGATTGCATATGAAAACACGGACCCAGGTCTGACCGTGTGCTCTTACCATCTGAGGACAGGAGCCTAGTAGAAGATAAGACAGAGAATCAGCCCTAAAAATAAAGATGTCTCCTCCTTAAATGACTCCTGCAGGAGGGGACAGAGGGCACGGATAAAACAATAGTAACACTGAGAGTATCCACTAAGTTGAAGCATCTTGCTTATGGTTCCCTTCCAGAATTGGGGAGTGAGTCACAAGGGTAGGGGGGCTGGGTGGATGCAGCGCTTGGCCTTGGGGAGCCAAGAAACTGACTGAAAAGATACCCCTGCTGGCTGGCGCCTCTTGAGAGAGCATGGTAGAGTCTGGTCTTAACCCCAGGCTCTGGTAATAGGGGAGGCCGTTTAAATAACCACCCAGCGAGTCAAGAATATCTACTCAATCTAAACTTCAACTTGAAATCTTTCTTCTGAGACCTAGGATTGTGGCTCCAGGCCATTCACAGTGAGATCAAACCCTGTGGCTACTCCAATCTCTCACATAAAATGGCTTGGCATTTTCATTGAGCCTAATACATACACTACATATTAGCTTTAAACTATTTATTATGTGAAACAGCCATCATCTGAAAATTTGACATCTGAAATGTTCCAAAATCATAAACTTTTTGAGCACTTACTGCTGTTCAAAGTGGAAAACTCCATACCCGATCTATGTGAAGAATTTTACAAATAAAAGACTTCATGTAAACCTGACAGTTTCTTGCTGAAAGACTATATTTCCCAGATTCCTTTTCAGATTACAGAAGTCATTTACGCCACTATAAGGGTTCTGGTCAATCTTCTGTAGGCATTTTGGCCACCTAAATATGTATTAAGTCATGTTTTCAAATATTAGATATGGTCATTTAAATTAATGGTCTCAATTTTAAAATTTTTGCCTTAGCAAATTGCTTTTCTAACCAAAAATTGTGTTTTACCTGAAATACATTTTGTTCATTAAGTAATAGCTGGCATTATGAATATTTGAAATACCTTCTGTTAATATTCATTCCTTGGACACTGACTTTAACAGACTTCTTTTACAAAGATTCCAGGTAAATGTTCCTTATGCAGGAGTCTGGTGTAAGTAAACAGGTAATTACAGTTACCCTGTCCTTCTACAGGACTGTGGTACATGGTTCAGCCAGATGCACAATTACATTTCACCTTATGTTAATTCTATATTTACTTTTATGTTATATTGAATGTTAACCTTGATGTGAAGTTTTCCTGTGCAACCTTGTCTCTTAATGTTGTATAGTTATTATTACCTCCTGACTTGTGTTCTGGATCTTTGCCAACTGTTGAGCTTTATCATGGTTCCTTGGATTGTTGTTGGAATTTTCTTTGGGCTGACAACCAGCTCCCAAATAATGACACAGAGACTTCTTATTAATTATGAAAGCTCGGCTTTTAGCTTATGCTTGTCCCACTAGCTCTATAACTTAATTTAACCTGTTTCTCTTCATCTACATTTTACCTCAGTGCTTTTTACCTTTCTTTCATTCTGTATGTCCTGCTTTCTCTGTGTTTATCTGTCTGTCTGGTTCCTAGCATATCTCTCTCTCTCTCTCTCTCTCTCTCTCTCTCTCTCTCTCTCTCTCTCTCTCTTTCCTCTTTTCCTCTCTCTCCTTCTCTCTGTTGAGTCTAGATTCCTCCTTCTACTTATTCTGTCTGCCTGGAAGTCCCACCTATACCTCCTGCCTAGCTATTGGCCATTTAGCTTTTTATTAGACCAATCAGGTGCCTTACACAGGCAAGGTAAACAAATGCAACACATCTTTACATAGTTAAACAAATGCAACACATCTTCACATAGTTAAACTAATATTCCACAACATCGGATGACCCTCTTTTGAACCTTCCCTTGTTACCCCTGTCAGCTGTGAAGCAGTTTCTGATATTGGTGCCTCCAAACCTCTAACAGTCTCTAAAAGGGGACTAATGGGCCATCCAACTCACCTCTTTTCATTCTGCTCTGGACATTGTTTTGGGGACTCAGAACTAAAACAGCTGGGGTTTTTTTGTCAGTTAACCTCTCTATCTTACCAGCTCAGATCAGCTCAACATCCTTCAGGACCATCTTGACTCCTTGGTGGCTGCAGTACTCCAAAACTAAAAAGGACCGATCTGACCACTGCTAAGGATGAGATCTGTGCTCTCCTCAACACTGCTTCCACATAAAGCAATCCTAACTGGTTTTAAAGGAGCCTATAGACACAGGGACCAGACAAAAACTCCCTTTGGTTCCCTTCCAGTCTGGCTCCTCCCCTTGGTCACTCTTTCCTCTTGGTTATCCTCATACCTATGTTTTTACCTTGTCCTTGAATGTTTAACTGCGGAACTTCACCCTATACCCAAACAAAATTTTCACGCATGCTCTCCCCATAGCTCTCACCCTACAAGAGCTGCATTTGCTCCTGCTATGTCTGCAAAGCAAAGGGACCTTTTAGATGCTGTGGAGAAACTCTGGCTAACAGGGGCCTTCCATCCCTTTCACCTCAGGCCAGATACAATTCTGTCAGGGACCAAACATGGACCATGGAAAAGTACTAGCTAGGCCAGAGAACAAGCCCCTGCCCTAAACCAGATGCCCCCAAAGATAAAGAACAGGTCAGGCAGGTCAGGTAGCATAGCAACAGAACAATGGGCCCTGACTAGTGAGTGACCTTACCACCTAGCAGCCTCACAACTTGCACGTAGTCCTTCACCTGCACGTCCCCCTTCACCTGCACGTACGGCACGTCGTGTACCCCTTCCCTCCTTCCTGCCCCCTCCCCCTCTATATATAAGCCTTGCTGAGGAGAATAAAATTTGCAGCTTGATCAGAACACTATCTTGCTGTCTTCTTTCGTGTCTCCCCATCCCTTTCATTCTCTCCTGTAGGTGGGTCGCCCCCGTTGACACCCCACTGGCCAGGGCACAATTCTTTACATTTGTCCTCTATTTTCTCATGTTCCCTTCCTTTGATACTCTGTAGCTCCCTGCTACCTCTGCTAGCTCATTTTGGTACAATCCCTGGCAATGGGACCAGTCACTGTCACCCTGAGTCAACTCTATGCCCACTTCTCTCACCAGCCCACTGTCTCTCCCACCGCTGTTCCTCCCTCTCTCCCAACCTTCCCAGAAAATCTCTACTCTACACTGTGACTAAATCATTGCTTACAGCCCTCTAATAATTATTTTCCAAGTCTTTTCAGGAACATAGGACAGCAATTGCCTGATCCATCACAGCTGATCAAGTTAAGACTCTCCCCCTGCTCCATGACCAGAGGACCCCCTCTTCAATGGACCCAGAACTACCCCCTCTGACAAAGACCATCAGCAGCAGAAAGCATCTATAACACCCCTGCCCTGCCATTTTTATATGTTCTCAGAGTCAGGAATGATAGCTTCCTGCTGAAGAACTACACTTCCCAGCTTCCCTTTCAGACTATGGAAGTCATTTCCACCCCTATAAGGGGCTGCATCCCATCTTCTTCTGTAGGCATTTTGGCCATCTGTGCATGTGGGTGACAAAAGTGCCCCTCCACCATGAACACGGCCCCCCACGTCCCTCTTGTTTCCCATCTTCTCTCTCTACCTGCTTTAAATCATCTAGCAAGCTTACCTTCAGCCTGTTGTATATAAAGAATGTACAAAAAATACTATTATATCCACTTTTAAACTTAGGTCCTATCCCTAAGGCATCTCCTTGTCTCCACACAAAATCCCCGAGGCTGAGTGGACATGTTCTGCATACTGTATTGATCAGATGAAAACAACAAGAAAACAAATCCTGTGTGTTTTCATATAATGCAGTGGAAATCCTTTGCACCACAGTATGACGAATCTATAGATATAAACAGTCAGACAGGAGAGGTCAGGCTAACAGGAAGCAGAAACAACTGACAGAACCGAGGAAATCATCTGCTGAACTGGCCTGCAGGGGGCAGAAGGAGTCCAGGGAAACACAGCGATGAAGGGGAGGAGCCCCTCAGATTCTGCTCAGCCCCCTCCTCTGTAGTCAAACACTGCGTGTTTCCTATTCTTTCTCACATCTCTACCTGCCTGCAAACACCCATTCTAATATCAAATTCTCATGTCATTTGAGGCTTCTACAGGGAGATTTGTGCCAAATCTCTAAACCTTGCTCTTAGCTAGTGGGGAACTGCAGCATTATTCAGAGGAGCAGAGAGACATGTGCCAGGCTATCTCCGAGCCTTAAGGTCATACTTTGCTGGTATAAGACTGTCTTCTGGGGTGCCATATCCTTCTTATTTTCTTTTTTTTTTTTTAATTTTCTGGATGATAGCCTGGGAAGGAACTTCTGGCGGGCCTCATAAAATAGCTTTTTATGCTTATAACTTGGGCATGGCATTTTCTCAGAAGAGTCCTCTTTCCTTCAGAAGCAGAAAGCTGGTGTCTGAGTTCAGCGTACAGATTCTGTCTTTGTGCTTCAGACACATCTGGCTCCGCTTCAGACTCTGAGCTTCTAGAAGGCCAGGGATCCTACATGGCAGGTGAGGGGTGTGTTTGGTGGGTGATGTTTTACAAGCAAGACCATTTTAACCCGTGCCACTTCCTGTGCCCACTGCACTTTCATGTTCTAAAAAGGGTCCCCATCTCCCCATTCCATTGCTGCTCACTCCTGCTTCATTTCAGGCATCTGGCCCACCTGGATTCTGCGACGTTTGACCAGGTTCTATATTGAGGGCCAAGTTCAGTGAGGAACCCTGTCTCAAAAAGTAAGGTGGAGGGCAATTGAAGAAGGCACCAACATTGACTTTTGGCCCTCTTTCATATGCACACACACACACACACTCACACACTCATGTGCCTACATCCACATGCACACACATATACACCACATACACATGTACACACACATACACATACACAAGCACACATACATGGAGAGACATAAACAAGCTCTAGGTTCAGCAAAAGACCTAGTCTCAAAAAAAAAATTAAAGTCGAAGATTATAGAGGAAGATAACAGTATCAACTTCTGGCTTCTACATGTACACACAAGTGTACACACCCTACCAACGTGCACACACGCACACACACACACACACACACACACACACACACACACACACACCCCAAAAAAGAAACCAAGAACAAACTTTCCTCCATATCTTCATCCTAGGTGTTCCTCATGTACAAACAAACCTTCCTATAGAATCTAACTTGCTGGCACAGAGAGGCTTAGCTTGCCTCACTTCTTTTTAAATTGTCAATGTCATCTTTGTAGAATACAGACCTCGTTATGCCTTTGCTTAAGAATCTTTTTGATCTTTCACTGCCTAAAGATCAAGAACCCAAAACATGGCGTCTGAAGCTTCTCACATCTAGTCCCAATCAACCTTGATCCTGTCTCCATGCTTCCTGTGCCCAGTGCCACCTTATACTACTCCACACATTCCTCTCCAAGGTCCCCTGGCTCCTTCCTGCCTTTTCTTTCTCCTGTCTGGAATTTCTGCGTACCTCCTCATACCTGAGTCAGAAAGACTCAACTGCCCTTCCCAGACTGTCTAAGAAATATCTCCTTCTCTGCTACATTTTTCTGAGTCCTTCTAGGCAACCTCTGTCCCTTTCATGTTCACATTCCATGGTTGACTTCTTAGTTAGGGGTTCTGTTGCTGTGAAGAGACACCATGACCATGGCAACTCTTATAAAGGAAAACATTTAATTGGGGTCGCTTATAGTTTCAGAGGTTTAGTCCAGTATCATCATGGCAGGTGGCAGACATGGTGCTGGAGAAGGAGCTGAGAGTTCTACATCTTGACCCACAGGCAACAGGAAGTGAACTGAGTCTACAGTAGGAATAACTTGAGCATAGGGAACCTGGAAGTCCCCCCTCCACAGTGACACACTTCCTCCAACAAGGCCACACCTACTTTAACAAGGCTACACCTCCTAATAATGCCAATGCCTATGAGCTTATGGGAGCCAATTACATCCAAACTACCACAACATCTATTAAGTACTTCCTGTGGCTCAGTGTATTCAGATGAAACTACAAGGTCTGCTTCAAGAGGCTAACACAGCTGATCCCATGGATCATAAGCTGTGAAATCATGGCTCCAGGCATCTGTCTCAGTCACTCTGGCATCTCCATGCTATCTTGAACAAGCTGTTATCACAGACCAACATTACCATGGAGAGTGACCCTACTGGGCTGCCATGTCTCTCATGTAGTCTAAACTACTCCAATATTTGTCTCATTCTCATGGCCTGGACACGAGAGGCATAAGCAAACTCTAGGTTCAGCAAAGGATCTAGTCTTAAAAAATAAGGTGGAAGATTATAGAGGAAGATACCAATATCAGCTTCTACCTATGAACATATTTGGAATCTGCTCCTGCTTTCAGTCCTGCTCTGTGATAGCCCAAGACACCATCTTTTCTTTCCCAGATGACTGTTGTAGCCTTCACACCAGAGATGCTATGGCCACTCTTGCTCTTCAACTTCTCCAAAGTGGCCCCAGTGGTGCGAAACAGATCAAGCCTCTTCCTTGCTTAAAGTACCCAGTAGATTGCCATTGTAGTTGGAGTGAGATCCAAACCCTTCCCCTGGCTGACAAAGGCTCCCTGGCCCAGCCTCTGGCTGCTTTACTAAGTTTCTGTCAAACCGTCTCATCTCCTTTACCAGCTCATGATGACAGAGATCTTCAAGAAGATGACAAGCTGGTCATCAAGAGGATAACAACATGGATCCTAAGCTGTGGCATGAAAGCTGTGGGCAATTCTTTTTTTGTTGTTTTGTTTTTGTTTGTTTGTTTGTTTTTTTCAAGACAGGGTTTCTCTGTGTAGCTTTGGAGCCTGTTCTAGATCTCACTTTGTAGACCAGGCTGGAATCAAACTCACGAAGATTCTCCCGGCTCTGCCTCCTGAGTGCTGGGATTAAAGGCATGTGCCACCGCCGCCTGGCATGTGGGCAACTCTTAGTCACTCTGCCCTCTAGGGCCGTCCTGAACAGGCTGTCACTTGGTTTCTGTCTTAGGGCGTTTGCAGTAACTCCCTTGTCATCATGAACTCACTGGGAACATTAGAGTCCTCTAAGTACCTCCCTTGACTACTGAATCCAAATAGCTTTCTGGTTACACTGCTTTGTTGTGTGTATAACATTTATTATTATCTCATTTCAAGAAGGTTTTAATTATTTTTTCTTTTCCCAAAGAAATGTTCAGAAAACTCCTGTATGTCTTACCTGTGATTTTTATACCCAAGATCAGTTTTAGTTTTTATTTATTGACAGAGCCTTGCCACATAGCCCAGGCTGGCCTTTAATGCTAATCCTTGAATCTCCTCCTCTCCAGAGCTTGGATTACACATATGTGCCAGCATAGGCCAGAATTCCTCAGCCACCCTAAGCCAGGGAGACAATAATTAACTTTTTACTTCATTAGACTAGAAGATCTGACTTCTAATTTATTAGTGAAATGTTGTTTGTTTTTGCTCTTTTGGGGGGCTATCCACCCAGCTCCCAAATAAATCACAGAGAGGCTTATTATTAATTATAAGTGCCTGGCTGTAGCTTGGCTTGTTTCTTGGCAGCTTTTACTAACTTTAAATTTTCCTGGTTTCCTTTTGCTCTGTGTTTTTTCCTTTTTCTTACTTCTGCAGGCTTACTTTGTTTCTTACTCTAAGGCTGGCTGTGTGGCTGGGTGGCTGGCCCCTGGATTCCGCCTCCTCCTCTGGCTACTTCTTCCTCCTCTCAGATTTCTTCTTCTACTTATTCTCTATGCCTGCCAGCCCCGCATATTTCTCTTGCCTGCCTCACTATTGGCCGTTCAGTTCTTTATTAGACCATCAGGTGTTTTAGACAGGCACAGTATCACAGCTTCACAGTTAAACAAATGCAACAAAGGTAACACACCTTAAAATATTATTCTACAACACTAAAATGTATAGAAACTTGAAATATAATTGAAATTCATAACAGTGTCAAGAATGCTATTTCCTTTTAATAGTATTTCTTCTTAAAACATAAAAAAGGGAATAAAATGATGAATTCTGGTTAGTCCACCAAAAGATTTGTTAACTGTGCTTTGGTCCCTGTAGATAAAACACTCTGAGACCATGGCCCACTCATTCTGTTCAAATCTGAAGTGCTATGAGCATGGTTTATCTCCTGTGAAGAGAATGTTGAAGTTTAATCCCCACAGTGAGAAATGAGATGGTGGAAGTTTGCTCTGACTGTTGGTTAGGGTAGGAACCTTGGAGGGAGGCCCATGTTTGGATGCATTTGGCCGCTCTTTGCCAATTTTCTTGCCTCTGTCTTGGGCTCTACAGCCCTACCCTTGACCATGCCTGTCAGAGTCTCACTGGTCCAAGCAGTCTTGGTTTCTCTCTGATACTCTTTCCCCATATAACCCAAAGGATGTGCATGTGTATAGCTCAAAAACAAAAACAAAATTCCTTCAACCTTGTCTTTCCAGAAGAAAGGCTCTTTTCTCTCACTGAAACACTGTCCAGAACCCGAAGCAGTTGAGAGATTTGAATTCTCTGCTGGCTCTCTTTAGCTCCCGGTCGTGTCCTCTGAACTCTAAAGCAGTTGAGAGTTTTTGAATTCTCTGCTGGCTCTCTTTAGCTCCCGGTCGTGTCCTCTGAACTCTAAAGCAGTTGAGAGTTTTTGAATTCTCTGCTGGCTCTCTTTAGCTCCTGGTCGTGTCCTCTGAACTCTAAAGCAGTTGAGAGATTTGAATTCTCTGCTGGCTCTCTTTAGCTCCTGGTCGTGTCCTCTGAACTCTAAAGCAGTTGAGAGTTTTTGAATTCTCTGCTGGCTTTCTTTAGCTCCCGGTCGTGTCCTCTGCTAGGCTTTCACCCCCTGTGTTCCTGTTGACTGACAGATGATCATCCTCTCTCTGCATCTGGCCCAAGTCTCATCCTATAGGGGCTTTTCTGCCCTGCCATCACCAGCACCAGGGTATGTGTGGTACATTTCCCAAGCCTTAAGATGCCCTGCACATATTTTTCACACTTGTAGAAAGCAGGCTGGGGGCATTGCTTAAAAACTATTTACATTCAAAGGGGTGGGTTATAATATTTATTGTATAATTTATCATATTAAAGGTGAATAAAAACTTTCAAGTCACTTTTGGTGAATAGCTCATGAGGTTATTAGCTGAAGATAACCTTGGCCTGGTGACATGTCTACATTTCAGGGATAGGAATGACTGGACCCAAGTGACCTGATACCTCCTGTCAGTCCTATCCCAAGACAACCGAATCTTCAAAGTAGCCTCATAAACAGTTGCTCTGAACACAAATCAGACCATAATCGAATTTTTTTGGTTACTTATGAGTAACAAACTGTTATATATTCCCTTGGAGGAGGCATTGCCTTCTGAGGAAAATATGTAAATAATGAAAGTGTTCTTTGCTTAGCAAAGTGCCCTAAGCATCCTGACATCTCAAATATTTGTTTAGAGGAATTTACTAGTGACTAACTAGTAAATGAGCCCAGTTCCACTTGGAAATGATAGTTGGGAAACAACAGGGATAGAGAGGCAGGACCTTTTCCTTTCAATATATGTCTGCCTCCCACAAATGCTGACTCTGCCCCGGGTTCTAGGTAGACAGTTGGTTACAGTGATTTGTAAATGGAGATTGTCTTGGGGTTACAGTGATTTGTATATATGGAGGTTGTCTTGGGGTTACAGTGATTTGTATATATGGAGGTTGTCTTGGGGTTACAGTGATATATGGAGGTTGTCTTGGGGTTACTTTCCTTTCTATTCTTGAAGCCTGTATATGGTCTGTATTTAAGATTTCATTGACCTTTCTGGTCGTGATGGCACACACCTTTAATTCCAGCATGCACTGGGAAGGCAGAGGCAGGCAGATCTCTGTGAGTTCATGGGCAGTCTGGTCTACAGAGTGAGTTCCAGGACAGCCAGAGCTACATAAAGAGACCTGCCTCGACCAACAAATTCATTGACCCTGAGCCCTTTGAAAAACTTTTAATTTCTGAAGTTGTCTGAAGTTAGACAGCAAGGCCAGACCCAAGGGGATCCACCCCCACCCTTGAGAACCCACAGTCTGTCTGTTCCTTTCTCATCAATTTCTCTCTCTGACACAGTTCCCCATGTGGACCCCAAAGACTGTAGCACAGGTACAGTGATAAGCTATCTCCTCTTTGGGTTGTAACACAGTGCGTCTTTCCAAAATAGAATTGTCTGCTTATCTTTTCTCTTTCTGAAACTGTGTCAGGAAGCCCAAAAAGTGGCCAGCATCCTGAAAATCAAATGCATATTAATGTGTTAACATGGCTTAGTGAATCGGAGGGCACTGGGGAAATCAGTTTTATGATCTTTCTTATAGAAAAAAAATTCAATTTTCTTTCAGTGTTGGCTGCATGAATTGGAGATTGGCTGTAGGGGTTTTGGAAGAAGGTAGATTTGATTCTCACATTTGGATGAACTGGGGGGAAGTTGGTGCAGGGATGAGATGATCAACGCAGTCTGCCTTTCACTGTTAACGCTTCAGTGCAGCCACATAAAGCAAGGCAAGCCTGCAAGGCGTGGAACTTCCCAGGAGCAGGAAGTTATAAATGAAGGATCTTTTGAGTTTGTCCCATTTGAAGAATTTTGAGGGAAAAAAAAAGTTTTTAATGAAATTCTAGACTTTTTCTTAAAAAAAAAAAAAACCTAATTAATCAAGTCACAGCTTTTCTAAGGCCAGTGTGACTACAGCTTTGAGAAGCTGAGAGAGTAGAAACTACCCATCAAAACCAAATAATTTTATTAAATAAAACCAAGCCATTTTATTGAAGCTTTTTGTCTTCTGCAGGTGAAAGACTTCAGCTTGCTGTAAAATCGGCTGACTGATGTGACAGGTTTTGCAAGTGTCCATTGCTGTGGGATGTATGGCAAATGTGTTGCTAATTAATCAATAAAACACTGATTGGCCGTTGGCTAGGCAGGAAGTATAGGCGGGGCAAGGAGGAGAATAAAGCTGGGAAGTGGAAGGCTGAGTCAGAGAGACACTGCCAGCCGCCACGATGAGAAACAGCTTGTGAAGATGCCGGTAAGCCACGAGCCATGTGGCAAGGTATAGATTAAAGGAAATGGATTAATTTAAGCTATAAGAACAGTTAGCAAGAAGCCTGCCACGGCCATACAGTTTGTAACCAATATAAGTCTCTGTGTTTACTTGGTCAGGTTTGAGCGGCTGTGGGACTGGCAGGTGAGAGAGATTTATCCTGACTGTGGGCCAGGCAGGAAAACTCTAGCTACAGTCCATCAAGGAAATGGTAGCTGAAACACTATGATGACTCCAGTTCAGGGCGATTTGCTAAGTCCCCACTATAAAGCTCCTCCCTGATAAGTGGACAGTCCCTACAGGTCCCAGGGAGAAGACATGGGTAGTTCTGGGGGCACTGCTATTCATCCTACCACACCAGGCAACCTCACGCCGGGCACTTCCCTTTGCAAACCTCCCCAACAGAGAAAAATGGGAAATAAGGAAAACATTTTACAAGCCCCGAGGATGGGAGAAATGTTAGCGTCAATGCCTTCTTTCTCTGGATCTGAGAAATCTCACCCCAGTTGGAAACCTCTGCCTCACTCAACAGTCTTGTTCCTTCTGGAAATCAACTAGGACAGCAGGCATCCTGCTCACCAGATGGGCATTTGGCAAATGTTTGTTGAGTAAAGTTCATCAGAGAAAGCAACTGTTATGCTGTCATTTCTCTAGGCATATAAAACAGATTTCTGCTTTATCTTTGGTGCAATATTCCACTATAATTGTCCCATAGGTAGGACCATATATCAGATTTTCCAATTCAAATTGTCAATAAGACTCTGCCTTGAATATCCTAGCATCTGTCTTTGTTTGAGAACCCATAATGCCCTCAGAAGGCATGACTCTAGCCTGTGGCTGTCACTGAGGTCTTACCACCCGGCTTTGCCCTCTATCCCCATCTCTATCAGTCTCCAGTTAACCTACACCAGGCCAGATAGACACAGTCTCAGGCTGCCTAGCTACAGCTCTACTCTTGTCCTAAGACTCTCTCTCACATTTTGTTCTGGAAGTTTTACAGTTTTAGCTTCTGTATTTGGATCTGTGATCCATTTTTTAGGGCTTAGTAATGGTGTGAGGCAAGGTTCAATTCATTTTCCATGTGGATATTCAATTTCCCCAGAATCATTTCCTGAGAAGACAATCTTTTCACTGTGGAATGTGATGGGTTCTTCATGGAAAATATACTGAACATATATGTGACAGTTCATTCTCGACTTCTTGATCCTCAGTCATGGATGATTATTCTACACTGTGACCTCGACTCCTACAGCATCAGAATAAACCTTGCATCATTTCATTTATTATGCTTACTTTGGCATTAGTTTGTGTATCAGTTACCTTTCTGTTGCTGTGAGAAACTACCATGGCCAACAGCAACTATCTTAGTTAGAGTTTCTATTGCTATGAAGAGACACCATGACCACGGAAACTCTTATAAGGGAAAAAATTCAATTGGGGCTGGCACACAGTTAAGAGGTTTAGTCCGTTATCTTCATGGTTGAAGCCTGGTGGCATGCAGGCAGACATGGTGCTAGAGAAGGAGCTGAGGGTTCTACATCTGGATCTGCAGGCAGTAGGAAGTGACTGGCTTGAGCTTCGGAGACCTCAAAGCTCACCCCCACAGTGACACCTCTTCCAACAAAGCCTCACCTACTCTAACAGGGTCACACCTCCTAATAGTGCCACTCCCTGTGGGCCTATGGGGGCCATTTTCTTTCAAACCACCACAGCGACTTATAGAAGAGTTTATTTTTGTCTTGCACTTCCAGGGAAGCTGTGCATAATGGTGGGGGAAATATGGCTGGAACAGGAAGCTAGCTGATCACATCTCATCACACAAGAATCAGAGAGAGCAAACTAGAACTGGGGCGATGCTATGACATCTCAAAGCCCACCCCCAGGCACATATTTCCTCAAGCAAAGCTCCACCTTCTCTCCACCTGTAACCTCCACAAACAGCATCACTTACTGCGGATTAAGTAGCAAAAACCTTAGCCCATGGGTGTTAATGGAATATTATTTTAAGGTGTGTTACTTTTGTTTATGTTGCATTTGTTTAACTCTGTGAAGCTGTGTTACTGTGCCTGTCTAAAACACCTGATGTTCTAATAAAGAACTGAACAGCCAATAGCGAGGCAGGAGAGAGAAAAAGGCAGGGCTGGCAGGCAGAGAAAATATATAGAAGGAGAAATCTGGAAGAAGAGGAAGAAGGAACAAGAATGAGAGAAGGACTTTAGGGGCCAGTCACCCAGCCACCAGCCATCCAGCCACCCAGCCACCCAGCCACCCAGCCACACAGCCACACAGCCACACAGCCACACAGCCACACAGCTACACAGCTACACAGCCACACAGCCACCCAGCTACACAGCCAAACACGGAGTGAGAAGGAAAGAAAGGGCATACAGGAATAGAGAGAGGTAAAAGCCCTGAGGACAAAGATAGAAGAGATAATTTAAGAAAGCTGACTACCAACAAGCCAAGCTAAGGCCAGACATTTATAACTAAGAATAAGCCTTCGTGTGTGATTTATTTGGGAGCTGGGTAGTGGGTCCCCCAAAAGAACAAAGAGCCAAAAGAGCAAAACAACCAACAATAAATGGGGACATTTCTCTGTGGTGATATTGTGTCCCCCAATATATTGTGCACCTTAATAAACTTTTCTGGGATCAGAGAACAGAACAGCCACTAGATATAGAGGCCAGAAAACAGTGGCACACACACCTTTAATCCTAGCATTCTGGAGGCAGAGATCCATCTGGATCTCTGTGAGTTCAAGGCCACATTGGAAACAGCCAGGCATGGTGACACACACCTTTAATCCCAGGAAGTGATGGCAGGAAGCAGAAAGGTATATAAGGTGTGAGGACCAAGAACTAGAGCCTGGTTAAGCTTTTAAACTTTTGAGCAGCTGTTCAGCTGTATCGGGGACTATGGGGGTCCAGCCCCTTTATAGTCCCCTCCCAGGGTCCGGGAAGAATCTACAACCAGCTGATAATTAATCTTTGAAGAAAAGAAATGAATCTATGTACACGAAACTCCTTAGTCCATACACTTTATTATTCTGTCAGTTTTCTCTCTACAAGCTTATACTCTGCTCTCATTTTTAGCTCCTTTCTTGCCCAATTTCTCTTTACATTTATCTGCTGTCCCCTCTAGGTTCTATCTTAATTCCTTCATCTAGTTCTGCCCCTTCTAGGTTCTCATCCATCTAGTTCTTTCCCATAGCAGCTCCTCTCCCATCTCCTCTCTCATCTTGTTCTTCCCCATCAGGCTCTACCTCATCTTCCATCTCGTTCCTCTAGTACTCTCTTCTAGCCCTTCAATCTAGTTCTTCCCCATCTCAGTTTGTTCCTCTCAAGTTCTTATCCATCTAGTTCTTCCATTCTCTTTTCTCTTCTCCGTCCCCCAGTGCCCTACACTTACAGGCAGTATTCCCTTAGCAGTGCAAAGCCAGGCTTCCAGGGTCAAATAGAGGGGTGATAAGAATCACATAGGGAGGCAATAACCATTAATTATCATTTGCAACCCCAAAGGGAAGTGACCAATGGGGAAATGAATTAACTAAAGGCTAAATTCAGGTAATATCTAAGAAGAGGGATCTTATGTGCTCAACCATAGTCTTAAATGTGATTAGTAGAAAATGTTAAGAATCTATAAGTTGCTAAGTCAATAGGAGAAAATAAAACTGCCTTCTTTTTTCCTGTGGCTCCTATCTATCCAAGCTATCTGTCTTTTTTTCTGCAGGGTGGGGGAAGTGTGCTCAGTCGCTAGGCAACCTGTGTACAGCTGGATGCCTCTGGTGATAGTTGAAGGGAGATCTGGAACTGGAGGTAAGGTTTGGGAAAGGAGGAAGTTAAGCTTAATTGGCACATCCGCCAGGCCTTCTCAGACAGGTAGCCTGGATGCTTAAGTCTGTTCTTAGGGAGTACAGAAGTGTCTCTGATAAGGTACTTTCCTCCATTTGGGGATGGACCTGACCGGATGCTGCCAATGGTGATAATTACAGGGAGGCTTGAACTGGAGTTCTGGCTGAGCATAGCTGTCAGCACAGAAAGTTATCTAAATATTCCTAGAAGGGGCTAGGTAAGGAGTTAAAGGTCTATAAAGTTAGTAAGGCTGTAAGAAAGGAGGGTCTGAGCTAAATTGTGTAAAGCTATTACTTAAGGTCCACCTGACCTAGGTGGTGTCTCCTTGTAGAATTTACCTTAAATCAGGAGACTTGCATGTGGACTGTTACTACTGCTAGTCCTTGAAAGTGGCTAAGGGAGATATCTGATTCCAGAGAAAGCCTTTCCTGAGGCTGTTCTCCAAATACCTGGAATGTGTATGTCCAGAGAGTGATCAGTCCACACTGTTAGCCCCTCTTAGGGAAAAGTCAATTGGGAAAACTATAAAGGCACACATGATTTTCATAACAGAAGACATCAGATATAAAAAGCCAAGTAACAACAAAGGCTCCTTGGAATTTGGCTTCCTCTGAAGGAATTCCTTGATCCCTCCAGGTAGTGACTTTGCCATAACCAGATGAGTTCTTATGATATATTCCTGTGGCCCACAGCACAGCTGAGATCCATTTGGATGAGGACTCAGAGGCTTCCAGTCTGAGGAAACAGGATCAGCTGAGGAACTGGCAAGGTGAGGAAGTTGTGGCTTGTTCTGCTTCTCTGATCTTCCAGCATTCACCCCAATACCTGGCTCTGGGTTTGTTTTTATTAATAAGACCTTTTAAGATTCATGCTACATTTCTCCTTCAAATTGCCATGGCTTGCTTAATGTTTTCCAGTTCCTTAAAGTAGAAATAAATGTTACTATATGAAATAATATGAAATATAGGTTTGAAGTACATATGAGAAATATATGAAATATAAGTATTTGATGCTGTAAGTGTACCTTTTATTACTGCTTTGCCAATGTATACATTTTGGTACTCTATTCTTTTGTTTTAATTTAGTCAAGATACTAATTTCTTGTGTGACTTCCTTGACCCATGGACTAACACATTCTCAAATGCTTGGGAGGATTTCCTAAGTTCTTTTCTCTTGTCCCTCTCTAAACCTAAACTGCTTTGCATTTAGAGAACACACTTCGTTTGGTTCCTGTCTTTTAAAAATGGGCCAAGACTTATTTTATATTTCAGAACAGGCCCTATTTTGGTAAATGTTTTTTGTGTGAACTTGATAAGGGTATAAATTCTACTGTGGATTTCTGCTATGTCCTATCATGATTCTTTCTACCTAGGAAGGAAGTGAATTTGCCAAGGTCCTCTGGAGACCTCCATACATGCCTCTGTGCTGAGATCGGGCCCTGCCCCTTTCAGAAAGCCCGCCAAGTGGCGACCACACCTACAGGGTATTTTTAAGCTCTGGTCCATAGACCTGCCATGTGATTTCTCTTCCTTGCCGTCCCCCGCCTCCCCTCCCCACCAGAGATCACCCAGCAATGCTTTGCTCTTATTAATTCAGCTTGATTTTGCTTATTGTATCTGGGGAGAAAACCATTACTAGGGATTCAAAATACTTACCAAGAACCTCCTTGTGTCCTTACTAGCCATAGCATGAGGGTCTTGGCTTTCCTTGCTGTGTGTGTATTATACCTTTGAAAAGCTTTGTGCTCCCCAAGAGATGTGCTGATAGCTGTCCTTCTGTGCTCTTCTGACATGTCTGGAGTCTCATTTTTAGGCCTTTCCAGGCCGTCAGAGACATAGGAATTTCTGAATTCCAGCTGAGGTGGCTTCATTCCCTGCATATTTCTGAGATATTTCATATGAATTCACGAATATGCTCCTTGTCCTACCTAACTCAGGTGAGCGGTAACATAGCCTTTCCCTATCTGCTTGTGGGAGGTCTCTATGCCCAGCAGTGCCGAAGGGAGTTCCTGTGCTGGGGCCTCAGATCATGTCAAATCAATCGCCCTTCAGTGGTGTGCTTTTCCAGCCCTCTCCATTCTGCTGCGGTCTGATGGAGCCGGAGGAGAGGGCAAGTGGTACAGGGACAGTCTGAGACAGAAATACCACAGACTCCCTGACTGCTCAGCAGCTCTTATCGAATAAGCTATTCCCAATTTTCATGTTTATTATTATTATTATTACTTTCCCTGAAATGGTTATTGAAGGGACACCAGTTCACTCGAGCATGTGACTCTGGCAGGCCTTGCCCTTCTCCCCCATTTCCTCTGCCTTGCTGAAAACCATTAGGTTCCATTCCTGAAGCTAGCCACCAAGGTCTATTTCCTTATTTGGCCACTTCCTCCTCCTGAGGCTGACTACCAAGGTCCAGCAATCAAAAGCCCCCTTCGGCTCACCTAATTAACATGCCCCATTAAAATTAAACACCTCATCCTAACACAGGGTTTCCCCTTTACCTTTATAAACTGCCATTGGCATATGGGCCACATCTGTCTCCCCTCTCTCCAGAGGCTGTCCTTTGTCCTTCCAGAACAAATACCCCTGCCCCTTTCCCTTGCCCTCTTCTCCTGGTCCCCTATCTCCTTTACCACGGCATCCCAGCCCATTCTAACCCAGACCTCCCTTCTTCTCCTCTTAACAATGACACCTGCAAGGTCATTTGCTGCTGTTTTCTGCCTGAGTCAGAAAGCAGCCACTTTAACTTTTCTTCCTTGCTTAATAAAGAATATCTCTGTGAAAACAGGGTTTTGGGTGTGGTTTGTGCCTAATCCAGGGTCTGGAAGGGAGCCCCCAATGTGTAGGAGTCCCCTTCAGCTATTGTGAAATTTTTATCCAGTTTTATATTCTGCATTCTGGAGGAAGGATCTTTTGAGCTCCCCACCTCACCAATCTGGACATCCCACGTCTTCATTATCTTTTATTTCCTTCATCATTAGTCCCTGCTTCATTGCATATTATAATATCTTAAGCAATTTGTCTCAAAGGTAGAACTGTTTGCCTGTTTTCCTCAAAGCCTACCATGATCACGTTAACATCTTGAACACCCCATGCTGGGCTACACCAACTACCTACAAGTGTGAGGCTCCATGTTCAATCTCTATGGAACTACAAAAATAAATGAACAAATCAACTCCCACAGAAGACTCGAGTCACTGTGAAAAGTATTTTGCAGGGCAAAGGAAGACATGGTTGTTTGAAAAACTAAAGTTAGCGCCTTCACTGCAAGTATAATCAGAACTTTTAGAGGCTTGTATGTAATCCAAGAGTTTGGAAAAGAAAGTCAAATACAGTTTTACCATGGACCCATCTCTTTTGAGGGACACCGGAACACCCCTGGAAACCACGCACGATGAAAGCCTATGCGGCAGTAGCTCTCTGTTGCCCTCTTGTGGTAAGTTGCTTCACTGCAGTCCTGTTCAGGACTGTTTTTAAAGCCTCCTTAGTCTTCCCTGCTGTTATCAGATCTGGTGAGGTATTTACCTTTCTCAAATGCAGATCTGATTGTTTCTTCTATGCTCAACTGGTTTTTATGGCCTCACAATGGCACTCAAGGATTCTGAGAAGGAAAAACTGCAGGTACTGCTTGTGTAGAAATCCCTTCTTGGCTGGATAGTTTCCTGGAAATCTTACTAGATATAACCAAAGAAGCAGACAGGGCATCTGCACTTGACTTTAACAAGACAGACTGCATCCCACTGCCTGCAATGTCAGGATAAATTGGGTTCAAAAGGTGCTTGAGGCTTAGTAGGGTCGCACATTGCTCAGTCTGATACCACCTGTTCACAACCCAGCTGTGCTTGGCCATGGGGGAAAATACCAGGGATAAGAGAGAAATAGCCAAGAGTATATTATTGGTGCAAGAAAAATATCACCTGACTTCTACTTAAGCCCAAATACAATCAGATACCAAACTTCCATTGCACTATATCAGTGGTTTTTAACCAGTGAAAACTGAACCAGTTGGAGAACATGAGGGTGGTTCCATCACCTGAGGGTGGTTCCATCACCTGAGGGTGGCTCCATCACATGAGGGTGGTTCCATCACATAAGGGTGGTTCCATCACATGAGGGTGGCTCCATCACATGAGGGTGGCTCCATCACATGAGGGTGGCTCCATCACATGAGGGTGGCTCCATCACATGAGGAGGGTGGCTCCATCACATGAGGAGGGTGGCTCCATCACATGAGGAGGGTGGCTCCATCACATGAGGAGGGTGGCTCCATCACATGAGGAGGGTGGCTCCATCACATGAGGAGGGTGGCTCCATCACCTGAGGGTGGCTCCATCACCTGAGGGTGGCTCCATCACCTGAGGGTGGCTCCATCACATGAGGGTGGCTCCATCACATGAGGAGGGTGGCTCTATCAGAGTGGAGCCCAGAGATGCAAGTAGGCAAAGAGGTGGGTGTTGGAAATTGCGTGTGGGCTAGAGGGGAGCAGAGGCCAAATAGGCAGCTGGTATTTGCTAATTAGTACCATAGTTGTGGAATAAGAAAAATAATTACTAGTGATTATTTTCAGATATAAAACTTAGGAATATAATTAATTGTTTAAACATTGACTTTTACAGGATCTTGTGCTCATTAGCAACTTTTTAAGGTGTCAAGCTCCGTGTACAGTTGGAAGCTGCTCATCAGTAGATCCTTACAGATTTTGTAGTATAACTAAGGAAAACATGACTTTAGCATTTGCGATTGTACAAGATGACGGCAGCTTCTTCACGAGGTGGACTGATGAGACTCAGAAGGCTTTCAATTGCTTTAAAAAAATCTCCACGCAATACAACAAATCTGAAGATATTTAAAAGTGAATGTTAGCTGTGTGTGGTGGCACACATCTGTATTCCTCATTACTTGGGCAGTAAGGGTGGGAGATTTGTACCGGGTAAGGTAGTGAGATCTTCAAAGTAAAAATAATAAAGCTGGGTTTGTAACTCAGTGGAAGAATGCATTCCTGGCATTCGGGAGGCCCTGGGTTCAATCCCCAGTGTTAAAATGTTGGAGCATTATTCTCAACGAAATTTCAAAAATGGCTTCATAAGCCAGGCAGAAGCAGCGCGTGCTTTAGAGGGCCAACTTCTCAGGAAGCTGTAGAATGTGGACCGCATTCGAGGGTAGGCGTGGCTCATTT
This sequence comes from Peromyscus eremicus, assembly GCF_949786415.1. Taxonomy (NCBI): domain Eukaryota; kingdom Metazoa; phylum Chordata; class Mammalia; order Rodentia; family Cricetidae; genus Peromyscus; species Peromyscus eremicus. The sequence continues at coordinate 2,440,430 of NC_081421.1, forward strand.
CTTACTGTGTTGCTCTCTTTGCTGGAGGAAGCTCATTCCTGACTTGAAGAAGCTGTAGCTCTCCTAGAGGATTTAAGTGAGCTTCTGCCAGGTACTCTTAGATAGAGGTATTACCATAGACAGTACTGAAAACCTGGTGCTCTTCAAATGTTTGGGGCTTCCTGGATGCTGCAGCAACTATGAGAATCATGAATCCAAGTGTGTGTGTGTGTGTGTGGGGGGGGGGGGGGTTATCATGGTCAAAGATTCTCCAGTGAATGTCACCAGTATTTCTTTATTCTTCTACCTAGGGTAAGAGTCCTCATGGAGAGAATAGAGGCCATTCTATCCTTACAATCAGCATTTTACTGAGGATATGACCTTTCAAGTAAATTTTAACTTTTTTAAGGCTTCCATTCTAACTCTGCAGACTTAATGCTTCCCTTAGTAGAGAACAACCAAATGCAGTTGAGACATACTGTTGTGTGTGTTGGGAGGTGGGGGGGGGGATAGTTGATTTTATTCTGTGTATGTTATATCACTAAAATGAATCTCTGACCACAGACAGTGTCCGGAACTACTTTGTATTAAATATATAAAGAAACCAATAATTTAAAAACAGCAAAGTTTACCTATGATTTCATTAACATTTTATTCAATTACTAAAAATTATTTGATGTGTGATCAAAGTCAAGGAATTCTGAATATTTTAGGGTAACATGGATATGATGATAAGATTGATAGTATAATTTGAACTTCAATAGTAAATTTCATTACTTAAATAAACAACATAAATAAGTATCTTTTCTATGTTGTCAAAGGAAATAAGCTGATGTCTCATTATATACAGGCACAGTACAAGCATCCCACAAATGAGCTATTGGCTTAATTCATGTGTGGCCAATAACCATCTTTCTTGACAAAGAGCTGTTTTGTAAAGGCTACTTGACATGAGTTGATCCTAGGTTTAATGTGCAGCATTTCACACAGGTTTATTTCCTGCCAGTAGAATATAAAAGCAGATGCCTGTCAGATGACAACCTTCATTTTGTCCCCTACATTTATATAGAATGCCGTTTTTCCATTTACACTGATTATGTCATAAAATGTTGTAGGTGGCACAGAGGTCTTTGTGCTCACAGAGAAGCACTAAGAGGAACCTGGAATGTTAAGCACACAGAGTTGTCACTTCAAGGGAAGGCACAAAATACCTGCTATCTGCCCAGAAGGCTAGGAGTAGATGTGCCTTCTAGACTGCTGACTAGTGTGGCCAGAGGCCACACTGGACCCACCCCCAGACCCTTATTAAAAGCTTGTTTTTTCTCAGTCAGTCTACAGAACCCGTCTTTATGGACTTTACAAAGAGTTTGGATGTAGTCACATCTGAGGTGTATTTAGCTTACTTTGTTCTTCAAGATTTATGTATGCTTTACTGTGCACATGGGATTGAGTTAGTTATCACCAGGAAAGTTTTCAACAAACTGTGCTGTGCTTGCATATACCTAAAATAAACCACCCAGGGTCAGTCGGACTCTCGAGGTTTGAGCCAACACCAGCTACTGAGCTGTGTTGAACTGAACTGCCTTCTTGCCTCTGATGGATCGTTGCTCTGCAGTCCTATGTAGGTCACAGAGACCCCGGAGAACTGTAAGCAAGGCTTCTCAAGAACATCAAAACATTAAAAAAAAATCTTCATCTATGGACAAAACAGATGGTTCAGTAGTTACGAGCACTGGCTGCTCTTGGAGAGGACCCAAGTTTGGTTTCCAACTCCCACATGGCAGCTCAGGCTTACAACCATCTGTAACTACAGTTCCAGGGGACTTGACTCCCTCTTCTGGTCTCCTTGGTCTTCTGTACACAGGATTGTGTGTGTGTGTGTGTGTGTGTGTGTGTGTGTGTGTGTGTGTGTGTGGTGATGTCTCTGATATCCAAGTGTTGTGTTGCAGAAGGTTTTTAAAAAAAATCCTGCCCACCCAGCCACCCAGAGCTCACTTTTTTAGACACCTTGTCTTCTTATTCTTGGTCTCTCAAAGATAACTGTGATATTTTCATTAAATTCAGTAGCAACCACATCCAGGCAGTCACTTAAAAAAAACAGTGAGAAAGCATCATCATTTGTTTCATTTTGGAAGAGTGGCTTATTTCAAACATAAGTATTTTATCAACTAAACTGTCCAGATGATGGCTTTAGAATTTTTAAGAAGACCACACAATTAATAGAAATAATATCAAAACAGTTCTACATGTTCTTTTAACTTTTTCCAGAAAAAATTTAGATGTCATGTTGCTTTTGGAGGTTGGTACTCGTTCTACATGCTTCTTTTTACTTTGGCATCAGATAACAACAGCATCAACAAAACCTGAAGCCTCCAAATTTTCTAAGCTATTTGTCCCAGAGTTTCTATGCTATGTCCCTGCTGTAAGGGGATCTGAAAACCCTTTGCAGATAAACATTTGAAAGTGAGTTTTATATCACTTCCAACATCCAGCGGGGGAAATTATCTCTAGAGGAGCCCATCTCATTAAGTTGGCATTTTTTATTAAGCTTTAATCAGCCCTTTCATTGTTGAAGAACTCATGTTCCCAGGAGGCGTTAAATTCAGACACTCGGAGCTTGAGGCATAAATATATAATCTTCACACAGGTCTGTCTGGTCTTAGACATTGGTTGGTTAATAACACGAAATTAAACAGATCTGTCAGAACTGGCTCTATCAGCGAGACCCACAGAGTCACAGTGGGTGGCACAGTCCAATCAACTGCACCAGGAAGGCAGCACAGAATTGGAACGGTTGTGAAAATAGATTTTTATACTTAATTAATTCTGAAAGACTTAATTGGCAAACTGTCATACTAATTAATGTTTCTTAGATCACAGGAAAAGGAGACCAATTCTGAGGTGATCTTAATCTGCCCTTTACAAACAATGGTCCTCATTCAGGATGGACATTCAACTTCAATTTAATTCCTCAAAGGTTTTGTGGCTGGGTTAATGTTCATGTTTCTCTTTTGGTAGCCTGAAGAATACTTCCCATACCAAAGACACTAGAACATAGGGGTGAAGGGTCTATGTAGGCACCAGCTCGACCTCTCCATGTTCAATGAGGTTGTGTGGGTGTTGTCTTCAGCAATGGGGCCTTGCTGTCAGTTTGTAGAGAGCAATCTATTGTCTTGGCAACAGCTTGGGTTGTTTGGAAAATTCCATGGGACCCCTTTGGCCAACAACTCAATTGGATGTAACTCAGTCTTGGTATTAAAAGCTTCCTTTGATGACAAGAGATGGCCAGTTGGGACTCTGTCTTCCGCATTAGTTGGAGACTTCATTAGGACTGCCTTCATATATTTTAGGAAGTTCTCACTGCACATTTCACACCATCCCTAAAATGTTCCTTGATTCTAGCTGTCTCTCCCCACATTCCCTCCCTCAACCACGTCTTCTCTCCCCTTCCTCACCTCATGCTCCCACTCCTGCAGTTGACATAAAATCTATTCTATTTCTTTGTTTCTCAGCCATTTGTTTCCTTTATTGAGAATTCTCTGTTTAGATCTCTGCCCCATTTTTATTTATTTATTCACTCATTCATTTTATGTATGTGTGCTTTATCCACCTATATGCCTTTATGCCAGAAGAGGGCACCAGATCCCACTATAGATGGTTGTGACCCCCATGTGCTTGCTGGGAATTGAACTCAGGACCCTGGGAAGAGCAGCCAGTGCTCTTAACCACTGAGCCATCTCTCCAGCGCCTATGCCCCATTTTTAATTGGGTTATTTGGTTTTTCAATATCTACTTTCTTGAGTTCTTTGTATATTCTAGATATTATTTCTCTATTAATGTGGAGTTGGTAAAAATCTTTACCCATTATGTAGGCTATTGCTTTGTCCCAATGACAGTGTCCTTTACCTTACAGAAAAGGTTTTCAGTTTCACGAGATCCCATTTATTAATTGTTGATCTTAGTGCTTGTGCTAACAGTGCTCTGTCCAGAAAGTCTTCTATTCCAAGGAGTTCAGGCTAGTCTTCACTTTCTCTTCTATCAGGTTCAATGTATCTGGTTTTATGTTGAGGTCTTTGATCCATTTGGAGTGGAGTTTTGTGGAGGGTGATAAATATGGATATATTTGGATTCTTCTACATGCAGCCATCCAGTTTGACTCTCACCATTTATTTTGAAGATGTTAACATTTATCCAGTGTATTTCTGGCTTCTTTATAAAAACAAAAAATCAGGTATCCATAGGTGTATGGCTTTATGTCTAGGTCTTCAATTCGATTCCATTGATCAATGTGTCAGTTTTTATGCCAAATGCATGCTGTTTTTATTACTATAGCCTTGTATTACAACTTGAAATCGGGAATGGTGATACCTCCAGCAGTTCTTTGTTTAGGATTGTCTTAGCTATCCTGGTTGTGTGTGTGTGTGTGTGTGTGTGTGTGTGTGTGTGTGTGTGTGTGTGTTTATATACAAAGCTGAGAATTGTCATTTAAAGATATGTAAAGAATTGTGTTGGAATTTTGATGGGGATTGCATTGAATCTGTAGATTGCTTTTGGTAGGATGGTCATTTTTACTGTGTTCCTACCAATCCATGAGCATGGGGGATCTTTCCTTCCTCTGATATCTTCTTCAAATTCTTTCTTCCAAGACTTTTTTATCGTAGTTTATCCAAGACTTTTATCACAGTTTATCCAAGTTTTTATCATAGAAGTCTTTTAATTGCTCAGTTAGTTACCCCAAGGTATTTTATATTATTTAAGGCTATTGTGAAAAGTATTGTTTCCCTGATTTCTTTCGCAGCCCATTTATCATTTGTATATCGGAAGGCTATTGATTTTTATGAGTTAATTCTGTATGCAACTACTTTGCCAAACGTGTTTATCAGCTCTAGGAGTTTCCTGGTGGAATTTTTTAGGATCACTTATGTGTACTATCATATCATCTGCAAATAAAGATATTTAGACTTCTTCCATTTGTATCTCCTTGATCTCCTTCAGTTGTCTTATTGCTCTAGCTAGAACTTCAAGAACTATATTGCATAGATATGGGGACAGTGGACAGCCTTGTCTTTTTCCTGATTTTAGTGGAATGGATTTGAGTTTGTCTCCATTTAAGTTGATCTTGGCCCTGGGCTTGCTGTAAACTGCCCTGATTATGTTGAGGTATGTACCTTGTATCCCTAATCTCTCAAGGACTTTTATCATGCAGGACTGCTGGATTTTGTCAAAGGTCTTTTCTGCATCTAATTAGATGATCATGTGATTTTTTAACCTTTAGTTTGTTTATATGGTAGATAACATTTATTGATTTTCATATATGAATTGTCCCTGAATCTCTGGGATGAAGCCTACTTCATCATTGTGCATGATCTTTTTGATATGTTCTTGGATTCAGTTTGTAAGTATTTTATTGACTATTTTTGCATCTATGTTCATGAGAGAAATTGGTCTGTAATTCTCTTTCTTTGTTGAATCTTTGCATGGTTTGGGGATCAGGGTAACCGTGGCAACGAATTGGGTACTGTTGAGGTGTATTGGCATTAACTCTTCTTTGAAAGTCTGAATTTTATTCTAAAACCATCTGGCCCTGGGCATTTTTTTTCATTTGGAGATTTTTAATTGCTGCTTCTATTTCACTGGGGGATATAGATCTGTTTAAATCATTTATCTGATCTTGATTTAATTTGGTAAATTGGTCCCTATTGAAAAAATTATCCATTTCTTTTAGATTTTCCAATTTAGTGGAGTACAGGTTTTTAAAGTATGTCCTTATGATTTTTCTGGATTTCCTTGGTGTCTGTTGTTATGTCCCCCTTTTCAATTCTGATTTCGTTAATTTGGATATCCTCTGTCTTGTTAATTTGGATAAGTGTTTGTCAATCTTACTGATTTAAGAACCAACTCTTTGTTTCATTGATTCTTTGTATTGTTTTCTTTGATTCTATTTTATTGATTTCAGCCCTGAGTTTGATAATTTCTTGCCATCTACTCCTTTTGGGTGTGATTTCTTCCTTTTGTTCTAGAGCTTTCAGGTGTGTTGTTACTTGCTAGTAAGAGGTACTATGAACCTGCCTCTTAGTAGCAGCTTCATTGTGTCCCATAAGTCTGGGTATGTTGTATATTCATTTTAACTGAAGTGTAGGAAGTCTTTCATTTCTGTCTTGACCCGCATTTTATTAAGTAGAGAGTTGCTCAGTTTCCATGAGTTTGTAAGCTTTCTGTTGTTTCTCTTGTTGTTGATATCCAGCTTTAATCCATGGTGGTCTGAGAGGATTTGGAGACATTTCAATTTCCTTGTATCTATTGAGATTTAATTTGTATCTGAGTACATTGTCAATTTTTTTACAAAGTTCCTTGAGGTACAGAGAAGAGGGTATATTCTTTTGTGTTTGGGTGAAATGTTCTGTAAATGTCCCTTAGGCCCACTTAGTTTATAATGTCTGTTAGCTCCAGTGTTTCTCAGTTTAGTTTTCATCTGGATGATCTATCCATTGATGAGATTGGGGTATTGAAGTCTCCCACTATCAGTGTATGAGGATCAATATGTAGTGTTTCTTTTCTCATCTTGGGTGCCTTTGTGTTTGAGGCATAGATATGAAGAGCTGAAATGTCATCTTGGTGGTGTTTTCCTTTGATGAATATGCAATATCCTTCCCTGTCTCTTCTGATCAGTTTGGGTCTGACATCTATTTTTTTCCAGATATTAAAATGGCTATACTAGCTTGCTTCTTAGTTCCATTTGCTTGGAATATCTTTTTCCACCCTTTTCCCCTCTGGTGATGTCTATTCTTGATGTTAAGGTGCATTTCTTGGATGCAACAGAAGTATGTAGCCTGTTTTCCCATCCATTCTGTTACTCTGTGTCTTTTTATTGGGGAATTGAGAACACCAATGTTGAGAAAAATCAATGACCAGTGATTGTTGATTCATGTAATTTTGTTGTTGTTGGGGTGGTGGTGGTGGTGGTGGTAGTGGTGGTGTGTGTCTGTGTGTGTGTGTGTCTGTCTGTCTGTCTGTTTCCTTTCTTTTAATTTAGCTAGACTGAGATTATTTATTCCCCATGTTTTCATCATTGAAGTTGAGCTCTTTTTTTTTTTAATTAATTTTTTTCCTTTGGTGTTTTGCCATGAGTATTGTCCCCTGGAATGGGAGTTACAGACAGTTGTGAGCTGCCATGTGGCTTCTGGGAATTGAACCCGGGTCCTCTGGAAGAGCAGTCAGTGCTTTAACCTCTGAGCCATCTCTCCAGCCCCGAAGTTGAACTCTTTAGGTTGGAGTTTTTCTTCTAGCGCCTTCTGTAGAGTTGGATTTGTAGATAAATGTTGCTTAAATTTGGTTTTATTATGGACTGTCTTATTTTCTCCATATACAGTGATTGAAAGCTTTGTTGGGTATAGTAGTCTGGGCTGGCATCTGTGGTCTCTTAGAGTCTGCAGCACATCTGTCTATGCCCGTCTTGCTTTTAGAGTCTCCATTGAGAAGTCAGGTGTAACTCTAATAGGTCTGTCTTCACATGTTACTTGCTCTTTTTCCCTTGCAGCTTTTGACATTCTTGCTTTCTTCTGTCTGTTTAGTGTTTGGATAATTATGTGCCCAGGGGACTTCCTTTTCTGGTCCAATCTACCTGGTATTCTGTATGCTTCTCATACCTGGATAGGCATCTTCTTTTGGTTAGGGAAATTTTCTTCTATGATTTTGTTGAAAATATTTTCTAGGCCTTTGATCTGGCTTTCTTCCCTTTCCTCTATTCCTATTATTCTTAGATTTTTTTTCATCATGTTCCAGACTTCCTGGATGTTTTATGTCAGCAGTTTTAATTTTTTTTAGATTTCCCATATTCTTTGACCAATGTATCCATTGCTCCTATCGCATCTTCAACACCCAAGATTCTCTCTTCCATTTTGTGTTTGCCTTTGTAGTTCCTGTTCAAGTTCCTAAATTTTTCATTTCTAGAATTTCCCCCTGTTTGGGTTTTGTTTATTGATTCTATTTCCATTTTCAGGTCTTCAACAGTTTTATTAATTTCCTTCCACTGTTCATGTTTTCTTAGATTTAAGGGATTTATTCGTTTTCTCTTTAAGGACTTCTATCCTCTTCATACAGGCTATTTTAACATCTTCTTCTCATGCTTCAACTCCATTGGAATATTCAGGACCTGCTGTGGCAGGGTTGCTGGGCTCTAGTGGAGACACGTTGTCTTGGCTGTCACTGTGTTTTTATACCAGCATCTAAGCATATGGGACTGGGAAGTTTAGAGTTCTAGGTGCTCATATCTGGTTTTGTCTTTGTTGGGTGGGTGTTTGTTTCTTGGTTTCTGTTTCATCTCTGGGTTTTAGGAGACTGTGGTGGCTGTGTATAGTCTGGTAGGACATTTTCTGTGGACCTGATAGGTGTGGCCATGAGGGTTCCAGATAAAATGTGCTTCTGCATATTAGAAATACCCGCTTAGGACTGGGGATAGGCTATGGGTCTGAAGGGATTCACAGGCAAAATATGTGTCTAGGTATTAGGAATACCCGCTTAGGAACAAGGATAGGCTAGGGGCTTAAAGGGGTTCACAGGAGGGAGGAGAGCAGAAGGTTCTACAAAGATCAGCTTATGTAGGCTCCTGGGAATGGGGGTGGAGAGTGAAGAGAGGTCACCCCAGCAGGTCTGCTACAGTGCCTGCTAGAGTTGGGGGTTGGGGTAGAGCAACAAGTAGGGGGAGGAGGGTTAGGAGGGTGTGGTGGTTTAAATAGGAATGGCCCCCCCATAGACTCATGTGTTTGAATGCTTGGCCCATAGGGAGTGGCACTATTAGGAGGTGTGGCCTTGTTGGAGGAAGTGTGTCACTGTTGAGGCAGGCTTTGAGGTCTCATATGCTCAAGCTAGGCCTTGTGTTACAGTCTCCTTCTGCTGCATGCAGATCAAGATGTAGAACTCTCAGCTCCTTCTCCAGCACCATGTCTGCCTGTGCACTATCATGCTTCCCATCATGATGAGAATGGTCTAAACCTCTGAGATTGTAAGTCAGCCCTAATTAAATGTTTTCCCTCCTTTATAAGAGTTACCATGGCCGGGCGGTGGTGGCGCACGCCTTTAATCCCAGCACTTGGGAGGCAGAGCCAGGCGGATCTCTGTGAGTTCGAGGCCAGCCTGGGCTACCAAGTGAGTTCCAGGAAAGGCACAAAGCTACACAGAGAAACCCTGTCTCGAAAAACCAAAAAAAAAAAAAAAAAAAAAAAAAAAAAAAAGAGTTACCATGGCCATGGTGTCTCTTTACAACAATAAAACCCTAACCAAGATAGGGTGTGGTGGTTTGAAAGAAAATGGCCCCCAAAGGAAGTGGCACTATTAGGAGGTGTGACCTTGTTGGAGTAGGTGTGGTCTTATTGGAGGAAGTGTGTCATTGGGGAGGCAGGCTTTGAGGTCTCATACGTGCTTAAGCCATACCCAGTGAGACAGTTACTTCCTGTTGTCTGCACACCAACTTTAGCAGCTACCTCTCATACCATGTCTGCCTGCACACTGCCATGCTCTGTCATGACGGGCTGAACCTCTGAACTGTAAGCGAGCCACCACAATTAGATGTTTTTTTGTTTGTTTTTTTGTTTGTTTTTGTAAGAGTTTCCTGGTCATGGTGTCTCTTCACAGCAGTAGAAACCCTAACTAAGACAGAGGAGAAGATCTGTGGGTTCGACAGCAGATGAGAACAGGGGGGCAGGGAAGGCTGCATCAGGTGTTCAGGTGCAGAGCTGGGGGTGAGCCTGGGGGATTGGGTCTGGAGGAACAGAGGAAGAGGGGAAGATCTGCAGTCAGCCTCCCTGCCTTCCTGCCTGGAGCCGTCTGTGGGTTAGTGAGGAGCAGAGTGCCTTTTGGGAGCTGGGGCCTGGGATAAAACAAGCAGAGGAAGGGAGTTAGAAGGGAAGATCTCTGTGATCCACAGGAGACGGGGCAGGGTGGGGATGAGCCTGGGGGATTGGGTTTGGAGGAGAAGAGGGGGTAGTGAGGTCTTCCGTTAGCTAACCTATTTCCCTGGCCTGCTCTGCTGGTGTGTTCTCAAGGAATCCTGGTGGTGTTTTCAATAGCCACCAACCTTGGCTAGTGTGTAGCTGGAGAATTTCTCTCCAGCTCCCGCCACCAAGTCCCGCCAGTCCCAGAGCCCACTTATAAAATAAACACACAGACTCTTACATTATTTAAACTGCTTGGCCATTAGCTCAGGCCTGTTATTGTCTAGCTCTTACTCTTATATTTAGCCCATTTCTATTAATCTTTACTTTGCCACATGGCTCATGGCTTACTGGTACCTTACATCTTCCTTGTCCTGATGGCGGCTGGCAGTCTCTCTCTCAGCCTTCCACTTCCCAGAATTCTTTTCCTTGTCCCGCCTATACTTCCTGCCTAGCCAATGGCCAATCAGTGATTTATTTACTGACCAATCAGCAACACACTTGACATACAGACCATCCCACAGCACTTCCCCTTTTCTTTTCTTAAAAAGGAAGGTTTTAACTTTAACATAGTAAAATTACATATAACAAAACAATTATCAAGCAAGAATTACAGATACAATATTAAAGAAGAGATCCTATCTATCTTATATTTGTGAGTTTAAGGTTTTATATCTAACTTATCTTTTATTATAACTAAGGAAAATTGTAAGTATCTAGTCTTTAACCACATCAAAGACCTCAGAAGGATATACTACTACCTGAGAAATGGAGAAGGATATAAGCAACTTTTAGGAGTCTTGTAGGGTAGACAGAGACAGCTGGCAGCCTGGACAGTCATTCAAAGTTCTCTTGTAAAGTTGGGGCATCTGTCTTCAGCCCACAGGCCTAGAGTCTCTTATTCACTTTTCTCTGTGTCCTGTAGAATGTCTGGCAGTTTTCTCTGCAAAGCAGGAACCTGAAGGACCATTTTGTCAAGCAAAGTTCAGTGGTCACCTTTGTATGGGTCCTGCATGTGCAGTTGATCAGACAGTCCAGGCAAGAACAGTTTCTTGCCCAAATGGCTATTTTTGTCAAGGTGAAGATAAACTCCGTATGGAGTGTCTTCGATGCCCATCCTCCTCTCTGAAGTAAATCGGTGCTGTCAGGAGCAGACATGTCTCACTGTCCAAAACGTCTAAACTTTTAAAACATTTTAAATGCCATATTCTGTAGGTCTTTGAAGTGTTTGAAGACTACCTATCTATTTGAAATATATCTATGTATACCTAGAAGACTTAACTAACATGGCTACAAATATTATCATAGATGACTAACTATTAATCTATTTTTTAATTATCCATTACAATTTTAAATGAGTTACATAAACATAATACCTCAAACAAGAATAGAAATATATATACAGTATAACAAAATTAAGTTTAAATTTGTATCAATAAACTAAAATCTATAGCAATGTAAAACATTTTAAACAAGTTGTTACTCTTTAAAAGTAGGTTCATTAATCTACCCTTTCATCCTATCATATCTAAACTATCCCCTTTTTTTCTTTAGAAAGAGATTGTATTTATAATCAACCTGCTTTAAATAAAAATATTGGTTTTTGTCTGTCCCACACCAGAGGGCTCTTCTGATTTGGGACATAAGAATCTCTTAACCATTTTTTTTTTTTGAGCAATATGTCTGGGTTTAGAGGGGGAGTGAGCCAATTCCATCTCTAAAGCCAGCTTGGTATATTTGGGAATTTGGGCGTAGCTTCTCTTACTACTTCCTGCTGGAGGGGGGCGCTGTATCTTATGGAGACAGAAAGAAAATTTTAGGATCATGGAGTAGTCCGTGAGGCTGTATCGTCTGAGCCAGTTGCCTTGGAACCATTCTGGATGTTGAGTCATCTGGGCCATGGTGTCATTGGAGACCTTTCAGGGGGTCTTGGCTGGTCAAACCTGATGTATCTTAATCTGGAACAAATCCATAGTCTCTGGCTTTCTGTGGAAACAAAAGAGACTCTTTTCCAAAGCAACATATCCTTACATCCAAACTTTGAAGTCAAGGTACCTTTAAAATATACATTTTGGCATAACTCAACAGCTTTTGTAATCAAATGTTTTTCTGCAGTTACGAATATCAAAGAGAACATAATCCAGATTCTCTGTGTGGTAGTCATCTTTACGTGGCTTATTTTTTTTATATTAGCTTGAGCCTATTCCTTTAAACTGCAGCCTTCTAAGCCTGAACCGGCGCTGGTGCTATGGCTGCTGGCTCCGCCCACTTCAGCTTCCCAACATGGCGGCAGTACGTTTTCTGCCAGCTCTGGGAGCCATCAACTCTCAGAAATAGTGGGTCTACACTTTTACCAAAGTAGCGTGTAGCCCAGAAACTTCTTTTTTTTTTGTTTTGTACTAGCAAAGGCTAAATCCACCACATAGCTTAATGTGTTACTTGCAGAGGCCTCATTCCCACCATACTGCAGGTCGAGAGCGCACGCTAGGAACCCGCCAGTAGCTCAAACCGGCAGCTGCCGCTCATTTGAGAGAGACAATTAGGAAGCTGTTTTTAGTTCCGTTTTAGAATCTTTTTTCTAAGTTTTTAGGTGGAAACTCTTGCCACCACGTTGGACGCCATTTGTAGCTGGAGAATTTCTCTCCAGCTCCCGCCACCAAGTCCCGCCAGTCCCAGAGCCCACTTATAAAATAAACATACAGACTCTTACATTATTTAAACTGCTTGGCCATTAGCTCAGGCCTGTTATTGTCTAGCTCTTACTCTTATATTTAGCCCATTTCTATTAATCTTTACTTTGCCACATGGCTCATGGCTTACTGGTACCTTACATCTTCCTTGTCCTGATGGCGGCTGGCAGTCTCTCTCTCAGCCTTCCACTTCCCAGAATTCTTTTCCTTGTCCCGCCTATACTTCCTGCCTAGCCAATGGCCAATCAGTGATTTATTTACTGACCAATCAGCAACACACTTGACATACAGACCATCCCACAGCACTAGTGCTGTCTTGGGGTTTGTAAATGCACTTGGAAATTTAAAGCACAAATTTGGATCATTGCACAAATTTGTTAGTTATATATGGAGGGCAAATATTTGCATCTGACTTCATAGATCATTTTGTAGATTATTTTCATCTGATGTAGTTTATATGAAAGTAATTGTTCTATTGACTGAATACTATTCTATAATTTTAAAAACAGAATGCAGCTGTTTTGTTAGCATTCTGAATCCTTCTAAATAAATACAATTTTAAAAGCCAGACAGTTCTTAGTAATGCTCCTACTTATTATATATATGCAAACATACAATGAATTTTGTTTCTTCAGTTATAAGACCTGCAAAGGTAACAGGAAGTGAAGGTCCCTCCCTCAAAGGAACACAATCAAACTACTGAGCAATTTCATTTTTAAACTATTCATAAAAATATAGATCTTTTCTCCAAACTGGAGATTCATAGAGGAAACAGAGAAGGGTGATACGTGGCTTAAAAGAAAAATGATTAAACAAAACATTTCCAATTAATGATCTAAATCAAAATTTAAGTGGGTAAGTCTTAATTCCCTGCTGAGACCCATGAGATAAGACATAACTGCAGATGATTAACTCATTTGCATGAGTCGGAAGCTAATTTTTACTCATCACACAGAAATCAGAGATACTGTTGAACTGGGGTGGTTAATCTCAACATATGGCACTTACCCATGTTAGAGAGACTGTCTGTGGCCATACCACTCTGAGTGTGCCCAGTCTTGCCTGGTGTCATAGACTAAGCAGGGTCAGGCCTGGTTGGTACTGAAGGGAGAGCTGAGCACTGAGTCACAGGGTGTTTGGGAAGAGAAGCCCTGGAGCTCTCCAAGTGGGATCCTGAAGCATTTCTTTCTCCTTATGTTCTGTTCTTAGTTTGAAATCAATAGAGATGTGAATGAGGATTTCTTGTTTTTTCCATATTGGCTTTTCCTCCCACTTTACCCACAAAGCAAATTCCTATTTTGATTGCGTGTGTGCGTGTGCACACACTTTTTTTTTCCCTCAGTGAAAAGATCAAAAGCCATCTTCCTGTGAAACAAAGACAAGGAAACACGGTTCAATATCTGCTTCTGGCGGGGTAAGATATTGACTGTGTTCAAAGCAAGTGAAGAGGAAATAATAAAAATATTATTTTAATTATCTTAGATGCAGCTCCGAGTTTCTCTCCAATTTGGAACTCTTATTCACACACACATTACCTCACCACTATGACCTTGCTTTCATTGACTTGGTAAATAAATCTTCCGCCTATTTTCCCCCCAAGGACTGGAACAGCAAGAAGCTGGCAAAGCCCTCTCTAGCTCACTAGCTTCCGTTGTGGGCTGCTGCAACAGTAATTATTTCCCAAAGAAACTACATTAAGCAGGTGGTTTATTTCACACGTTTGTCATAAGTTACAGAAGAATAATTTAGGAGAAAACAAGTCCCCAAACGTATGCATTCACCTTCATAATGACAGAGCAGCCTTAATGTGTGCTTGGACTGTGCTCAACCAGAAATAGCCAACCCTGCCCTAGCATGGTGGCTACTAGCTATATATCCTGAGATACCACATGCAGAGATACATACTACATATGTAGCTACTAGATAAGTTAAGGAAAATAACCAGCTCTTCAGTGGCACTCTGCATTTCATGCTCAGTACTCTCACATGGCCAGTCATCATTGTATTGGAGAATGCAAACTCAGAACGTTTTTATCCTTCCCGAGAGTCCCATTGGATAATGTGGTTCATCTCATCCTACAACTTGCTTTGATAATTTACTTTTTTATTAAAGTTTTTTTTTTAGTTATGTGTGCGTGTCTCTGTGTGTGTGTGTGTGCTTTGTGTGGGTATGTGCACATGTGTGCCGATGCCCACAGAGGCCCGAAGAGGGCATCAGATCCCCTGGAGCTAGAGTTACAGGTGGTTGTGAGCCTCCTGTCCAGGGTGCTGGGAAGTGAAATCAGGACCACTGCAAGAGCATTATAGGCTTTTAGCCACTAGGTCACCTCTTAGGCCCCCATAATTTACTTCTGAAATAATGACTTTTCTTATTAAGCAATTCACATTTTTTACTAGAGGAGGTTTAGAAATTACAGATAAGCCAAACAAATTTCACTCTTATTAGTTAATACTCAGATGTGTATATAACTATTTAATATTTCATGTTCACTTTTATATCTTCTTATATAAATGCAACACACATTTTATAATTTATCCCCAAAATATTAGGAATATTTCTATGCCATTTTTCTGTACATCATTTTATATGGACAAATTATAAAAATTCATGATTAACAATGTAGACTTCTACAGTACTATACACTCCATTTAACAATTTTCATGAATAATTTGTGTGTGGGCACATATGCCTGTGTGTGTGTGTGTGTGTGTGTGTGTGTGTGTGTGTGTGTTCACCCTTGTGGGTGCCTGTGGAGGGCAGAGGTTCCTGTTAGGTGTCTTTCTCGATGGCTTCTCCACAGTAGTTTTCTGCTAACTTAAACTCTGTATCTCAGGCTATGAAGCCCCCCAAGAAGCTGGGATTAGTAGGATCTAAATTTGATAGGAGTCTGAACCCATGTTTTCTCACCTATATAGGGCATGGTTTAATGAAATGACTTTTGAGTATCCTCCTAGATTTCTGTGTTCAGAATTTTTTTGATGAGTGACAACATTTGCGTGTATTTAAAAAACAACAAAAGGAGAATGTCAGGGTGGTATACAGGCTTGAGAAAGTGACACAAACAACTGGATTGCTTCTCTTGCAGGCATGGGGCATTGCCATGAGGTCAGCAAGCAGAGCTAGGACAAAAAGATGTGACCACCAGGTGGCAGTAGCACACAGTACACAGTGGGTGGTGTCCTGACCAGTTTGCATATTGGGGCAGGAAATCCTTCCAGCTGTGAGACCTTTTGGAGAAAATGGACTGGGGACCCTAGTCCAAAGGGAAAGGGTCATCAAAGAAAGGGGTCTATGGCTAGGTGGTATAGCTTTGGATGTGTCTGGGCCAGGGAATTATTGTAGACAGAAGTTTTCCTGTCCTGCAGCCCTCTCAAATAAACATACAGAGACTTATATTAATTATAAATGTTCGGTCAATAGCTCAGGCTTGTTATTAGCTAACTCTTACATGTAAATTAACCCATATTCTATTTATACTTTACCACGTGGTTCATGGCTTGTTACCTCATTTTTCACATGTCCTGTTTGCTCAGGGACTGGCTGACTTCTCTTGCGATTCTCCTGACTCCACCCTTTCTTCTCCCATCATTCTCTCTGTGTCAGGTTGACTCACCCAATTTCTTCTTGCCCTGCTATAGGCCAATCAGTTTTTTATTAACAATGAGCAAATTACCTAGGGCAGAAGTATCAGAGGGCTTAATATAGTTCCAGGGTTATGTTTATCTAAGGATAAACAGATGTTGGTTGCCATTCTTGGATTAATCAAAGCAGACAGGCTTTGGATTATTTAAAAGTGTACTTATGAGCTGGCCATGATGGTGCATGACTATAAATCACAGCACAGGGATGGGGATGTGGGGGGGGGCTGAGATAGGAGGATCCAAGTTCAAGGGCAGCCTGAGCCTCACAGTAAGTTCCAGTCCAGCCTCAACTACTTAAGACCTTGAAAAAGAGGAGAGTGGGGGGGGGGGGCGTTAATTAAGTACACAAACAAGAAAGACTTCAAATAAATGATTTAGATTGGTAAATAAATAAGTTATGCAGGGACAATTTGGGGCTCATTTTTATACTAAGAATAATTTACATTTTGTTATTCATTCCTTCAATTAACGAACATTAATGAGTGCCTACTATATCCTGTATTCTATGCCAGAAAATGAACTTAGGGGGTGGAGGAAGATTCTGTCCTTAATTTAAAGAAACATATCTAAGAGAGGGCCCTTTGAACAGCGGGATAGACCCCAAAATTTACACAGGAAGCTGTTGATTGCTTTTTTTGTTTGGTTTTTCTAAAATGTCATCTAACAGCTAATAATTACTTTATAGCAGCAGCTCTGGGCAAACATATATTATGATTGATCTGTTTTTACCTCTGTGACAGTTAATGTTGGTTGTCAACTTGGCAAACTCTAGAATCCCCTGGGAGATGGGCCTCTGGGCATGCCTGTGGGAATACATCTTGGTTGTATTAACTGAGGTGAAAACTCCTCCAACTGTGTGCCATGCCAGGCCCTGGCTGAGATCCTGGACTGTATAAATGGAGAAGGGAAGCCTAGAGGCAGTGCGTGTCCATCCCCCCCTGATGCCTGACTGTGGGTGTGATGGGACGACTGCCCCAAGGTCCTACTACTTTGATTTCCCACCATGGTGGACATACAGACATCCAGGTGAAACACTCATACACATAAAATGAAAACAAAGAAACCTTTAAAAATAGTAAAAATGAGTCTGGCACTATGGAGAGCCATTCCCAAATCCAAGAGATAATTAAGGAATATTTTGAAAACTTACATTCCAAAAATCTAGAAACCAAGAAGAAATGAACAAATTTTCAAATGCATATGACCTGTCAAAAGTAAATCCAGGAGATATAAAGAATTTAAGCAAATCTGTAACAGGCAATGAGATTGAAGCAGCAATTCAAAGTCTCTCAACAAATAAAAATCCAATAGGCCAGATGGGTTCATTTATAAGTTCTACAAAAATGTAAAGGAAAATCTAACACTGATAATTCTGAAACTGTTTCACAAAAGGGAAAGGTAAGAAACATTACCAAACTCATTCTGTGAAATCATATTACCCTGATACCAAAATTGGATAAATGTCACAACAAGAAAACTATAGGCCTGAACACACTAAAAGGGACATATACCATGGCTAAGTTGATTTCAACCCACAGGTGCATAGCTGTTTCAATACACACAAATTAGTAAGTATGCCACATAAGTAGCCTTAACTAAATAAATCATATAGTTTCTTAATAGATTAAGGAAAAGCATCTGACAAAGTTCAATGTATTTTCATGATAGAAGTTCTGAGGAAATTAAGAATAGATAGAACATACCTCAAAATAATAAGGTCTAATTATGACAAACTGATAGTCAACATTCTACTAAATGGTGAGAAATCAAGAGCATCTCCTATAAAATCAGGAACAAGACAAGGGTGTCCACTCACCACTTTTATGTAGTATAGTGCTCAAAGTCTTAGCTAAAGCAGTAGGACAAGAGAAAGACACAAAAGGAGAAAAATATTGTAAGGAAGAAGTAAAAATCATCTCTATTTGCACATGGTATGATTGTATAGTTAAGAGACCTATAGACTCCACCAGAAAAACATAGATGAGAAAGCACCATTCCATAAAGTGGCAGGGTGCATCAGCATGCAAAAATCAGCAGCCTTTCTACATGTCAACAGCAAGCTTGTTGGGGAAGTAATCAGGAAAAGTAACTCATTTGTAATACCTTTGAAAATTAAAAATTACCTAAGAATAAACCCAGCCAAGGAAGTGGGAACTCTGTACAACAAAACTCAAGACACTTAAAATAAATTGAAAAGGACAGTAGATTATAGAAAGCTCTTCCTTTCTCCTGGATTGCCAGACTTATCATAGTGAAATGGTTTTATGACTAAAGTAATCTGCAGATTCAGTGCAATCTCCATCAAAATTTCAATGACCTTCTTCATAGAACCAGGGGGGAAAAATCCTAAAACTTGCAAGAAAATACAAAAGACCATGGAAAGCTGAGGCAACCCTAAGTAGAAATAGGAAATAATAAATAAATAATGAATAAGATTATGTTACCAAAACATCTGACCCGAAATTATACCACAGAGCCATAGTGACAAGGATATTAAGTACAAGTACACACACACACACACACACACACACACACACACACACACACACACACACAGAGAGAGAGAGAGAGAGAGAGAGAGAGAGAGAGAGAGAGAGAGAGAGAGAGAGAGACATATAGACCAATAAAACAGAATACAGGACCTAGAAATAAACATTTACAGCTGTGGCCACCAAATATTTGCAAAGGTGTAAAAAACATACCTGAGATAAAGGATAGGCTATCCAAAAGTGCTGGAAAAAATTGTATATCCACCTGCAAAAGAGTGAATATATATTGATATCTCTCAAACTGCACAAAGATAAACTGAAAACTGATCAAAGACCTTAACATCAGACAGGGGATTATTATCTAGACTATTTGAAGGACTGTGAAAATTATACACACACAAAACAAAAATATCAATCAATAAATGGGCAAATAAGCTGAACAGACAGTTCTCAGAAGAAGAAACAAGAATGCACAGTAAACATTTAAAAAAAAGCATTCAACCCCTTATCAACTTGACACACAAACATGTCACTATAAGACCAAACCCTTTCCTTTCTCCCTTGTACCAAGGATCTCACATCAATATCATAAAAGAAAACACTGGCCGGGTGGTGGTGGCGCACGCCTTTAATTCCAGCACTTGGAAGGCAGAGGCAGGTGGATCTCTTTGAGTTCGAGGCCAGCTTGGGCTACATTTTTTAATTTCCAAATGATTTAAAAGTTCAATGACTTTTTTGAGATTCAAGTCTCTTAACTATGGGTGTCTCCAAACCAAGCCAAATACTTTCTTACGCCGAGGGAAGAAACAGTGCATAGTCACAACCAGTTCAAGGCAAAATCAAAATCCAAGAGTGAAAATAACTCAGTAATCAGGGACTCACTCATGATATTCTGGTTCCAAAGGGCTTGGGCATCTCTGCTTCTCTGCCTCTGCCACGCACAGCACACAGCTTGTCTACCAGGCTAAGGCTAGCTCCCCTCTGCACCTGCCTTGATGGTCATCACATAGTTCTGGTGTCTCTACTGTGCTGGGGCCTTCACTGCAACTGAGGCTGGGCCTTCACCAATGGCCTCGTTAGGTCTCTTTGGGGATTCCAACCCTGGCTCATGCTGACAAGTGCCAACCTCTCTCCTTGACCCCTTCAATCTTGCAGCCTTCATAATGCTAAAGTCAGTACCACACGGGGCACATCATTTGCCAAGCTCTGCTGCCAGCTTCATGTGCAGCCTTGCTTCCTACACTTGACTGGATCACAGCTTCTGTGAGCTGACCCCAAGGAAGTGTCTTCCTCTCAACGATGCTGGTCTCTTGGTAATCAGTCACAGCTGACTTTTCAACCGCAGCCGACTAGTGTCCATTGTCCCGGTAAAACAAAGTCTTCACTTCCAGGCTCTTAAATATAGCACATGCTTTGCCCTGGTGGTGTCTTTGAGGGACCCAACCTGGTTGTGTCTTTGAGTCCTTCCAAGCCAGGACTCCATCCTCTTCAGTTTCCTCAGCATTATTTTCCAAACTCCCACAGACTTGGAGAAGTTGAGAGCACCCTGTGGCTTTTCAAGACAAAAACCTCTGAAAGCTTCCCACAATCCTCCCCTCAAAACAATATGGTCAGATCTGTCATAGAAAGATCCCACTCTCTGGTACCAATTTGTGTCCTGGTTGGCTTTCTGTGACTGTGATCAAACACCCACCAGAGCCAGCTTCAAAAGGAAAGGGTTTATTTCACCTTATACTTTCATGTCATGGTTCATCACTGAGCAAAGTCAAGGCAGGAACTTGGAGGCAGGGAGTGAAGCAGAGGCCATGGAGAAAAGCTACTTTCAGGCTTGCTCCCAGGCTCATAGTCAGCAACCTTTATTATACTTCCAGGACCACCTGTCCGGGGGTAGTACTGCCCAGTGGGCTGAGCCCTCTACCATCTACTAGCATCAAGAAAATGCCACACAGATGTGCCCACAGGCCAGTTCGATAGAGAAAACACCTCAGTTGAGGTTTCCTCTTTCCAGGTGTCTCTCGTTTGTGTGTAGTTAACAAATGTGACCAGCAGAACATCCTTTGCTACCAGGGAAATGCAAATTAAAACTACCTTGAGAGACTGGGTCTTACCTCAGGTAGAGTGGCTATTACCCTGACAACAAATGCAGTTGTGGATTTGTGGAGAGGAGACTCTTATTCAGTGCTGGTGGGAGTGTAAGTGGTGCAGCCACCATGGAAATCAGGATGGAGGTGTATTAGAACAAGCTGAAAATCAAATTACCATATGACTCAGCTATAGTGATCCTGGTTGTATACCCGAAGGGCTCTACGTCCTAGCACGGAGAAGCTCCCACATGCATGTTCACTGCGGCTGTGTTCAGGTGGAAAATGAGTCAACCGACGAATGAATAATGGGAATATGGCACCACATCTGGATTTTATTTATCTGTTTTTTTGTTTGTTTGTTTGTTTGTTTTTTGTGTTTTTTTTTTTTTTTTTTTGGTTTTTCGAGACAGGGTTTCTCTGCGTAGCTTTGCGCCTTTCCTGGAACTCACTTGGTAGCCCAGGCTGGCCTCGAACTCACAGAGATCCGCCTGGCTCTGCCTCCCGAGTGCTGGGATTAAAGGCGTGCGCCACCACCGCCCGGCCATATTTATCTGTTTAAAGAGAGAAATTAGGAAAATGGATAGATTGGGAAATTCTTATAAGTGAGGCAACACAGACTCAGAAAAACACTGCAATTCTCCCTTGTATGTGAATCTGTGTGTGTGTGTGTGTGTGTGTGTAGACTAGAGGGAGGGGAGGAGAGATGGTTCAGTGGTTAAGGGCACTGGATATTCTTCCAAAGGTCCCGGGTTTGATTCCCAACACCCACATGATGGCTCACAACTGCCTGTAACCTTTGTTCTAGTGGGTTTGATGACCTCTTTTGACCTCTGTGGGCACCAGGCATGCACATGGTACACAGACATAGATACAATACATGCAGGCAAAACACTCACACATGTAAAAATAGAATCTTTTTTTTTTTTTAAGACAAAGGGGGGATAAAAAGGATGGGGAAAGTTTTTGAGGAAGGGAGCAGAGATAGAATACATGTGACATGAACAGAGAAAGGAGGCTTCTTCGGGTGGAGGAGCAAACGATGAAATGGGGAACTATGGAGAGAGGAGGGAAGAGGAGGCCAAAAGACCAACAAAAAGAACTTACTGTGAAACCTCCAGGGTGAAGCCTGTTGCTTTGCAAGATAAAGAGGTTATAGTTAGTATTTAAGTAGTGCTAAATATCATAGAGATCAAATATAAAGTGGTATTTGTAATTAAATACCTTCTCTGTTCTTAATATATTACTAAATACACAAAGCATATAAAACATGGGGGGATTTTCAGAGCTATTTGAGTTCTAGAGCTAATTTTGCTAAAGCATTCCCTACAGAGGAACAGGACAAACAGAATGGATATATATTATAGAAAGAGTTTACTAGAATGGCTTACATAGTAGGGCTGAGACATCCATCAGAGGCTCCCTGCACCCCAAGAGTGGTGAACCCTGCTCTGTCCACGAAGCTGGATGCCACAGCAGTTCCACCTCCACACTGAAGGCCTGGAAGAATCCTGCAAAATCACTGCTCTTCAGTCCACATTAGGTCCAGGGAGCTGGGTCCTGATGTGGGGGAGGAAAGTCCAGCAGCAGCAGGAGCAGCAATGGGGTAAACACACAGGCCATCATCTGGAAGCCAGCCTGGCAGCCCTGCTTCCTCCGGGGTTTTTACATTTACTATTTACTGTGTGTTCCAGCTTGTGGAGGCCAAAGGGTCCACTGGTTCCCAGGAATCCAGCTCAGGCTGGTCAGGGTTGTGGGTAAGCCCCTTTACCCAATGAGCCATCTCTCTAGGCCTCTTTGGACTTCTTTGTATCTGGGCTAACTTCTGGAAGGGTCCACCTATGGGGGGGGATCTTCTTCCCTCAATTAGTACTTCCTGGAAACGCCCTCACTGTTATGGGTGCAACTAACTACTCCCTAATTGGACTTAGTTCACTCCATAGACCAGAAGCCCATTTACAGAGCTGTGAAGAAGTGATCATCATCAAGGGGATTCCATCTGTGTAGCTGTCGGATGTCATCTTCCAGACTGGAGTGACAGTTCAATGATGTGGCTGGTTGGGGATCACTCACGCTCCTGTAAAGAAGCTGAATAAACTCACCGTCTCACTCAGCTACCCTGGTCTGCCATTGGTGCTCTATCTGGGGTAAGCTGACTTGCTCACGACTCCCTAGGAAAGAGTTCACACAATAAAACTTTAAGTATTGTATAAGTTACAAAGCATTTGGTTTTTCTGTTTGACACACACAATCAGTTCACCTGGTTAGTTTTAAAATATGGCCAGAGGATTCTAATTTCGTGGGAAACTGAAACAGCACAGAAAGAAATCAGAAAATACAAAATCATGTCCTTTGTTAATCATGGCAAAGTGTGTGGAGAAGAAAGGAGTGTTAACGTAATGCTAAAATTGTGTTTGAATTAAGGGTTGAAGAATTAAGGCTTGATCAGCTACTCACAAGAGTGATTTTAAAACAAAAGGCATTATTTTATCTGAGGACCCATTTAATTATTTCAATTATTTTCTTTTTCACTCATTCTTTGAGGATTTCAATAAATTTTAGGTCATATTCAATCTCCCCCAGTATCTTGGCGATCTCCCCTCCCCCAACAACATCTCTCATCTGTCTATGTAAAGACAGCCTAACGACCATAGACCTTTCTGTAGGTTCTGACTAGATTCTTAAGCCCCAGTCCTAGGAATTGAGTGGATTGAAAAGAAAGCTCCTGGAAGCAACTTCCCTCAGTGTTTGGCACCAGATCAAAAAGGACACAGAACGTTCAAGCCTCCAGAACAAATCTTGTTCCCTCCCAAGCCACTCTGGCTCTTGTTAGGACTTGCTGCCAGGCTTCAGAAGGAGTTAGCTGCGACCTTCAGCTGCCCCAGGAATCACAACAGCGATTTCGCTTTCTGGAAGATTTCCAGGAAGTCACAGAGGATGTTTGCCTTCACCAAGCAGAGCACCTTGTAAAGCAACTCCTTTGGCCCTGGCTGGCTTTGGAGCATCTGTCACAGCAGTCAAGACATTTCTGGATTCAGTATGTTGTCTTCATATTCAAAGGCACAGGGACTAGAGGATGCAACGTATAGGAATTACTGTCATACTGAAAAAAGAATGTTTGCACTTCTGCATCCAGTGAGGATTGCTGGAATCCTTCGCAAAGTCGTCTTCACTTGAGTCCACACTTTTCCTGGGATCTTCTGCTTTGGTTGAGACAGTTCACATCCGCTAACCCTTTCTCTGGTGAACACATCAATTACTACGTTTAGGCAGGCTGATGACCTTTGCTTAAAGTTTGAATGGCCTTTGGGTCTGCTTTGAAAGTTCAGGGGCGGATTTTTGTTTTTAAGCAAAAGCAGGAACAGGATGTATATGTATACACGCACACATACACATATCTTGATATATGTTTATATCCTGTGCACACGTAGGTGTGTGTATACATTCATTATTGTTCAAATAAAGCTAACCAATTATGTAACTCAGTTTGTTGATTGCCTGTCGTCTCTGTGGGTGGGTTTCCAAGATTCAAGAACTGCCTTGATGCTTAGACCCCTCTTTCTGGCTGTGGCCCCACCCCCACCCCCAGTCCTGGGACTTTCCCTTCACACGTGGCCAGGTCACTGGCCCAATGACCCCAGCTCAGAATCTGTCCTTGTGCCCCCTCAATACCCAAGCCCCAGCACCTCTCCGCGTTCCTTCCTCTTCCCGGTGCCACCGGGTGCCCATGGGGAAGATCTCTCCCGGGTACCTGGGGCACCGGGAGTTACCCTATAGCCCCCAATCTCTCCCAGCTCTCCTTGCCACACTCGGGGCCCCTGGTCATCCTGATGGGTAGAGATGTGGCCCAGTCCACAGCCGCCCAGGGTCCGGAGCCCCCGGGGCAGGCGCCTTGGAGAAGGAGGTGAGGGAGGGGAGCGAGCCGCGCCCTCGGGCCGACCTGGAGGGCGCCGCGGCCGCAGCCCGAGGGCCCCGCGTCGCTCTCCCGAGCCAGGGTTCTCGGGAGCAGGCCGCGCAGGAGACGTTGGCGGGAGGGGTTCGTAGCTGTTGGGGGAACCGGCTCCTGGGGAACAGTCCTTTCCAGGGTGGCCACCGTGGGCAGGCCGCCGTCCGCCCTCCCTGCGGACGCCGGCCAGAGGGGCGCGAGTGGCGACGTGCAGCGCGGTGCGCCCGGCACGCCCAGCTTTGCGGCTCAGGAGCCCGGGGCTGCGCGGTTAACCGCGCCGGGTAGCGCCCCGGGGGACCGAGCATCAGCCGGCGGCGCTGCAGGTGAGCGGTCGCCAGGGCGATGAGGACCTAGGCGCACGCCCGTCGCGGTTGGCATGGAAGCCGCTGGGAGGGGCCCGGGCTGGTCTCTGATTGGCTGATTCAACAGACGCGGCTGGGTCGAAAGTGCTCAGTGGCGAGCACCGCAGCCTTAGCCGCTGGAGCCGGCGCCCCTGGAATCTCTCCGCTCCGGGTCCCCTCCCTCCGCGCCAGGCCCCGCCCGCCCCGCCCCGACCTGGATGCGCTTGCTTATCCACTCGGACGGAGAAGAACCTGAGAATCAGGGCCGGCTGGGGTTCCCAAGCAGGTTTGGGGGCCTTCCTCTAGTGAGAGAAGCACCCGCTTGTCACTTGGGAAGGAGAATCACTTGTTCGCAGCCAGAGATCCTGGATTTAGTCCGAGGTCAGGGAAGGTGGGGAGAAAGACTTAGCTTCTCCCGTGCCATTTCCCCCGCCCCCCCCCCCCCCAACACACACACAAAATCAATGTGGGCTGAGAATCCCGACGTGGAGTTTGGGCAGGCTCTCTCTCCTCTGATTGCAACCTTCAGCCTGGGGGCAGATTGAAGCTTAGTCAACCATTGTTTGGTTCTGAGTTGGTTGCTCTGATGCCTGAGGCTGTCGCTTGCTCGGGAACACTGACCTTAAAGTTTGTTGGGAAACTGAGAAATTGGCGGTGACTCCGGGGCTCGGCATTCTTCCTTCCAGAGTTCTCTGCATTCTTGGGTTCCCAGGTTGAGAGGATTGACTAACTGTGTCTCCTTCTCTTTCCTGGATAACAGCAGGTTGTGGCTTGCTAGGGGATGCGTCGCCACAGTTCCAAGAGTGGAGTCGTTCTGCCTCCGGTGGGCCAAGGTCCTGAGGCTTGCCAGATGCTCACTCGAGCTCAGCTCGGCCAGGATCCCCCACAGAGAACCGTACTAGGGGTGTTGACTGAAAATGAGCAGTACAGGAGGACCTGTGGCCAGGTAATGACCCAGGAGCACAAGGAAAGATGCTGTGGAGAAGGCCTGCCCGTGGCAGTGTGCGTGTATGAGTGTGTGTGTGTCCCCAATATCAAGGAAATAAGTCTTAGGGATTCTTTGGGTTAAGCATATGTTAAGTGACTTAAGGGCTATTCAGAAAGGAGATGCGGTTACACCAGACTGCAGTACTGGAGAGCATCTGGGCAGGAAAGGTGTACAGTATGAGCCAGGCCACCAGAAATCAATCAAGGAGAGCT
Source organism: Peromyscus eremicus (assembly GCF_949786415.1). Lineage (NCBI taxonomy): Eukaryota > Metazoa > Chordata > Mammalia > Rodentia > Cricetidae > Peromyscus > Peromyscus eremicus. Next base: position 2,466,727 of record NC_081421.1, read on the forward strand.
GGTGCTGTGTTCAATGGAGACGGTGTATGTACCAGGATACACTAGTTTACCTTATAATAGACAGGTTGCATCCAGAGCAGACATCTCTACCACTACAGACAACAGGCACTGAGATGCTACTTATCTGTTGTCAACTGACTGTAGCGTCTGCCACTGAAGACCAAACAAATTCAGACACTTAAATGTAGAGGAGATCTCGATTTGAACCTGCCACAGTGAATTTTGAGATAAAAAACAAGCCTGTTATTAGAATAAACCCTCATAAGGATGCCTCAGTTCTGTATTACAAGTCTGTGGAACCCAATGGTCACAAGAGTCTAGTCCAGCAGGTGGGTGGGTTAGAGATGTTTCTGCCCCTCCCACAGGTTACTAGAGGCTCATCCAGAGACCCCTCATCTGCTGCCTCTTCAAGCTCTCTGCTCTTTAGTAGGATTGGATCCGTTGATGGCGAGGATCTCCCACATGAGCCCTTTAATGCTCTGGGTCAAGCTGAGTGAAAACAGTTTTAACAGAACTTGCTTAGGCATGTTCACTTCTGTAGACTTACAGTCTGAGACCTGAATTTATGAATTGGAAGTGGTGTCTACACTTGACATTCACACTCAGCTCTTGTGCCCCCTGGAGTCACTGCTTGGTGCCTCCTCTACACTCTACTCCCCTACACCGTCCTTAGAAACCCACCTCCTGCCTTTTGTTTGTTTGTTGTTTTTTGTTTGCATTTTATTTTAAAATAATTTAATTCCCTTATTACTCCCTTATTACTATATATACATGTGTTCATGTATGATGTGTGTCTGTGAGCATGCATGCTACAGCATTCATCTGGAGGTTGGAGGATAAGTTTGGACACTCCTTCTCTCCTTCGGGGCTTGAACTCAGGTCACTGGGCTTGGTAGCAAGTGTCTTTACCCCTGGAGCCATCTTGTTGCCTAATCTTCCATAGCTTCTGCTCCTTCAGAATAAGGAATAAGATGACTGTATCCTGCTTTCCCAAAAGAATGCCACAGCCAGAACTTCACTCTCTCTTCCCACTCCAGGCAGTAGGGGAAGTCTAGCCCAAGCTGGCTTTGACCTGTTACGTAGCTCTAAATGACCTCAAATTCAGGACCCTCCTTCCTCATTCTCCCTGGGACTACAATTACATGTTTGCTCATTTTGGGCCAGTAGCTAGAATCCTTCCTACTCCCCTGTGCCCTTCTCATCCTGTTCTGTGACTTATGTGTCCCAGCTCTTGAACCTGTATGCAGTATCTCCTGGCTTTCAAGGTATCTCTCCATAACTCTTCTCTTTCTCCAATTTCTCTTTCCTCTGGATCAAACCCAGACATGTACAGCTGTGTGGTGATCGCTTCCTATCTTCAAACACATTCAGCCGCACAGCTAGTTCTGTGCCGCTACTGTCCCAGTTACAGCAAGATTTCTTGGAAACGATCTCAGCAGTATGAACATTCCACCAAGGTGACAGTGTGGGATGACACCTTCTTTGTGGTATTCCTTGTGTCTAGAAGAGTGATGGGTCTGGCCAGGCAAGCCTAGTGGGTTTGTTGACTGGATGCTTCTGTTTCGGGGGTCTTCTCTCACTTGGTTTTTTTCTTCCTTGATATATTGACACCTTTCACATAAGTAGCCATTCTTCCTTCTTTGAAATAATTTCTTCTTGCTCAGCTTGGAACAGTGCTCTTTCTAGATGTGTTATGCTACATATCGCCTTTCCTCAGTCTCTTGTCGGTGGCACACACACACACACACACACACACACACACACACACACACACATACACACAGTGTCTGACATTTAGAAGATGCCTAGAAAATGCCTAGTTGAGGAGTAGCATATACACAAATACACACACACACACACACACACATACAATTATCACACACAAAGACAGAGAGAGAATGCACCTGACATCTAGGAGAAGCCTAGCAAATGCCTATTTAAGGACTCTCTCTCTCTCTCTCTCTCTCTCTCTCTCTCTCTCTCTCTCTCTCTCTCTCTCTCTCACACACACACACACACACACACACACACACAGCAGAACTCAAACCCAGCAGTAACATGAGTCATAGCTGTTGTACCTTGTCTCTTGATATTTTTTCCCTAACATTTTATTAGAAATTGTTTTTCCTTACTAAATGTAAGTTTAACTTGTTCAATGGAAAGTAAATTCGTGGAGGGTGTGACCTATGACCTGGGAAGTGCTATCCAACAATAAGTACCAAGATTAAGTACAAGCAAAATGTTCACAGTTGATGGTGTCAGCATCTGCAGACCTAGAAATCTAGTTCCTAGGCCCGCCCTGGCTTCTACGCCCGGACTCCCTTTAGGCCACTGGTTACGAGGGTTCACTATGACAGGGCCACCATTGTTCCTGTTGTTCTCACTGTAAGAATTAAAAAAAAGAAATGATTTGAGAAAATACCCCAAGAGTAATGATGTTGCTATACAAAAATATTTTCATACCGTTTACGAGCATTTTGTAGCACAGAGTTCTAAAGTCACAATGGTTTTCCTGAATAACTGGGCAGGAAATGGAAGCTTATTGGCACCTGCAATGCAAAGCTGGGTGTTGAAGCAGAGGGCTAGAGAGACGAAATAACTGAGGACCAAGGGTGATGCTGAGTTCCTGTGAAATAGTGTAATGTTCTAAATGTAAAGGGCACTTTGCAACTGTCCTCTGTAATATTATAACGAATCAGATTTTTAGGTGTGTGATAGCTCTTCTTGTTTTATAGTCATGAATTCTCTTTAACACACATGTAAGGAGATGGTGAATTTTAAACAAAACTTTTCCCATTGGACAAATGTAAACAAAATGAGAAGGGAAGTCATATTTTCAGAGATTCGGTGTTTGGGATTAGATGGCCAGCTTAGCTATTTCTACTTAGAATTTACTCTCACTTTCCCAAGCTACTGGTTTGAGTGACATGGCTCATATTGTTCACAGTGGATGGTGACCAACAAGAGATGTAACTGGTTTTTTGTTTTTGTTTTGTTTTTAAGGAGATCACAACAATCAGATGTTTTTCTGGATCAGAAAATGTCTTCCCTGGGGCTGGAAAGAAAGTGCTCCCTGACCATGGGGTCAACGAGCCAGCCAAGCATGGATTTGATATCTACATGGATGAGCCCGAACAGGGCGACCGAGACAGCTGCCCAGCGAGAGAGGGGATAGTATTTGAGGATGTGTACGAAGTAGACACAAGCATGCTCAAGTCAGACCTCCACTTCCTGCTGGATTTCAACACAGGTAATCATACTCGGGCTGCCGGTGCCCTGTGCTCACAGCCCTCTGCCGTGTCCCAGCAGAGAGTAGCTGGCGACAGAGAAACGAAGTAATGGCAGCGTTCCCAGCTTCCTGTGCGGGTAAGTGGCTATGATAAGGCTTAAATGAAATTACTTACGTGACCACGTCGCACTCTGCAGTTTCTCCAATGCTGGTCGACTCCAATGCCCATGCCCAGTCAGAGGAAGCGACAGATTTTGGCTCAGATGTGATTAATGTAACGGAATATGCTGAAGAGATTCACCGTTACCTGCGAGAAGCTGAAGTGAGTTTCCCAAACTTGAGTTCAGTCTCTAGACACTAAGCTTTGTCTTCATATTGCAAGCTCTTGGCCATGGCCACTAGCAAACGGCACCATTGTGAGATCTTTAAAAAATAAGAAATCTATAAAAGAAAAGAAAGGAAGGAAGAAGCAACAGAGTTTGAGCCCAAGTACTTAGGCTAAGGGACGTGCAACCTGATGTCATAATGCCGAGTATCAAATACATACATGTTCTCTATGTGGTTTAAAGTATCTGTGTTAAGTACACAGGAATCACACACGTAATATTTTCCCTCCTGTTTTATATCATTATATTATTTCCTCATGCTTTGTGTCATACATGACAAAACCAGACCTCATATTTCCTTCTTGTGTGATAAAGATAAGATTTTTTTTTTTTTTTTTTTGGCCTGGGAATCAGAGTCCTCCTGGTCTCGGTTCCTGCAATTTCTTTACAAAATAGGAATACTCGGGAGTGGTGTCTTTGCTAGTGCAACCGTTTGAAGAACCACACTCTTTCCTCCACCAGGTAAGACACAGACCCAAGGCTCACTACATGAGGAAGCAGCCGGACATCACGGAGGGCATGCGCGCCATCCTGGTGGACTGGCTGGTGGAGGTCGGGGAAGAGTATAAACTTCGCACAGAGACCCTGTACTTGGCTGTCAACTTCCTGGACAGGTTTCTTTCCTGCATGTCTGTTCTGAGAGGGAAATTGCAGCTTGTCGGGACAGCAGCTATTCTCCTGGCTTCGTAAGCGCTCTCTCAGCTTGTGAAATGCCACCCGTTGAAACACTTTATCCCCCTCCATTTATTGAAGGAATGTAACGAAACACTTTATCCCCCTCCACTTATTGAAGGAATGTAACACTTGCAACAAAAATGATTCGTACTCTTTGGATAAGAGACCACAATCTTTGCCGATTAACTGAGGGAATGAGTCTTGCCCCCAGCTTACTCTTCAGTTAGGATGTTAGAAATGTGTAGAAAGGGGTTCACTATCATGATTGACATCAGCTAGGACTCAAGATCTAACTTGGCTGTTGTGCACTGTCGTCTCTTGGCTGAATTTTAGTACAAGTGAAAATCTGTTTGGGGAGGTTTGGGTTCCGTAAGCACTGTGGTACTGATCTGGCAAGCAGCACTGAGTAACACAGCTCGTGCATTTCGTTCAGTGGGTGAGTGGTTTACCTGGTTCCTGTCCCTGTCAGTGACTCCTAACGACACCTCATTGAGTGGGGAAGGAGAGCTGGGTTGTGGCTAAACAGGCTTAAGTGATCCGTGGTTTCCACTCTTCTGACCTCTCTCGGATGTCTTAGTTGTTAATGTGTTAAAAAAACAAAACAAAGCACAGGCTCTCATTTCCCTTAAAGAAAGCAGAACAAATGCAGAAGGAAAGAAAGAGAATAATGAAATTATATCGTTATTTTTCTCTTGGCTCTTCAGCATGATTTGCTAATTAATGAAGTTGAATATGATCTTCAAACAAACAAGCAAACCCAGAGCTATGGGATTTTTTTTCTGTTGTTGAGTTTAATACTAACATTCTTTATCACAAAGTGACTCAATATTTATTCAATCAACAGGGATCCACCAGCTGAAGTTTCTGTCCTTTAGACATACTCTGTTTCCCAGGCCCCAACCCGCCAGGACTCCCAGCAGTTAGCATAACATGTTCTTTTAATACTCTCTTTCTTGGGCTGAGAAAAAGTTCCCATTATGTTTATAGCCCCACACAGCTCTGTGACAGTTCTGTGGCAATGGGAGTATAAAGTTCAGGAGCCTGCAAAGCCATCCAAGAGAACAGGAACTAGCACTGTGTGCTCCCAACTTTCTCTCTGGTAATTCTTTACTTTCCCCAGGAAATACGAAGAGATATACCCACCCGACGTGGACGAGTTTGTCTACATCACCGACGACACGTACACAAAGCGACAGCTCCTGAGGATGGAGCATCTGCTACTGAAGGTTCTAGCATTTGATTTGACTGTTCCCACCACCAACCAGTTCCTCCTTCAGTACTTAAGGCGGCAAGGAGTGTGCATCAGAACCGAGAACCTGGCCAAGGTATGCCACGGGACTTCCAGGAACATCTGGTGCTGAGGAGGTTAAACAGCCACCTCTCTTGGCCGTCCTCCGCTTCTGCCTCCCAGCTTTCCACCTCCGTAGAGATGAAAAGCAATTAACTTAAAAACATGATACCTGTTCCCAAGACATTACTGCTGACTTTTGGCAGGCCACATTCACCCAACTCTCCCAAGTACTGAAGATATTCAAGCTTGGTAACTGCTCCCTTGAGTAATACAGACCGTAGGCAAGCAGTGTCTTAATTTGGGAGCCAAGTGAATGTGGCTGAGTTTTGTTTGAATCTTATTCTAACTTATTAAGTACTGAAGCACTGTGGAGTCTGCAGCCTTTTTGACTTAGAGACAGGTAGTTGAAATTAACAACATTCTGGTTTGGCCAAGGAGCTTGCCAATCACTTGGCACAGGATATCTGTGATACACGGTGCTATGCAAAGAGTAGTAAGGATGACCACATGGATTCCCCGGCATTCCTCTTCCGACATGTCTTTCCCAATGGCATGGCTGGAGCTTGAGAACTCTATCAGCTTTCCTAATAATTACTAGCTTTAATATGCAGTGTCTTTGTCTTCTGACTGACGGCTCTTCCTAATCTAGATGCAAGGTTAACACTCCCTTATCTGACCACCATAAAGCCTGATCTCCTAGCATAAGAAAAGAAAACTAACCTATCATTTATGCCATGTGGATGAGCCAGAGGAGTGGAACATCACCAGCACACAAACGTTAATCTGTGGAAGGGCAGTCAGAGCAAGTACTAAGCTAGAAAATGGGCCCGGCTTGGGTTCTGGGCTCATCACTAGGTTCTGGTGGAATGTAAATAAGGCACCCATTGATGACTCTGGCGATTCCAGGTTTACTGACAATTTTAGTCAGATTTGACCTTGCTCAAATTCCTGGCTCCACTGACTTTCTCTCTCTTGTGCTTAGTATGTTGCAGAACTGAGCCTTCTCGAAGCTGATCCATTCTTGAAATATCTTCCTTCCTTGGTAGCTGCAGCAGCTTACTGTCTGGCAAACTATATTGTGAACAGGCACTTCTGGGTAATGTTCTTTCTTCCTCCCAGGTGGGATAAATTCACGCCTCATACAGAATCTCTTCAGTGTCTTTCAAGGTTCAGAATGGGCACCCCTCTTACAAAGACAAGTTAGTTTCGTGATAGCTAGTTGCCAAGACAACAGACCACAGACCACGGCTTGTTTCTGAGTATTCCAGACCAGTTGTCATGGCTTTGACTCCATGGCTTTGCTCTGTGGGAAGCAGAGAAAGCATACCATCAAGGAGATGTCAAGAAAGGCCTGGAATTCTCTGCCCACCAATATGCACAGAGGGCCCTCAAGGGTTTAGCCATTGGCCATATCAATCAAAAGTTGATCCTAGACAGTTGAGGTGGTGCACACTTATAATACCAAGCACCTTTGAAATGGAGGCAGGAGGATTGTGAGTTCAAGGGCCACACAGGGAGAAAATCTCAATAAAATAAACATTATGAGCATTCATCTTCTATAACAAAAAACTCCAAGTTCTTAGTAAGGACTGCCTGCTAGAAGCTCTCAGAGAACATGGCTGTTAGTACTTCTCACCTCAGAAGGTGGCGAGATCTGAAACAGACCCCTACATTTTTATTCTGAAGTCTCTCTGGAGTGCTAAAAGAAGTGAGGTATCTACTTTTATTTCATATGCTACTAAATAAATATTTTAAAAATGTAATTGTGTGTGAGAGAGAGAGAGGGGGCAGGGAGGGAAGGAGATGAGAGAGAGAGAGAGAGAGAGAGAGAGAGAGAGAGAGAGAGAGAGAGAGAGGGAGGGAGGGAGAGGAGGTCAGGGAGAACTTTCAGGAGGTCAGTCAGGAGCTCTCCTCCCTACAAGGGTCATCTTTTGACTAGGAATCTCTCATATTCTATGTCAATTACGTAAGGACCAGTGGAAGTCCCACCCACGAAGGAACAAAAGTGATCCTCTCCACACTGAGGGTTGCAGCTACAGACCGGAGCAAACTTGACTGTTTTTGTTACTAGTCTAAGGTTTCTAAAGAGGTTATAGACCCTCTTAGATCCATGAACACACTCAGAGAGGCCTCAATTCCCTTCACTTCCTCATCAGTCATGTTCAGGTTTCTAACCTCTCATAAAGTTACATGGAACAGAATTTTCCTTTTGTTTCAACTAGCCAGAAACCCTCGTCGCGTTTACGGGCTACTCCTTAAGTGAAATTGTGCCTTGCCTGAGTGAGCTGCATAAAGCATGCCTCAGTATACCCCATCGACCTCAGCAAGCCATCAGGGAGAAGTACAAGACTTCAAAGTAAGTTGTTGCCCCCCTCCCCTGGCTTTCTGGGCTGTTGTGGAGTCAGGACTAAAAATAGAATAAATTCTATCCTCCATTAGGCTGGAAAACGAGATTGCTAAATCAAGAAAAGGAATTTAGGAAGGGTCTAGGTTCACAATGTGCCAGCATTTGGCAGTGAGAGTTAGCTGGCCTCCTTCTGACCCCGAGGACTACTGGAGGCTTTCCGTAGCCTGACCGGCATCCTGGGCTCTGGGCTGACCATGCCATGCTCTCCTTGCAGGTACCTGCACGTGTCCCTCATGGAACCGCCCGTAGTTCTTCCTCTGCAGTGAGCGGCGGAGCTGAAGTACCGCCAGGACACAAGAGCCACATCAGCAGGCTTGCTCTCTCTGAGTCGTTACAGGTTTCCACAGTTTGGGTCAACTAATGTCAGTTGTAGACGACATCTTGAACGTGTAAATGTTAGGTTCTCTTAGACTTTAGTAGTTTGTAATTTATATAGACATAGACAAGCATTTTAAAAGAATAAACGACTTGCTGTATAGCCATGTGTTAGGCCTGTTTACTAGTTGGCATTGCTGACTGGACTCTCAGGTGTGAGTTGTACATGTGTATGTCGTGGCTGTTTCCACATTTTTCCAAGCTTGCTGTATAAGCATCACATGCTTCCATGATTAAGTGCTTTGAGGCAGCCAAGCCTTTCTTGGCCCATGAGGCTCTCTGTAGACAGCTGAAAGGAAGAAGAGAAGAGCCAGCTGAGATGGACCGATGATGGGTCCCAAGTTGCTGCTGTATGTCCTAGCTTCCCTCTACCATAGGGCAGCAGACATCCAAGAATCTCCTGGGTTCAAGTATCTTTTGGGGGCGGCACAATACATGATCCATTCTCACCCGGGATATCATGCCCTTCCGTGAAGGACTGCCATCATGCCTTCTCATCTTGGATTCTGGTAAGCACCAGGCATGAATTTCAAACATAGATGATACTTTGGGAGATAGAAAAGGCAAACTTCAGCACCAAATGGCACTTTTGGATAATGATTCCAACACCTCTATATTTCCCTCAGGAGAAATCCATCCTAAACTTTGCTGGGGGGGGGCAGATGAGGATGAAAGTGAATGAATTTTGCCAGCTGGCTCCCTTACTTTCCTGTTTTATTCCATCTGGGCTCTAGCCTCTTACCGGCTGCTGCCCACATTTGGACACACCCAGAGTGTGCTTTCCTGACCTCAGTCTAACCAGGTTGACAGTCAAGGATAACTATTGCACTTGCGTTACTGATACTGCACAGTTCCCAGAGGCTGTTTCTCAGGACTACACAGGTGAGATTCGAGACTGGGGAAGAGAAAGGGAGACAAAGGATCAGTCTTTCTCCCTGAGACAGGGAAAAAACGGAAAATGAATGGTCTCAAGGTTGTGTGGAGCTCGCTAGAGACTGAATGAACTTTCAAATTGGTGCCTTAGACCAGTGGGTTTGGGGGCACACATGAGTCTTCTGGACTGTGTGCCCCTGCTCTGAGGAGAAGCCTGTCTCTGGGCCATCTCCAGGGCTCACTCCAGAAGGTACTATAGGTGAAATACAGGAATAATATGCTTTTTAGATACTATTTATAGAGGAAAAATTAGGTTCAGAGAGATTTTGGAAAAAAAATGAGAGTTCATGAAATTCACCACAAATTCTACAGATTTTTAAGCACTAGTGAAATTTTATATCCAAAAATATGGCCACAAAATGAACCAAACACATTAAATACATATATAAAACTGTCCAAGAATAAAAACGCCACATCAGGCATTTTGTGAAGGCTTTTTAGGTGTCTACAAGCCACTGAAAGGGGCAGTCACTCCCAAGGTGTCACCCTTTCAAGTTTCGATGGGGAAAACATGTCCTAAAGCATTTTGATATTTAGGACACAGTCTCAGAGGCAGGACCTGCACCAGAATTAAGGTCTCTGTACCAAGGGCCCGCTGATCTCGTTGCCTAGTTTTGACGTGGCTGTTCTCTCTTCTCTGTGGGTAGACGCTGAATTTCCCAGACACCTGACAACGTGACCAGCACATTGCCCTTCTCTGTGGGGCAGTGGGCGATGTCAATGGCAGCTGATTCTGACTTTTGCTGTGTCTGTCCCTTTCAAGATTTATAACTCGAGGTACTCCTCCAGGGACTGTTTCTTTCAACTCTACCTGTTTGCCCTTCTGGCCGCTTCCGGCCAGACTCCCTGTAGTGGGTATGTCCTGAGCTGGAGCTGGACATAGTAACCCTGAGGCACCATGTAGATCCAAGCGCAGCAGATTTTCTTTACTGGCACATTCTTGCTTTAGGATGCTTTGCTTCAAGTAGAAGGGTTCTTGCAGAAATAGGGCATTCACTTTGAATCATTCTGCAAAGGATATTTTTTTTTCTAAATATGGACACAAAATCCATATTTTAACTGTAGGCCACGAAGCCACACTGCAGGACACAGAGGTCTGAAGACATACCCTTACTCTTTGCTGTCAGCAGTTTATACACACCACATTTCTATTCCTGCACACACACCCACTGATTGCAAAGAATGGGTCCTCGGCTCTAACTTCCTTTTCTTATTTCTCTGTCCTCTACCCGAAATACTTTATTTAAAAATAGCAGGAGAGCTGTCACCTGTGTGCCTCCTACCCAGCTTGTGTGTGAGCAGCAGTTATCTGCAAACCTCTCCTGTTATACCAGACTTTTTATTTATTGAGTTCCGTGTTGATGAGGTCCTTGCATGGATTGTCTTCATACAAAGGAAACCACAATACATCTTTAAAGTTGAATGCCTACTGATGGTCACTCTTACTGTTCAGTAACTTTGGTGGGAATTATTTTGAAACAAATGGAGTCAAATAATAAAATCTTATGATTGTGTATAATCATATGAGCATAGAGCACAGTTCTACGGTTGACAAATGTATGATTTTTCTGT